>NC_051315.1:114420017-115045017 GCF_015220235.1 Choloepus didactylus
TACATTACATGTCACTTTGGAATGTTCTCCCCTTGTCTTTTCTACCTTGTCCTCAATACAACCTCGAACTCTACATCTGGAAGCCATCACTTTTGAGTGCCTGACCGTGGCTCCTTTCCCTGGAGGAGGCAATGTTAATTTCTTTTGCTTCCCCCCACTCCAGTGGTCCCCAAACAACCGTCTTCTCTTGCTACCCATGTAATTGCTGCTCCATCCTTCTGAAACCTGTACTATACTGATTTAAGTAATTTTTTTTAACTATTTTTACTTAAATAGCTATATTTGAAAAGAAACTTCTCATCACTGGCATAAATGAAACCCTGTTATCACTTGCAACTACTGCAAGGTAACTATAAAAATGAACAGAATGTAAATGAAGCAATGCTATCAAATGTTTGCCATATAGTATCTAAGCTTTGTTAAAAAGAGAGATTGGCCAGTGTTAGAGAGGCATGGAAGATATTCTGGCACCAACTTGAGGTTCTGACCTCGAAGTAATCAGAAAGACTGAGTGAGAATTGAAAAGGGTACTTTCAAACAGGACAATTCAGTATGATATACTGTTCCATCAGTGTCTCCAATGCCACCACAGGTACACTGCCATACCTGGTAAACACTGCCCATCCCTAGTCCATTTAGGAATATTTTGACTCCTGCGTCCCCCATACCCCAGGGCTCTGACTTCGGCTAACAGAATTAGCAGAGGAGATAATAGACTAATAAAATCTGGTTCAATAGGAGCTTGGACAAATCAATGCCACAGTTCAGAGGAGAACTTCTAATCCTAGTGGGAATTTTGGTCAACATAAAAAGATCAAGCAGAAAAAAGGCCCTGCTGGTTTTTCAGTTCTCTGATTTATATTCTGGAACCTTGTAGAGACATGGGTCTTCATCAACACTGACGCATCCATGCAACACAATATTTAATGTGCATGTAGAGAATATGGCACTGATGCAGACGGGAAACAAAGCTGAGTAAAATACAATCCTTTTTATCAGATTAAGTACCATC
Organism: Choloepus didactylus; assembly: GCF_015220235.1. Lineage (NCBI taxonomy): Eukaryota > Metazoa > Chordata > Mammalia > Pilosa > Megalonychidae > Choloepus > Choloepus didactylus. Next base: position 114,421,030 of record NC_051315.1, read on the forward strand.
TTCTATTTTAGCATCTTTTTAACTGGGGAGGGAAAAATTTAAAAAAAAAGGGAATTTTATAGAAGTCTTACAGAGAAGATGTCCTAATGTCAACTCAGAGGACACATTTTTCTAGAATTCAAGGAGACAGTTACTTCCTTTTTATCCAAGTTTTGCAGGGCAATGGGGAGGACTGAGTGTGAGGAGCTTGCTCAACATCCTGTACCTTTAGACACTCCATAATCTGCTGAACCATCAGCAGAGAAGCCAGGAGGAAGCTGTGGCTGATGTAAGTATCCCCATTAAAGAAAGAGTGAGGTTGGTGAAGTATGGTTAAGATTTGTGTGGTTAAACGGGAAGCAGAAAGGAGAAAGGATGGCTAAGCCAAGGTGCACTGCTGCAAATATGACTGGAATTTCCAGGGGATTTATAGCATCCTTGTTCTATGGGGGCAGAGGATGCATCCAGGACATGTGAAAGGAAGACAAACAAATATTTGATCCACATACCTAACGTTAAAATATTCTTCACTGTACTAATTTGGTGACAAACCAATGGATTTAAAAAAAAAAAAATTCTGGGTCTGTTCTTGCCATCTCGGGCAAGTCCTTCCAATTTTCTAGCTTCAGTGTCCCCATTCATAAAATACCTGCATACTAGATACAAGCACGTAAACTGTTAGAATGCCCATTCATTAAGGACAGGGCTTGAACTTGTCCATCTCTATAGCCCCAATAATCAGGACCACATCTGGCACATAGTGAGTGCTCAATAACGATTTGTTGAATGAATAAATGTTAACCAAGTGTTAGAATATATCTAAAAGAATCTTCGTAGACAATAAATTATTTTCCACTTATGAAGTACCAGATGTAAGGCATCCCTAAAACAACTTTCCATCTGCACCTGTCTCAGATGACCTTTTGTCGGTTTAGTTTTACTAGCCAGGTTAACTGAGATATTGACAATTAGGGATGAAAATAAATGATGATTCTAGTTATAAATGGAGTCTATGTTTCTAAGGCATATGTCATGTTTCTGAACATTTTTTCAACACACAGGTTGGAAAATGTCATTCAAACATAAGTTAACATTAAAACTCAGTTCCGCCACACCTGTTTCAGACACCATTTTGAGGGACTGCTCTTTAGATTGATGAAGGTGTTGACAATTCGCTGAACCCTTCTTTGCATTATGCAAATAGTGTTCCTGATATCCTAATCACAAAGGTTCAGTGGTGTTGAGATCCCCCCAGGTCATAATCCTAAATTCAGAGAGGACCCTAAGCACCCCCTTGCTTTATAAGACTAGCATTATTCTCCAAAGGTACACCAGTGTAAACAAAGTCATCACCACCAAGAGAAGCTGTTGGTTACCATGTATGCCCCTGAACTTCATCCTCCAAAAAGACACAGTGGTTGAAGTGTAAGGATAATAGAACAGAGAACTCTCCGCAGTCAAGGTAGGGACAGCAAGATTAAGTATGTGGGACAGATTTTCTTTCCATGAACCCTTTGGCTATAAGAAAATTGTAGTAAAATATCATTTTATAAGGAGGCAGCAAAAACCAAAAGAGGTTAAAAGGAATAATTTGCCAAAGCTTGGAAGTTGAATGATCTGAGAGTTCTAGTAGAAAGCCAAGATAAATTTCACCCCCAAATCATTCTGTATTCAGAATTTCACACATCCCTGAGAAACTGAGAATGCTTTATGAATAGGATCTCCATTTGCAATGTAACTGTGCTTACATTTGGTTTGAGAACAGACTACTATGCATCCAGAAGGTACATGCTACATGTGGAGTTTATCTCTGTGTGTGGGTTTGATAAACAGCAACAATTTAGATTCGGGGGCTCTAGCACGAATCTCTAACAGTGGTACATTTCACAATGAAGAATTACAGGAGACGCTTTGATGCCAAACAAGAGGTGGCTCCCTTTAAGAAAATGGTAAATGGAACTTTCTTTGGTTCAAAGCTCAGCAGTTCTCCTTGCTCCCCACGGATGCGAATGCTGCAATTTTCTTTTATTCACTTCCTCAATGACTTGCCATTAAACACCTACAAGTCATTTTACTGCAGCAGTTTGGCACTTTTGACACCCGAATGGATTGAAGAAGAGAAAAGAAGATATGGAGCAAGGAAAGGGAGGAAGGATTCACTACAAACCTTCACTGTTCATGGGCTATAAAACTGTTTTCTTGAGTCCAGATCAAAAGCATTGAATTAAAAACATTTGGAGGGAACTTGGGGTGAAAAAAGGGAAAATAGCTGAAACAGACTGATTGCATTTTGTTACTGGCTCAAATTAGGAGGGTTGGAATGAGCTCAAAAACAAACAGATGCAATGAAAGGTCCCGGCCTGTGGGCAACAGAAGAGTGAAAACAGTCCTTTATGAAAAAAGTCAGGAAACCCGAAAAGTGGTTGTCAGTGGCACGCAATGCTCAGCGTTTGGGGGAAGATGACTTGTGAACCACAGCAGGGTAACCTTTTCTCTCCCCAGGATCTGAATTTAAAAGGATCATGTTGACTTAAGGGGTCTTTCATTGATAGGAAAAATAAACCCACAGTTTATAGGTACACCCCTGCTTAATGCAAATAGCATATTTAAATTTAATTACTTGGAGGTTAAGGTGGTTTTTGTTCCCTCTTTCTCATTTCAACGCTGTGGCTCTGATTTGCCTTTATCAAAGGTTTGTGCATTTTAAAATGCTGTCAAGCATCAAAATTAAATGCTTCAGAGCACTAATGATATCCTTGTGATTAAGGGTTTTACTTCTCAGAGATGCTAAGAACTCTGGTGCTAATATTAATTGCTTTCTTTGACATCCCACCGAAAGGAAGGAAGGATTTCTCCTCGTGAACTTAGCAATACCTATGGCACCAAACTCCACTGAGCAATTTCTATATGTTTTGTTACTATTGCAGCTGCAGAATTTTGTAGTACTCTACAGTTTGCAAAGTCCTTTCATATACATATGAGCTCAATGGTAACACATTCAACCAGTTGAGTTAGTGCTCTGCTATTTTTTTTTTTTAGGTAAGATCATTAAAAGACTGGATTTGCTTCCACCCTCCCTAGACACATCATCGATGATGTAAGAAGTCAGCCCCACACTCCACGGCTTTTAGCTGCTACACCTTTCACCCACATGAGCATATTTTCCCATAGTCAAGAAATGAAATTGTTTTAAAAACAAACAAACAGAAGGTATAGAAAACATTTGATGCATTCCAAAATTGAAATGGTATCTTTTTCCCTCTTCAACAAAAAACACAGAACCAAATTCTCAACCCAACTCTTTAGAAGACTCTGAATTAAATGAAGTTCATTTATATTTAAATATGGAAGTATTAATATTAATTAAGCCTTTACTTAAAATGTATGAGGGATGCATTTTTTTTTCCCCATAAAGTGATTTCCAAGGTCAGTACAGAGTCTATTTTAAACAAATACTATAAAATAAAGCAATGTACAATAACACTGAAGAATACGGTAGACCCATGCTGACAATGAGTTCATTTTAAGAATCTGATTTTGGACACTCACGATGCTTTAACTAAATGATTCAAGAGTTAGACTTTGCAAACACCTTAATTCAGAGTCTTTAATTTTGGTTTAATACAGGAACAAAATTTTATAAGACTTTTTTTTTTTCCAGATAGATGAAGGGTAGGTCATTTTCCTTTTTCCAGAGAGATGGGTAGTGGATGGTTTTAGACAAATTCTTTGTAGAGAGGTAGCAACCACATTTAAATAATGGAATATGATGCTATTCTTAGTCTTCACCTTATGTGGTTGCACAAGTATTAGCAGCTGTTGGGATTGCCCTTTGTGGCTAACTGACCATAGATTTGCGCTAAAGAGTTGTTTCTGGGATGGAGCTGCCCATCCAAGGACTACATTTTCTAGGCCCTTTGCATCCAGGATGGTGCATGTGACCGAGTTTAGAACAGCGGATCTCTTCTAGACCTGACCCGCAGAGAGCAACCTTGTGCCCCTCCATCTTTCCCCCACAATCTGCCTGCTGGATATTGATGCCCATGGCCATCTTGGAAGACCCCCACCAGCTCTCCCTTCATCTCCACCTACTGGATGTGACTTGAGCAAGAAATAATTTTCTGTTGTGTCAACTCACAAACTGACATTTGGGGTTATAGCAAGTACCCACTTGGGTGAAATGGGGTTTATTTAGAAAAAATAAGAGGGTAGTATCATTGTGGCCTATAAAATAACAAGCCAAGATTTGAACCTGCCTGAATGGCCTTCAGATTCACTTTTGGAAACTCCAGCTCCTGAGTACGCACAATGAGCAGATATTCACTCTTCTGTGAGAAACTGTTAAGTGTCACCCTGAGGTCAACCATGCTAGCAACAGAGGGCAAGCAACTTCACAGGTGTACAATCCAAGATAGAGGTCTTCTAATAATGAATGGATTCTGCAGAATCACAAAACTCTAGGCCAAAAGATTCAGCTGAGCTTACTTTAATGTTAAATGGGAAAAGACAATGGGGTTCTGAAAATGATTTGGTTTTCTTTTCTTTAGAAAAGAGTTAGTTTAGCTTTCTTTCCACAGTTAACAGCTTAAGCAGTTGAAGACTGGAGCCATTTGAATCACAGCTAAATGGAGAAGCACTGGTAAACAAGCAAAATGATGCCCAAGGCCTCCTCTAGCAGGGCACTTTCACACACTTAGCATCCTTTAATAACCACAACTCTCTGAGGTAGGTGTAATTATCACCTTTATATTTCAGATTTGGGAACTCAGGCTCAGATAAATTAAATGAATCGACCAAAGCTACCAGGTGGGATTTAAAACCCAATTTACGGAGGAAGAAATTAAGATATAGAGAGTTTAAATCACTTGCCCCAAGTTACAGCTTACAAGTAGTAAATTCAGAAGTCTGGTCCCCAAGCCCAGACTCTCAACCATTCATGTACAGAAAGCATCTAGTCTCTGTCCCTCCTTTCACTGGCAAGAAATTTGAGATGCAGAGGTTAAGGTGACTTGCTTAGCCATAGCAACAGAAGCAACAGAGTAAATCTCCTTGGGGTCTGCCATGTGCTAGCTACAGGGCTATGGATAGTACCAGCTGCCAGAAACCCAGAGGTAACTTAGACATTGATCCCTACTCTTAAAACCTAAAAGCTTTTTGATGGTGAATCACTTCCCATTAGAATTACCTGTGAAGAGAATAATCTAAAACCAACAAATGCAATTAAAAAGTTATGGTGTTTGGGTTAAGGAAGGAGTAATATTGGGGGCAGGGAGCGTAAGGTAAGCTTTCCAGAGACTGACCCTGTTCCATTTCTTGACCTTGGCCTGGACAATGGTTACACAGCTGTTTGCTTTGCAATATATTCAATGACTATACATGTGGGTCTTACCTGCTTTTTTGTATGTGTACATAATCCACAATCAAAATGTTAAAAAATAAAATGTTAACCAAGAATATTAATGATGATGTGTTGAAGTTATTTTTAGAAAGCCCCATCTACAATCTTTAGTTAACCTTCTGGGTAAAGATCCAAAGATGTTCTGAAAGAGCTAAGTTTTTGCAAATTAGGACCTTTGTAACTATTGAATCATTATGCTTAATATCTGAAACATACACTAATTCCTGCCCTCTGCAGTAAAGAAAATACTTTAATGTTTTAGTTTTTAAAACTATAACAACTACCTTGAATTAGCATTACTACATAGATAGTCATGCAATTCGTTGTAGAATTACAAGTGGGTGATAGTTCAACTCTAAACCAAGGCTCACATCTACCAGAATTAACTTGGAATTATTTAAGGGGTACCCAAGTGTCTCTACTACAGTTCGAGTGTGCACTCTGTTTCATCTGAGAGCTGCTTGTTTTACTTTCTCCTCACTTACTAACAAATTTGTTGGCAGGTTCTGACAAGGATAGTCCAACATTTGCCAACAGAAACATGGCAGGATTCAGTGTGTGTATTTCCTGTAAAGTAAGAATGCCAGTTTGAGGAAAATAGGAAAACAATCTTTCCACTGGAAGGCAATTTATAAGAATTTTCCCGAGCAAGGCAACTGTTTTACTATAACAAAATGGGGTAAAGCTAGCAACAACATTTTTTTTCTCTCTGAATGGGCCAAAGTATGTAAAAAAAAAAAAAAAAAATAGTAAAAATGCACAGTTGGAATTATTTTATGTGTGTCTTGGTGGGACAGGATGGAAAATCCTGGCAAATGTAAGGCCTTCAATGACCTACATTGCCCCCCAAAATTAATATGGAATATGGAAAGTGGTGTAAGGGAAAGGTTTCCTCCTGTTGAACAGAATACAGCATAGAAAAAGGGAAAGGATTAGTGGCAGTGAATCAGGGCTTCTGTTCCCTTAGCTGTCAGCTCCTCTGGAGAGCTTCAGGCATTCCAAATCTGGAAAATAAAAGCTGTGCTGTGGGCTTCAGGTTCTCTTTGTTACACGGACAGCTGCTAATCGTCCTGCTGTGTTAGGAACCAATGAGACAATGCCGGAACATTTAGCTTGCTGACATCCAAAGCATCTAGATCAGTCCCCAATTAAAGATGTATTAATCACAAAGACTCTAAAAGCCAAGATGATAGATGTGCCCAGTAAATCTTTGCTCTTGCCTTTTACTTTCCACACTCAGATTTCCACATTTACAGGCTTAAAAGCCTGCTCAAAAGACCGACCAATAAACAGCCTGTTCATTACTTTATAGTATCAGGTGCTTTGGCGATTTCCTACCCCTGAAATGCCTTTCAGAAAGAGGCAAGACATTGATCACTCTGCTAAAGGAGACTGCCTGCTTCAAAACAGATCCACTGTGCCTGTTATCATCTTGATTTTTTAAGTTCGATAACTAAATTAAGGAGTATGACTTTCCCACTTGCTATAGGGACATCCAAATCACTTATGGAGCTAAAAAAAAAAATTCCAGTAGATGAACCTAGGAAATTTCAGGGAACAAAATACTACTACTACTACTAAGAATAATAATCTTCTCCAACTCAGGACAAATCACCCACAAGTCATGACCCAGACGGTGAATAAATGGTACCACATTCTCGGTTGAGACTTGCAACAAAATTAAAAAGTATGTGTTGGATGAAGACACCCTGACTTCCATGCTTTGAAATTTATGCTAATAAAGGGTCTTAAAGTTACTTTTTTCCATTTGGGTTTCCATTTCATAAGAACATGCAAATAGCAGTATTAAATTCTCCATCAAGAATACCATCCATAGATTTATTATCAATAATTGCTGTGGTTAACTAATCCACCAAAACCAAAACCAAAACCCAAAGCTGCTAACCTGACTGACATTATCAATAGGACCTAGAATCTAATTTTCATTTTTTCTTCCTTAAATATAATTTTCACAGGAGGCACTTAATAACAATACAAAAATATAATAAAAACACCTCAACGGTTTTCCTGATCTCGGGGTGGGGGTGGGGGGTAAGCATTAGCCATTCTAAGTTATTAGAAATCTTTTGAAATCAGACCCCCCACCCCCTTTTTTAATTTCTTAGGCTAATGGAATTCACAAGAGACAAGAACAACATTTGCAAGGTGCCAGGCTGGTGCCAGCTCAAGAAGCTGAACTCTTTGTCTTTCAATGGAGCCTGAATATATCATGGATAACTACTTCCCCATCACTGTCTCAAAGAAGGGTCACCATCTTCCAAGTTGAAAGACTAGGAAGTCAATTAGTGTCACTTATGATGTGAACACCTGTCGACTAAGAACTGGACTGAGACCAATTCCATTAACATAGTCACCCCACAGCTGCCAGATGGTCGAGCCTTGGACCACTTCTGATGTACTGCAGACTCAAGAAGTTGACCTAAAGACAGAAAGGCCCAGCTTCCCATTAATCATCTCCTGAGCCATCCAATTCCCCATCACTTATAGAGTTGGAACAGGAGACCTATTTTTCTTAATGGTCATTGTAAAAGGCCACATGAGCTGCTCAAAATAGAAGTCATTGCGACCATAAGATTGAGAATATAAGCTCCTTAACATTTTTATCACCCATTATCATTTTTATTTCTGAAACAACCATTTAATAACTCATTTTTCCTTCTCTTGTTGCATCTGAAACACATAGAATAGAGGGGGAAAAGACAGAAATGAAGAATAAACTGGTGCATGAAATTATAAAAGACTGTCATTGCCAGGACCAGAGAGGCAGAGGAAAATTTCAGTAAAACCTCAGTTGCAAATCTCTGTGTTCTGTTCTACCGAAAGGAGTATTTCAAGTTCAGAAAAATTGCTTGGCTTAAAGAACAATGATTTGAGAAGTAATGGCCATGGATGATAAAGTGGAATGTTATACAAGTGGAAAAAAGAGAAAGAAACAGGAAGATGACCTGTCACGGCCCAAGTTCTGACACTTCTCATCCCAATTTGGTCTCCCTGCTTGGGAGTCTGGGAGAGTTCTGAACACAGGCAATCAAACTATTCAGGGCACAATAGCCATTAACCATGGAATGCTGAGGAGCTGTTTTTTAGCACCACCCAAGGAATCCTCTGTTTTATTTATAGCCAAATCTTTCCTGTCCAGTTTCTTGCTTGCTAGTTAAGAGTAGCACAATGAGGTGACTGGTGAGTGGAGAGAAGACATAGATATCTTTGGGTTAAATTGCAACCCAGCACATTTGGAAAATGTTTTACATACAAATGGTCACTGCATGTTATGCTCTCAGAAACTGTTGCAAGGAAATGCTACTCTTGCAGCCCTTCTATTTGAAACTCTATCTTTCTGGCAATTCTTTTAAAAGCTATGATATAGGTTAGGAACAGGAGCATAATTTATGAGAAGAGATTTGAAGCTTGGGAATTTGCAACCTTAGAATTCATTTTTTTTTTTTTTTTTATTTTGGGGTGTCAGCCAGCAGCAAAATTGTATGTGCCAGAATAGTTTAAACTCCTACAGGCATTATAAGACCAAAGCTGAAACAACCAAGCTATTAAATTTTAAAATGTCATTAAGGCCAATAGATGTCTCCAACTGGATCTGTGCTTGAGAATTTAAGATGACTTTTATAGTTATAAAGAATAACAAAGAATGTATCAGGAAAGCTATAACTGTTCTAGGACTTGATTTTTTTTTTTTTTTTTAAACTGGGTGGGGGGGGTGGTTCAAAGCTCCTCTCTAGAGTCTCACTCTAACACAACTTGCTGAAATGTGAAATCCAGTGTCACTTGTCCCGCCCAGGAGTCAATCTGTAAATACCGGAAGAACCTCATTAGAACAACATCTCACCTAGAAATAGTCTCACAGCATGGTCCTTAAGAATGACATTGGAGGGGAGTTCCAGCACACAAGTTTTATGGAAGTTATTTTGTGTATGTTCTGCAACAGGAAAAGGGCAAGAGGTGGATGGAAAAGAAAAAGCCATTCTCCAGAGAACATGTACACTCTGGGTATGGCCTTGTAGAGTTATCAGAGAGATTTTAAGAGCTTCTCATCCATCATTCTCCCCACATAACACGTTTATATACGTTACCAGCCTTTTATAGCACACCTGATTTGGTTGACTTCCCTGCATGGGTCTGTAAAAGGAGGTCTGTAAACACAATTTAGGCATTTGAAATTCTCCCTCTACTGTTCCTGTTACAAGAAGATACTCTAGTTTTCACAGGGTGGAATTCTATGTTTGTCCTCCTCACTTTTAGTAAAACAAAGCCACAAGAGCCCCAATGATATACTGTAATGACAGCCCACCTCTATTTTAAACTGGGAGGAGAAAAAAAAAACCCAGACCTGCCAGCTCAAAGAATTCTCAGGTCTCCAAAATCAACCTTCCCAGGAAGTTTCATAGTATCTCTCTTTACTTGGAATCCTGTAGGTATTCTGATAACTGTAGGATCAGATAACTTTCAGTGCGTCTCAACATGAACAACTCTTAAGATAAGTCTGAATTTCTTGGAGAGTGGAAGGAATATTTGATGAAGCTTTCAGCTAGTTGCATACTCAAAATCCCTGGCTTGTTTATATGTGTGCCCCTAGTTCTGAGAAAGATAAATTAGGGTTGATTTAGGAGGCAGATTTACAGCTTACAGTTTGTTACCTAGACAAACATCGATTCTCCAGGGAACCATTTGAGCTTGCCCCTTTTCAGTGTTCGTCCTAATGGATGGATCTTACCTAAATTTGCTATTCACAGTGAATTTGTGGATGGTAAGTCCCTATTTAGCACCCACTGAGAAGCTGAAGCTACATAGTTAAGTTTTGTTCATGGACAAACATCTTGAATGAAAGGGTTCCCAAACAAGAATTTATTTATTTATTCATTTATCCATCTATCTACCCCACAGACTTCATCAAAGTGGCTTCTGTGAAACTGAGGACCAGACTGCTTTAAAAATGCTTGGGCACAGATTATCTCTCAGAAGATGTGAGGCAAAAAGATTGATAGCAAAATAGCACAAATATCTTAAATCACCATAATTTTACCCATAAGATATTTTAGAATGATTACATTAAAAAAGTGCTGATAAAGAACAAAAGATGGTTCAGGGGCAAGCCACCAACATCATTTCTTTAGGTCAGGCTACTGATTTACAAGGCTAGAGAAAGAAGGAATTTAATGAGTGCAACATTGTTTTTCTTGTCGTTGCAGTTTATGGGGAGCCAAGGAATCATTTTCATTCTTTAGTTCTGGCACATGCCAAGGAGCAGAAAGCATGGGAGGGAGGGAGGACTGTAAGGAAGGCTCATCTTATTTTTTTGTTTTGTTTTGTTTTTTTAATTTCTTATTTTATTTTATTTGCTAAGTTTGCTTATCTTAACAGATTAAAATTCAAAATCTAAAAAATGCTTACAAGTCTGTCCCTGAGCACAACATACAAGATTCTGTCTTCTAGACACAGACGCTGAGGCTGGACACCCACTTGAAGAGAAACAGTACAGCAATGCAGATATCCAGAGGCAGGTGCTGGATATGTAGGTGACAGGGACCTGCATTTTAATTAGTCACTGTAGATTTAAGATCCTTCGATGCAGGTTTAGTCCTGCAGCATGTCTTTATGAAGTTTGACCTTGCCTTTAAACACCATAACAACCCATCAGTAGGGGGTTAATAAAAGCTTTGAGAAAATTTCTCTGGATCTTTTTATTGATACTCAGTTGCAGACTAGATTCTGGAGTTACTTCTGGCTACTGGAGTCTCTTCTGGCAACTCTGAGGATAGTAATTATTTTATCCGCTTGGAGTGACAAATAGATCATTGAGAAGCCCACCTCAAACCTTTGCTAGCCCTGTATCGTTCATTTCTCCTCTCAGCCCCGTGCTTATTTTTCAGATCTCTTGCTGGCTTCTCCAGGGGGTGTACAAGCTGGTGGTAGTGTTCGGAGAAATGAAAAACGAATCAGAATTAGACTGTCAATGGTTCTCAGTGAATGCCGGTGAATGATTTTCCCTCTCACAAATTGTGTGTATATTTATGTAGGAGTGAAGGGAAAGGAGTCAGGAAACCTAGTGTTCTCAGCCCTGGGTGTATAAATAAAACCTTCATTTCCTCAGAGTGAAACATTTACATCTTTTTTTTAAAAAAATTGCAAGCCAAGTTTTACTTTATACGCAATAATTACCACAAGGCTCTATAGACATACTATTTGTCTACACTGCTCAGTCAACCTTGAAGCTGGATAATTTAGTGGGTACTTTTGGGAAGGCTATTAAGTTTTTTTCTCCTCCCCAGGACTTGCTGCACCCATCCTGAATACAAATTCATGGACCCTGGTGGCACACACAAGAGGTTGGGCCATTGTATAGCTACTGTTTAATTTTTAATTATGATGTGATAGTGAGGATATGTAATAATTATAGTGGTTGCAACAATCTTCCATTGAAATGAAATTCTTTTCAGAATGAACTCAGAGTCAAGAGACCGTCTTCCCTTGACAACAACAAAAAATACTGTTATGGCGTGTGTTTTAAATGTACATTTCATAGGCATTATGAATGCAACCAGCAGCCCATGGTTTGTGTCAGAGCTGTAAATGAGAAAACCACAGCCTGGCTCCTCTGAGGTCCATGGAGCTTACTCCGACCCATAATTACCCAGGCACAGAAGAGATGTCTCCAACCAGCTTCTACTTTTTGTGGTCCAAATGATTACATAACAATAATGGAGGATGAGCAAAACAAGTTTTCAGCAAAATCTCATAATGGTATTGCTTTGTAATTGTTTGAAAGATTTAAAAACATGTCTTTAGATTTCACTGGTTTTGTCATTTGTTTTTTCCTTTAAAATTCTTAGAGATAAGGAAAAAAATAATATGAGTTACTTGAGTCAAAGGCAAACAAAAAACCTTGGTGGGTGAGCAATATAAAAGAGGATATCATTTTTTGAAAAGAAAGTCGCTGCCAGCATCTAGGAACAATACGACCGCACTAAGAAGGTATACTTTGAAGACAACCAGAATACTGCCTTATTAGAGTCAAGCTTTTCCACATTATATATTTAGACCTAAGTACCATTGGAAAAGATTTGTGGTACAAGAGACCAAAGGCATGTTTGAAATCCTAATCTATTTTAGTTAAATTTTGTTTGCCTAGTCAAAAGCTCTGAAAAATAAGGTGTCTTGCCAAATACAAAAAGTGTTTGAGTGTTACTCTATCACACATCATTTGCCTGAGCAATTTCTGACAAAAGACACCTGCATTTTAACATCTACTTAACCTGCTTTCTGACTGATTCCCTTTCTGGATTTAGTAGTCCAGAGACTGGCAAACTTTCTCTGTAGTGAGATACTAAATACTTTCAGCAAGCCACAGGGTCTCTAATGAAATCACTCAACTCTGCCACTGTGAAAGCAGTAGCATGCAATATGTAAACGAAATGGGTGTGGCCATGTTCCTGTGTTCCCATAAAACTTTATTCATGGACACTGAAATTTGAACTTTATATAATCCCCACGTCACAAAATACTGCTTTTCTTTCGATTATGTCCAACCATTTAGAAAAGTAACAACCATACATAGTTAGAGGGCTGTAGAAAAACAGGTGGTGGCCACATTTGGCCCCTGGTACACATTTTGCCAACCCCTGCTCTAGGGCACTAAAAGAAGCCAGACATATGTGCCTTAAAAATGTCAACAGATTTTCTTTTTTCCTCCTGTCCTTTTCTAACTTACAGAAAAGCCTTGGTCCTGTCATATCTTCTTTGGGTTTACCCTTCCATTGCACTTTTCAAATTACCAGGAGTGTGCTTTCTGCTTTGTGTGTTTGTTGCTTTGATCTCAATCCATTCCAGAGCTTCCCCTCACACCTAACTCTGGGCCAGAACGACTCTGTGATGACCTTGTGTTTCATTGCCCCTCATAGCAAGCCAAAGCAGACTTGCCAATATATTTTCTTTTCTCCTGGCCTTCCTTCTCAACATAATTTCTCAATAGCCACCTTATCTCACAACTTCATTCATTTCAATATATCCAGAAGTAGAGTTTTATATAGTGAAGTTAAAGAAGTTTGCATGGGCCTGTTTCAAAGCCCTGTTCCTAATTTTCTATCCATAATTTTGTAGTTTTTTTTTTTTTTTTTAACATGACATAAAAATTGTATAAGCTTCAAGCCCCACATAACCTGGCTCCACTCTGCCTCTAGCACATTACCTAATTCAATCTCTCTAAGACTTTTCCATTTCTCCTACCATCTCCTTGAAGCTTTTTCTTACTATCTGGAAGACAGGTAGCAATTATACCCAGTGGGGATGAGAATTCTCACTGTTCTCCATTATCCCACTCAAATGACATAATATGTCTAATTAAAAGATGGCAGAGAAAGAGAGAATGGGAATTTACCAGTTGAGTAATAAAAGACAGTGTGCCTCTTTTGTACTTGGTTATTTTCTTTTCTCTCCCCATTATTTGGTTTTTATTAAATATAGCTCTACCTGACAAAGAGACTTAACTGATTTGTTTTTGTTGAAAATGAGTGTGTTAATCAGAAAACACCTATGGACCATCTACCGTGTGTTGTGCGGCAGCAGTATCACAAGGTGCCACCCTGCTTTATTGTTGATGTGGAATTTTCCTGCAGTTTTCTTAATTGTTCAATCCTAAAGAACCATGCCAACCTGACAAGCAGCACGGGTTCATCAGATGGCAAAAGGATTCATAAACAGTCCTAAAAGGCCCTTTATGACTTCCTGTCCTCTGAGAACTGTAATGGGAGCATTATGCACAGAATGGTGGAACATGCAAACATATGTGTTGAGCTCTAGCCCACCCCAACCAAGCAAAGGCCAGTTGGCTGTGGAACCCTGTTTCCTTAGGTCAGCATTGCTATGAAGTCAGGAGGTCTGTTTTTCCAGCAAACCTATCACTGGACTAGGATTTTTCAACCTTGGACCATAGACATTTTGAACCAGCTAGTTCTTGGTTGTGAGGGGCTGTCCTGAGCATTTTAAGATATTTAGCAGCATCCTTGACCTCTACCCACCATATGCCAGGTGCATTTTCCAGTTGTAACAAGAAAAATGTCTCCCGACACTGCCAAATATCCCCTGGAAGACAAAAATCACCTCTAGTTAAGAACCATTGCACTAGAGGAACAGTTAGCATGACGCTTTGCCCTTTAAGGTAAATACCTTTCCAAGCTGGGGGGCTGCGGGAGGGGAGGAGGCAGGATTCAGATGTATCCGATAATATCAATAATTTTAGATTTTTTTCCTTCCACTCTTGGAATTGCAGTCTGAGCCAATTTCTGAGCATCATTAGGAAATAAGCCTCACGTTCCCATGCTATGAAGTCTTAAGATATTCAGAATTGGGCATTATAGCTGTGTTAGAGGGAGAGGGTCAATCTATGTAACTATGAAGTACCCAGAACAGTGTTCCAAGAAAGAGAAAAATAAAAAATGGATATCACTGCTCCCTGGAAAATTCCTGAGTTAGTGGAAAACACCATCCATAAGGACTCATGATTTAAAACATACAAACACCTAGAGTACGCCCATTACCGAGAGAACAGGTGAGTGGGGGCTGGGAAGGAGGGTGCACAGTAATACTAAGCTCTCCTGCTGGGTGCCATCAGAACATTTTCTAGCAAAAACTGTTCAGTTTCATTGTTTGGCCAGGAAAACGTTTCATTTGTACAGCATTTCTCTCCTACTGACACATCTTGTATTCATTTGCCTGAGATGGTCCACTTAAGCAAAAGTAAACTGAAGGAACGCTCTCTAGAAAACAAATCACCCAGTGGTTTGCTTATACATTTTTCATAAACATCAGGACCATCTCTTCCTAAACAAAAGACAGAACAGTTGCTAGAGGATGGAAGGTGGAGGAAGGGAAATAATGAGTTTTCAAGGGGAATCTCATTTTGTTCTTTTAGGACTGTGATGTAAGAAAGTAACTACAGGAGAGCCCCCAGTTTGTCAGTCCTCTTTCCAGCTCTTTTTGCACTACTCCTGGCATGGGGGTTGGGGGTGGGAGTGACTTATCTCATTAGAAAATTTGGGAGAAGGTACTGTATGTCTTGAGCTTGACATCTGTCTGCTCTCTCGGGCCTGCCTACCTGCACAGAGCATCCAATTGGGCTATTCTCCATTCTCCATTCCAGTAACCTCAGCAAGGCCGTTTGCCCTTGTAGGAAGCCTGTGGTCAACCAAGCTGTGAAGCCTTTTTGGGATCATTAAAGCTCACATTGGCCAATCAGCTCATCAGCAATAGAGATGACATTCTGATTTTCCTTTGTCTTGTCTTCAGTGTCAGTTTTTTTTAATTCGGGAGGGGGGGTGGGATAGGTGTTACTTTATTAAAACCCCAACAGTAAAATTTGGGTTAGAATGGTTTAAATAACCATGTGAGAACACCAGCCCATTCACACCACATTCACATTTAGACCAGCTAAACCTAAAGCTACATGCCCATATATTAACAAATGGGGAGAATACCAGGCCCAGTAAATGAATGCTTTTAATAATCCAATAATTGAGAGGAAAAAACTTGTATTTTTGGGAGTAGCAATCTCCCTGGGTTCCAGTACTGGCTCTGACATTAGTTTGGGTGAGTCACATTAAAGACTCAAAAAGTGGTGATGATAGGATCAGGAATTACAGGAGTTCTTGTTTTGTATTGTTGTTTTTTGTTTGGTTTTTTAAACATATTACTGATGTGAGAAGGAATCCTGTGAAAACAGAGCAAAGGTGGAGAGCCACTAAACTTGGTGGCCTGCAGGTGCTCAATGCATACACTCATTCATTCTTTGTATTCCTTCGAGTGAGAAGTCATTACCTATAGAGGCCCGTCAGGACTTTAATCTAATGAAATGATAGGAATGGCTGCAATTATTTTATAACTGCATGTATGTAAATATGCTTAGGGGAGCTTTGATAGAGCCTATGTTTGCTACATTCACCCAGAATTTTGGCCTATGTTATTAATTTGCACTACTATGAAGAAAGGGTTTGTTAATCAAAGATAAACTATCCCAATGATTTTGAATTAGTTGAACTCCAAATTATGGTACAATAATGAGGCAGTGGTGTGCACATACACAATTCTCTGCTAAGTGAAAGCTTTCTGGCTGGCCACATAGGAGGTCTCCTTATTGAAAGATTTATTTTTAATTTTGAACAGCTTCCCAGCATTACCCTTCATGAAAATTAAAATAAGGAGCTGGAATTTTGTCCTATTCAGCAAACCTCCTGGCAACACTGCTCACCAGGCAGAGAAAACCTCATTGTGTCAGAATTCCCTGTCCACCTTTCTCCTAGATCTAAAAGAATTACACCTACATTTTTAATAAAACGACTTTTGACTTTTTTTTTCCCTTGCTCTGGTAATGGTTTTGCACCTTTTCCTCTTTTGAAGGACTTTTAGCCTCTCTTCTTTGTGTTCTTTGGGCCTTTTGGCCTAGTAGGAATTGACATAATCTCTTGGCTTGAATCCTTAAGTACAAAAAAGTCACAGAAGTCTCCCACAAAAACCTGTGGGAGCTAAGCCTGTCCTCAGCTTGTCTAGCAGAGGCTGTTCTCTTTCAAAGAGGACGATTTCACCTTGTATAGCTGAGGCCTTAAAAGGCCCATTCCTTAGTTAGAAGCAAATACCTGAAACTATCAAACTGCAACCCAGTAGCCTTGACTCTTGAAGACAACTGTATGGCAATGTAGCTTACAAGAGGTGACAGTGTGATTGTGAAAACCTTGTGGATTGCACTCCCTTTATCCAGTGTGGGAATGGATGAGTAGAAAAACGGGGACAAAAACTAAATGAAAAAATATAGGGTGGGGGGGGGGGTGATTTGGGTGTTCTCTTTTACTTTTATTTTTTATTCTTATTTTCAATTTTTCTGGTACAAGGAAAATGATCAAAAAATAGATTGGGGTGATGAATGCACAACTATATGATGGTACTGTGAACAACTGATTGTACACTTTGGATGACTGTGTGGTGTTTGCATATATCTCAATAAAATTGAATTTTTTTAAAAAAAGCCCATTCCTAGTTTCAATTCAGTTAAGAACATGAAGTAGCGATCTGTTTGAGGACAGCCGAAAGGATCCACTAGGGCTGAACATAAGAATATTAATTTTTCATACTCTAGGTCCCTGAGGGCATCCAGAGACCATTTTGAATGTTCTGGCTCCTTCTCACTCAGAAACACCAGTGGCAACAATGTGTGTTCCCAAGATCTGTGCGGAATATTTCCAGCGCATTCTTCCAAAAGAGAACAAATAAAAAGTTGGCAATCACAGGGTATCCGTGATGCTTTCAAAAACTCCTAAATCACACTATCCTTTGTTGAAAAGCAAACTTAATTAACCACTAATAGTGTTCACAACCTACAAGGACAGAATTAAAGACAAAAACATAACCAGATAATCTGCTCGCACCACACATTAAAGAAGCTGAAGCTATATTCCGGTAAAATTCATCACTCTAGTCCCAATTCAAAATCTTCCCCCAGGTCTTAATTTTTTATTTATTCTAGAGAGTTCAGGGGAAAAGTGGAAAAATAATGGTTTTGGACTGGAACACTAGAATACTTTTCACTATAGGATCAATTAGTATAGATATTTTGCTTAACTACCGAGTGCACTTACTGAAACACTCATTTAATAGAAAAGTGCATAAGAGCTGATTGGATTGTTGGCAATTTATAATCCTTTTCGAGCAATGTCTGTTATCCTTAAGAGGCTCACAAAAGGATAAACCACAGTTCTTTTTCCTGCTCCCTTGTAACTCTCCAGAAATAATAGGGAGCCAGCCATATAAAATCTCCTGGTGAAAATGCAGAATGGAAAATTAGCACATGGCAGTGTGGAGCCTTTTTCAGGGAAGGAATGGGGTTGAGGAGGTCAGGGCCTAGAGCTTGGAGATCTATTCTGGTCTGCAGAATGGTTCAGTGGCTACAGAACTAAGTTAAGTTTTAAAGCAAACTTTGTCAACCGCAAAGATCAAACTGTCTACGTAAGCTATTTATTGTTCACAGATTGACACAGCAATTCAAGTGCAGATCTATGTAGATTATTTTTTTACTTTTAAAATAAAAAAGATTAATACTATAGCTGCTAATGCTTTTGTTGGAAAGACAACATTTATTTACCGATCAAGAAAATAAGTTATAGCACCAAATAATCTCTAAATGCTCTGGTGTCCAACCATGGACACTGGGATTGAAATGGTGGATGTGAATCCCACACAAGAAAAAGGTGAACATGGAATGACCAGTTTACTAGATTGTGATCTCCTTTCAATTAGACACTGTCTTATCCTTCATTGTATCCCGACCACTTGGTACAGTGCATCGTATACAGTGTTGTGCTGGTTTGAATGTATTATGTCCCCCAAAACTCCATTATCTTTGATGTAATCTTGTGTGGGCAGAGGTATCGGTGTTTATTAGATTGCAATTCTTTGAATGTTTCCATGGAGATGAGCTCCACCCAACTGTGGGTGATGACTCTGATTGGATAATTTCTATGGAGGTGTTACCCCACCCATTCAGGGTGGGTCTAAATTAAATCACTGGAGCCATATAAATGAGCTGACAAACAGAAGGAACTCAGTGCAGCTGAGAGTGACATTTTGAAGAGTAACTACAGCCAAGAGGGACACTTTGAATAATGAACAGAAGCTGAGAGAGTAGCTGCAGATGAGAGATAATTTGAAGACAGCCGTTGAAAGCAGACTCTTGCTCTGGAGAAGCTAAGAGAGGACAAACACCCCCAAAGCAACTGAGTGATATTTTTGAGGGACTGCAGCCTAGAGAGGAACATCCTGGAAGAAAGCCATTTTGAAACCAGAACTTTGGAGCAGATGCCAGCCACGTGCCTTCCCAATTAACAGAGGTTTTTTGGACACCATTGACTATCCTCCAGTGAAGGTACCCGATTGCTGATGTGTTACCTTGGACACTTTATGGCCTTAAGACTGTTACTGGGTAACCAAATAAACACCCTTTTATAAAAGCCAATCCATTTCTGGTGTTTTGCATTCCGGCAGCATTAGCAAACTAGAACAAGTGACCAAAAAATATTTACAGAATGAACAAATGTCCTTCTAAGTATCTTTTGTACTACATTAATAATTAGAGCCATGTGGCTCTATTTCAATTGTAGAACCTTAACATCATTCATGGATACCACCATAAGCCCTTTCTCTCAATACAGTCAGATCATACAATTAAGTAGACCTAATTTGTACCTGCTTGGTTGGTTGTCACGGTGACAGAAACTGATTGGTCCGGGCTAGGGTTATACTTGGACACTCCATTCACAGCCCAGATCTCAAACGTGTAATTGGTGTGAGCAAGGAGGTCGGTGATGGAGACTTTGGTGCTCTTCAGGCCATTCTGCTGTGGGGTGTAGTGGACACCACTTCCGCAGGGTCGGCACTTGCTGGGGTCACCAGCTCCACATTTCTTGCATACCACATTGTAGGAAATGTCCTGGCGGCCACCTGTGTTCTGAGGACTGCTCCATTCCAAGTTCACTGACGTCTCATTGACATTCGAAATCAAGTTGAGGGGAGCAGATGGCGGGCCTGCAGAAACAAAAAAATCTACTATTACCCCAAGAACTGAAAATATCCATTCAGAATCTCTCAGGGCTTACAGAGCTCTCTGCAGCTAGAGGAAATAAGGTGGGCCCACTTGGCCAATAAAACAGCAAAGCAAGCCAACAGAAAGGCCTTTATAAAGAACAACATGATAGGAGGCTGTGCAAGTGAATGTCATTCTCATTCCTGTGCAAACAATAAGGTAGAAGGCTGTATGTGTGAAGACCATTCTCATTCCTGTGCAAACAAATGTGTCAACCACTGCTCTGAGATGTGAAGCAACCCTACCTGAAATGGGCTCCAAGCCCAGGCTTTCCTTTTGAAGTCACAGGAAAATACCACCACTTAGCTAGTTCCAATCTCATCATCTGAAAAATATGGGTATGTGAATGTGGTTCTAGCTCCTGGGGCTACTGTGGGATTCTAGAAAATTAGTACTTACACACCACTTTTAAAGTTAAATGAAGATTCCCAAGTACAGCATGTCATCAATATGGAATAAAATTACAGAATTGTAAAGCTACGCCTCTACAGTTCAGCATGGCAGTTGACGGTTGAGCTGCCTATGGGTAATTAGTAGGTACCGGTTCATCCTGGTTGCAGAGATGTAGAAGATATAGCTGTTGAGAGTTCTCAAGCTAGGCAACGTCTTTTCAAGGCTCCCAGGCCCCTCACCTAACCCTTCAATTTATCAAGGCTGCAGATGGCCCTTCATGAGCATGCTCATTTCTACTGATATCAAAGAGCTTCTGAAGAATGAATGGTGGCAGTAGTTGCTTTGAAAAGTAACTGATCACTAACAGCAGTAGTAGATGGCTTCAAGAAATGATTAAATAATAGTAATACGACTATAAAACCATGATGAACCTTCTTGTTTCCTGGTGTAGATTGTTCTTGATATGCCAAGAAGTTGTGACGCAAAACTCTTTTTAAGGAGGAGAAACAGTAGGAGAGGGGAGGAGACATTTTCTTGGTCTGAGCCAGTTTCAAAGGTTTAAAAGACACCTGCCACACTCTTAACGGAAGATATTTACTTGATGTGACAGTTGAAAAGCTTATTCTTTCTGTGACATTTCTGTCTTCCAAGAGAACAGCCAAATAAGTTTTAATGAAAATATGAGGTTTCTGGCACACCATATCTGTATGACTGCAGATTATGTATCTGGAATGACTGCTATAAGTGAATTTGTTCCTGTTCCTCAGGAAAAGTTAACTGGAGACCCGCATGAACTTGGAAGATTTCCCTAGTCAAACACAATGGAGTTTACTGTTCCAAAGTAGCCTTTGAGAGAGAATTGGAAGGGGTAAGCTACAAATAAAGAATCATATATTTTATTGCTTAGCTCATCGTGATGAATGGACAAAGGATTTTGGGGTAACAGTAAGGTTAATTCACTCTCCTTAATTGAAGATTTAATTGAAGACTTTAACAAGTAAGCAGATTCTCCCAATCTTCCCTTAGGACTAATTAGTGGTGACCTATCTAAGGGTTAAGATTATCTCCCACCCTATGAACCAAAAGGAAAGAGGTGGTATAAGATGTGTGTTAATGGTAAGATTATCCCACAGAGGTCCTCAGAAAGAAAAAAAAAAATGTCCATCTTGTTTTGATTTCAAATGCATGTCTATGATCCTTAGCACAGTGACTGGAATACAGTAAGAACAAATAAATGGATTGTGAATAAATTATTAGAGTCATTTAAAATCATAGGCTCTTTTAAGAGCTGGCTGGGATATTTCAGATCATGTGGGCAAACCCCCTCATTTTAAAGATGAGGATTACCCTGAAAGTTTGTGCAATCTCATTAGTGACAGAACCCAACTAAAATTCAAAAAAAAAAGTTGACTCCTACTTCTGGAGATTTTCCTTCCACCATGTGATTCTCCATTAAAGAAATGAATAACAACAAAATAAGAAGTTTTGGACAATGCTTGCTCAGCATTTCATTTGGAAGTAAAGACAGGAAAAGGGAGTGTGTATCTTTAACCCTGTTCAAATGCAGATTCTCGCCTCTAGTGGGATCTATTACTAGTCTGTGGCTAAAGGGGACCATGGTTTGGTTTATAAAATGGGTGAGCCATTTGTCCTTATTTGATGTGACTTTCAGGGTTAAATAAGAGTGACTCTGAAATCTATTAACCTCTTTGCCAAGGTTCTTCGTCCACTTTCACATGGGAAAATGCAACACAATGAATCAAGCACCACAGAAGCAAAAAGTCAGTAATTAGTATGTAGGACGGAACATGGCAGTGTCTAAACAGAGAAGAAATGGAGCAGAAAACTAAATGGTCACAGGGCTTAGAGACATAACACTGCTCCGAATGAAAAAAAAAAAAACAACACAAAGATGCTGCAGGATTTCAAAATGAACGGCTGGCATGAAAACAAGGGCTGCCCCGGAACAGCTTTCTTCCTTTGGGCAGTAATTCTTCAAGAAGTCCTGGGGTAGGTGCTCAAGGGAAGAACCGAGAACTAGGCAAATCCAATTTTGCCCCCAGGAATGGGTTGGTGAATAGCACTGCATATACTTTACGTTTTGCAGCTACAGAAAGTGATGGTTATATGCGGACATAGTAGCAGCCAAGAAATTGGCTTATGACAAGGTATCGGGGGCAGGGGTGGAGAGGAGAGATAGAAATGTTCACCCAGTATGATTACAACTACCTTGGCCTGGTTAGGTTTGGGAAAATATCTATGCTTCACAAATTAAGGTCAAAATGGTGGTTGTATTGGGTCTGTGGGATTATGGCTTTTCTTTTCTTTTTTTAACTCTTGACAATTAAAAAATGATGGATCCCATTTATAGGGAGGGACTATCTATTCCTAAGAAAAGAATGAGTACTCTTCTTATGGAAATGAGAAAAAAGTACTGACTTTAATGCAGCCCAAAGTCTATCTGTACCCAACAGTCATACTTCATTGTAGCACCTTAAAATAATTACCTGCCGAGATGGTTAATAAGAAAAGAAAAGAGTCACATAAGCTCTCTTTCAATAAAGCATCCTGAGAGGGGGCAGTTAACTCTTTAATGACTTTCTCTTTCTGTTTTTAAGTATTGCATCTGGATATTTATAAACAAATTTCTGACAGAATTGCCTTTCTCATCAGAAATATGTTTACATGCAAATAAATCTCCAATTACAAATATGAGATTTACAACAGAGCAATAACCTTATTATTTGCCTTAATTTTTCTACTCTCTTATTACCATCTTATCTACCAAACATCCTCTGTGGATCAAGGGAATAGTAAGCTTGTATACTTCTCAAAGCTATCTGCTTCTAGTCTGCACTGTAGAATTGGCGGCAATCCTGCTTGTGGAATTGTTCCACATTTCACGTCCTTATTTCTAGTTTGTCCGGAACACGTAACGATGTCTTGGTGTCTTGTTTCTACCACTGGTCTGTGTTCTCCTCAAGAAGACTGTCATCTTCATATTTTCCCAGTGTCTACTGTGGTTCCTAGTTCAGAGGAAGCTCAATAACTGTTTGATGAGTCAATGAATGAGCGAATGAATGGAAGGAAAACTAACAAACTCCTTTCATGCATCTTATGTCCACCTACCTACAGTGTTATTTTAAGTGTGTAAACTAAGGCAGGCGTCTCCAAGTTAAAGCTGTACTAGTCACCTTCTCACATATGGATTCATTATCATTAAGTCCTGTAAGGGAGTGTCTCAGTGTGGGTGGCTTAATTCAAGTCCCTCCGTTCTGAGACTGGAGGAGAGGAAAGAAAAAATAGTCTGGTTCATTTTGATCCTTTCCTGGATATTTGAAAGAAGGGGTATGGAATCTAGATGGAAAGGTAGGAAACTAAACATGGATTACGTGTGCATTGGAAGGATGTACAGGCAAGCAACCTGCTTTGTAACCAGCCAGTATGGCTGGCAATTTAAAATGTGGGACTCTATCAATTAATGTTTTAATAATTTGGGATTGGTTATTATGACTTTTCTTTCTCCACCTTGATTGGAGGGAATTATTTATGCAGGCATGAATATAGTGAAAACTTTAAATTAATTTAAATGATGTTAAAATTAATTTTAACATTTTTAAAGGTAAGCTGGCATTTTCCTTATAAGCCTCTATAGAACTACAGTTATTTTTTCTTTTAATTTTATCATCAAAATTAACATATTTTAAAATTATAAATTATTCAAATACTGAGGCATATTTAAGGAAATGTAAATGTCCTTCCTTTACATTCTTGGTTTTACTCTTAAAATCCCTGGGAAATTCACATAAGACTAAGATTTATCTCTTCATCTCCCAAATAATGGGGTTTGCCTGTTAAACTCTTTCAATGTTTTCATATTTAGATGCCCTTCACATTTTTAATATAATTTAGTGACATAGGTATTAGCTCTACTACCAGAGCCAAAGTCTAATGTGATAATCCTTAGCTTATTATGAAACCTTTTGAGCAGGTATCAGTAATGGGTCAGATAGTGAATATTTTAAACATTATGAGTCATGTGGTCTCTGTAGCTACCTGACTCTGCTATTGTATCGAAAGCAGCCACAGCTAATACCTAAACAGATAAGCCTGGCTGTGTACCAATAAAACTTTATTTGCAAAAACAGGCAGCAGCTGAATTTGGTTCACGGGCTACAGTTCACCAACCCCTGCTTTAGAAAATTTGATGGGAGCAATGCATCCTCTTCTCAGAAAGATGTTCACAAGCATCCTCATAATTTTACATATAATTCTACGGACTTCAAGGACATTCTGAACTCACCTACTGTGCTCAGTTCAAGAATCCCCAATTTACACTCACACAGCCCAGGTAACAACGTTGGCTTCCAAAGCCCAAGTTTCACCTACTTTCATTTACTAAGAAAGGAATAAAATACATGAGATATTATGGCCCATTTCTCGAGTTCCTCAGTGTTCTGAAAGAAATGAGCACTGCATTTCTTGCCATTGTGGATAAACTTAATGAACATCCATGTGCTTTACTGGTGTGAAATACTTTCTGCATTGCACAGCTGGTACAGGTGAAAGGTACTACAATGGGTAATTATTATTCTCTCATGGGATGTCACCTTGCATTCAGTTGACAGGAGTTTGACAGTAAGAAGCCCCAAAGAAACTGTAGCCAGATTACAGGAGATGCAAAGGAATATCATATATCATATCCTATTGTATCATATCATAGCATGTTATATCATAAAAAGAATCATCCTTAATTAATCATATCCTTTCCTCAGGGAAAAGCATCCAGATTTGAACCACTAGCAAGAGAACTAAGTGAATATGAAATTTAAGAAGTTTCACAGTCTAAGCAAAAAAGAAAATTCCAGTCATTCTGCAAATCTGAATTCTTTCCTCCCATGTCTCAGCTCAAGTTTAATCTCTGAGTAGTACAGAGAACATACTTGCTGGCTTATGTCAAGATTTAAAGTAGTGTGTTAGCTATAGAACCCTCATGTTTACATTTCTATGTGGAATCTGCATGAGCTTTAATGTCATTCAAAAACAATCAGCCAACATGAGCCTGAGAGTCATAAATGCCTCTGGTATGAACTAGGAGTTTGGTACTAACCATAATTTACAGAAAATCCAGGCCATGATAATTGCACCCTTGCACCCTCTGCTCCATCCCCACAAGTCAGGTAAACTGCACTCACTTCTTCATTCTTGTAGGAAGCAAGTGGATCTTTAGCCAAAGAAGGAAACTCACCACGATAATTCCATTTAGAAGCGGTTATGCCAAAGGTTTAATCCATATAGACTCATGGTGTAATGTGCCATTAAACTTGTGCTTACTACTTCTTATAGCAACTGGTTTCTGAAGTGCTAACAGACACCAGGATGAAGGGAAAAACGAAATTAAAGATTAAAACTGACATTGTTATCAAAAGTTTACACATGCAACTTAAATACTTTGCACTTGTTAGCTCAGATTGGAATTCTCTGCCCTGGATCTTTCAAGAGCTGGGTCTCAGCTCAAATTTCACTTCCTCATTCCTGACCACTCTATATACCCTATCACATCAGCTTTCTTATTTCCTTCATGGGAGAATCTTAAATTATCTTGTTTATTTGTTTATGGTTTATATTTCCATTAAAACATAAACTCCATGAGGATAGGGATCTTTTCTCTTTTATTTGGCTTATGAGAGCATCCCCAGCCCTTAGAATGATACTTGACATATAGTAGATGCTCAATAAATATCTGCTGACCAAATAAATGAGCAAATGATAATTCCTTAGACCATTCAGCTAACTCCAGAAACATCACTACATCCCTGCCATAGCAATTATGTATGCTGAAATAGCTAACCAAAAAAACAAAACAAAACAAACAAATAAACAAAACAAAGGTAATTGCATGCTAAAAATGTTGGGGGTGAAAAATCAAGTCTGCAACCAAGACACAGTGGCAAAGCCATCGTTCAAAAGAAATGAAAGTAGCTGGGCTCATGTGATTGAGCATTTCCAGAGCAATTACAGACTTTTAAAACTTAACTGATTTTTAATCACCATTTTGAAATTCAATGCCCAAACCATGAAATTAATTCTGGATGTGGAAAGAAACATTCCCTGAGAGCGTGGGCAGAAACGTAATTCTTAAAAGATCAATTTCTTTAAGCCCTACTGTCATCCTACTAAAATGTCAAAGCAACCAGTACAAGACACATCTTCCGGGGAAGAAGCACCTCGGGTCTCGAGTTCCATTTCATGAGGCTTCATTAATCACATACAACTTTTGGACTGTCAATAATACTTCAGTGTCTTAGCTGGAGAACCCTTCAGATAAGCCTTTGTTGTTAATCTCTCTCCAACTGAAAGGTAGGTTGTAAGTCAGAGTAAACAGTTGGGGTGTGTAAGTTTTGACTCTGAAATAAAGTCCATGCTTCCCCCCACCCTGACAGTTATATATGTCACCACCACTAATTGCTTTCTCTCAACCCTTGCTGCCGTGGGTGAGTTTACATAAAGACTAGTTCGGGGGTACCTGTTCTGAGATATATGAGTAGTCTGTAACCTTTTATCACAGCAGTTTGTGTTTTAACAATGAATAGAGCCAAAGCAGAGCTGCCCATTATTAAAAAGCAGAACCATGTGGTTGCATCAATCATTTGTTTCTATCATGAAAAATTCTGGGTTTCTTGTAGAAGTAACTTGCTGCTGAGATTTTGTCACTACCTACTTTTCTGGTATTTTGCCATTCTCCTCTCCAGGAACCTTTTGTCTTTTCTTTACTGGCTTAATTGTACTTTTCTTTTCTTTGTTTTAAGATGTCCAGTTTATAGCTGGAGTACTTTATAAACTCTCAGTTATCTATAAGGAAGCTAAAATATTAAAGACTGAAAAAGAATACTTTTAAAAAAATCATGAGTCTTTGGCTTTACCTTGCATTTCTTGGCAAAGCACTATTTTATACCTTATTTTATTTAATCCCCATAACAAAATCTGAAAGAAAAATACTTATTTTCCACAGCAATCTGATGATCAGAAATTAGGGCAAGAGAAATTAAGCAACTCACCCTAATTAACAACAATTATGTACCAACCTGGGAACACAAACCTTGGTTCCAAGAATAAAATGACCCCTTTTGTAGATATAAACAATTCAAAGGAAATAATGACGTTTAACCATGCAACACTAGTGGAACAACCTAGAAAACCTCCAACTTTTTGAGTCCACTCAGTGCTAAATTTCTCCTAGCTTCCCCACCCCTCATGCAGACAATGGATAGCATTACTTCTTGGATGGGAGCCTTGTCTTAACTGAGTTAGACAACTGCCTGGTTCCTACCTTCTACCCAAGAGTCATTAAGAATTTCTTAAAGGTTCTTTCCTTCCATAGGAGGTCACAGGGGGAGGAAGGCAATTATATCTCT
Organism: Choloepus didactylus; assembly: GCF_015220235.1. Lineage (NCBI taxonomy): Eukaryota > Metazoa > Chordata > Mammalia > Pilosa > Megalonychidae > Choloepus > Choloepus didactylus. The sequence continues at coordinate 114,448,868 of NC_051315.1, forward strand.
GCAAGGGAGCTCCTCTCTCAGCTCATCTTCTGCTGGGCTGCAGACAGTATGTAGAACAAGAGTCATCTATAAGAGGAAAATCAAAATGCTGATAGCAAAGAAGCTATCCAGCGCTCGCCCCAGGGGAGCTCAGAAAAATGTATAATTGACCCTTTTTCATAGAAGCATGCTGTGCTAACCATATATGTCTTTTGTGAAGAGTGTCAAAAATACCATCCAGAAATGATGGGGCTCAGTTGATGGCAAGCCACTCTTCATTGTTCATGGTGGTAGAAAAAGTGTAATAACCTGGCTAAATGGCATCGGCAGATTATTCAAATCTTTCCCCTAGGCTGACAACCGATTCCTCAAATCTATGCATTTTCCAGTTGCATCCATGTTGGTCTATTTATCCCTTCAAAACATCCACAATGGACCGTTTACCCCAATAAAATGAGAGGTAAGTTGGAGAGTGAAGAGGAGGCTAAAATAGCATTGGTTTAAAGAAGAATTAATGAGATGAAACATACTCTTTATAAAATATCATGAAGCTTTTAAATTTTTACGGACAACCAGAAGGTAAGCAATCAGCATGCCGTCCATCTAGTGCCTTCCTTTACAGGCACACCTGGTGATCCTTTGCCCTGAATCTTTAATCGTCTGCAGTTCTCTAGAAGTGTTTTTTTCTATTAAGAGTAAACATGCTGAAAGGCAATCTGAATGGAAGAAACAAGGATGTGGCTTACTCATGGGCTGAAGTCAGTCCTGAACAGTTGAGAATCAGCTAGAGAAGCAGCCCAGAAATAGGATGGTTGGAAGGCCCCATCTGTCGGCACCTCTATGTCTTTGGTTGCTTTGACCTGTTTGTATAATCCGGGGCACAGGCACATTAGTTGACTTATCAGCTGGCTAACAGGCAGGGTGACCATATGTTCTGAACTAAAAACCAAGCCACATAATCTGGCCCTGAGGGAGCTGGGGAATCAACTAGTTTTTTTTCCCTACGACAAACAGAATACAGTATGAAACTACACTATTACATTGCAAATTTGATAAATGACATGAAATAAGGATTTCCCCTGGAAATCTTGGATTCGAGAGTTTTCATGGAAATATATTCACAAAAATAACAAATTGCAAGGATGATAAAATGGTCATAGATCAACGAATGGCTCACCTGAAACAACACTGGGTAATCTTTGGCCTTTGTTCTCACTCTTGTATTAACTGGTCTTTCACTATAGCTAACTGTACTCTCATTGACTTATTCCATAGATTGCTCCCCCTTCCATCAATATATTATCAGCTGCTTGCAGCTCTCTAAAGTAAAAAGAAATATGCTATTGGGTGAAAAAAAAAAATGAAGTTTACTTGAAACTGAAGGCTGCCTTTTATCCTAAGGTTTACAACACATCAAAGCCTCATGCTAGACAGCCTCCCCAAATCCCTTAGCCAGGCTATTAAGCATGTAAATCTTTGGGATAGAGAACTGAACTGAGTATCAGTGGCATCATCAAGGACTTCTTTGAAAATGAATGTGAGATTCCCAAAATTAAAGCACTTGGGAAAAAAAAAAAAAAAGAATTCCCTCTCTTCTCCTGACCTTGGAAACAAGTAAGGCCCATGTTATTTTAATTTGCATTCAAATTTTAACAACACAGTCACACAGCACCGGTGGACTCCACATTGGGTCTCCACTGAAGACTGCTCATCATTTCATTATGGTTCATTATGTTGATGACTGTCACAAAGCATTAGAAGAGAGGGCTTTGAGTAATAGAACGGAAATGGTAATTTTAAAACAATATACTTTCTGGAAGAAATACAGTGGCATACTAAATTCAATTAGAAAAAGCAAACGTAAAGACAAAGTAAGTGATGTTTGTTGTTTGAGTCAGGCTATTTCAATTGCTTGATAACCAAAACCTTCAGAAAGCCTTTTCAAATCAAGATCTTTCGTCATAGATCTTGGTAAATTTGCCCTCATCAGCTTCAAGCTTCTCCAGGATCAACTGTCTTAAAATCTCCAATTTTGGAATAATTTAGGCCACATCTAAGCACCAATCACTCATTGTTTGTTTGGCACAGCTGACAGAATCATTCAAGGATGCTTACTTGGAGACAGATTTGTGAAGGCCCTTCAAGTTGGAATCCAAAATAATAATAATCTCTCATTTACAGAGCACCCCCAGTCATGAGGCTCTAATAAGTTTCATGAAACAAGTTAAATAAAGAATATCCAAAAGCACACAGGGACAGATTTCCAATTGAAAAATACCAAAAACCACTTTGGTGATGGTGCTCAGAAGTAAAGGTGGCAAAATTACAAATTAGCTCTTATCTCTAGATGTACAAAGCTAATCCGACTATCTTTAGAAGCCATTTTCCTAGCACATTTTGAAACAAAATAAGGACTGGAAAGTTATCTTAAATATAATATTGGATCAGCCTCCCAACTGGGGAAAAAAAGACATTTCTCACTACAATCATTGACCAAGGCACTAAATGACTAAGGCCATCAAAAACCTTCATGCACAGGCAAGCAAGCAGTGAGCTTCTCCCAACACTGCTGAGAGGCAGGTGACATTTCTGATCAAAGGGAAGAGGTAAACTTAAGGTGAAAGAGATTTGGACAAGAGGGGTTGGTGGTCTGTGGAGGTGAAGGACATTCATTTCATTAATAAAAATCACACCAAAATTCCTCCTAAGAAATGATTCATGAAATCAAAATTCCCTCATATGATTAGAGGCAACATCACCAGGAAACTCTGTTGTCTTTCCCAATGGACACGCACATCTGAGGTGGACATTTCGATTTCCACCCTCTAGCAGTAACTCCTAATGGGGACTCTGTAAGGAAAATACTACACAATGAGTGTATTTAGCTCCCCAAATCAGGTTGAATTTCTTCATATGGGAGGCAAATGAAACATCCGTTTTCCATTAAGGTAGAATGTTCAGAGCCTTGAGATGTCTTTCCAGAGTCACCACTGAGTTGAGGAAAAGCGCTGAAAGCTACCGGCTTGAAAGAGAGGGTCTTCCTTATCCAGGCATCCGTCAGGCTGGTCACTAAACCCTGGCTACCTACGTGTGGTCTGCAGGCCAGCAGCTTCAGTGTCACCTGGGAACTTCTTAGACACGCAGAAGCTCAGGTCAGGCTTGGCCCATGAGCTACTGAATCCCTAGGTGATCTCCATGGGGTTTTCTATGCATGTTAATATTTAAGAAGCCCTAATCTGAACTCTGTTTAAGAAGCACTACACAGACATAATTATTTTCTTGAAAATACTCAGATGACACCTCCATTGAAACACCTCCATCTGTCTCACAGGCAGCCATTTTCGTTAACCCAACCAAAGTCTCCACCTAAAATCCTCCCAAAGATAAAGTGTATTTACTACTAAATTCTCTTAAGCCCTCAAGCAATGCAAAAGGTGTGAACTTCCTAGGCGTCTCCTTCCCAATTAGCCACTGCTACTTGTATTCACCTGGTCTAATCGTTGCCCAAGTGAACAAAAACCTGATTTTACAAGCCAGTGCAGCAGAGTCTCTCTTTGGCTAAAAGAATGAGCCTCTGATAGCGTGTTTTATTTCTTCATTAGAGTGCCGTCACAGTGAGCGATCCTTAAATGTAGGGCTGCATAAGAATGCCAGGGTTAGAGACAGCATAATGAACAAAGAAGGGGCCTGATTATCATGGCTGTCAGCACAAGGGAATTGGGTTTGTCACCTGGCTTAACCAACTGGTAAGAACTGATTAGAGGCTGGAATCAGTTTGAAAGGATCCCTGATGTTTATGTTCTTTTCTGTCCTCACATCTTGTCTAGAAACCCTGATAAAGCTGGGGGTGGGGCGAGTGGGGAGAGCTGCATTCTGCAGGTTGTCCGAAACAAGAGGTTCTTTGAGAAACTCCCTCTGTCTTCTCTATTGAAATGTCCACTACAGTGCTGCCCAATAGAACATTCTGCCCACTATGGTTGTCACTGGCCACATGTGGCTATGTGGCTATTGAGTGCTTGAAATGTGGCAAGTGTAAATTAGAATTTTAAATTTCATGTGAATGACTTTCAGTTTAAATAGTCACTTGTGCTTAGGGGCTTCTGTACTGGATAGTGCAGATCTATGCTACTCAATAGGAAAAGAGAAATCCAGAAAGAGAGCCATAGGCTAGGAAGTGGATTCGAATTCTACTGCAGCAAAATATAGTCACCTCTTTGATCATCCCTATCTGAAAGGAGGTTTATGAGGTGTAAGTAGTTAATGTTTATTATGCTAAAAAAAGTACTTAAAATTCAACTCGGTAGCTCAGTGGTCTTAACCTCAACTTCACTGCAGGGTCACTTGAGCAACTTTTGCAAGTACTGATGCCTGAGACCCACCCGCAGAGATCCTGGGGTACAGTACAAATTATTTAGTTGCATAGTCAAGAGTAAAAATCTCTGACAGAAAGACAGTGAGATTCATTGCCAACCTGCCATGGAGGTAGTTTGGGGAGGGAATGACCAGCAGGAATGAGGACACAAACAAACATTTATTAGAACGCCACCATGTGCCAGACCTCTGCAATTCTTATTTAATTCTTAAAACAGATCCAGAGGCAGATGATAAGAATCTCAGTTTACAGACAGGAAAACTGAGGCTTGGAGAGGTTAAACAACTCGGTCAAAATAACAACACTAGTTTGCCAATACAGTCAAGACTGTCTGACTGGCAAGTTGTGATGTTCCCGTGAGCACACTGTTTCCTCTTATCTGAAGCACTGTATGTTGATTCAGTGGGGTGCCACTAACATTAGAGAAAAGCACTAGATCTTGAATTAACAAAGAGTAGAAAAAGAGCATGGGCCAGGAGAAAAAGAATCGAATACCGCAATGGTATTTTCATGGACCTTTAACCATTGACATTGTTGAAAACAACCTCTGAAAAACAAAAAACTTAAGTCTTAAACTTTCTGGTCCATTCGTATACTAAATTTGGTATTTTCTTCCCCCCCTCCCTTTTTTTTTTGCCTCATCAGGATAAAGCTAAGAATGTGTTCCTACAGAAACATAAAATTCCAAATGCTCAGCTCTCACAGCCTTATGACACATATGGCAAATGTTCCGGTAACACGGGCATGTGGCAACCTCTGGAGTCTCCTGAAACTCCTGCATAGCAAGATGCAGTCATTGAGTTACTGACACATGGTTCCCTGGAATGCCAGAAAACAGATCAGAGTGATGGGACTGAAAAATACCCAGGAGAAAAAGCCAAGCCCTTCTGCCACCAAAGATGAATTTCAAGAAGGTTTATAACACAATCACTCCTTAACCCGGAGAAGATTTTGCATGTAAGGTAGGAGGTGGGCTGAATGATGCGAGTTGATGGCAATTATCAAAGTGTCAGCCCAAAATGTTTGCCCTTGAGTTTGCTATAACATCTTAAATTCCCACAAGTAGAGTTGATGGCAGTGGGGATGGATAGAGGAGGAGAGATTATTATTAACCAATCACGCAAAATGGAACTAGGTTAAGAAGGTTTAGATTTGGGAAGAAAATAGTTGGGTCTTGGGCAGGTCAAAGAAAATGGCCATCTGGAGAAAGTACTATTTTTCTGGACAGTCTTTTCTTCTCCAACTATCTGGAGAAATTCTACGGAAGGAATGGAAGACAGATTCTTTTGCCCATTTATTGTTACACTTAAAAGTGGCCAGAATATACCCCTTAACTCTGGAAGTTTATGGTCGACATGGGGAAGCAGGCAAAACAATCTCCCAGTAAATAGAAATATGGGAATCTTCTGGTTGTATAGCTCTCTCACCAAGTTGAATGTGATCTTGTGCATGTTCCTTAAAATCTCTGAGTGTGCAGTTACCTCATTGAAAAATGAAGATAATGTCTACCTTACAGGTTTGTTATAAAAATCATATGATAAATTTAGAGAATGTGCCTAATACATTATCTGGTAGAATTATAAAATCATTATTATTATTCCTTGTTATGAAAGAAACTGAGAGGTTATGGCAATTTCAGCACAAATTTGAAATCTCTCTCCCCACTCTTTTTAAAGGTGGCACTTGAACTGGTTGAGACAAGAACCTTGCAGCAGCCCCAACTGCTCTTGAAAACCAGGAAAAACAAAAAAACAAAACAAAACAAAAAACAAAACACTACCATTTGCAGTGATGTTGGCTCCAGGCAGGCCAAAATGGAGTTCATGGTACTTGGGAAAAAAAACATAAACAGTCCTAATGACAGTAAAGGTAAAAATATATCAAGCATTTACATAGTATATAACCCACATACAGCTGTTGAATACCAACAATCAAGAGGGAGATACTGTTATTAACTCCATTCTACAGATGAGAACACTGAGCCTTAAGAGGCCAAGTCAATCACCTGGCTACTAAGTGATGGGGAACAGAAGCAAACCCACAACCTCGCTGCTACACCAGGCCCCTTCATAACCAGACACTGGTGGAACAACTGGGCCCCCAACTCCCTACCCTAGTCAAGGTCAAGCCCATTGCAGGGTGTGAAGCCAAGACTGTCTATGGTAGGAATGGTGATGCCCAGGAATACTCTGTGAGAACCGATTTCTCTACTCACCTGCATACCAAGCTTGCCAGCCACATCCATTCATTAACCCAGCATTTATTAAGTGTCTTTCATTAAACAAGCATTTATTAGGATCCAAGCCTATGTGTTAAGAATACAAAACTATGAGGAAAGAAGGAAGAGGTGTAATGACAGTGCAAGCTATGACCTCAGTGCACACTGGGCTACCCCTTCGCAGAACTGAAACCACTTTACCACTTGCGGTCCCATCCGCGTCACCATGCTGTCTACCTGTATCTCCCACAGCTGTCAAGATTCCCCCCAAGAGTCCTCAATGAAATGGTAAAGCCGTTTATAAATTCCAGTCTCAGCTCTAATTACACTGTCAGACAACCCCTGAACACTCAATCTGTGCTCCACAAAGTAGTCTGTTGGCAGCCATGCATTTTGACGGCAGCCAGAACAGTGAGAAAGCCCCTTTTCTTTTAGTAAGACTTTGCCCTGCTATGATTGAGGAAAATGCATCTTTGATCTAATTTGCCCCCTGCATGGTTATCCTAGAAGACCCGGCAGCCCTGCTAGGTGGCAATGAAAGCTGTTGGCATGGCAGGAATGAGGGACAAAGCATCCAACTTACGGGTGCAAGGCATGGAGGCAGCATCGTTGTCTGCTCTGAAAAAGCCTCGGTCACAGGTGCAGGAGGTGGCGCCTTCCCAGACAGAGTAGCTGTGGGGTGGGCACTTGGCACAGGAGGCATCCGTGGAGAGTGCCTTGTAATATCCAATTTTGCAGGCTACAGGGAAGGAAAACAAAGACACACACATAAACCACAGCTAATACTGCAAAGCTAAATGTGAATCTACCTCTTGATACAGAAGGGTGATGATGTGATTTCAAATCACTAGTGATCATATGGCTCAGATGAGAATAAAGCAACCAAAACCATTAATTGATTATGATCACTCTGAGGGTCGTTAACATTCCTGGGTCGGTTGGCAAAGAGCTTATGGAAAAATTTTCTTGAAACTGGCAATATCAAGTAAAAGCATGGCTAACATTTACAGAGCTCATCCAGGTCCCCTGCTTAGCATTTCATATGCCTTATGCTGAATCCTTACAGTGATCCTTTTCCAGAGGCACTGTTATCCCTGCCTTACCAGCTTCGAGCAGTCAATAGCTCATACAAGACGATGCATTTGGTGAGTGCTGGGGTTCTGCTTTGACCCCCAGTCAACTGCCTCCAAAGTTTATACTCTCAGCCACATGCTATGGAATCCCAGAGCACAGTCTCTAACTAACCAGTTGGAGATGTATCCAAGTACTAGCAAGAACTTGGTTGGTGATTATTTCCTAATTACAGCTACAGAGAGAAGAACCAAAAGAAAAGACCGATAAAGGTGTGCAAGTATAAAAGACACAGGGTCACAATTTCAGGGGAAAGTAATATAAACCACTACCAAGCATTGATTCTGGAATAGAATATGCTAGGGTATTTTGTGATTATTTGGAACAGCAGATATTTTGCGTTTATTCTCAATTTAACCCAACCTTCCTATGTTTCCTTCTGCCCCACTTTGCACTCACCTCCCGAGGGGCTAGGGCAGGAATCACAGGCCACGTAGCTCATTATGCACCTGACATGCTTTCCATGACTTCATCTTACTACACTGAGGACTACATTTACTAATGTGGAAAAACTCAATAATTCAGTTAAATCTCCTAAGAAAAACTAATTAATAGGGCCTTGACTTCTTCCTGGATTTTTTTCTTCCCCTATACCCTTCATGATCACCTCTCAAATCTGTCTCAACCCAATATAAAAATTGACCAACACCATCAGCATAAAACCCACAGAGAAAAGGCCATTAAAAATAGTCATCTCCTGAGACCAGAGGTAAAAGTGTGACAGCTACCCACAGTTTTCCCAGCATGATTTCACCATTTGTCACATCTTTAGGAGGTTTCTATACTATCAAAAACACCAGCTGGGAGAAAGAGCCACCAGGCATTTTCCATCAGCCTGACAACCAAAAGAGGCCAACCATGCCAGCAATCCAGCAGATCTCATTGAAACTAGTAGATAAAAGGAGATCCACAAAACTGCTTGATTCTTTGCAGAGCTATGGCCACAATCCCTTAGCCCTTACGCATCCACCAGGAATCTGCACGTGTTTCCAGTTGAACTCTGTTCCTCTAGCTTGCACATCCTGTTGGTATTTTCTTAATCATGCTCATGTAATGGCAAGTGGAAAGGGAGTTGAGCAGGAGCTCAGGAAAGGCACATGGTTACTCCACTCTTATTAACTGAAGTTGTTTATGGAATTTCCTTTAACCAGCCAAAACTTTATGATGTGTGGAGCACCGACAATAAAAGAGCTCGGAGATCAATCTCACCCTTATTTGCTTTCGTCTTTCACTAGACCAGAGCATCTTAGAAAAACAAGTTGCTTCAACGACTATGATTTATGCGTCTCAAGTTTATACGCATCACATAATTGGATAAGGTTTAACTTGCAAGGTGTTTTTTGGACATGCTTAAAATGGCCCTGGGGTTTCGATTAAAATCAGAAACCATGTCTTTGGCAGGAGGAAACACTGGGGATGAAGCCTGGTCCTCACACATCAAACCTGATGAGTCCGTGAACACTGCCACAAACCCACTGCATCCTGCCTGCCACTCAGCCAGTCACAGTCTACAAAGGCAGCTTCTAGAAAAATGGTCACTTGCTGCTAGAAAGACTGCAAGGGGAGCACACATTACTTTCATTTTTTCACATCTGAATGTTTGAAGGGAAACTCTGTGTACTCCTGACAGATCCTTGTGTGCCTCGAATTTATCAAGCATTAAATTCTAAAAAATTCACGATACGAGTAGAAGGTTGACAAGGATAAAATTTGGCTCATGACTGCTTCATCACCATGTGAAAACAGAACACATACCAAATCTTATAAGAAAAAAACAGATTGTTGTTGCCTCAATTTCTGTTCTGGTACAACTACTTGCCCTTAAAAAATTAAATTCATAGTTCATGAAAATCAAATTGGAAGTTAAGTCTTAAATTTCTGAAGACTCAAAAAATAGGTGGATATATTGCATTAATTTAAAGAATAAATAATAAGTTTGCAACTTTATATATTTTTTCTTCTTTTGTCGAAGCTGGTAAAGTTGGTGTTCATGTGTTACTAAGAATAGACATGTGGACTCGTTTGGGAACTACAGGGTTTTATATCTGTTTGGAAAATTGAAAGGCTGCTGTTCTTTAAACATGCTGATTATTTTTACTCCCTTTTCCTCTGGCTTTTACAACACAGGCAGAAAATACAAAATTGGCATTCTGCTATTTTCGGCAGACCTTGCTACCCTTGACACATTCTTTTGTCTTTGACTACATTAAGACCATGTTATTAATATTTCAGGGTTCTTAGAAAGGAGCTCTCAAAACACAGAAGTGGCTTTTCAGGCACACAGCCATTATGTTGCCTATATTCAAAATGACCCACTAAATTGATGGCTCGGGACATTTCTCTGCTCTGCGTGGTTCACAGCCTTCCAGCATTCTGATCCATGAATGAGTACATCCTACATTTATTCACCACTTACTTGTGTCTTAAAAATTTCGCTAGCGCTTTCACTCCAAACAAAACCCCTGTGAAAGATGTGCTTGGCACATCAAGCACTGACATGTATTAGGATTTCCCAGCTCTCTTTTAGGTGAGAAATATTACACCACATTTTTGAATACTAACGACTCTGTAAGCAAGTTCTGTAGAGAGTTCAAAGTGTACGCTCAAGTGCCACCTTTCCCCTGCCCCGTTTAGGTGAAGGTTCACTAGACGGGACAGGGCTTGAAAGGGCTCTGCAAAGGGGCTCTGCATGTGCCTTTGTGGGGAGATTAGTTCACATGTGCAAGGCAAACTTTGAATTTGGTTCCTTTAGCGTGGCCTTAATTAGTTCTTTCTGTTGGCTTGGAATAAAAGACAAGAAAGAAAAACTCTTCTTTGATTGGATCATCCACTACTATGGTTGCATTTTAAGGTAAAATCTTCTGTAAAGTTTCTTTATAAGATACTTAAAGGTAATTATTTTAGTTCTAAAAATAAGCGTTTAAGGTAATGTAGTATCCTTGGGTTTTTTGTTTTTTCCCCGCCTTGCTGCATCAATTTGTGTCTTTGAGAGTATAATGTCCAAGTTAATGAGCTGACTACAATATTCTTTTATAAAATATCCTAGATAGATGGTGACAGACATTTTTCTCCTCCTGAGAAAAATACAGAAATGATGATAGTAGTTCGTTTGTTAACTGATTTAATTTGTGAAAACAGAAATAGAATAAAATAGCTACTGATAGCAATTGTGATGACAAATAACAACCATCTATTGAGCAGTTACTGTGTTTACATGTATTTTCATTGAATGATCACAACAACCCTTTGGAATCAACGCATGAACACTCTTTTCATTTTGCAGACAAAGGGACACAGTTTTAAGCAACTTGTCCAAGATATAGTTAAGCTATAGCGTCAAGCGTTAAATTCCAGAGCTCATGTTCTTGCAAAAGTTTGTTATACAAGGTTAGGACTGACCTTGAGCAAAGGTATGACTTTGATATTATTGAGGGTGGGGAACTGGAGATAGGCCCAACCCGTTTGTTCCCCTCCTATTGCCACTTTCACCTGCCATGCTTTGTCCTTTTGCCATCCACTTTCCACTTTCCAATATGAGGCTCTCCAGGGCTGCACTGTCCAACAACTCTGCCACTGACGGACACAGCACTTGAAAAGGGGCTGGTCCAAACAGAGGTGTGCTGTAGTGTAAAGCACACGCCAGATTTCAAAGACCCATAGTAAGATAACGCCTTAATAATATTTTATATTGAGTAAATATTGAAGATAAAATTTTGCATATATTGGGTTAAATAGAATTAAATGTATTAAAATTAATTTCATCTTTATTTTACATTTCTTAATGTGGCTACTAGAAAATTTAAAATTACATGTACTATATTTCCATTGGACAGTGCTGCTCTAGAGTATTGAGTCTCGTGTGTGTGCACGCATGTGTGTGTGCTGGTGTGTACACGTAATTCTTGCACATGCTGAATGCAGGGAGTGGGGAGAGGTGAGTTTTTAAACCTACATGCCCAGACTCCACTTCAGAGGATCTGATTCACTTCTTTAAGTACTGCTCTCAGCCAGCTAGCTAATTTGAAAAGCCTAATTTGGGTTTAAGTACTAACAAATGGACTAATGAGTTAAAAATTACCTTCTCAGGTAGCAAATTTGCATTTTAATATGGGGTCTCTTGAAGGTCAAAACCAAAATTCCAGGAGTGGCTCCCTTGGGGGAATTTGAACCATTTATGCAAACTGGTTCCCAGGAAGGCTTGTAGGTCTCTCCAATCTCATCAGGTGGGCTCACTTCCAAACAAGTTCCATGGAGAACTCTGCTTCTCGTGTTTAGTGGATGTAGTAAATTTAGTGTGCTTGGGAATCTCATTTAGAAATGTCAGAATCATTTAATGGCAGTTATTGAATCAGTTTTTTATTTACCTGTTCACCTGCTAAAGTTGTTTATTATTTGAATAATATTAGAGGCTGACAAAAAGGGTTTCTGCTTTGAGATTTTTGTAAAAATGTGCAATCCTCAATCATTTTTGGGGAAGCTGTGAACATGAACAAATTCTCAAGACTACAGATCAGAAAACTGAGTTAGAAAGGAAAAGGATTCGCCCAAAGCAGGGATGGTTTTTCAACCCAGGCAGTGCAACCTGAACTACTATGCTATATACCATTTCTCTTATTTTTGAAACTCCAGGGTCAGATTGGAGGGACAATTGTTACACTGAAAGAGGGCTCTGAAATTGGGCACCTACTCTGAAATTGGGTATCTACTCAGACCACAAATGGAAAAATACAGCCAAACACTGGCAAGTCCACAATATACAAATCACCTGTACCTGATGACTAGTTTCACTGCTATGTGTTGAGCATAACTGAAATTTGGATTTTTGAAGGGACAATAAAGATCATCTAATAGAGGATTTGGCAAACATTTTCTGTGAAAGGTCGGATAGTAAATATTTTAGACCTTGTGGACCAAGAGCAAGATGGAGGATATTATGAGGGTACATATATAACAAAAATAGTGAACAGACATAAAATTTTCAATGATGGAGCTCAAAATATGATAGTAATAATAAAATACTTTTTTTCTGTAATGAAGCTTTATTAATGGGAAGAAATGAATTCTTTAAACTTAATTGGGGTTTAAAGCAAATGTTCCTTATTATCAAATTGAATGCAAACATTCATCTATAAAAACTATTGTTAGCTCTCAGACCATATAGAAACAGGAGGTGGATTGGGTTTAGTCCATGGGGTGATACTTTGCCGACCCCTGATCTAGTCCAATGTACTCATTTTTGAGATGGATGTCTTGCCCACAGTTTTCTCTCTGGAGCACGCCAACAAAGGTCTGGAATCTGTGGTTCCTTGATCAGTTACCCTGCAGTGCCTCCCTGGGTTTTGAATGACAAAGTTGAATAAAGAGCACTTTCTCTCCACTGCTAAAAAATAGTACACTTTCTATCCACCATCGTACTAGAAAACTGGTTAGATGCAATTATGAGTAAAACCAGATTTAAATTGATTTTCCTGTTTAAAGGATATAGCCTGATTTCAGGGATATTCCAGCACCATTTTTCTTTGGCACTTTATATTTCTACAGTTATAAATTATGATTAAGTTTAACTTTCTATTATTCTAGAATTTTTCTTTCCTGAGGAATACTAAACTTGAAATATCTTCAAGTATGAAATAAAAAGAATAACACTCAATTTTGGTGTCTGAGCTACTGATAACATGGAACAACTTAAGAAGCAGTAGAAATGCTTTGTGTTTGCCATTCACCCCCCCCCCCCCCAAAAAAAAATTCTGCCTTAACCTTCTGCCTGTAGAGATGGTTTTACTCCCCACCCCAACTTGGGACAGATGTATAGAAAGAAAAGGTTTCGAGAGCTTTAAAAGATACAAACTAGTATCTTTGACTCACTATTGTGTGGCCTGAGCTCTGGTTTGGGAAAATAAATTGACCAAAGACGAACCTTTGACAGGAGATAAACGGACTCAAATTCAGCTAGGATGCCAACTTTCTGGTCTCAACATCTGTGGTTCTCAGATGTTAGTATGCGATGGAATGACTTGGAGGACTTGTTAAAATCCAAGTTTATGATTGTGGGGTGGGGCCTGAAAATTTGCACTTCTTCAAAGTTCTCAGGCTGACGTCACTGCACACCAGTAACCAGACCCATCTCTCAGTAAAAATGGCAAAGTGTAGTTCATCTCAAATTAGCTAGAAGCATCTCATCTTTTTTTCAATAGCCAAATGATATAGGGAATTAAAATTGCTCCAGATTATTATCAGGGGAAGAGTAATTAGTTTTGAAGTTGGAAGGAAAGTGGGGAAGTATCAGAAATTTGATTTTTTTTAAATATAAAGAATGAATGACTTCTTTACATAATATAAATTATTCTTCAAACCAGTATGAATATGATCTGTAATTCCTACAATATTATAGAGCAGAGCCTGGAGGAGAGCATCCTTATAAAAATGGATTACTCCAAAAGAAATAAGGTAAAGTGACAAAGCCCACACATAGAACTTTGTTATGCTAATGGTTACAAGGTGAAATTCAAAGAAAAATTACTAACAGCACTGTCTCAAATAAGTAGCTGTCCTCTGACGTCAACACTGAACTGATCACTGCCAACTTTTATACACCTACCAATTAAATGATACAACTAATTCATGTTTAATTTGATTTCAGAATACTCTTCTGTCATCTGGATAGGAAGTTCAGGATGGTAAACCAGTCTTTTAAAAAAAATGTTAAATAATAATTAAACTTAATTATTTAGAGAATGTCTGATGCCCTCTGGAGAAAATATTTTTTAAAAGACAGATGAAAAACTAGAAATTCAAGTTTATCTCATTCATACAAGTTTGCTTCCTCTAGTGAACAACCGGATGATTTCAAAAAGACATACCTACTTGTTTTGAAGGCTTTGACCTGATAATGGTTATTTTATTCTGAGGTGTCCTCAGGCTATTGTTTTGAAATTGCTTTGGTGCAGATGGTGGAGACAGAAAACGTCCAGATAACATAGAAATATTTCATTTTTGTCACCTTAATCAATCAAGTTTGTAAAGAAATATACTCAACATCTATTTAGGATGTTGAGGACAGAGATGTTTCATAATTGACAACAGTAAGAATACAAGTAAAAGAATAGCAAAGGCAAAAGATATTTGGTTATTTTCTATTTAACCTTTATGCTCACTGTCTAATTTCTTTTTACACTGTATGGTAGCTTATAGCAAAGGTGGCAGTGGCAAGCTATTTAACTCCTCTGAAATTCAATTTTCTCATCTGCGGGGCTGATGGGATGATTAAATGAGATAATACATGGGAATGAAGCGCAGTGTGTGGCATATATTAACTACTCAATAAAAGGGTAAATTGTTATTACTATAATATTCTATCTGGCTCAAAGAAAGACACAAAAATCTTAAAAATTTTAATGGGCTTGGATCTAATTTCTAAAACACTATTCAATAACTTCCCCATAATTGTTTCTTTTCTGTTAGCAACAGGAGGTGGAAAACTTAAGATTGAATCCTGGCTCATACATCCGTAATTTACTTACTTAGCTTAGGAAAGAGGTGTCAGGACAAAATTTATTTTTATTTTTATTCTTAAGTAAGAATATATAACCAAACAAATAAATAAAAATTGAATAAGTGATGGGATTGGGTTTTTGAGATTTATTCCTCCACCAACATTTTTTTTGATCCAGACCATCTCATCCAGCAAGCTACAGTTCTGTACCATTCTCTGCCCACCATCTCCTTCCATTGTTTCCCCTCTTACCTTGCAGCAAGAGCCCTCAGGAAAACAGAGACAGGGAAATAAATGATGGGGAAAAAACTGCTGAAAATTGGTGTGCTCTTTCAAGAACAGAATGTAGTATAATCCCATAAATAGGTGGGTAATTTTAAAATGTCAGATGTGGATGGTTTTCGCATAAGGTGCAGTAAATCCTCCAGAACAAGATCACATGAAGCCTGTTAGATTGAAATTAACTCATAAAAATTATTGAACACAAACAAGAAGAAGTAAATTATTAGTTATTCCTTCTTGCCGTTAAAATGGACCATCTAATCATTTGAGAAGCTATTTCTCTTTGGTGAATTCGGAGGGAGTGAACTTGAACAGCAAAGCTCCAAAGTAGACAGAGTTCAACTAAACATTGAAAAGAAGCAAATTAATTAGCAGACTCAGCACATTAACAGGACCTAATTCCATTGTCTAAAACTCTGCCTAAAGGCAGCCAGCCATGGTGCCTGTGTAAAGATACTGATGGGAATGAAGATTGCTAGCTTTAGTCTTTGGCTGGTAAACCTGGGGTTCTCATGTGGGAATTTTTGAGGGGTCCCTACTAAGTCAATTAGGCTTCCAAATTTAGATCTACATGACTGATAGGACAAGTGAAGGGCTTCAGTGGTTTTGGAAAATACCAAATTCTAAAGGTCCAGAGGTAGCTGCCAGGTTTGACAAAAGTACCCCTCAAAACTTTTGCTTATTTGCATCGTTGCTAATAAGACTTTGTAATGAATCAAAATAGAGCACTATACTGTGTTAGAAATAAATGGATAGATATTAGGGGACAATTTAAAAATAGAAGACAGCACAGCAACTCATAATAACAATGGAAAACAAAAAAAACACAGAACATGTTTGTTAAATAGACCCCTTATTCCCACTCTAAACTTTGCTGCAATTCTCCCATATTAAGCACTGACAATTTGCTATACGAAATGAAAATATAGTCATGGTCTTCAACACTACCTCGGAAAACAGAAGATTCAGGGAAACCATCTAATACCTAGAGTTCTACAGATTTTGTGGTTATTTTCTCCCTTGATCTTACACCTAACTTTCATGTATCAATGACTTTGGTTTTCTTTTTTGTAAGCTTTGAGATTAAAGAAATGTTTTTTCTTTCTTTTTTTTTTTTTCAAACTTATTGATCATCTTGAAGAGACAAACTTGAGTAAATTTCAAGGTGAAATTAAGTGATTGACTCTAAATAATGTTTTTAAGGTCATGATAAAGACTCAAGCTTTCTAACATGTAAGTTTATTATGTTAGAAAAAGAAGCAAACAGAAGTTAAACGTTCATCACAAATAACTATGATGTTTAAAAAAAAAATCAAGAAAAACAAATACTTTATTAAAATGAGATAGATGCAGAAAGTGTCTAATTTTAAAAACAATCCCTGCCTTGAATTGGAACATGAAATTACTGAAAATGTATGGAAATACTTTTGCAAGACTTAAATGAGTGCTGCCGTATAAACTATCAATCCTCCTTACTGATAGTACATCAATCATAGAGATGGCATGCAAATCAGAAGCCATTAACACCAAACTTGATTAGCCATGACATTTCAGAGAGGGTCAGGCTTTTTGATGAGTTGCTATTGTCTTCTTTACCCTTTGATATTTGGGGTACATAAAGACTAGTGGTTCATTACATACCAACTGATTGCAAATAATAGGTCAGAGCACTGAATAAAGGAAGCAGCTGTTCTTTTCTTCTCCTTCTCAAACTACCCCATCTGAATCTAATACTTGAATCTATGCTTATTAGCACCATTATGTAAAATTTTCATCCATTTACAAGGTATGTGCATTTTTCATTCATTCAGCCATTCATATTTTAGCAAACACTTATTACGTCTTTATAAAGTAATAGTAACATAACAATGACAGTGGCTATTTATTGAGCACATACTGAGTACTAAGATGCTGAGAATATGAAGTTGTTGCTTTCAGCAAAGGAGCCAACCACAGTGTAAGGGGCACTCTGGCAGAGGGGGCTGCAGACTTTTGGAGAGTTCTTTCCTATGCACCTAATTCAGCCTGCTTATAGATGGAACTGAGTAGAAAAATGGCCTCTGAAAAGGGAGGTGATTCCTGACTCTGGAAGAAAAAGTACAGTTTAGCCAAAAAGCAGTTTCTACCCAGAAGAAGCAGAAATAATAGTGATTTATTGCTAACAAGGAGCAAATCAGTGTGGTGGGCAGTCTGGGTATTTACCAAGCTAATTTGGACAAGGACTCTCCTTTTTAGGAAGCTCAGAGCCCAGCTGGAGAGAGAAGTGGTTCTCTCTCTACCTCTGTGTACACTCTAGACTCGCTCAGTTCTTTTATTTGAAAGTAAAGGTTATAAAAACAACAACAACAACAACAAAAAAAACCAAACTGGGAAAGAATGAATTATGCTCTGAAGCCAGGCCAGACCAAGGGAGGAAACACGTGTTAAATAATTATTTGATTAACTCAGGCTGCGTTGCTAGTCATTGTCATTCAAATGTCTTTATAGTCCCAGTTGTCACAAATCATGATTTATGCTGCTGAAATGGCTTGACTAATAACTGCTCCAAACTCCTCTTCTTTTTGTTATGCTGATGGGGCTTAAGGTTCTCAAAAAAAAAAAAATTTTTTTTTAGTCTCAAGACTGAAATCCCCAATGTCAGTTATTAGCAACACATGGATGCTCTGCCGAGGTTTTTTGATCATGGGTCCTTTCACTATTAACTTTTTAAAAATCAGTGTATTGAGAATTTTTTTGAAAGAGAATTTAAAAATTTTGAACATACATGATTAAAAAAAAAGTGATTGATCTTTAACTTATCAGATTACCGAGCAGATTAAACTGTTTGGGGTATTGTAAACATTTTACACAACTATCTGCCAGCATTTCGTATTATATGTTTTGGACTGTTCCAACACAGCTTATTTCCGAAGAGAAGAAAATAAAAATTCTAACGGAGCTCCCTGAAGAGCCTAGACTGAATGAACTGTGTGGGGAATTTGCACCATCTGTTTCTGGTACGGTGCAGAAGTGGTCCGAGAGCTCAGAGCAAGGACCTGCAGCCAAAACATTCAGGCTAACATTGATGACCTTGCTAATATATCAAATGATTCTGGGACCAGTTCACCCCCTCCCACCAACTCCATACACTCCAGCAAGCTGGGAAATTTGTAAATTTATTTAATGCATTCTGAACTCACCAGGTCGACAGATTATTGTCCCAAGAAATTAGTTTAAATTGCCAGCCAAAATATGCCCTGTGACAGAGGACCGTCGTGTGCCCGGCTCGGCAAAGATGACCTAGCAATTTGTCAGGGCTTTCCTAGGAGCTTTCTACAGGACAGTGTGGACAAAAGGCAACAATTCTGAACTCCAAAGCACTAGGACCAGTTTTCTTGCCTCTGTTTGCTCCCCTTCTTGTAAACCACAAAATGTAATCCTCATTACTGCATGGCAAGTTGGACGGGTCCCACCCTCAGGGACACTGGGAGGTTCTCCTGTAGGAAGTGCTTTGGCAGCCTCCACATTCTCTGTCATCAGTCTGAATTCATGGGAAAGGGCAAGGTGCCAAAAGTGCTTGCAGGTGAATTCTTTGTCCCTTTCAAGTGCATCTGACTTACACTGATGACTTACAAGTGTGTTTATCTTTTTTCTTGGGCAAGATTATCAGTTAGGTCAGTAAATCTCTTGCATGTATAAATTATAAATCACAAACAGGAATGCCAGGGGAAATATCAAGTCACAATCTGCTCGTTTATTTGTAAGTACTTCATCCCAAATATTAAACACAAGCACTCATGATAAAAATGGATATTAATTATAACAAAAACAAAGCCATGATACTGACATGTTCCCAACAGTGCTGGTCACGAAGCAGGAAAAAAAATGAAGCAATTCCCCTTTACAAAATATGGATGAGATAATGGGGAGAGCAGACCCCTTTCAAGAAACAGGAAAACAAATCAGGCTTATTATCAAGCACACAAAAAACTGCGTATCACTAACATAACCTAAATTCATATCAGATGTACAAAAACCGTGACTCATCCAAGCCAGATCTCTAGACCAACCTCTAAAAATTAATGTAAACAGCTTGGGAAGTTTAAAACTTTTTAGGATTCTATTTATAAGATGCATCCTTCCTGGATCTAGGAAAATGGTTTAACATCTCTTTGCTAATTACTCTTCCCCTCTGTGTATCACAAAGCAGTTGGAAATCATTAAAATGGCCTTCCAACCAGCCATCAAAATGGATCACTTTTGTGTCTGGAGAGCTGGCACCATGAAAAGATCTGAGTTTTATTTATTAGAATAGGAAACTTTTTTTTCCTAGCCCTGAGGCAGGATCTTTCTGAGAGGCTTGGATTAGAGGGCAAATAAATAAATAAATAAATAAATAAATAAAAGATGAAGCCATAAAACCTTCCCAGGGAAAAAAAATAGCATAAAAAATTTTTGACAGGTGGATGATCACCTCCATGAACAAAATGAAACAGTTTTTTTCAAGGCTATGTCAAGGTTACACTTGGCATTACAAAAAAAAAACAGCAGCCAAGCATCTATTCCACGCATGTGCAGGAAGTAAACCTTGGGAGGACTAGGGGGGGAAGCCAAACTCAGCAGTAAGTGGACCTGAATTTTAGTCCTGGCATTTACCAACTGAACAGCTATAGGCTTCAGTTTCCCCTGAGGGCACCAGACTAAATAATTTATAAAATCCCCTTTTAATCCTCTAAGATTCCAAGCCTGTACTGTTCCCATGATTTGATAGACTCAATGGTTCTGATATAACCTAAGACATTTTAATTAACACTAACGTCATTCACAGCTCGGTTCAAATTCAAATTCAGATTAGTCCAGGATGTGCATCTTCACCTGCAAGCCCATCTTCAGAACTCAGGATCTTAGTGCTGCCATTTACCAGCTGTGGGATTATAAGCAAGGGGCCTGAGTTACGGGATAATAAATCAACTTTTCCCAATAAATTCATAACTTCAAACTTTTCACTGAATTTTCTCTTACCTGTCTTAGTGGAGATACCTGACCGTTCTCGTGTTCTTTTTGCCACTTACTGAAACACAGGTCAGAAAAGAGAACGAGGAATGTCCTTCCCCTAATTATGTCAAAGTTCATTCAATCAATATGTATTGCTGAACGCCTACTTAGCCCTGGCAGAGGGAGGAGATGGATTCTAGTGGTGGGGATATGACAGAGCAAGGGAGTAAGACCAGTGATGTGATAGACACTGACGGGAGTGTGCAAGGGGGGGAATCGGAGTGGGTGCTTAGGAAAGGTCTTTCTGAGGTGATCCCTGAATTAGGACCCCAGATAAGAAAGGGCCAGCAAATGTGAAGATTTAAGTGGGAAGAGCATTCGAGGAAAAAGAGAAAGTTGCAAAGGCCCTCCAGTCAGAATGTATGAGAGGAACCAGAAAAAGAGTTCTGGGGCTTCAAGAATAATGCAAAGATTGCAATCAGAGGTCAGTGGGGCCCACATTATAGGATCTTAACTCACTGAGGCCTTTAGATTTTATTCTACATATGGCAATGTGATTTGCTAGAGATTTTTAAAAACATCATTTTGGCTGTTGGGGGAAAACGGATTGTGGGGGGTGCTATTAGGAGCAGGGAACCTGCTATGAAGTCGTTGAGATAGTCCAAAGGGGGAGAGGATGCCTCAAATTTGGATATGGGGGTGCCACCGTAGAGCTGAGACTGTAGTTGGGTTACAAGTAAGAGACTTAAGAGACTAATTTTCTTCTCCCGCAGTCACAAGATGTTCTTCTAAATGAACTAAAGATTCCAAACAAGTGATATAAGGGGCAAATCTTGATTTTCCCCTTGGCTCTGTCCTTCAAAATGAGTCATGTCTAGATCTACCTGAGCAGACAGGGACATTGCTGCCACCGGTAATTATAGCCCAAGAATGCTTCCCACATTTGCTAACACAATAGCCTTTATGAGTCCTGGCAACCAGGTCCTGCGCTCTGACCACTTTCAGGTGGGCCACACCTTGATAGCAGCTGCATGACAGCACCCGCTGACTCGGAAGGGACCAGATTCCTGAGCATGATGCAAACCGGAAGTAAGAGTGCAGCTGGAACAGGAAGACAGTGACTTGTCAGAGGCCGCAGAAGCAAATGACAGAGTTGTTAGTTTCTAGTTGACATTAGGTAGCTGCTGGTGTGGGCAGCGCGTGTTGTTTTGGAAGTGAGATCTTAGCTTCCCTGCTGGCTCACAGAGCCAAATTTGACCTAATTAATTGGGAGGTAGCAAGAGCTGGCTTGCTGCCAGGAAAACTGAGGCACCTGAGTGGATTTATTCCTATCCGGTTCTGTTCACACCTTTTTTTCCTGCTATCTTAGGGGTCTCTGCCCTTCTGCTCCAGTTCAAAATGGTCCTCATCTCCACCTTGTAAGAAACAAGAAACCTCTCCTGAAGCCTGTCCCAAAGAAGAAGCAGTCTCTCTCTCATGGACCCTTTCTCCTACCCCTCCTTCTCCGCAACTGTTTCATTGCTCATCTCCCCTGTCTGGCAGCAAATGTGTCTATCCTGTTTATATTATAACCTTTAACACTTAGCAAAGTATCTGGCAAGGGCAGCTGTTTGCCAAATGTTTGTCGACTGACTGTCTGACTGACTGAATGAATGAATGGTGGCATGGTTGCACATAGCATCTAAACCTTGATGAGTATCCCTAGAAGTATGGACACAGAAAGCAAATCAGACCACCCGAGGCTGTGAACCGAGCTGGACCAGAAGTGTACCAGGTTCACTTTCCTGTTCCCAGGTTCTCTTGGCCACTGTGACTCTGATTTCCCTTCAAACTGCTTGGCAACAGTACCAGCTTGCCTGACAGTTGCCAAAAGGCAAAGAGGACAAGACTTCCCCAGGCAGGCAAGGAGGGTCTGCTGATAACGCTTAAAGCGTGAGGGAGAAAGAGGGCAGTATTTTAATGCTTTCTTCATTGTGAGCAACTGTCACTCATCAGTGCAGGAACCCCATGATTCTGATCCCCCAACAGAAAGGAATACAGAGAGCAGCTTAGTTTTTAAAAGTTAAAATATTTAGATAGGAGTCATTTTCTAAGGAAAAAGCGCAGTCAAGGTTGGAGGGGGTGGGGTTGGTAGGGGAAGATTTAAGTCCTATCAAAGGCAGACTTGGGAGTTCAGGCAGAGAAAAGTTCCTCCTAAGCTCATCACATCCTCCCACATACAATTCATTTGGCAGAGTTCCTTTATTAACAAGCAGGTACATGACTTAACCAAAAAGCAGTACAGTGTAACAGCTAGGGTGCCTATAAATGTAGTTTTAAATTAAAAAAATAAAAGGGCATCAAAGAGGGAGACATATAACAATACATGATCCACGAGGAAACCTGATTAGATTAGATTCCTATGGCCACAACGGAAGCCCAAGTTTCCTAATTTAGTTTAAATGCAGTTTCTGAAAAGGGGTGAAGGAACGTAGAGTCAGAGCCAGCAGAGCTGATATCAGTCCCAACACTGACAACAGAGGGCGATTCCAAAGCAGGAATCGGATGGAGAGAGGTGGAGAGGAGGAAAGCTCCACTGGTATCAAGTGAGAAAACCCATTTCCTTTCCTTCAGCTCTCTAGGCTGAGAGCGCAGAATTGCCTTCTTCTAGTCCTGAATTATATCGATGCTGATGGCACCGCCACTTTCAAAGTCAATCCAGGAAGGAAGTCTCTCAGGTTTTAAGAATAAAAGAACATTTAAAAGACCTGTGCTTACACCTCGGCAGGTAATCTCACTGCCCTCCCCCCTACGTGGAACCTGACTCCCAGGGGTGTAAATCTCCCTGGAAACGCAGGATATGACTCCTGGGGATGAATCTGGACCTGGCATCGTGGGATTGAGAACATCTTCTTGACCAAAAAGGGGATGCAAAATGAAACGAAATAAAGTTTCAGTGGCTCAGAGATTTCAAATGGAGTCGAGAGGTCACTCTGATGGACATTCTTATGCACTATATAGATAACACCTTTTAGGTTTTAATGTATTGAAATAGCTAGAAGTAAATACCTGAAATTATCAAATTCCAACCCAGTAGTCTGGACTCTTGAAGACGATTGTATAACAATTTAGCCTATAAGGGGTGACAGTGTTAATTGTGAAAACCTTGTGGCTCACACTCCCCTTATCTAGCATATGGATGGATGAGTAGAAAAATGGGGACAAAAACTAAATGAAAAATAGGGTGGGATGGGGGAGATGATTTGGGTGTTCTTTTTACTTTTATTTTTTATTCTCATTCTCATTCTTTCTGATGTAAGGAAAATGTTCAAAAATAGTTTGGGGTGATGAATGCATAACTATATGATGGTACTGTGAACAGTTGATTGTATACCATGGATGATTGTATGGTATGTGAATATATTTCAATAAAACTGAATTTAATTAAAAAAAAAAAAAAAAGACCAGTGCTTAGTTGTAGAACAATCAAATCAGCGCTTCAAATGACAGGCAAAGATAACATTCCAAACTCACAACCCAAATAAACAAATGCAGGTTAGCCCCAGCACACCTCTTACAACTTACAGAGTCCCAGCCATGCTCTCTCAGTCTCTCTGGATCAAGATCTTTTATCTTCCTCTGTAGTTTCTCTGTCTCTCTCCTTTCCTCCTTTACTTCCTCTCCCATTTTCTTTACTGGCCATTATCTAGAATTAAGGTTAATTTTTAAATACCCATTTTACTTAAGGAAACATGATGTTCAAGTTGATGACATCATCCCTGCATTTAAAATCTTTCAATTGTTTCCGTTTTGCATAGCATAAATTAAAGAATTCAAGAGCCCCCACCTCCAATTCGAATTTGTCCCTCACCCCCTTCAAACACCGTATGTGTCAATCAAATCAAACCTGACTGCATACCATTTGCTCCCCCTTGGACTATTCTTCACATCTTGCCAATACCAATAACGAAATCTTAACCTGTCTTCAAAGCCCCAAATCAATAGGCTACCTCTTCTATCAAGCATTAGTACATTTGGGAATCCGAACTCAAAGCTACTTTTGTGTACACAACACTTCTTCCTATATGCCTATTTGAACATATATTTATTTCCCTTATTATCCAGCAAGCAACTGGCAGACCCAAAGGACAAGACTTCTCCTCACAAGACTTCTCCTCACCACACACATATACATGCGTGCCACACATACAGAGTGTGCCTAATATCTTACCTTGAAGATAACCGATGTGCCTTCAGGAAGAGGAAGTTCTAAGCTTACTAGTCAAGTTTTTTGAGACTTTAAACTTTATTTGAACATCAAAACATTTTGATGACCCTCATTGACAGTTGCACTTTTAGTCTGCATTCTTCAAAAAAAATTATAATGACAAAAGGCACGTTGGATAACTCTAAAATATATTTGCATTTTATGAACCATAGTAGCATCAGAATACATTTGAAAAATAGGGAATGTGAGAGACTGATTATTTCATTCACAGCGGGGCTTGGTCTGTATCATGACACCCAGGGACACCTTGTAATAATTCCTTCCCTATTCTCAACTCCTCAGACTCTATGGCCCACTGTTGTGAATGCCAATCAAATAGTTATTCTTTGGCTTAACTTGAAGCAACCAACTTCACCTCAAATCTGCCCCTCTGTAAGGAAAAGAAGAAAGCTCTGCACAAGACTAAATCCACAGAACCTCACGCTGAATTGAAAGCTGCTGTGGAATATAGAGAAGATGAGATCCAATCTGGCCTTGAAGTTTTCAGATGAAGTGTCTAAGACAAAAGAGATACTGTAACCAAAACAGAACCGAGGAAGAGGAGTTGGTTTTGGAAAGAAGCAGATGCAGTCAATTAGGTGGTGATCGCATCTGTGAAGTTTGAGTTGAGATGTGCAGATAGCAACTGGAAATACAGGTTTGGAGGTCAGATTTGGAGAACATCTACAGAGAGCACAAGAGTCACAGGAGTCACAGGTGTGGACGAATTGAAGGTTCTGAAAAAATTATCAAGAAAAAAAGCTTGCAAATAGCTATTTTCAAAGGCAACTGAAGAAAAAGGAATTAAAAAAAGCAGCAGAGGCAAAGGAACACAATGTAAGCATGACTTAGCATTTACTGAGCACCACCCAGGGAGGAGGCTAGGCACTTTAAATGTGTGACCTCACAAAGGCACCTGAGAATCTCAGTATCCAATGCCACGCTACTGTCATCATGCCACACAGCCTCAAGGAATGGTCAAAGTCACCGAGGAACTGGGAGGGTACATGAAAAAGTAGTCAAGGAAGATCAGAATTCCAAACATTCAAGTTGGATATCAAGAAAAATGAGGCTCCAAAAGATTTCTGGCTTATCAATATTAAGGATGTTTGTAACTTTTGAGAGCAGTATCAGGCAGTGATGTGGATGGAAGCTAAATGATAACATTGGTCCGGTTAATAAGTCACAATGAATCAAGATGTTAGTTAAAAATACCTATGCAATGATCAATCTAGAAATGACACAAAGGTAATAAGATTTCTGTTACCACACAGGTCACTGTTAAAGGCATTCGAACATACCTTGGATGAAATTGTATCCCCTGGACCAAACTGGCATATCCAATAATCCTTTCAACCTTGCCCAAACTATGGCTCTAGCAGGGATTTCCCAAAAATCATTTACTTGGGTTCCATTTTCAGGATTTTTACTTTCCGAGAGTCAAATCATGTTCTTAATGTTTTTACTCAAAACCCAATACCTCTTGCCATAAAAGGAAGGTGACAATAAAAGTAAAATCATAATTATTTAAAAATTTCAAAACTATGATCAATTTAAAAATTGAGAGCTACAGAAACACCAGTTTGCCTCTCATATTGCAGAAATACTGACAGCTTGGTAAGAATGGCAAGTAGTTATCTGGGCTTTCTACCTGCAGTTCCATTACTTCATTAGATCCTCTCATTAACCCTAAGAAATAAGGGCTATTACTAACCGATTAGTTCATTTATTCAAATATTTTTTGAGCAACTACAATGTGTCAGACAGTGTTCTAGGGGGTGCCGTTTTGTTAAACTGAGGTGGGAAAGAAACAAAAAGTAAGTACATATAAAATGACAGGTGTAAGAAGTGCTTTGAAAGCCGGAGAAACAAAAAGAGTAAGGTATATTTCGAGTGAGAAAACTGAGGCACCAAACAATTCTTTATCTGCACAGAGTAACAAAATATTTATTAAGTGGGCTAGCAGGGGACAGAGGCAGAGAGAATGGCTCCAGAGCAAAGACTTCCAGCTCTGTCTTTTTGCGGCCTCCCGGCAGATGTTAACCCTACTCCTTAGCACAAATACTCCACAATAAATGAGTATTAAACAGATCACATTCTGCCTGAGTGTACTTCAATGCCAACCTTCTGGATAAAAGAAAGAAAAATAAAACTTAAGAATAATCACCTGCATATAGTCAATAAGGCAAGTGACAAAGTAAATGTATGTTATTATAATTCCTCCAGTGTTTTTCTACCTTTTTAGGTCTTTTTGCTAAAATGAGAATGAGAATGCAGGGCAGTGATTAGTTAACATTAAATTTTGGTGTATGAATCCTCATAATTTGCCAAGTTAACCTTCTAACTTGTCTTACATCAGGATGAATGGCACCTGGGATATACAGCTGAAATTTCCCAGTGAAGCCTACGTCAAGGGAAAAAGCAACCTAGAGAAAAGTAGAGTCCTATTTAGTGACCTTTCAAAATTTTCCAAATGCTTAAGCAGTTACATGAACTTTAAATGTATTTTAATAGCTTGACTTAAACCAGAAAGATTCAACATGAGAAATTTGTACTTGGACTTCTCAATATATTCAACATCTCAAGTGTCAATTCAGATTGCTAAACACAACCTTGATCAGTTGCATAATCTATCTTCATCAGCATCAAAAACCCTGAATTGATTTGATCACATTTTATGTTTACTGACAATAAGTTAAAATGAACATGGCTCATTTTTAAGGGTAAGCTTTTCCCTGATTCAGAGATTTAAAATTAAGTTTTCCAAATAATGATCATATTTTTATAGCACCTTAAGTTCTCACGTGTCCCAACTATTTTCTTGTTTACCTGTGATGGATGCTAGAGGGAGAGAAAAAAAAAGGGCAAATTTCACAAATTCTAAAAATGAGTAATTTTATGGCATTCAGAAGGAGCTATTTTCAATACTCAGCAAATTACATGCCCAAGATAGAAATTTCCACTTCATAAAAGAATGTGATAACAATTGATGATGTAAACTAGACCAATCTGTCAAATAACGCAGCATTCAAAATGGCCTCAAGGGAAAGCATCTGCAAGTCATGTCCCCCTCGCAAGATGTATTTGGCGAGGACATCCACTATGCTGCATGAAACTTCCATTCAGGCTGATGAAAACTTGTGCTACAATTAACATACAATCTATATCTTAAGTTAGATGGTTAACTTTCTGACTCATGATCTGGGTATTAAGAATTGTGGAGGAAAACAAGTCATCATGTGCTCCCCTAAATTACCTTTCACTTAAACAAGATAAGGGGAGGTTAGGTGGGGGAGCTGTCCTTTACTTAGCTCCATTAGTTCCAGCAGTGAGGATGCTCAACTCACACCTTCCCCATGTTTCATCGGTGAAGGCAAATGATTAGACACACTTTTGTGATCAGGTGGATTTGAATTAAAAGATGATGCTGCCACTTGAGAGCAATGGGACATAAGACAATACTTAACTCTCTCAGCTGTAGCTTCCTCAGTAAAATGGGGACAGCATTATGTGATGAATTATTAGAAACTGCCCACAGAGAACTTGGCAGAGCACTCGAAATATATTGCTACTAAGGATGCTAAGGTCCTCTCCAGGAAACATAAACTTAGAGCCTAGATCCTCTACATAGAAGTGCTTCTTCCTGAAACTGAGATTCCCTGAAAAACAAATTCCTAAGAAAAGAGGCTAGAAGTGGACAAAGAAGAAAAAAGAACTGAGCACTTTTAGGGTCTGTGTCCCCACAGCACTAGAAATAGTGTGTGATCCTCTTTACAACTCTCTGAATCAAATACTGCTTTCCCTATTTTATTTTCAAGAAGAGAAGACTGAAGTACAGCAAAGGTTCCAACTAGTTAAAATGGCCAAAGTCAGAGCCAAATCAAGGTGTATCCCATTCTATAAATAGTTATAACTAATGTTTCTTAAATGGTTATGGCTGAGCATTTTATATATCTAATCTTATCAAATGCATGAGACAACCGTATGAATAAGAAGACACATTAGCCCCATTTTGCTAATACAGAAGCCGCGGCATAAAAAGTTAAGCAACTGCTCAAGTACACACAGCCAATAATAAGTGGTGGGTGCAATTAGAACTGAAGCTGTATAATTCCAGAACTGCAGGCATAATTCACACATGCCTTAAAAAGCCTCTGCCTTTCCCCTATGTGCTCAGGGAATAATTGAATCCAGGTTGCCCATGGACAAGGAAAAGTCACATATTCCAAGATGCACACACACCTCCACACACACACACTCAGAGAAATACACACAATGCACACATAGAAATACACACACATCTACAAATACAGACACACACACACATACATACCAATTTAAAATGAACAGCACTAAAATCGCAGCCTACTAATTTGTTCTAGAACATAAGAGAATAAACAAGAATGGTGTGGAAATCTAGTAAATTCAACGTGCACCACTGCTGTCTTGCATTGCAAGATTCTTGCTAATAAATGTGCTCTACTCTTGAGTGTCTCCTCAGAACGACCAGTGTCCATGCCCATGAGCGCATGCCCTCCTGCCTGTTCCCTCATCATAAAGCATTAAGAGGAAGGGAACAGAGAAAGACAAAAATGAAACTATGACCCTGTGACAAGGGAGCTGAAATGAACAGATGACATATTCCTCAAAAGATGCCCTAGACCGTTGGCCCCGATCTCCAGGTTTAGGACAAGGGTTCCGACCCACAAGACAGAGGGGTCATAGTCTGAGGCAAAGGCCACTGGGACTCCACCCTTACCCCCACCCAGCCATTTACAGTGGGCTATGGTGACCCCAGCACCAGCAGTGGAGGGCCACCTGGGTCTGCCAAACACACTCAGGGGTGTACAAGAGTTGTAGCACCCGGGTCTCCACACTTTCTTAGAGCCCATTTCTCAAATCCCTCATAAGGATTCCACACAAGTTGAATCAGACCTGAAGATACTGATGGCATACATTTACCTTATAACAAACCTATGAGGTAGATGCTCTTATTATCACCATTTTACAAATGAGGAAATTGAGGCACAAAAAAAAGATGAACTAACTTGTCTGTCGCACAGTGAGGTAACTGGCAGGACAAGTTTTAGACTGGTGCAGCCCTGTAAAACCCTCCCTTTCTATGCCCCTCTCCCCCTAGTGTCTGAGGCTCAGGAGCAGAAGCCAAGTTACCTTTCCACATATTAAAGGTATTTATACATCTTCCCCAACCCACATCCCCATTACCCCCATTTCCCTTTCCCTCCCTTTCCCACACGCACAATGCAACAGGCAAACCTTATCTGTTGTCAAAAACACAGAGCTATGACTGTCCTATTGTCTCTTGTGTAAATGCAGCAAGATTCCTGCTATCAAGAGCATAGCAGAAGTCTGATAAAGGTCTCTTAGGTAAGAGAGCAAACATATTAGTCTTACAGGAGAATGTATTCATTGAGTTAAAATTACACAGACTAAAAGAGAAAGATGACCAGAGCAAAGTAGCAAATAGTTGCCTTGCTAAACTGCCTCCCTACTACAAATCTCCTGTGCAAATAATCCTATTTCCAGGCTGGATAACCACCTTAAAGGATAGTAAACATTAACCATTAGATACATTAAAAAAAAATCAAACAGCCCATTAAACATTTTACCTGCTCACCCACCTATAATCCCCAGCTACCTTGTGTTCACTTTATACCTGTTTCCTTTGAATCATCATGGCCAAATCAGAACACAGGTTTCATTATAATGATAGTATTATCCAATCCTTGCAGTGTTTGCTTGCAAAGCATTTTCATACATCTAATTTAATGAAATGAATCATCAATACAATCCAGGAAGGTAGGAGTTGTCCCATTTCCCTGATTAGGAAACTGAGCTTCAGGGAGATTACCAGCCAGCAGAAGCAGGAACTAGATCTCCTTCCTGATTGCAAATCCAACAGTGCTCCCATTCCATTTTCTATCCCTCAAGCTGCCATCCCTACACCTTTTTTTTTCCCCTATCTTAGCCTTCTGAGGCCTGCTCTTCTGTGTCATCTGTAAATATTCTACATCACAGACTTTAAAATATATTTCAAATGCTCATACAAAATAAAGGCATGCCCTTAGCTTGTCATATATGACCCGTGATACAACTAGGTAAAGAATAAATTAGCATGTGCAGTCTCAAATAAACTAAAAGCAGAGGGCATTAAAAAAAAAAAAAAAAATCCCACCCATGTGCACCTATCCCCCCAAAATAAGCAAAAATAGAAAAAAGACCTGAAGAACATAAACAGTATATTAATAGTGGTTGCCTGGGTAATGGGTCGGGGGTCATTTTCTTCACTGCAATGATCTATACTTTATAAATCTTCTATAATTAACACATGTTACACTGTTTGGGATCAGAGAAAAATGATTTTAAAATGCTAAGCAATTAAAACATTGAAAAGCCAAGTCTGGTGAGGGAGGAAGGAACCTCGGCTGCTAGGACCAGCCAGCAGGGACTTATTTTCCCCGGTCCTGAGGAGACCTGTGAGAGGGAGGGGTGAAGGCGGCGGCCACTTTGCATAAAGCACAGGAGGGAAACTGAGCAGATGGCTTCCTCTCTCCAGCAGGGACTGCAATTCTGGGAAACACCCCTCCTCTGCTCCCTAGGGGCTGTCAACTGTTTCCACACCTAAGCAAGCTAACTTGTAACAATAGAGAATAACCATCCTCTGAAACAAGTCTAACTTTTTTTTTGTATCTGAGAGGGAGTGGATTATTCTGCAGAGAGAGCTGACTGTTTCGTCCATGCTTTGGGCTCCGGGAAGCAAATTTCCTTTAGTCAAGACTTGAAAAAAAATTTGAGAAAGTTGCTGAAGGGTGCAACCTCTTTTACCTTTTCGTAGTTCCAACGTGACTTACTTTGAATCAGCATGAGGCTACAGACATCGCACTGTACAGGTTTCCAGGTGCTACACCATGGAGCTTCTAAACACAAATAAATGAACTTTTCCCCTCATTTGGGGAAAGCTACCACTATATGTTTTCCTCAACCTGGAGGTAGAAAACTGGTAACAGAAAAGGTGTTTAAATGTGAGTGTTTTAATGTGAGGAAGTCCGACCTACCACAAAACCACTTGTGAAAAGGGAGAAAAACAGATTCAGAAAGTGAAATTATATCAAATATTATGTTAACTGAATATCAAAATGATAAACCCCAAAAGCAAACAGTTCAGTAGGGGCAGGTAATAAATCATAATACTTGTGGGAATCAGACTTCATTAGGTTTGAAACAAGGAACACTTTTGTGCCAACTGCTTATTAGTGCGAGGTTCTCTCTCCCTACCCTTTTTTTTCCCCCACTTAAAAAAAAAGTTGGGACAAAGCCCAAATCCTTTAAGTGTAATTTCTTTCCTTATTGTACGTGTCTCAGCAAGTCGCCATCAGCTGTTATTTGTTATTAGGGTCTGTGTAAACAGAGAGGCGAGGAGAGGAGACTGACTCACTGACTCACGCATTAGAACAGGAAGGGAAAGGAAGTGATCACACTGCTACTTTCATCTGCAGTCATGTTTACAATTATCCTTTATACAGGAGATGGCAGTTAACATTCTTGAACATGAAAAATCTGAGCACAGTAGAAAGCAAAAGCTAGAATGGAACAAGTGAGCGGCGGGGAGCCACAATGTGTAGACACGCTTAAGGATGGGCGAGTCCTTGTGCCAGGCTTGGGAACAGAGGTGGCTCTGACACACAACAGAATCTTGTTTGGGGTACCTGGGGGTATGTGGATCCCTGGGCACCCTTCTCTGGAACAGTGCAACCACCAGAAAAAAGTGCTTGGCCAGGAAGTCTTAAATCTGTGGACTGGGGGCTTTGTGGATAGGATTTGGGTATGGGGGACAGAGGGGAATTCTGTTCTTCAGCTCAACAGGGTGCATGCATAGCCCTGCCCCAGCCAGGAAGGGATGAATTACAGAAGGACATTGTAGTCTGCAGGAGGTCAGTAATTTTGGGGGTCTCAAAAGCACATCCTACACCCAGTCCAGATTCCATTACTCTATTGTGTTATGAGTAAATGTGACTCTGAACATCTCCCCACTTCCACACCCCCAAACTTCCCTATACCTGGGAAACCTTTCAAATACTAGCTGTAAGTAACTGAGAAAAGGGTTGACTCCTCAAAGGGTTACTTCAGGGAGTCATATGGTCAGACCAATACCAAGTTACAAGCAAGTTAAGAAAAGAATCATTTGGGGTACAAATGACTCATGTGCAGCAAGCAAACACATCCTAAGATTATTCAAGAAAGCAAAGACAGGATTAAGATGGCAAAGCGAGATGCTTCATGGCCCCATTCCCTGATAGAAGCTTTGAACAACCAGGAAGAACTGGCAGAAAAACCTTTCTCTAAGCTCCAGAAAACAGTTAAAGGACTGTAGTAGCATGGCAAGTGCCAAACCAAGAAAAAAGCTACTTAAAAGCAGTAGGATCTGAAGGCAGTGACAGGAACAGATATTTGCACACCGATGTTCATAGAGGCACTGTTCACAATTGCCAAGAGATGGAAGCAACCTAAATGTCTTACATCAGATGAGTGGATAAATAAACCGTGGTACATACACACAATGGAACACTACACAGCAGTGAGAAGGAACAAGGTCATGAAGCATGGATGAATGATGAGGACATAATATTGAGTGAAGTAAGTCAGATACAAAAGGAGAGATATTGTATGATACCACTAATGTGAACTTGGTGAAAATTATAAAACAAGTGTCTTATATTGTAGAATATAGAGGACCTAGAGACAGACAGCAACTAGCGAAGGGGAAATGATAATCTAATAAGAACAGAGAAGATACTGAGGGTAATTTTAATGATATGGGAATGTTTGGGAATGTTCAGGAATGCCTACGGTTTGTTAATTTTCTTGGGATATGGTAGGAGCATATTGGAAGCAAGGCAGTTATTTTAGGATATTTGCTTTTTCTTATTCCTTTGTTTTGTTTTGTTTGAAATGTTTTTTTTTGATAAAGTTTTTAAAAAATATAATAATAATAAAATAAAAGCAGTAGGATCTTGTGGTTGGTTGGCCCCTCTCCCACCCCTTACTGGCTCAGCAGATAGCCAGCCCAGTATGGATCCCTGACCCCAGTTCCAGAAGGAGCAGAGTAACCCTTGTGCACATACTGGGAGCATATATGTCTGTCCCAATGTGTCTGGTAGTGGTCTCAGGGACATGCCATCCCAGGACTTGTTCTGAATGTAAAAGGAAACTCAGTGAGCTCCCTTACAGAATGTCTAGGGGAACGGGATTGCTGGTTGTAGGATATAGAGTACAGTGCCCAGGACCATGAGGAAACTGGTTCCTGAGGAAGAGGGAACATTCTGAAGTATGTAAAGGAGTAAGTTCCTAGGTCCACAGGTGCATGACCAAGACAAAGCACATGTCCAAGACAAGGTATATGAGCAGAAGGGATTAGGAAGACCCCTATGCTTTGGTCTGGAGCTATTCTCTAAATTCATTGTACGGATAAGCCCTGAAGGAGAGCACCTGCACAGGTCAATTTGTAAAGACTGAGAAAGGTTCCCTCTCTTTTTCCTTCTATTTCCTTGTCAGCTCCTGGCATTCAAGGAAAGTTTTGTTATAACATTAGCTGTATATAATCTTAAGGAACAGATGCTTCAGAGTCTCAATTCCAGCAATAACACATTAATATATCAAAATGTCCAGGTTTGAACAAAAGGTTACAAAACATAAAAGAAACAATAAGTGATCTTCCAATTAAAGGAGAAGATTAAAACATTAGAAACCATCAATGAGAAGGACCAGACCTGGGACATACCACAGAAAGACTTTTTAAAAACATGGACCTAAATATGCCCAAAGAACTAAAGGAAAACTTGGACAAAGAATTTTTTTTTTTTAAATCAGGAAAATGATAGATGAACACAAAGACAATATCAATAGAGAAAAGGAAATTATGGAAAGGAACCAACAGAGGGGAAGACCTCAGTAACAGAAATGTAAAATTCAATAGAAGAGTTCAACAGATTAGAACCGGCAAAAGAAAGAATCAGAGAACTTCAAGATAGGACAATTGAAATCATTCAGTTGGAGGAGCAGAAAGAAGAAAGAAAAAAGTGAATACAGCCTGAGGAACCTGTGAGAAATGATCAAGCATACCAAGACACACAGTATAGAAGTCCCAGAAGGAGAATAAAGAAAGGGGCAGAGAGAATATTTAAAGAAATATTGGCTGAAAACTTCCTAAGTTTAAAGATACATGAACAAACAAATCTAAGATGCTCAACAAACTCCAAACAGGATGAACCCAAATTGGCCCACACTGAGGCACATTATAGTCAAACTGTTTAATGCCAAAGATAATGAGAATTCTGAAAGTTGCAAGAGAAAAGAAATGTGTCATACACAATGGAGCCTCAATAAGATTAAATGCCAATTTCTCATTCGAAATCATGAAGGCAGAAAAGCAATGGGATGACATATACTTAAAGTGCTGAAAACAAAAAATTGCCAATTAAGAATTCTATCTATATGGTAAAACTGTCTTTCCAAAACAAGTTAAGAGATTTAGACATTCCCAGATAAACATAAGCTGAGGGAGTTTTTCACCATTGAACCAGACCTACAATAGATACTAAAGAGAATTCTGCAGGTTGAAAGAAAAGGAAAACAGACAATAGAACAAGACCATAAGATGAAATAAATACTTCCAGCGAGGGTAACAACAAGGCAAATACAAATTCCAGTACTGCTTTATTTTTGGTAACTCCACTTTTTACTTCCTACAAGATCTAAAAGGCAAATGCATAAAATGTAATGATAAGTCAGAGGCTTTGGCCTTATAATGTATAAACATGTAATCTGTAACAAAAACTATCTAAAGGTAGAGGGATGGAGGGGATATAAGTACATTGTTTGAGTATACTATTGAAGTTAAGTTGGTATCAAAGCAAACAAGACTGCTATAGATTTATGATGTTAAAACTAAAGACCCATGGTAACTACAAAGAAAATAACAGATAATGTGCAAGCTCTTAAAGACAGAAATTAAAGTACAGAGTCCCCAGAGGTAGTAGGGGAAGGGGGAATGGGAGTTAATGCACAGTAGGTACAGGGTTTCTGTTTGGGGAGATGGGAAAGTTTTGGAATGGGAAGGCGGTAAGAGAAGTGCAACATTGTGAATGTGATTAATCCCACTAAATAGAAAGCTTGGATGTTGGATATCTATACCGGCAAGTTAAAAAAAAAAAAAAAAAAGCACCTAAGGAGACAATGCCAATTAAATGCTATACATGATCCTGGATGGGATCTAATAAGAGAAAATACTCAAAGGGACATTTTTAGGACATATGAAAAAATTGGAATATAGACTGTAAGCTTTATATCAATGTTAAATTTCTTAAACTTGATAACCACACTTAGGTGGTAAATAAGTGAATATCCTGATTCTTAAGAAATGTACATGCCAGTATTGTTCAAGGAGCATGAAGTATACAACCTACACTCAGAAACACTTCAGTGTTCAGAAAATGAATTAATTGGTGGATGATAGATAGATGAAAGAGAGAGAAAGAAAAGAACAAAAGGAAGGAAGGAAGGGAGAAAAGAAGGGAGGAAGAAGGGGGGAAGGAAGAGAAAGATACAGCAAATGTGACAAAATATTAAAACTGATGGATCTGTGTATGGGGAGGGTAGGAGTATGTTGGAATTCTCTGTATGGAATTTGTATTGTTTTTGTAACTGTCCTGTAAATTTGAAAGTATTTCAAAAAAAAAAAAAGTTAAAAAAAAAAATCTACCAAGGGTTCTTAATGTGCACAAAGCTGTGTTATCTTTAACTTTCGAAAAATGTTTAGTATTGAAACTGCAAAATTAGATAAATAATCTTAAACTTTCTCTCTAAGGTAAGCTTAGAAGACCAGAATCTAGTGTTTCTCCTTGTAGGTTTATTATGTGGTAAAGATTACTAGATTAACCACTACAATGCCTCTGAAATACTGCTTGGTTCTCACATTCTTCAAAGCATTAGTCATGTTTCTGCTTGCAAAAGTCATGTGTGCTTTTTAAGCTTAGAGTCAAGCTTGTCTGGGACTCAAAAACCTCTTTCAAAGATCTTTTGTACTGGACAATTTTTACAAAATTCCTGGAAGTCCTTAAGCAGGAATTTAACAGTAATCACAAATGGAAGTAGTAAAACAAAGATAGTCTAAGTCAAGTTTGAACCATGTTAGACAGGGAAAATATGCAGATCTACTTCCTTTTAAAATAAGTCCACTTGCCTTCCACCTCAGGGGCTGATTCTGGATAAACAGACTTCTTTATTGATGTAAGTGAAAAGCTTGGGTTTGTTTTTTTATTTGTTTTTTGTTGTTGTTTTGTTTTGTCTTGGTTTTTTTTTGTTTAACAAAGCCAATATAATAGGAAAACATTTCTATCCATCTATCTGGTCCAAATATTTCTATGTGTCTAGATAAAGATAAAACATTTATTTAGATGTTTACTGCTTTTACATTACAGTCATTCAAACCCAAGACAGAATTTCACCTTTGTGCAATGGCCACAGCTTGATTTTCCTTTCAGAGAAGCAGTATCTTCCATGACAAATTTTTGCTGAACAAAAGTGGGAATGAAGGAAGAGATACCACAGGCTGAATTTCCAAGTGAAAATTTATCAGGAGCAAAGCCCTCTAAGTTGGACTGATTGACCCCGCTTCCTTTACAGAAGGAGGGGCTTGGGCTTGTGCTCTTTCAAAGGAGAATGGGCACAGACAAACCAAACACTGGGGTGTTTACAAGAGGAATTTCAAACACCATCCAGTTGTCACAGTGATATTTAAATTCATCCTATTGAAAGATGAGTCAAACTCATTAGTTGAGATTTAACAACCAGTTCCTTTTCCTGGCCACTTTAATTTGCTAAGCAGGCTCAAGAATTAACCAAATTCCTTATCGGTATATGTGCACATTAACAACTTCTCCTTCCTACTCAAGGAACTAAGATTTCTGAGCCACTCACTGTTCCTTTTACAAACTTCCACAAAGACCAGCATGTAAGTCAAAGCAATCATGTCAAAGTTGCATACTATACTTCATTTGAGCCACCCACTAATCTTGGTTTGAAAGTGGCATGCATTATAATAAACCCATTATTTATTCTATCTTCAAGCAGCTCCACAACCCCAAACACCTGCATTTACTTCTCTGATGCTTAAAATGTTACAATAAATCATAAATATGACTGTTTTCTTTGAGTTCACCTCTCTTTTTCTATTTGTGGCCCTTTGTTAATGTTTGAATGAGGCAATGGAGGTGGCTCGTATCAATAAAAGGATATAGATGTGCATTTGACTAAGGCGTTTGATGGCTCTGATGGAGGAGCAAAGCTGATATGTTCAAAGCAGAAGCTCAAAAGTATGTCCCTGAAAGAGAAATGTTGCAACCCTGGTCTGCACCCGTCTATGACTCCTAAAGTCAACATACCTTCTAGACACACAGGTCTAGACACACTGAATGAGTTCCACTTTATGGAGTTTCAAAAAATATATAATTAAGATGATACCTGGGAGGAGTGTGCCTCTTCTGAAGAATTCGACATGATATCAAATGCATTCTGACCTTTAGTTTTTTGACTACTGCCAAAAAAACAAAAAAAAATGCCTGTGACAGTAGGACACAGACTTACATTCCAAAAGGAGAGACTATCTCCAACTCTCCAACTCCCTACAGCATTATTTGGCAGACTCTTTGCAGACTTAGGGGCCATATTGTAGGATACCCAGCATGGTCACAAAAGAAGAGTTCAGGGCAAAAGCCCCTGTGAGACCACCGCTTACCACATCTCCTTGGCACCCCATGTGTTTCACACCTAAGTAAACAAGATACACAAATATGAGCCAGGGCTCCCTTCACTACTGGTAAGAATTTGTTCAATGTGAGTAAGCAGAAGCTCAGTTGCAAATGTCAAGCTAGCTCCTTCTCTTGAAGGACACAGACAGGGACAATTTTAACTGAGGTCTTTATAAGGATAACAAAAAGGATGATTTCAGAATGACTCACTTGTGGGAATAAACTCTATCCTGTTTACTAAAGGAGTGAATTTGTGCAAAAACATATCTATCATCACTAAACAAATCTAAATTAGAGTTCTAGTTACCCAGAAAGTGGCTTTGAAAATATTTATTGCCCTGGTCCTGGCCTTGATTCTATTTCCATTTGTTGGTCTTGACTAATCCAAATCCAACCCTGCTATGTTAACTCCAGGTTATTCTGAGAATCTTATTTATAAGTGTCCCAAGTTCTAACACAGGCACCTAGGAAGGATCTCTCTCCTCAGATGAAAAACTGCATCTTGCAGATGCCTGGTAATAGCCTGGAATGTCTTCTTCACTGGCTGCAGTTGGTGGGGTGGTGTGAGTTTTCTCCCCTTCTGGAAGAAAGAACAATCTCCAAGCTGTGATTACCCTAGAACCCAAGATCAATTTATTACCTCTTTAAAAGTCTCTACAGTCGCTAACTTTTTGAATGGTTTTTCTTTTGTTCTACTAGGGCTGCATACATTTAGCTGATCATTTGCTTTTATGCCTATAACCAAACTTAACAGCCTTTCACTTCTGTTTAGTTCTATTTCCAAGTACTCCCTTCCCCCTAAGAAAGTTGCCATGGAATATTAGTAAATAACTCACATCTCTCCAATAGACAGAAGTGCTCTTCACTTGCACATCTACATCATTTAATTTTTTGATTAACCAGAGAGAATATTATTCACAGCAACCAATCTAAACATATACAGTGTTGGCTAAGGTACACCTGTCTGGGATTGATCTCATCAGCTAGACTGGGGGCAGGCTCCATAGCACTTTCTCCACTACTACTGGGTCCATGGGCTTTTCTATTCTTACCTATGAGTTAATAATGGCTTCCAAATGCTATTCCTCAGCCTAAATTAATCAAAATCACCTGGGATCTTCTTCAAAATTTGATGACATTTGTGATGTGCCCTTATCATCCTCATAGTTTTAACTAGCACACCCAAATTATTCTAATTGTACCTGTTTATTTTTGGAACCACTGAGGTTCACCAGGAGAAAGAAAAGTCCAGAAAGCACTCACCTTCCACTAACTTACCATCTACCATTCTTAGACCTGCAAAAAGTAACAGCCATGTGTTGACTTTTCAGAATAGTTCCAAATTCCAATCTAAATAAACATCATCATTTATCCCACTGCTCTGAACTACCCATCTACAAGGTAATAAAGCATCAATCATGCCAAATCACAGGCACACCCCCAACCACCCCCCACTTCAAACCACTGATTTGTTATTTTCTCCTTTTGGTTAAATAAGACCAGTCATCCTTCAAATATAACCTTCAAGTCAACTTTACTCTGAGGCTTTCCTTATCTTTCTTCTGCATGCCTAAAGTGGCTGAACAAAGATTTTGGTAAACATTACAAATCTTCGTATCAATGGCATACTCCCTTTGGTTGGATCCAAATATCTGCTATCCCAGGATGGAAAGAATTGCTTGTGTGAACAATGGGTCTCAACAACCAGTGAAATATCAGGCAATCAATGAACATCTGCCAAATGAGCCAGCAGAAAAGACCAAACTCTTCCGTTGTCCTTCAAAGTCTTCCAAAATCCAACCCCACCTACTCCTCCATCTCCTCAACCCCAGTAGAGTCAGCCAACTCCCTGTTCTTGGCTCCCAGGATGCTCATCCCAGCCAGTCCCCCCACGTTAGCTTTCTTCGCCACAGGCCTAGAGTGACCTCCCCTACCTTCTTTATCTATATACAGTTTATCAAGTTCCTCTTCTCCTTGGAAGACTCTCCAAATCACTCCCAGTCAAAGTAGGTAGTTCCTCCCTCTGATCTCCTTCTAAATAGCACATATTATCATATTGCACATTTTGACACTTGAGAGCCAAAAGGCCCCTGCAGATGATCTAATCTAGTTAAACACTTTCTAGATAAGGAAACTGATCAGACAACTGGATACTTTTGGAATAGAGATGAAAATCCCAGTCTTTTGACTCCTTCTCAAGAAAACTGTAGGCTTTTCAAGACCTTGGACTTTAGATGAGAAACTATTTTTTTCTTAAATAAATATTCTAGTGCTTCCCCTTTCACTGAAGGCTGCTGACCTTCAGATTAGTGCTCTGCAGAAGACCCTGAATATTCTCCAAAACTTCCGTTAATTCCCAAATTAGACAATCCCTCCGCAGAACATAATTGGGTTAAGTCTCTATTTCTAAAGGAGAAGAATTATGCTCCTAGTTTAGAAGATGGTTGAAAACATAAAGTGAGAACATGTGTTAAACCAGAACAATGGAAGGAAGCATGGAGCTCGGTTAAGTGTGTAAGCAAGACCAGTTGCCAACCTTCTCAGGTTGAACACAGACTCCTCATTTACTAGCTGTGCAACTTGGGGCAGGTTGCTTAGCTCCTCTAGGCCTTAGCTTCCTCATCTAAGGAAAGAGGACAATGATAGTCACTACTTCAAGTTGCTGTGACTCTACAAGGAAAGATTGAATTTAAAGCGCTTAGCACAGAGCCCGTTTCTCATCTGCTAAGAAGCTGCAACCTCAACACAAATTATTTAAATTAATGCCCCAAAGGGAAGAAACAACCAAAAAGGTAAACCACTACATGACGTGGCCTTTGAGCTCATTGGTGAACTGGTAAATGTTTGAAACCCTGCATTCAGTCATTCATTCAACAGCTAGTATATGCCAAGCTCAGTGCTAGGCTCTGATTATTCAGCAAGAAGTAAACAATCCCACCCCTCACCCTGTGGAAGTTCCATTTGGTTGACAGCTCAATCCACAAATCCACAATGATCTACAATAGCCTCATTCTGCTTAAGTCATCAGTGCTCAGAACACTTTTTTTGAAACTAAAGTCAAAGCAATTAAAAGTCATTCATAAAAAGAGGTTTCCTTACTTTGTAATCAATCATTGTTCTTGACTGGAAAACAATATAACACGGCATGGTCAGTTACTCATTTATTAACAAACTTGTCTACGAATTAACTGACTTCCAAAAATTAAATCTGCACTAAAGGACAAAATTGTCCAGTACTGATAACACTTGGAAAGAAGGTGCTAGATATTTTGAAGACATTTCCAAAAAGTCCCGAAATTCTGAGGAGTAGCACAGCATTATAGAAACACACAAACTGTCAAGGTGAGCTCTTTCAAGGATTCATTTGCATGAAAGTCTCCCTGTATTTGCTCTTTAAAAAAATCATGTTGTATTTTGGAGTTACATAGACTCTTTTGTGTAAGTATACTGCCTAACAAAACCAACAGTGCTGGACATATCATGCACAAAATGATTAATTTAGTGAACTGAACTAAGCCTAAAACACTGGGATAAATAGATGTGTGAGTAGGGTTAAAAGCCTTGTATTCTAAGACACAGATGAAAATCTCTTTAAGGATACAGCTCTACCTGTAATTTATTTCTACATTATTCTTGCATGTAATATT
Source organism: Choloepus didactylus (assembly GCF_015220235.1). Classification (NCBI taxonomy): domain Eukaryota; kingdom Metazoa; phylum Chordata; class Mammalia; order Pilosa; family Megalonychidae; genus Choloepus; species Choloepus didactylus. The sequence continues at coordinate 114,491,035 of NC_051315.1, forward strand.
ATTTTTGGCATGTTAATGTATTGTCAAAGAATTCCAATTTAGTGACATGACAAAAGTTGTATTTCATTTTGGAATGTAAGAAGTGTGAAAATCAATTGCATTATGTATCAATGACATGCAATAAGGATAACCAGTATATTCTGGGTAATGTCACTTCCCTGGAATGATTAGCAGCCTACAGCTATCAGATTAATTATTAGAGTTTTATTCTTACTATTATAATCAGTTGGATTGGCTGAAATGAGATACAAAGGCATTTCTTTTCCCAAAAAGAAAGAGTCATTTGCTAGAATTCACATAATTCAGATGATTAATTTCTGTTCTGGGCACTTGACAAAACCCATGAGTTTATGCTGGCAAATAAAATAAGTGCTGAAAGTTGAAGTCACTCTTTGATGTAGTAAATAAACCCGCAGAAAATTCAGCCTCAATTACACTCTTTAAATTTATGACATATCCAGTATTGTAACAAGATGGTGACAAATAGTGGTTTCTTACTGAAAATACACAATACATTCTGTGAATGTGCTTCAAAAATCAATGGGTCACTTACAAATAAACAAAACTGTACTGACATTTTCATTTATTTATTTATTTTTACATTCACGTCTTCATTCATTTGAGCATCCAGATATGGAGTGCCAGGACTGAATTATGGGTACTGTATTGTTTGAAGCAATACAGGGGATACAAAGATAATTAAAATATAGCCTCAGACCTGGAAGAGCATAGATGCTACTACAGAGCTGCCATGTAGAGATGTATAGATTGTTCACTGCACAAGAGTATCCAACCATAGGGAATGTGGGGTCCAAAATGCAGCCCAAATTCCTTTCACCAAGCTTAGGGACCTGACACAGGACTGCAATTACCCCGAAGAACCACTTCATTTCAAGACCATTTAATCTCGGCAAGAGCTACATAAATAATAATGCTAGCAGTAGAGTAACAGTAGTAGTAAGAGCTAGTATTTAGTGAGTGCTTACTATATTCCAGGCCTGGTTCATTTGCTTTACAGATATTTACTTATTTAATCCACACAACAACCTGATGAATAGATGCTTAATTACTATTTGCATTTTATGTGTGAGTAAATTAAGCACCAGATTCAAACAGCTAATAAATGGTGAACAACTAAGCAAGACTGTGCCCTGAAAAGACAAAAGTGTCAACAGAAAGCAGAAGTGACATGAAGGAAGACCATCAAAATGCTCACAGGAGTTCAAAGTGAGAAGAAAGTGCTACTTGAAAGGGCCTTGAAGGATGTGCAAAATTGTGACAGGCAGGAAGGACTGGGGGCAGGGTAAACTGTGGATGAAAGCATGGCAGCTGGATTCTTAGAGCAGTTAAAGAACCATATGGGGGTGAAGAGAGGGCTTGGGTGACCTTCCCTGCAGAGCCATATTTAAAAGCCAAGTGGTGATTTCAGAGCAGGAGTGCCACGTGCTGGGCACTCAGGTTTAGGAAGATTGATTACCCTGATATATAATGAAAGCTGGATGGGTTTGGGAGGGACAGGATAGAGGGGGAGGAGATGGGGGGCTGGTGGGGGGCTGGTGAGGGGGAAGCGGCCAGGTAGAAAAGTGGAGATAGCCCTTAGGATCAAATACTACTTTATTTATTAGCACTTGTCCATTTTTACAGGATAGTTTTCTTATTTAGTTCAATAAATTCTCTTTATTCAAAGCAAAATATCCATGAATACTTGCTGCTTTTATGATGACTCAGGTTTCCATGTGCAACACAAAATAAATATATGTTCAACTAGTGAGTGATACACTACACGGATTACCAGATTTTCAGCACAGCCAGTGAATCAAATCATTTTCCTCAGTTGTCTTAACATCTAACAAAAGTAGACAGGGTGGACGTTAAAAGTAGATCAGATGGATTTTAAACTCAAATATTCTGGTCAATACAATTTAAATTCCCAAACAGGCCATTTTTTGATCAACTTATTTTTTCACTCTATGTGTATTGATATGACCTTTACAATAAATTTGAATTTTACATTCGATGAGCATATAACAAAGACTTCTATACCAACTAGTACTCTCAGCACAGGATCAAGGATATAATAACAAGAGTCTTTATTGAATTTGTGAGTGGGTGAGGAAATTATTGTTGAATTATAATAATCGTAGAATTACAAGGGACCAGAGCAGTTGTTCTAGTGCCTCTTTCCTGGGAAGGATCCTTGCTGAACTTCTCTGAGTAAAACTCCCTCTAGTCTTTGCTTAAATCCTTCCATGACATAGAGCTTGCTCACTGCTTATCTTTGATGAGTTGGCTGTCCAAGCATGTAGAAACCTCATTGACACAGGCCACACAGAGAAATGGGAAGTAACTGGAATCCAGGGGCCTGGATTTAAAAGAACTGATCTAGCACTGGCCTCCAGAGGGTCAAACTCAGGTCCAAAGTGTCGATTTGGGACATCAAACTCTCAGGATGATCAGCCAGGGAGCAGAGAGCAGAAGGAGCTGGGGGTCCTAAGAAGGTACCATGCCTAGAAATCAGGTAAGCAAGGTACATTCAAGGTCCTGGTGATTCTGGATAAGAGACTGTTGATTGAGAAATAGGGTGCAGCTCCCTAGGGGAAGGGAGTGGCAGGAGCTCAGAGGATTCCAGGGTTACAGCAAAAGGTGCTAGTCCCAGTGGGGAACTTGAATGATGAGACACAAAGAGAGACAGAAGTTGTCGTACCTTCCGGGTCAATACAATGGAAGCTGTAACACCACTGGCAAGTAGGTGCCGATATTTAGCCCAAGCCAAACAGAAAGGAAGTCTACAACAGCAAAACGAGCTCCCAACTGAGCGAGTGGGTGGTTCTGAGGCTACCAATAAACACTTGGCTTGGACCGGCAGTAGAGAGAAAACGGCTAATGCCACCACCCAAACACAGAAAGAAACATTCTGCACTCATGCATGTATAGAAAGAAGGCAGGGAGAGAGAGAAACTAGGATTTACCAATGGTGGCTGCAGGTAGAGGGCTTGTAAATTATTATTGTCTTGGTGTGTAAAAACGTGTGTTTTTTCCCCTGTATTTCCCAACTATTCTACAATGAATGGTATTAATTTCATAAATAGAATGTGTTAATTCATCTAATTGGAAAGACTCAAAAAGGAATATGGTTTTATTTTTCTTAATGCTACGGGTAAGTCACAGAAAGGAGACTATTAGGTTCAAGGAAGTATACCCATGGTTTCACCTTCCTTTGGAGACTCTACCCTGTTTGTAGACTTCTTCCGGATCAGGGCCAGGACATGCAGGATTCATTCAGCTTTGCCAAAAAAGGGAGAGGCAAAAGGAGGACGGGAAAGGGTAAAAGAAAAATGATGAAGCATTTTCCATATTCTATCCAAGCAAATGGAAAAATAATTTAAAAGACGTCTAAGTTTTCTTAAAAAGAAGCCACATGGTTTGATGGATTGAGCCCTCTACCGTAGGTTTTACCCTTGGGAAGATGGTTGCTGCAAAGGAGAGGCTAGGCCTCCCTATAATTGTGCCTAAGAGCCTCCTCCTGAATGCCTCTTTGTTGCTCAGATGTGGCCCTCTCTCTCTGGCTAAGCCAACTTGAAAGGTGAAATCACTGCCCTCCCCTCTACGTGGGATCAGACACCCAGGGGAGTGAATCTCCCTGGCAACGTGGAATATGACTCCCGGGGAGGAATGTAGACCTGGCATCGTGGGATGGAGAACATCTTCTTGACCAAAAGGGGGATGTGAAAGGAAATGAAATAAGCTTCAGTAGCAGAGAGATTCCAAAAGGAGCCGAGAGGTCACTCTGGTGGGCACTCTTACGCACAATTTAGACAACCCTTTTTAGGTTCTAAAGAATTGGGGTAGCTGGTGGTGGATACCTGAAACTATCAAACTACAACCCAGAACCCATGAATCTCGAAGACAATTGTATAAAAATGTAGCTTATGAGGGGTGACAATGGGATTGGGAAAACCATAAGGACCACACTCCACTTTGTCTAGTTTATGGATGGATGAGCAGAAAAATAGGGGAAGGAAACAAACAAACAAACAGACAAAGGTACCCAGTGTTCTTTTTCACTTCAATTGCTCTTTTTCACTTTAATTATTATTCTTATTATTTGTGTGTGTGTGTGCTAATGAAGGTGTCAGGGACTAATTTAGGTGATGAATGTACAACTATGTAATGGTACTGTGAACAATCGAATGTACAATTTGTTTTGTATGACTGCGTGGTATGTGAATATATCTCAGTAAAATGAAGATTAAAAAAAAGAAGCCACAAAACTAACTGGATAATCAACACTCCATGACAAATAACTGGGTTTTTTTAAATAAATGCATGGAATGCTAGTACAGGCACTTGGATAACCCAGTTTAAAGGTGGTAAAGGAGTGCTCAGAACAAGATGGATTTTAAGGTCATAGAAGGAATTGATTACACAGCAATCAACACTTTTAACTCTTAAAAAAGGAGAACTGGCCAAACCTATAGGAATTTGAATATCTGGTTTCTATAGGTGAAGATCTTTTAAAGCTCATGCTTAGTCCATGAAGTCATTTTCCTTTCCAGTTGCTAAAACTCTGAAGGCATTCTGTAGAGTCATAAGACAATGTGCAAGCAGATTACATAAAAACAAGCAGGCTCATCAAGCTCATTTTAACAATGTCTTTTCAAAGGCAGTTTTTCTGTGTTTCAAGAAAAATGATGCTCCTTGGATAGTGGGAGGGAAAAGTTACAGTAGATTTAAAGGTGATAATTTGCATCAGGCAATTAAAATATGTCATCCTCTAGATTAAAGAGTGGCACCAACAGCTATCACACACAGGTAGCCAATGAATCCTATTATTTGTTTAAAACAAGCTTAAAAATTAATTGAATTTTAGAATGAGAAGAAAGGCTTTGTTGGCAAAAACCTTGAGAAGATAAATCCTTAAAAGAAGTTGTCTCACAGGCAAGTGCTAATGAGTGAAACTGCCTCCACTTTGGAGTACTGCATGGAAAGTAACACATAATGTCACATAGGTAGGCTATTTCTCATTGTGTTTGTTTCAAGCGTCAGCAAGCATGTATCTCAAAACTGACTCTTTTTCAACATGTATCAAAGTCTTAACAAACATGTTTGTTTCAACCCAACAATTCTTTTAAAAGAATGAAGGCGGTGTTTCAAGATGTCTCTGTGAGGGTTTCAGGGCAACATGACAAAAATCACCAAAGCAAGAACTTAAATATCCAAAAGTATATGACGGCTGAATAATTTTGATACATCCAAGCAACAGAAAACTCTGCAGCCATTAAAAATAATGTTGTAAAGTTACATTTATTGATACGGAAAGATTTTATGATGATACTGCATGACCACTAACCCATTTTTTCTCGAGTGTGTGGTGGTACACTGCAGTGTCTGAAAGCATAGAAATCAAAATGGCAAGAGTGCCTTTCATTATGTTGTGTGATTATGGATGATTTCATCCTTGCTTTTGTGTATATTACCACATTTATCTACAAACAACATGAATTGCTTGTGATTTCTTTTTTAACCTCATATCTGTGTGATTAGTCAATTCCCCCTTGAACACGGTTTAAAACCTTATCTATACATCCCACTAAGTAAGGTTTTCCAGGCTATTCATTTAACAGTTATATACTTAACAAAGCCCGAGTATAATTAACGAGAAACCTGACTATATGTCATAGCCTGGAGAAGTATTTATAAACTGTATTCAACCAATCAATCAATCCATAAAATATTAAGCTCTTTTCTTTACCAAAGAAAACATAAATATATAAATATAACCATGTGTGCTGGTTTGGATCTGTTATGTACCTCATAAAAGGCCATGTTCTTTTAATCCAATCTTGTGGGTGCAGACCTATTGTGGGTGGGACCTTTTGATTAGGTTGTTTCCATGGAGATGTGACCCTGCCCCTTCAAGGTGGGTCTTAATCCTTTACTGAAGTCCTTTAAGAGAAGTTGAGAGTGACATTTTGGAAGAGAAGCTAAGATATGTAAATCCAGAGTTTGCCCCCGGGAGAAGCAAGGAGGACCGAAAGTATCGCAGAGAAGCTGAGAGAGACATTTTGGACAGAAGCTAAGATATGTAATTCAGAGTTTTGCCCCCAGGAGAGGCTAAAAGAGAAGCTAAGACTGAAGCCCAGAGACATTTTGAAGAAAGCCACAGAAACCAGAAGCTAAAACCGGGAAAAAACTAGCAGACTCCAGCCATGTGCCTTCCCATATGACAGAGGAACCCCAGAAGCCATCGGCCTTTCTTCAGGGAAGGTTTCATCCTGTTGATGCCTTTACCGGGACATTTTCATGGCCTTAGAACTGTAAATTTGTAAACTAATAAACCCCCATTATAAAAGCCAATCCATTTGTGATATATTGCATTTTGGCAGCTTTAGCAAACTGGAACATCATGTATATGAATTATACTACAAATTTAAAAGTAAGTAATATTATCCCCATTTCACAGATGAGGAACACAGAGGCTTAAGGGATTATATGATCTCCACAAGAGCCGCACACCAGAAGCGCCCCAATCTCCCAGAAACCAGGGCTGAAACTCTTGGCCACCAGGCCACACTGTTTTTAAATAAAATCCACACAGGCAGATGTAATTAAAACAAATTCTAAGGCACAGAGAAGGAAACAAGGCTATAAGTTTTACAGATCTGCCATATGTTCACATCCCTTTTACAAAACAAGGAGAAAGACATTTTTGAACTCCCAAGGAATATCGCTCTAAAACCCCCCAAAACTTGTTTTCCTAGAAAGTCAAATTCAGTCAGAATCAGCAAATAAAAATATGACAGCCCTTCTTTTTTGGAACAGCAATTTCATTCATTTATATATTCTACATTTAGCAAGAATAATCTAAACAAATCCTCCAGTCTGCCACCCCAAACACCACCCCTTAAAAATTACCTCTTATTTGATGATCTCCTGCATTTAAGAATGGAATCATCATGCATTTGATGAAATAAGCCTAGTGCCTAGAAGTTTTACAAAATGTATCCCTTTCACACATCTGCTTAATCTTATTGGTCACTATATCCAGTGGTGTTTTTCCTCCTCCAAAACAGCTATCAAGTTTATCTCCTAAATTGCCACAATTCAGGTCTTCTTCCTCTTCGGCTTGCTTCCCTGTTAAGTTTCCCTGCCTCCAGTCTTATTCCATGCTCCAACTCTTCCTCCCCATCTCTACATAGTGATCTATCTAGTAAAATGCAAATGGTCACACTTTTAATTTTTCAATGATTCTTTACTACCTGGAGAATAAAATACAAACTCATTGGCTCCCAAACATAGGAGGTCAACGCACACGTGCTTCCTTCACATTCCCACTGCCCCACCAAACCTATCAAACATCATACCCTGTCACTTCTCCCCTCCTCAACAAACATACATACACACCAACCCCACAATGTGTTCTGCTTCTGTCTACCTGGAAAGCACTTATTTATCCGTAAGTCTCCATAAGTCTCCAAGTTGGAAAGCCATGTCATATTCATTTTTGCCTTCCCATTGTCTGGACAAAGTAGATGCTCAAGAAATGTTTATTGTCGAAGTTCATTACTTTTCAAAACTCCTTCCTTTACATCTTCTCCCCCAAAGCAGTCAGCATTCCCTCGCCTGAGCTTACTTTACTTATCACATATTGCAAATATTTTTATTGGTCAGCCCACCCCCTCAGACTGTGAACTCTTTGGCAAAGGAAACAGTTTAGAAAGGCATGAAGAGCTCAGAATGTACAGAGGTAACAGAAAGAGGTGCAGTATATGCAGGGATTTCAATCATACAAAGGGTGTGTATGTGTGTGTGTGTGGCGGGTGGGGTGGGTGGGGTACTCGACCCACAGTGACTGAGATCCAAGAACAAGTTTGATCTCAATTCAGAAGCCTTGGGTTGAGGAGTAGGGTTGGGTATACAAGATGCAGTTCCCCCAAAGTTCCACGAAATATGCAGATGGACATTTCTCTTAACTGCCCACAATCTTTTCTGGGCTTACCCTGCTTTTAGCACTACCAAGAAGGTAAGACTGAAAAATCCTGGACTTCAGATGTTCAGTCATTTTATTAATTTGAGCTCAGTAAAACGAGTAGCACAGAAGACCTAAAAAGGTCCTTGAATATTCTCAGACTCCAAGAAGAGAAACGTTCCACTTCGCTAAGCCACAGTTCGGAACAGGGTTTCCCTTTTCCCTTGGTAGGGACAGAAGGCAAACTAGTCTATCTTGCCATCAAGCTGAGAAGGACAAATAACCATCTAAGATGTGTCCATCATTCATAAGGCTATAAAGAAATCTTTTGAAGGAAACTGCTCAGCCTGGGCAAACACACTGGGTTTCCTATGTGAAACACTGGTGGATAGAAAACTAGTTTTCATGTAAAGTAATCTCACCTGACCGCCTTTATCAATTATGGTTGTTTTGCAAGAAACAGAAAACCTGATCCCATATGGCTTGGTTGTGGTTAACATCACTTAATTCAGGGATATAACTGGCTTTCTGGAGCTGAAAGGTGAAGCCCTTCTCTTCCACCCAATCCACGAAGGTTGCTTCAAAATGGGGAAAGGGTGGAAAGAATGTGTAGTTACTGGGAGGGAAGCAACATGTAGCTCCATTTGCAATTATTTACCCCATCTTTTCCCCCTTTCCCCCTTATTATATAAATGAATTCCAAATGCTTTTATTGCCATTTCTTTCTGGTAGTTTTTGGTATACATTTGCAAATAAATACTGAGTCAGCTTGAAAGCATATGTCCAATATTTAGATTATTAAAAGTTCACCCTCTTTTTTAAGATTGATTTTCCTTATAAATCTCCCTAGATTTATTGTACAGCATTTGAGAAGTCAAAAAGTTCTCATTTGATTCGGCTGTCTTCCTGCTAAAATGAGACGATGATCCGTCTTTTGTAAAGTGAGTCTGTGCTAGTAACCTCCCAATTATTTAGTCAAGTATAAAGAAAACACATCATCCCTTCCTGCTGTGGTACAGAGTCAAAATAAGAATAATTTCCTCAGTAATACCCTCTATGACAGGTCTTCAGCTTTAATAATTACAAAGTCACATTTTACTCTTTAGAAGGCCATTTGAAATTATATAAAGGCCACCCACTGGCAGATGAGTTTTTGACAAATCTTGGGAGTAAAATACAGGGCACAATCTACATAAGGCTAAAACTCAGGCCCTTCACATACTCTCCTTACCTTGTAGTCAGACCCCATATTGTTAGTTAATTTGGGGAGAGGCTTCCTTCTATAAGTACATATCTGGGAAAAATATGGTATAGAGCTACCAAGTGGAGGTTGGAGCCAGTCTATCTGGTTTCAAATGTTAGCTCTATCACTGAGTCTTCTGAGCCGTCTATATTCTAGGCCTCAGCTTTCTCATCTGTAAAATGGTGATAATAACAATACCTGCCTTAAAAGGTTGTTTTAGGACTAAATAAGCTAAAATGGTAGCACTCTTCGATTGCCATCAATACTATGACACTAGAGGCTAAAATTTTGCTTCTGTCAAAAGTTAGTAATTTTTTAGAAAATTTATTCCCCATCTCCTTCACTTCATGCCTACTGGAGGAACATACAATATTGATTTTATGATGCTATAGGAAAAAAATATGTTAAAATGAAAAAAAATGCCATAAGTAAAAAAAAAAATAATAAGGAAGTTGACAGCTGGGATTGTTGGAAGAGCTTCTCCATCTTTTCTAGGCTGCAGGATCCCAGTTCTAGATTATTTATCTTATGTGAAATATGAGATATTTACAACAGCCTACAAAATATACTACTATCTTACTTTCTTAGAGAGTTAAGTATAAAATCTTGAGACCTTGGCTACTCTGGAAGTTTGCAACTGAGATGAGTATCCCTCCCCATGGGCACTTGGAAACATGAGGAGGAGCTTTGGCTTGTCACAATGACTGGGGATGCTATGGACAGTAAGAGCCCAGGGATTCCTAGGGATGCTAAATGCCTTGCAGTGCACACACACAGGGCAGATCCACATGCCGGGTATAGTCTTGCTCAATGAAGAAATGTTTTAGTTTCCCAGGCTGCTTAAAGCAGATACCATGAAATGGTTCAGAGCTTATTAAACAATGGAAATTTAAGCTTACTGTTTTGAGGCTGAGAAAACGTCCAAATCAAGGCATCATCAGGGTGATGCTTTTTTCCTGAAGACCAGCTGCCGGTGATCCTTGGCTCCTCTGCCACATGGCATGGCACGTGGTGGCATTTTTTGGTCTCTCCCCTCTCTTCCAGATTTTGTTGATTTCAGCTTCTTGCTTCCGTGACTTCCTCCCTCTGTTATTAATTCCACATATAAAAGACTCCAGTAATTAAGACCCATCCTGAATGTGCTGGGTCACATGTTAACTGAAGATGGGTGGGTCACATCTTAACTGAAGTGGCTCATCAAAAGGTCCCACTTATAATGGGTTTACCCCCACAGAAATGGATTAGATTTAAGAACATGTTTTCCTGGGGTATATATACTTCAAACCACCCCAAGAACCATCCTGCCCAAAATGCCAAGAGTCCCCAAGAAACAAATCTCAAATCTCTTCCTGCAGGAATGCAGTTAGAAGTACTGGGGTCATCAAGCCAGTGTGAGCACATCCAGTGGTGGGGAGCCCATGGCTTCGAGTCACGGCACTCCACTCTTGCTAGCTCAAACTGTAAGAAAGTCCTTCCTTATTACATTGAGGCAATATCTGCCCTCTGGTCTCCAATCTGCCTGCTGTGACCCACAGAGGAACTAGCCTGTTAAGTGAAAAATGGAGCTTGCTAATCCTCAAAACCAATATAAATATTGACAAATTATAGTATCAAAGTTGCTACTCTAACATTAGATGTTCTACAACCCAGAAAATCTTCCATGTTTTTTTTTGCTTGTATTCATCTGTCTGTCTGTCTGTCTCTGTACTCTCTCTGTTGTTCTCTCTCTAAATAAAAGGAGAGCAAAGCATCACAGCTCAATAGAACTGCATCTACATTCACTCTGCAGTGAAATATAGCAGTCCCCAATAGGATATTAAATATTTTCTCAAATAGATTCTCATTAACAGTCATGCTCCTAATTAATGAGTTAGCTCAACCATGCCTCTGAACTAACTCCAGGTTTAATGTTCCCATTAGCTTTAACTTAAATGTTCAAGATCCACACAAGTAATGAGAAATTTCAATAATGTTCTTATGGATGAGAGCAATGTAGCCTCTTAGTTTTTCACCATAAAGGCAGTGGAGGCTGGGAATAGACCAAATCAAAGTCGAAGAACATTTCTACCATGTTGGGTTTGAAGATGATTTTATGTGATTCGAAAAGCAACTGAACAAGGTCCCAGAGCCAGTTTTGTGGTCTTGTTAGGTTTTTCCATTGAAGTCCAGCAAATATGCAGGAAAGTGCACAAATCCTAAGGGTAGTGTCTAGAGCTATTTTTTTTTAATTTGTTTTTATTTTATTACTCACATGTCCGTACACTGGATAAAAGGAGTGTCAGTCACAAGGTTTCATGATTACACAGTCACACCATAAAAAATAAATAGTTCTACAATCATCTTCAAGAATCAGAGTTACTGGATTATACTTCAACAGTTTCAGGTATTTCTTTCTAGCTATTCTAATACACTAAAAATTAAAGAAGTGTATCTATATAATGCATAAGAATAACCTCCAGATTAACCTCCTGACTGCACTTGAGATCTCTCAACCACTGAAATTTTATTTAATTTCTCTTTCCCTCTTTTGTTCCAAGAAGGCTTTTTCAATCCCATGATGCCAGGTCAAGGCTTATCCCAGGGAGTCATGTCCCACTTAGGGGGAAGGAAGTGAGTTTACCTGTAGAGTTGGCTTATGGAGAGAGGTCATATCTGAGCAACAAAAGGATTTTGGGGGGTGACCTTTAGGCATAATTATAAGCAGACTTAACTATACATTGCAAGAAAACATTTCATAAGGGCAAACTCCAAGATCAAGAGCTTATTAAATTTGTAGACTGCACAGCTTGTGAGAATATCATTAATTCCCCAAGTGCGGTAGTTCAACATTTCCACATTTTTACCAGGCATTCAAGAGGATTTTGAAAATGTGGTTTCTTTTTTTTAAAATTCATTTTTATTGAGATATATTCACATACCATGCAGTCACACAAAACAAAGCATACATTCAGTTGTTTACAGTACCATTATATAGTTGTGCATTCATCACCAAAATTAATTTTTGACATTTTCATTACCACACACAAAAATAATAAGAGTAAAAATTAAAGTGAAAAAGAACAATTAAAGTAAAAAAGAACACTGGGTGCCTTTTTTTTTCCCCTCCCCCCATTTTTCTACTCATCCATCCATAAACTAGACAAAGGGGAGTGTGGTCCATATGGCTTTCCCAATCACATTGCCACCCCTCATAAGCTACATTTTTATACAATTGTCTTCAAGATTCATGGGTTCTGGGTTGTAGTTTGATAGTTTCATGTATTTACTGCTAGCTATTCCAATTCGTTAGAACCTAAAAAGGGTTGTCTATACTGTGTGTAAGAGTGCCCACCAGAGTGACCTCTAGGCTCCTTTTGGAATCTCTCTGCCACTGAAGCTTATTTCATTTCCTTTCACATTCCCCTTTTGGTCAAGAAGATAGAAGCCATTTTTAATAGTGAGTTCTTTCAAACTTGCAAAGAAAAGCTAGTTTCCATGAGCATTACCTTTTAGAATGTTAATTAAATGGAACCTGGAAAGCTATTATATTCATTTTATGAAGATAGGAGAAACTGGAGAAAAAGAAAGAGAAAATAGGTTGGCTAAATAGCACTTGGCTATTTATTTAAAACTCAAAAATAAAATAATAAAAATTTCTACTGTTGACTGAGCACTTAAGATATGTCACTTCCTGGGTGAGACAAACATTGTCATATTTAATCTTTTTTTTTTTTTTTTGCTGAAACTATGGCTCTTTATTTTCACATGGACAGGTCAAAGGAAGAACACACACAAAACTAAAACCTTGGGCTTAAAAGAACAAGATAGAAACCTAAATCTTTCAGTATAAGCCTAGATGGAAGATTCAGATTATTTTTAGAAAGCAAATACAGTGCAGATTTCTCTAGAGAGATATATTTTAAAAGAAATGTTAGTTTGGGGAGCTCATTTCCCAGGCTGAGGGATTTTTGGGGGGAGGTCTCACAGTGCTAGGAATAGAGTGATGGGACAGTGATCACTGCCTAGGGCCTTGGAACGGATCTTGCTGTCACATAACGCAGGTAACAGAGAATAGGACAACAGAAAGTAATCAAGGCGCCAGCCAACATTCTTGGATCGAGCATTCATCATGTAAGTACAAAAAGTGTAAGCATAGGCAGTGCTGGGGTAGAGGTGCCGGAAGCTGTCAGCCAATGGCACAGCCTGCAGCAAATCCCCAAAGCCTTGGCGCTCTTGTGGGGTGAAGCCAGCATTCTTTTTGTTTCCCTTGGGGTTGTGAAGGTCAATCTCTTCGTGAGCCATGTTGAGGTCGCCACATACCACAAGAGGCTTGTGGGAAGCCAAGTCCTTTAGGAACTTGCGAAAGGCTTCATCCCATTGCTGCCGGTACTCCAGTCGCACCAGACACCCATTTTAAAACCATCTAAATTGTTACAGTTATAAAACATTGTGAAAGAGGATATCAAAATGCTTTATAAAGTCTAACATAAATTGTATACCTGGATTTATCTTACCTAAGTACAGAAGTCATTTTGCCCTTTGGAGGATAACTTCTTAAAAGACAAACTGGTCTATTTCAAACCTTTTTTTTTTTTTTTAATGCTTTTCTTTTCATTCATCCAAGATAACTTTGTTTTCTCCAAAAACACTACACTCTCATATTTGGTTTTAAGTAGGCCCTACTAATGTTAACTTTGTGTTAATTTTAAACTTCAGGATACAAACAGAGGGGCAATATCAAAACAAAGTGCTTTACAAAGGAAACCTGAATGTTCGAATATTACTTTCAGCTGCACTTCTTCGCTGGCACCTCATTAGAGAACCTAGAGTAATGAAATCTCAATTTCTCCCATTAGTTAATTAGCACCTTTGCACCATAAGTACCGGAGGCATTATACTGTTAATTACCTAAAAGACCCGCTCTCAAAAATCAGTGGCTGCTTATACCTTTTTTCTTATGCATAAGTTTACACAACCTTTAGGAGAAGGTACCTTCTCTATGCATAGGGCAAACATTACAAATTCGAGTGCTCTGACTAAAGGTGAGAGCAGGCAACTAGTGTCCCTTGCACTGGTCTCTTATTTCTCCCAGCACTTTTCTTCTAATCCTCCCCGTGATTACAAGAACTGCCAGAGCTTTCCTGAAGCTGTCCATTTCTCTTGCATCCATTTGCAAATGGCCATCAGAGAACCGTTTTGGGCAGTAGATCAAGCTGTCAAGGATCCCCAGTTGGGGACACTCCTCTTGAAGACTCCTGGCCCATCTGTCAAGCGCCTCCTAGGGTTCTTCAAAACTCTTCCCCCTCGGAAGAGCAAGAAGGGTGGGGGGAAGCCAGAGAGATACTGATCCATTCTTTTAACATGCTGATTTGCCTGGGGCTGCTTCAGTCATTGCCAAGCAGGATACTTCTAAAGGAAGCTTTTTCAAAGTGGGGATGTCTTTTTCAAACACTTAAAACTGAAAAGAAATGAGTCCGAGCTTCAAGTTCACAGGACAACGTGAAGGAGGTTGGACAGACAGAAATGCGACAGTTGATATACAGAAAGATGGCCTAAAATTAATTGATGTAACAAGAAATTGGAAGTCGAAAACATTTTAAACCAATAAAGTCTGTCTGTGCATCATAAGCAAGCAAGATGTGGCCTACTGAGTTGCATTAATCCTTAGGAAGAAAAATAAGGCTGATATAATTAAACCCATGTAAAACATTAATAACAAGGTTATTGACGAATGCTTGAACATCTACTTAAATGATGAAAATGGAAAATAAAACTGATTGTTGGTTTAATTACACTTCTAACTGGCAACACGCTATGAAGGCTAGAGAAAATAAAGGTGGTGGGGGTGGTGGGGCTGTTGTGTGTGAGAATAGCAGCATTATTAAAGTATCTTTGTCTATTGCCTTTATTATCAGCTTACTATTTCATCAGTGAAACATAGAGATAAGACTACCAGACATAATGAAGTGTCTAAAGCGTGCAACATATTACCCTATTAAGTTTGTAAAATTAATTCATCAAAAGCAATGATTTGCTAGTAGTTTTCAAGTCATGCATTTCTGGGGACAAATTGTTAGCTGTGAATGGTTGTTAAAGGAAGAAGTTGCATAAAAGGATGGCAGAGATCATAATGAAGAATCCACTGCCAAGCGATAGCTGGGAAACTTGGCTTCTTAAATCAGGGAAGTTCTTAAGGACAAAAGCTCAAGAGAAAAGCATTCCTAACTGAGCTGTGTCTTTACTGATCATGAGGTTGGCCCATATTTACCTGCCGTGGCATTATGGGAAGAAATCAGTATTCTGTTAACCTTTGACCCCTGGGATCTGAGGAGGACAAAGAACCAATGTGGCGCCCTAGAAGAACATAGCCAAATGTCAAACAGCAGGGAAGCGATTGTTAAGGAAACATTTGGCTTTGGTGCAGCCAGCTTCACTGGGGCAAACTGCTATTCACAGAAACAAGCCATGAAGAGATAACGCCATAAAATATGAACAAAATGGAACCTTTTTCGCCTTGCTTCTAAATTGTTAGCTTTATGGGACTTCATGCTGAACAGTATGAAAAAAATCCAATTTGCTTTGAAGCATGTTAGTCTGTCTAACATCGTAATTATTGTTTACATTGCCATTTGCCTTCTATTAAGAATTGAATAATTACCCAGCACTTCATAGTTTAAAAATACAAGCAAACAGGATTATCTGGGTAATTAAGAAACTGTACCACAGCTTTGTACTTGTTGCAGAAAATATCTGCACACGTAGGGGGAAATGATAATTATCAATCAATTTACTCCAAATGGTATTTTAAGGATTTTGAGCAATTTGAGATCTGTAACTTATTAAGAAAAGGTTAGTAAGATCACCTTTGAGAAGTGTGGGTCTGTTTAAATCCACCCTTAGAAACAAGAGCCAGATAAGCAGCTGAATTTTCTCATCCACTAATGATACCAGAGAACACACCAAGCACAGAGCCTTCTGCTGTTCTTTAATCCTAATAATCCATCCCAAATGGACTTTGAACAGCATCATCAAACTTTGTCAGACCATGTGGAGCTAAACCAAAGCTCTTCCACATTCAGATGCTGTATTAACTGACCTTGCCTCCACTTAATTGCACTGCAACGTCTGGCTATGCCCGTTTTCTGTCCTGTGAAATTAGTCTGAACTCAAGTCTAATTGAACTTCAAAAACATTTCATGCAAAGTCCTCTTCTTCTAGTTTATAGAATGCATATGATCATGGCCTTCTGGAGACAGTGCTGCTTTCAAGCAAAGGGAGTGAAGTTTGTTGGGTTAAAAAAACAAAACAAACAAACAAACAAAAAAATGCAGTAGGCCTGTGTTCCCATTCTGGGAAAATAAATCAAAGGTTAAATAAATTTGGAGACATTGGGTGGGGGTGGGAAGATGAATTTGAAAGGCAATGTCTGCCAAAAATGAGCACAACATGTAAGAAGGAAGAAAATCATGGTCAATACACCTTCTGGAGAATTTTATCTGGGTACCTAAGGGAGAAGAAGGGACTTAATTGTGATATTGGGTATGAAGACGACGTATTAATTCAAAGACACAGAAACACAGAGGAAGTGGTGATTTGTACATTATATGCTTTCAACATCTATTTGCTGAAGGAATGAATGGATTCCAGCCCACAAGTGACCTCAAGGCTATTTTGGAAACTTCCTGAGATCTAACAATTCTTTTTCAAATAATTTTATCTTTCTACTTCACAAATTTTTTGAGTTCTTTGTTGGGATACTTCTAAACATTCCTAGCATAATCTGAATAGTGCTATCTCCTCCCACCTCAGAGAGAACAAAATTCCAGCTGAAACTGTCACTAAACAGTCAAACCAAGGGATTCACTGATGCTGGGTTCCTTTCCAGAGGTCAAAATGAAATGAGCAGCAGGGGCTTCGGTGGTTTGGCATGGGGCAAGGGGCTGGGGAGCTATAATCAGCCACATGGGGGAAAGGAGGGAGGGTGGGGCAACTGGGTGAACAAAAAGAAAACAACAACAAAAACCCTGTGCAAATAGTGGACTCTCCGCCTCCACCCCCAATCTCTGGAAGCATTCAAATCAAAACCGAATTAATTTGCATGGCGTCTAAATCACTGGGTTCTGCATAAACAGAAGGAGATTTTGGCTGGAGTTTCCAAAGGAAGCCCTTACTGCCTTTGTGAAAGGGGGAAATGGGTGTGCTGTTTTGCATGAGGACGCATACAAAATATGCAAATGAAGAATCTGCTGCAAGGAAAAGCAACACTGGGGAGACAGCTGATGAACCTGCATTCACCCAGAAAACGCTCCCGTATCACCAAAGGGAGTTGTAAGGGGTATGGACGTGTTTGTTTCCCAGGCAGGTGAAACAGACCCTGAATATTCATAAAATGTCCATTTAGTCATGGGACTATTAATTACCCTTCAGATCGTGGAGTGAAGTGACCTCACCTGTTCTCCCCAGAACAGCCCTAAGGTACCAGCTGTAACAGGTTACAATGAGAAAGGTTTTATGCCCTAAGTGAAAAAGATACAGTCTCTCAGGGGCCAGGGGACAGCTGAGGCCAACTTTAATCATTCCTGCTCACAAGCACAATAAAACTAAAGAGAGCACTGAGCCATGTTATTAGACACAGATAAACAGTTTTTAAAAAGCCAAGAGCTATAAATTGCTGTCTAATTTTATAGAAACATCTAAAGGGTTGAATAAATAAAACTTCATTCCTCTAAACTACCTGAATCTTCCAGATTCTGAAACTGTTTCCAGAGCTTCCTTCTTCTTTCATTTTCATTTTTAAAGTGTTTAGATCATCTGCAGTAAGGCAGAAGCACACACTTATGTGGCTGCCAGAGAAACTAAAAAGCTTGTGGGCTAGTGCAGTGATTCTCAAACTTTTTGGCCCCAATACCCTTTAACACTCTAAAAAATTCTTGAGGATGCCAAAGAGCTTTACTTTATGTGAGTTTTATCTCAGTATTTATCACACTGTTGTATATGCACATGATACTAATGATCCTGAATCCCAAAAACATTGTTAACCTGTTGACCATAATTAGAATGTAAACAAGTTGAGAAAAGCATGTTTTTGTAACAAGTGACAACCAGGCATTTGTGCATTGATGTCTGTCAGAGGGATCTTTCCCTTGATAAGGACATTACCAACCAGACCTCTAGGACATAAAAACCCAATGCAGGCGCCACTCCGGTGAGGTGAGCTTTTAAGGTTCAAGGCAGACTGACACCTGGTCTCTCTGACTCCAGCTCCCAGGACCGTGCTGAGCTGCGAGGCTTGCTGCCGCCCTCACCAGTGCCCCGTGACTACCATCTCCCACTGCCAGCTTCGGACCCTCCACTGATGCTACATGGCACCGGCTCCCAGGACCTCCTGTTAAAGGTACCCGCCAGCCTCCTGTTGGCACTTGGGCTGATGGACTGTAGAGAAGCTGGTATATTACACCTTCCTTTAAATACAGTGTGCCCTTGACCGAGCTATTGCGCATTGGTTACATCAGCAGCTTGCGATCAAGCGAGCAAATAAATGGCATTGAGCACCCGAACTATAGTCGTGTGGAGTCCGTTTCTAATTTGTGATCATTTCTCAAGTCACTTTATGACAATTTTATGATACACAACATACTAGAAATTGAAACTGAGAAATCTTTTAAACATTTATGTATTATTTCATTTAAAAAACAATAAATCCATTACATGTTAACACAAATAATGTGTTTTAATTAAAAAATATATTTTCTAAAAAAATTAGTGAGAAGAGCAGCATTCATATTTTTTTTGCAAACCTCCTTAATGTCAGGCTTAATAGACAACCACTGGATTCTCATCTATTTGCTTTTGCATTCAATCTGTTGTAATATTGCACTTTAGGAGCCTCTGGAAAACTCCACTGTACACTCATGAGAGAATAAGAGGGAAGGCAAACATCTCAGTATTAAGAAAATAGTTTTGACCTTGCAGCCCTCCAACAAGTTCTTGGGGTTCTCGGTTTAACCACTCTTTGAGAACCACTGCATTAGTGCCATGATTAGTGCAACAGAGGTTTGGATCAATATAGACAAGATCAGCCATTTCATGCCACCCCCTAATCCTTCCCTATCTGTATCATTATTACCTCTATGCCACCCTCCCCCCCAAAAAAAAAACAAAACACCTCTACTCTGGCACCTAAATGAACCACTTTCAGATACTGATCAAATAGCCCATTCTATCACCCTATTTCTACCTAACTAAACAGTATTCAAAATAACTGTAACCACTTAATAAGTACTTAACATACTCTAGGCACTGTGCTAAGTCCTCTATTCTATGCATACATGCTTGCATGTGTGTATCATACCACCACCACCTAATTGCAAATGCACACCTGAGATTAGGGAGGTTAGGTCAGTGTCCACAAGCATACACTTGGTTAAGCGGCACAACTGGAAACTAAGCCAAAGTCTGAAACTCCAAAGGCAGGTCTTTCCCATTTTGTACTAACTCTAGGTTAATGTTTATGTGCTGCAGAGAATTTTGAACTTTCAGTTGTGGAGATAATTCATAAACATGATGAGAATATTTAAGACCCAACTGAAGTAAGACTCATAAACAAGAACCTCATTAATACCTTGGTCATGTAAAAAGTTTTTGACATTTCCTGCTGATTCCATGAAACATAATTCTGCCAAATAAATGTTTAATATAACACAGGCCATGATTCCTTATGCATTTATTTATTCATTCATGCAATAAACATTTAATGAGTCCTCACTACGTTCCATACTCATCGCTAGCGTCCCAGTTCTGATCATACCTGACTATATACCTCCACTTATATTCACATAAAAAGGTTTTCCAACATTTACCCTTCAAGATAAAACCAGAAAAGAAACAAAGCAAGGTTAATCATTTAATTTTTTTAACAAAAATATGCATATGTGATTTAGAAATTGAATTGTTTGTTTAAAAAATATCGCCTGGAAAAACCAAAACATCTTAAATATCTACTCATAAGGGAAAGGGCAGATAAATTATGATATATTCACACCGTAGAATTTTAATAGTCCATTAAGAAGAATGAAGAAAAGATATTCTCTAATATGGAATGATGTCCATGATAGATAGTCATGTCAAAAAACAAGATCCAGTTTCTCTTATTTTTGAAATATATGCATTTGGGTTACTTGTCAAATTGTGAAGAATGGTGAGTCATAAAAAGTTGAGGTAGAAATTTGAAAAATGTGTGTGTGTGTATGTGTATGTATGTATGTGTGTGATTCTGAGGGCTGGGGGACTTACACTTTTTACTTTATCCAGTTCTACATTTGAGATTTTTCTCAAGCAGGCTGCTCTTCTGTAATGTCAAATTCATCAATTAAATGCAAAGAAAGTAAAATGAAGTAGTGAAGTTCAACGATGTGAAAGTTGAATTTCTACCACAACCACTTCTGCTTTGTACAGTAGTAACAGAAAAGCCATTTAATCCATCTTTTTTCCTAAAAGCCCAAGTCTTAGCAGAATAATTGTCTTAACTCCTTTTTGAAAGGTACAAGAAAGCTCAGTCAGACTAAAATAAGTTGTCAAATCTTAAATATCATATTCAAAAATACCTAACTGAGATAATCCTTATGTTATGCTTTGGTGAACCCAAAATAGAGACCACATTACGGCCCATACTCAAAAGAAGCCTGGTCACATGAAGAAAGAAAAATTTTAAAAAGGGTAACAGGAAAAGGACAATAATTAAACCTGCTCTTCTATACAAAGAATTGTGTCTTTCAGTGATCACAGCCAGGCTTCAAAGCCAGAGATAAAAGCAGCCACGTGATTCAAGCAATTGCTTCTTAAAGACATGATTCAAAGGTAGAAGAAAATTTTCAAAAGTGGAAAGGATATGAAATAGCATCTCTCTGAACTATATTTTCAATGCTCCCTTTCCATTATTTCTTTCTCCTAAGATCCTTCTATATGTATGAAAAAAACAAAGTATTCGGGTTTTTTTGACACTGCTTTGTCCCTCTTTAAAGAGCACAAACTTGAATTATTTCTATTTTACAGCCATTTCTAGCTTGTTCTTTCTTAAAAGATTTTTTTAATAACATCTTTTCCCGAAAGGAAGACATTATATACATGATGATAAATGAGAAGCCCTAGATACACCTCAAACAATTTATAGTACAAATTGTATATTAAAAGCAAGGTTTGATTTCTAAATAGCTTAATTTTGTCACAGTTGTGATTCTTATTTTGGCCTTGAGTTACTCTACTGGAATATTTTGTTTCATTAGCTTATTTTTATATACTCTAAAAACATTGCTTATTAATCTTTAGGGCTAATGTAAGTCTGTGCCTCTCCTTTCAATTTTCAGCTTTTTAATTAAGTGAAAAATAAGTTAAAGAATCATTTCCTCCCTTCCTTCTGCTTAATATTTGTGGCAATGAAAACAGCCCTGTAAAATATCTGGAACATTTCCTCATGGGGTAGGGGATAGGAGGTGTGGGATGGCAGGGAGGAGGGGGGGGGGTTTGGATTTTGTTTGTTTCCTTTTTCCAACCCTCTGACAAAGGCTCCAGAGAAGTTATGTTATCCTTTGTACCCAATCAGGAGGCAAGTTCAAACTGTTACTAACCCCAGTCATAGAGGACAGATGAGTGGCTCACGCTCTTTGTTGTCCTGCTGAGGCCAAACAAAATCATTTCAGAAAATGTTATTCAAGAACAGAAGCTGGAATGAACTTGCAGCTGCTTCGGGGAGCAAGCCCACCATCCCCGACACCTTGACACTCTCCCCGCAGCTCTTCATCCTTCGTCCCATTAGCATGTACTGCTTGGAGGTAAGAAATGCGAGAGGAAGTGTAGCTCTGTCCCCAAGGTCCCTTGACAACTGCAGCAGATGACCAGGGTTAGCTCCAAACAACAGCACACCTCAGGCCCCCAGCCACCCTGGCCATTTTTGCCCAAGGATCCTTTGTCAAACATTTAAGATCTTAATCAATCTTCCCTCTGACCTGCCAGACCCCAAGGAAGATGGATGAGGAAGTAAATGACCTTTCACCTGTTCTTCTGTTTGACCTGCCACAGTGGACCCATTGAAAAGACAATTGGGGTGGAACCTGCTGCCAGAAGCTCTTCTGCCCTTCTTAAGGTCTCTTTATGCACTGCTCTTTCTGGTCCCACCCCCAATTCACTTTTCTCTCACTCAAAAGAAAGTTCTCCTTCCTACAGGGGAGAAAAAGAAATCAACTCTCCAAATATTTTTGGTATGAAAATGGACAATGTGAAAATGTCTCTGTTAGGACAAGGGTAATGCTGCCTTTCTTTCGCCTTGACTTCAGGGAGTGACCAGCCAGGAGATGGACTTCCTTTTTACGATTTCAACTCAATGCCCTTAAAAGTCAACAGCTATGACCTTGAAGGAGCAGAGGGATAAAGGAAAATGCTAGCATTAAACCTGGTTTAATGCTTTGTGATCTACCAGGTGCTTTTCACTAATCTTACATTGCCGAGTCCTCATAACAAATCTGTTATCTAAGTATTATTTTCCCATTTCGTAGATGAACAAACCAAGGCTCAGAGGGCTTAAGAAATGTGCTGAAGGCCATACACCTAAGTGACCAAATCGAGACACATTTCCTTGATTATGTTCTTTCTGCTATACCTGGAAGCTTCGCTGATACCCTAGTAATGATTTCAAGGATGGGAGAAGGCATTTCTATGACTCCTAACATTTTTAGACCCTTGAGTCATCCTTAAAAAGTCTCACACAAGTTTGGACCTCAAACAATCCTATCATTTAAGTTTTTCCTTCTTCACTAAATTCAGTGATTCTCACCTGGTAGTATTAAAAACAAAGTGTGAGGCTTTGTGTCTTCTTTCTTTTAAGGAATCATTTTATAAGTAGAAAAAACACCTGGGTAACCTGGCTGAAAACACTGAGGATTCATGAAAATGGCTCGATCGACCTTCCATCAAATATCTAGCCTTGTGTTGGGAACACTTTGCTCAGAAATGGACTGGACCTGAAAACACTGAGTAACTCCCACTGCCTGAACCACATGATGAAATGGATTCAAGATGATTTCCATAAAGCCAACCAATAAAATGTTCGATTAGCTTTACATTCACTCCCCCTACCATCTTTTTCTCTTTTCCTTCTAATTTGGGTTGTAAAAATGTCAAGGAGTTTCACAATGTAGCAATGTATGAGTTACTGGGCTCTGTGACAATTGAAAATCAATGACATTAGATGCATAGGGGCATACTAATGTTAGAAGAGTGAACATTTTAGCAGGAAATGGAAGCCAATGGTGGTGTTTTGTGTTGTTTTATATATATATATATATATCTTGACATGTGAAAGATGTGCAAGTCCTGTCTTACAAAAACTGAAATAAGCAGAATAGTTTACTTTAAAATGTGAGGCAGTGTCATTGTACCGTTCGTTTCACTGTTGCCAATAACAATGCACACCTTACGTATTTTCTAATATTAATACAAGAATATACTTTGGGTTTTCAATTCAGTACAGTGTATCTAATAGTTGCCAAGTCAAGAGCAAACTAATAAAAAGCCAAATAATTAACATCTGTAAAAAACTTTAAATTCCAATTTTTTAAATTTACAAGTTTGTTTGTTTACTCTGGCTGTGCAGAAAAGGTGGCCAGCCTTTATTCAGATTTATTTATGAGAAAATTAAGGGATTTTCGTTGTTAGTGGTTCCTAGAAATATCTGTAGCAAATCAGGAATGGCACTTTAGAAAAGCATGAACTATGAAAGGAGAAACCCACAACTCTATGACACCTAATTACCAAAAATGTGATTTTCTATAGGTTATAACTGTTGATTTCCAGTCACTCAAGTGGATTGCCCCACAGTTAATCCCACCCTGTCATTAAGATGGTTGAAATGCCAGACTAATTGTTTGGCAGTCAGTTATTTCAGGCTCTTTAATCACCAAATCAGAAGAACCATGTGGCACCCCAGACTATAGCTCAACAATCACCTTGAGAAAAGATTAATCTGATCTGCTTCATATATAGGACCCGAGTTGCACTACAACTTTGTCGTAGAAACAATAATAAGTTTGGCAGCAGCTGACTACTGACAGCCATGAAAAATAAATACCAAGCAAAGCAACAACTTGGGATAGCCGATTTTTTTTTTTTTTTTTAAGCCTTAATCCACACAGGACATCCCTTATCCAAATACAAAATTGTTCTAAAGAAAAATATTGCACAAACCCCCTGGTATTCCAACAGAAAGGGGAAATAGGTAAGAATGAATTGCATATACTAAACTTAAGGTGAGAGAAAAAAGTTACATTGATAATATAATAAATAGTAATTAACATGATTAAAAACACCTAGGTTCCTTCAAAGAGTCAAGTAACCAGATGGATTGCAATTCACTACTGCTTCTGACCACAGATCAAATAAGAGGACTCTTACTAGCTCTATCTCACCTCCTAAGGGAAATAAAGAGGTCTTTTGTCAAGATTAATTTCACTTAGAGACCCTATCAAGGTTGCTCAGTGGAACAGAATGTGCTTGAAACACTGTCACTCCACACTGTTGGGCCATTTCACGTCTGCCCAGACCCACAAGGCAGGGAAGAGATGGACATTCATCATACAGCTGGATCTCCACCAGCAGGAGGGAATTGGAATAACTTAAATTTCACATTTGAGTCATTCACGTACACATAGATAAGACCAGAGATATTTGCCATCTTTGTCATTTTCCCAAGCCTTTAGACAGGAAAACTATGGCTCAAAAACGTGTCTGCCCTCTATAAGTCAGGATCCATCAAGCCCCTTTCTTCAGCTTGTTCATTTACATTTCAGAGAGCACATCAAGCCAGTTCAGATCTAACTGCCTGTTAGCAAACGTGTTTGGCCTTCTGCTGATTACAGCAGCACCACTTACTTTGTCAGTATTAGAAATGTCTTAGCCTTGCCACCTGGAGCTATAGCACTTACTCATTAGACCCCTCTGTCCCACCACATCCCCCAGGGACTGCTAATTACTGGCTTTACTCCATTTAGTCTCATCTCTGATTTAATTACATGCACTAAGCCTTAATGAAAAGTACAATATGGCTCCTCTTACCTTGGCATTCTCCATTCCTCTCTTCATGCCCAGCATTGCATAAGCAGTTGCCAATGGGCACCAGCCATTCCCCATCTGCCCCGCAGTACATTTTTGGCACATCCTTCTCTTCAGAGTTGTTGACACAGGAGCCTCGAACTTCCACTAGGGAAGAGGTATCGGCCCCCGTGATGGTGTCTGGAAACTGGGCCAGATTGCGAACTGTGAGCGGACACTTCTTGTAGAACACGCGGACCGATACGAGGGCAATGCAGGCCCCCACATCCTGAAAAGCCAGGTAAAACCCTTTTTTGCTCAACGGCCCTACATCCCGGATCTCGGTGTTCAGTTTCATGATTCTGTCACCAATGTCCACTTGGGTGAAGCTCTCATCGGCAGCAATGGTGTCAATCTTGGCAAACTGGCTCTCTCTGATGAAACGCTCTTTGTCGTTGTCCGATTCATAGTAATACAGGTTAAAAGTCTCCTTGCAAGTCCCCATGACACCTGGAAGACTATTGCAGTCCCTCAGTGTGAACTTAATTTCAATGTACACCCTCTGAGCCCCTTCTCGGGTGATCCAATCAGTTCGTAGCCAGTTATTCTGGCTGGGTTCCATCACATTGCACACTTGGTAGGTTCGGATGGGTGTATTTTTTTCATCCATAATACTCACTTCTTCCCACTGCAAAGGTCCAAAGGAAATGCATCATTATGAAATTTCATCAGTAATTGTCAATATTCTTTTATTCCCAAAGGACACCGATTATTTTTGCTTCCATAGCAAAAAAAAACTATACCTAACAACAAACCTCTCTAATAAAGCACCTTATGGGAGAGAAGACTATTATATTTGCTAAGAGTTTTGTTTTTTGTTTTTTTCTTTTCTTTTCTCCTTTTTTTTTTAAATTGCTGCTTTCTTTTGCCTAAAATTCAGAGACTCTAGTGGATTTATTGATTATGAGTACTCAGCCGTTCCTTGTGCTAGACTGACAACCTCAAATTCAACTTATTACAACAGCTACAATTTGAAGTGGCAACAGTTCAATTTTACTCATAAATGAAAAACCAGAATGTATATTGTTTAAACAACCAAACAGAGACCTGCAAATTAAGGGCAGGAAGACTAGGGCTTGCCAAAAGAAGACAATTATCAGTTAATTAGCGGTGCTCCTGTCAGAAATTTGCTCCCTAATACCTAAAAAAATGCCAGTCATTTTTTTTTGGCACCATCAGTACTCTTTAAAAGGGAAAAGAAAATACCACCATTCTGATTTCAGAAAACCTGGATAGAGAGTAAATTTTAAGGTTGAACTTCTCTAACACTGTCATTTAACACCACAGAACACTTTTCAGAGCATTTATTCAAAAGTTTGTAAGTTTTTATTTCTTAAAACACAGAAGAAAATAACAGCTTACACATACCTTCCTTCTAAATATTCCACGGATATTGAAAACAAAATCCTAAGCAGTATAAATGATTCAAAGTCCAAGAAAACGAAACAAGAATGGTATGTTTCCTTTGCAATCTACCTTTATAAAATAAATTTTATTGTGGTGATATATAAAATTTGCCACTGTAGCCATTTTTAATTGTACAATATAATGGCATTCATTACATTGATAATGTAGCGCTATCACTACCACCAATCCATGAAATACAACTTTTCATCACCCCAGATAGAAACTCTGTCCCTTAAGCAAACTCCTCTTCCTTCCCCTCTCTCTTGGAATTTTCTTCTTAAGGAAACGGATTGAAAGATGGGACCATCTGAAAGCAGCAGAATTTGCTATGACTAGAAAAGGTCTGTTCTCACCATAGGTCTTAAAAACAATCTTGGGGCTCCTATCAGGCTGGTAGGTAGTCCCCAATTCTTCATTAACATGTCCATTAATGCATTCATATAGATTTGGTATAAATCAGCGTTATCTAACATAGGAATATAATTATTAGAAAAAAAAACTTTGAAAAATGTTTGTATTCTATAATAGCTCCACTTAAAGCTCCATTCAATCCAATAAGTATGTTGAATCATAATGTATCTCTTAACGAGTTTTCCATCTGTGCACTGGAAAAGTACTAAAGGATGGAAATATTACTATGTGAAGGACCATAATGCATAAAATTCTGTATCTTTTTTATCTGCTACATTGTGAAAGTTGGAGCTGGGAGGTATAAGGATCTTGTGGTGATTAAATTTCTTTTTATCCAGTGAGCAATAAGTCACTAGTAATTTACTTATTTGGGGAAATCCATGTAAATCCAAAAATAGATCTTCCCTTTCTCCCCCAAAACCCCATTCCGCCTGTTCCCCATCTCAGAAAGGGAGTATGGAAAAACACATTTATCAATGTAAATGAAAACAGACAGGGATAGCTCCATAGAGTTCATGTAGAATAATTCAGGTCTAACATGAATTTTCCAGACTGAACTTAATTGCCTAACCACCTTGATCAGTTTACTAGAACAATGACAAATCTCCCCTTAGTTTTGTATTTTACAATGAATATCAGCAACTCAATACACTCTCCTTTGTACAAACACTGCCAAGAAAATGCTTGTTTTTTGTTTGTTTTTTTGCTACAATGAAGCCATCAGGAGCCATCACTTTCCATTATTCTTAAATTCTGCTTAGGTGTTCTTAGGGGCAAAGGAGAAAACATTTTGCTTGGTCATATTGTGAAATCGTATTTATTTTCCTTTTTTTAAGTAACAACAGCAAATAATAACAATGTCATTATCAGACAAAATTACTGTCCCAGGTAGTAACTACAAGTAAAGATTTCAGAGTAATCTGAAGACTCAACATGCTTTTACCTGCTAGAAACTTTTTAAAGCCAATCCATCCCCATTTATAGATTCTCAATTCATGCCCTTCACTCTAAGCCTGAAAAGTCCTCTTCAACTGCAAAATTTAGAGATTAATTAAACTTTATAATTTCTCAAAGGCTACTATGAGTTTTTGAATGACTAATTCTATTACATGTGAATACATTTTCATTTCTTACCTCTCACAATAATACTTAAAATATTACATACCTCATATTTAAAAAATAATAATAATAATAAAAACTCCCTACATTCAGCCTATAACATGTTCTGGGTTGTATACAATCAGCTATGTGTTGTATTAGTTTTAATAGACTTCAAGACAACCAAAAGAAGTTGTGTCTAGAAAAACTGACCAGGTGCTCTTTCAGCAGTTCTGGAGGAAAAAAAAAAAACACATCTGCAGCATATTAAGTTGCAATAAAAAGCTTTCCAGAAACTGGATAGACCAAAGACCACAGTCCATACTCTAAACGTGTCACTCCTTGCTTTTAAATAGGTTACATGTATATTTAGTGAAACAAGTCAGGGCCAAAGTAATACTGCATGTAGTCTGTCCTCACATTTGAGAGCAGCAGTAAGAAAAATAAGGCTCAATAATTTATTAACACAGATACCGATACCTTCCATCTTTAATTTGCCAGCAGTTCTAATACATTTTAACCTTCAGAGCGATACTCCTGTGTAGCCTGGGAAAGCCTTGCCTGAATCAGTGACCTCTCCAGGGTATAGGATTAACAATGCGTCTGACTCGCACCAAGATAAAGCAGTACCTTTCTTCACATTCAAAGGATGAGGGCAATTGCCTGCAATCAGCGGTGAATACAGCCTGTCTACACTGCCAGAGGCCTGCCAATCACTACTCCCCTCCTCCCTGCCTTAAAAAATGGTTTTGAGGGTAGACCAGAATTTTTCAGCCCAGACGAAACCAACTGCAGTCAAGTTCAGGCAGAAAAACAGGAAGGCAGGACAGTCTCCGTTTTATTTGAGAATGGATTAAAAGATCTGCTTTGGAAAAAGCCTAAAAGTCTTCCCGCTTTTCATGACTGTTTTCTTGACTTGTATTATTTTTGCAACGTCTCCTAGGACAGTTTCCATTTATCTTTATTTTTTGAATCCTTTATTGTTCATTCAATAGATGTGTGTGTTGCCCCGTATGGATGCTGGCATTATAATTTTTTGCCTGGTAAAGACTTCTAATTTTTCATCCCCATTGTTTTTATCAATTGACTCAGTCACAGAGTATAAGCATGCAGAGGTAGAATGATTTGCTTAATTTTTAAAGGATTTCAGAGTTATTTCAGTTTGGCAGAAGCCAGAGTTACATGTTGCCCTGATCGCTTTCCAAACTGATCTGTTCTGACCTGTTATTAAGGGGGTAGGAGGGTGGGGGTGGGGAGAATGCAGCCATTGGCCTAGTTGTATTCTCTTAATCTTTGACAGAGGCAGTGATAGCAAGTGCAAGGAATGGGAGAAGAAATTAACAGTGGTGAGCACTTACTTTAACATCCAGCCTCCCTGGCTCCCCTAAAGAATCAAGAATTCCAAGTACCTCAACTTTTGCACGTAACACAAATAATGCACAAGGCTGGGCCTTTTTCTGTATATATCGTGCCCCTGGCACAAGTTCATATGGCTTTCTCTCAGCGTGCAGAAGAGAATGACAGCTGATTTAGGTTGTGATAGCAAGGTAATGTGCTACCCTGCTGCTTATGAGCAGAACTAAACCTGCTCCTGGTACAATTATAAATGTTTGCTCTCTGGTATCTGTATTTATTCATTTTCGTTATCTGGAAATGAAACAATTGCTCTAAAATTAACCTTGTCAGGACTTCACAGCCATCACAGTAAGAGGCATAAAGTCTAATTTGGTCCTCAGATCATATTTCTTGTTGGTATTTTAGTTTTAAATAGGCATCTGAGTCTATGCCTCCACCAATCTCCTAATTTTGAAACCCCTTTCTTCCCTTTTGGTTTCCAGTTCTTCCATGACAGAGCTCTCCAAAGGGAGTATAGGATTTCTCCAACAAAGCCTAATTCACTTTATAGGCCACTGCGGAAATCTGACCCCTCACCACAATCAACAAGAATCAAGCCATTAGGACTCTCAGAAAGTTGCTAATCACTCCTTTTTACCTTTGCATCACAGAGCAATTCAGAACTTACCCCTCCTTCCAAAGGGCTCGCTATCCACCCAAGTTCTCCCTGAACAGATCTGGAATCCAGTAAGGTAACTGCAAAAACACAAAGAAAAATAGATTAATTTCCAATCACAAAAAGCCAATACTACAAAAACCATTTGTGTGAGCGTTTCCATATGTCCCAAGGGTGCACATATCCAACTCTGATCAAAACCTAAACTTGGTCTCACTTACGTAAATAATCATTACTCACTTGATCTTCTCCCCTCTTTAAATCTGCAGGTTTTTATTTATTTAACTTGCTTAGCATTTAAAATTCCATCCCAGGTCTCAGTTGATTCATTTTCTAAAAAGGATGAATAGAGAATCTCAAATGCAGTTCAAAAAATAAATATATCTATGTAGGGCAGCTAACACTCCAGAGCAAAGTTTGCATTCATCTCTGTCTGGTATCTACTAGAATTATTTGTTTTTGCAAGTTTCAGACGACCACATAACTCATCATTATGGTTAACAAAGCCACAAGTGAATTCTAGCAGAGCCCCCAGGGGTCATGAAAAGGCTCTCTCCCCTATCTTTTTTCCCTTCAACCAACAAAAATTGGGCCCTTGGATATGGGTATTTGCTGCTTTTTTAAATATCAAAGCTTCAAAAAGGGGGAAATCAGACCTGTGGCATTAGAATGCAAATGCACTACTAATGTATTCTCTTTCCTAGGTCTTTCTGAGGACAATGGGGGGCCTCGTACTCGGCTCCTGAGGAAGTCACTGGTTTGAGTTTTAGGTAAGGAGGCCTGCCTATTGGATTTAGTCTGCTTGGGCTGCTACACCTATGAGTGTGTGTCAAAGCTCGGGTAGGGGGAGGGGGTCCTACAGAGCTGCTGAACCAGCCCAGGCTGGAACAGTCCTAGGCACTGACGACACTGAAGGGGACCCAATGAATTCCCAACCTCTCCACATTCCCTTTCCCACCGAGATCCTGCAGGCTTGGGGGTCGAAAGGCCCATCTCAAAGGAAATACTGGGTTATTAATTTGATCGGCGAGGCTGGCGCTTCAGGCTGGGGGAGGAGTGGGAATGGGAGGCCTTGATCCTAGCTCCTGTGCACCCCAACTCTCAACCTCACCCCAGACCCCTGAATTCTGCCCACCTCCCCTCTCATTTCATCCCGAAGTCACTGGAGTTAAAATCAGCTTCTCTCTCCACCTTTTCTTGAGGAGCCTGAATTCCTAGGATCTGTTAATTATTTTAAAATATAGAGCCTTCCCCGGGTCGCTCCCGTCGGAGTTGCGCCCCCTCCTCATTCTCTCTTCTGGGTCCCTAGAGAAAAGCCCGCTACATCCATTTGGATTTATGTAAGGTGGATTAGGGACACAAAGAGAACAATAAGACCCAATTTACAAAAAAAAGGGAGGGAGCAGAAAGGGAGGGTAAACGGAGAAAAGGAAACGTGATGGGAATAAAAAGCAACAAAATGAATTAATTTTTAGGGGGGAGGAGGGGTAGGAGAAGGGGGTAGATACACACACACCCTTTTCTACATCAGCCTAAGGCTCCATCCGCGCCCTTTTGTCTAGAGCCCCCAAGTTTTGCTTCCAAAAGAGAAAGCAAAGAAGGGGTAAAAAGAAAGAAAAGTCTTTACGTCTGGGGCGACAGAGGTCTCGGGAGACGTCCGAACAAGTGTGCGAAGTAACCGGCTGAACGCAGGGTCCGCGATTCAGCTCAGGGGAATGACCCTGGGAACCGAGCCGCGGCGATGGCCGAGAGCGAGGGAGCACGGCTTTCCTCCCGGACAGGGGCTGCGGGCAGGTGTGTGAATCGCTCCGAGCCTCCCCGTCTGCCGAGCTCTGGGTACCGGCTGCCCTGCCAAGACTAAGTTGGTTTTTGGCTCCCTCCTTCGGAAGAGGGGAGGGATGGATGGACAAATATCTGGATGTCTGGAGGTATGAACTGACCGACCGATGAACGGAAGTCTAGATGGGGGGCAGGGAGGGTCTGCAAGACAGATACAGGGCTAGAGACACGCAGGCCCGAGCAGAAGCATGCGACAATACGCGCGCACAAACTCGGGGCACCCGCTTACAGGCACACAAACGTCCGCGTCCACGCGGGCACCCGCGTACCCACACAGGATTTTGCGCGCGAGAGTGAACACACACACACACGCAGGCAGACACGCACGCACACACACACACTCACAGATCGCTTCTGGGCTCATCAGAAACCCAATGATCACCCCCATCCCGACGCAGACACAGATGCACACACGGCCCTCTCAGCACGTCTGGCCTCCGAACAGACGCGCTGGAAACCACCAAGGGGGGGGGGCACCCGTCGGTCCCGCGCGTTCCCTCCAAACTCGCCCAGGGCACGGTTCTGGGGACAAAAAGGGAAAAGTCGACCGCGTTCACCTTGCCGCCGCGTTCCGGAGGCCTCCGGGGCGACCTGGGGAACCTGCGGTCCCTCAGGCCCGCAATCACACCCCTGAGGCGCGGGGCCGGGTGGGGGGAAAGGTGTCTGACGCCGAGCACTAGAAATCAGGTCACTGGCGCCCGACGAGCGGCGCCAAGACCGCTGTGCGCCGCGGCCCCGCAGTCAGGTCCCGGGAAGCGCAAAGCTCGAGAAACTTTGCAGAAACCAGAGCTCCGAAGGCTTTCGCAACAACCCGGGAGCCCCAAGCCCTCGCCGCGCTCCAGGCTTACGTTTCCCTCTCCTCGCCCGGATTGCGGGAGGTGGGGGTGGGCTGTGGGAGGGAGAGGCCACTTGGTCCACAGAATTATTATTTTTTTTTAATCCAGTCGTCTGTTCGTCCCCTTGGGGCGACTCGAACGGGCCTCGCCGGCCGATGCTGATAAAACTTTGTGCCTTTCCTTACAAACTTGGGCAGCCCCATGCAAACAGGGTCACCGCCCAGGGTCAGGCAGCCCCGCCACTTCCCACCTCCCCCTTCGCGCATCCCCACGCCCCGACCCCCTTCCTCTGGAGTCGGGGCGCACCGCGTAAGCCGGGCTCCCCCCAGTCCCGCCAGGTCCGCGCTCCCAGGGACCATTCGCCCGCGGAGCCTCCCTTCCGTCTCCGACCCCAGAGAAGCCGCCCCACTCTTACCTTCATTCGCGGGGTACACCCGGGAACCAGTGACAGCGTCGCAAATCCGAAAAAGAAACGAAAAGAGGACGAAATAGAAAATCCCAGCCATGGTTCGCCGGTGCCAGCGTTGCTCCTGCCGCTTCTATCCCAGTGGAATAAATGCTTGAGTTAGGAGAGCAGCAGACTGAAGACATTGCCAAGGGGGCGAGCCCGGCCGGTGACGTGCGCCAGCCAGTCCGGAGCCTGCGGCCAATGGGAGCGCAGACAGGGCGGCCCGGCCCCGCCCCGCGGTGCCCTCCCCCCAGGCCCCGCCCCCTCGGGCTCGGCGGGGCGTGCGGTCTCCCGGGGCTCGAGGGGGCGAGCTCGGCCAGCTCCCCGCTCCCGGCCGGAGGGAGAAAGGTCCGGTCCTCGAAGTCACTCCCGGGTCGGGTCCTAGGGCGGCAGAGGGACCTTCGAAAGACTCTGAATTTATGGGGGCGGGAGGGAGGAAGTCGAAGGAAAGGGTGGCAATCTTCTTGTCCCCCCACGGGCCGTTTGAGATCGAGGAAAAGGCTCTCTTATTGCAACTAAATAAGTATAAATTTGACCTGCCCCTTTTGCTCTTGCTTCTTTCTGAGGGTCGACGTGTTCGCGTCCCGCGCGCCTGGGCTTGGACTGCCTGCGCACATCCTCCGCCACCCTCAGTATCTCGCTTGTTTCGCGTCTTTATGGCGCTACGCCATCTGAAACGCTCTTTGAGGGGAATTTTACAAATTGATTATTAGTTTCTTCCCAGGCCCCCCAGCTGCCTGAGAGCGGAGAACTGGTCCGGTTCCCCCCGTCCAGTGCATCAGGGGTTCCTTCACCGTCTCGGGAGATTGAACGAATGACTTTCTCGTTAGCTGGGAGGCACTGGTTGGCCCAGGCTCCTCCGCCCACGCCGTGGGTCGCGTCCCGGCCCCCGGACACGGCTCCCCGCCGCGGCAAGACGCCCTGCAACGGCCTGGGCTGCAGGCAACCAACTGTGTGTCCCCGGGGGAGCCCCTGGAACCCGGCCTAGGAATTTCAGGACACGGGGGGAGAGGCGCAGGGTTTGAGTGGTTGTGCGGGGACCCGCAGCCGCACAGACACCGCACACGCGGACTCGGAAGCGGCCCGGAGCAGTAGCGGCGGCTCGGCGCTC
Organism: Choloepus didactylus; assembly: GCF_015220235.1. Taxonomy (NCBI): domain Eukaryota; kingdom Metazoa; phylum Chordata; class Mammalia; order Pilosa; family Megalonychidae; genus Choloepus; species Choloepus didactylus. Next base: position 114,525,524 of record NC_051315.1, read on the forward strand.
GCACCGCTCCCCCGTGCGGGTCGGGACAGCCCTGGCCGCCGGGGAGACGAAGACGGGGGACAGGACTCGCAGAGACCCGCGCGCTGCCGCGGACCCTGTGCCGCGGGTGTCGCTGTCGTCCTCCTGCGGGCGCCGGCACCACAGGGCCGCGGAATGTCCCCCGATGCCCCAGCTACGGTTGTAGCCACCTGAGCGCCGCCCGGCGACGGCAGCGCAGCCCGCGACCCGGGGACCCGCTCGCGACGCGACTCGGTGCATTTCCCCGGGCGTTTGAAACGGAGCGACTGGGACTTCGTTCCCTTCTTCCCGGGCCGTCCCTCTTCGGGCTTCCTCCGGGGCACACCCGGGGTTTCCTGGCGAGTCCGGGTCCCAGTGGGAGGGCGACCGCGGGGAGGTGGAAGCGCCTCTCCGGCCCCGGCTGGGCTCATCGTGAAGCAACCGCGCCACCTGCGGGCCAGAAGCGGGAGTGCGCGGCCCCGACGGAAGGACAAGCGAGGAAACCCGCGGACAAAGACCGCAACCCACCGCTCTGCACACGGGCGTTGTGTAGATGGGGTATATTTTTTATCTGTCAGCCCATGTACAACGCAACCAGGCCACACCTGCGGTATGGGAGCGGACGGGGTTGGAGAGAACACGGGAGTCCTGTGTTCCTCTAGCCAGCTGGATTACAGAAGATGGAGTAGAAAAGCATTTCAAGGAGAGAGTCAGTAATAATAGCTAACATCCCGGGGGTTGCGTGAGTAGCTGTTCTCCCTAAAAGCAGAAGTCTAGATAAAACGGGAGGGACGGAGGGTGGTGTGGTGGAGGGGAGATAAGATTGCGAGCCCTCTGCATAGGGACTGGTCACGGTTTCGGGTCATTGGCCGCAGCAGCAGATCTTGTGTTTTCCCCATGGCGCGAGAGCTGCAGTACTTTTTCGTGCAAATTCAGATCCAGGCTAATAAGATGGGCAACTTTTACTTGAACGCGCTGGACGAGGAGCTGGGCAGTGGCTGTGTGATTTGGTGGCCGACAGGGACAGATTGCTCGCGGCACCGGGTATTTTGGCTTCTCAGTGAAAGGTCTGCGGAAATGTCAACGATTGAGGAAGTGAATTGCGTTTATTACGGCTACTGATTTTACACAAGAAAAAAGGAGAAGGAAAAAAAAAATGCCCGGGAAGATAAACATGCTCGTGTGTATAAATTATTTTAAATATCGTCGCTACGTCCCTTTAAGGAGTGCATTTCTGGGTTCTTTCATCTGTTTTTTCTGAATTTATTGTCAAAGAGAATGAATATTGGTCCTTGTCATTTGGCACACAGACTCAAAAGGGAGAAGAACAATAAGAATTCTTCTAAAAATGTTTTTTAAACAATAGTTGCCAGTTGCTTCTCTGCAGGAGCTTGAGTTTTGCAAGTAATGTGGTTGAAATGGCTTGAGTCCTTAAAACAGTAAAATTTCTAAAACATTTACCATTTTCTTCCCTGGGTTATGCACACTGAATATTAAACAAAGTCTTTCCAGCCGCAGCTGCTTGAAAGCGTGGCTACATTTGCTAGGGTACATTCAGTCACTTCCCCTTTTTTCTTCCTATTTTTCATTTTTAGGCCCCTTAGCAGTCCAATAATCTGGAGAACCAAAAGGCAGGAAATGCTAATTCAGAAAAACTGAACTATGACTTCCTCTTTAAAGCATTTCTGGGTTGCAGATCACAAATGAGCTGCTGAAAATTCAGTTTGCTGTGACTATCTATGGGGGAAATGTAACCAACAGACATGATTCCTTCTAAAAATAGAGTAAAAAAGAAAAGAAAAAAAAAAAAACAAAAAAAACACGATAGCCCTAGTCTCCCATCAATGCAGAATCCCCACTTCATCTGAAAACACCCAGAAGTTTTCAAATGTTGCGAAGTGTTTACAACAAATGAATTGTCCAGTCGAATCATAGGCATACATAGAATATCATACTTTTAAAAAGTACCTAAAATCGTCGCCTAGTTTTAAAATAAATTTGCTTGAGCCTTTGAGTAAAACCTGCCCCCCCCCCTCCCACCACTGATGTAAGAATCTGGGGGTATTTTGAATCTTTTTAAGTGACACGTCAGAATTTATTTACTTGTAAGCATAATGAAAGTAAGTAATTAAATGATTTGAAAACTCGGATATACTTTTTCTTTTTTTGTACAGTGCCTACCACAAATATTTGAGCTACAAAGTACATTTTAAATGCTAAGTTGAATTGAGGTTGAATTTCAGAGATATTTCAAATCTAAAAGACATTTTGAAATAGAACCAAGCACTCCAGGGTTTTCCAACTCTAAGTGGAGGGTGAATGTCACCCAAGTAATGTTTAAAAAAACAACAACACAAACAACAAGCAAAAAAACCTTTGACCTGTGGACAAACTAGCAAGGATAAAGAGAGTATGGAAGACTAGAAAGATGGTGAGAATGAAAAAATGAGCCCAATCTGCATTTTTCTATATACCATGCCATATTTACTAGCTAATTTAGCTAGAAAATTGTTTCATTAGTTTAGCTGGTTTCCCTAGATGTTAGTCTTTTTATCAGGAAATGGGTGTACTCTAACACATAGTGCATTGCAAGAACCAGAGTTTGAAGTCATACATCTCTGGCTTAACATTCCAGCTGGGCCTTTTCCTAGCTGTGTGTCTTTGAGTAAGTTACTTAACCATTCTGAGATACTGTTTCCTCATCTGTAAATTGTAGATAGTTATGTGCTATGATTCTTTTAAAACTTGACTGAATTTTGTAGAGTTTCAGTAAAGTATCTGGCACATAGTAAACAGCTATTATTGCTCTTGAGTAATAATATTACATTAATAGCAACTATTGATAGTATTAAATGGGAAATCATTTATTCAGCTTGAATATTCCCTTCCACAATGAAACCAGGCACCATATTTTACCTTCTGTAAAGATAAGAGAAAAGAAAACTTTATTTCACCAACTCCTGGAGTAGGAACAGGAAATAAATTCTAAATTCTTCCTTTTTTATTTGTTAATTATGGTGGCTTACATCCAACTCTTGTGTCCTAGATGATTCAATTGGATTTGAACCTATGGATCGTACCAGAGTTCAATATAATAGTTTAAAGGATAATTAAGTGAAACAAGGTATGAGGACTCAAAAATCCCACGACCAGCTCAGGATATTGGTGATAATGAACAACCAAAGCTCAGCCTAATGAAATATTCACCTTTGTCAGAAGAAGAAACATTTCAACCTTAACTTACCACCTTAAACTTACTAACTTGAAACATTTGCTGAGCTTCAGGAAACCCCCAGGAAACCTACTGGGGAATTCATCCTGTGGTGTCAAGGATGCTAGGATCTTATTAGCCTGAGTGGGAAAGATGGTCAAAGAGCTCAGGTCTTAAAGGGGCAGGAGTTTGAAAGAGCAAAGCAAGAGGCATTCTGAGACACTGACAGGGAGAGGGGCAACACTGACAGGAAGATTGGCATTCTCAAGGGAGCAGGCTTTCCTGAAACATTGTTTGGTGCTGTCCCTGAATTTTGGTTCAATTCTATTAAACATATCTTGAGTACCTACCATGTGTCAAATGCCGGAAGTTTAACATGCCAATGGTTCCTTCTCAACCCTGGGTGTGCTTTCTTCCAGAATTGTTGACACCAACCACACTGGGGATGTGGGAGCCAAGTAGAAGCCATCAGGACCTTTGAATTCTCTGGGAACCGAGAGTGAGATGAAGAGAGAGAAATGTCACGGACCAAGATGGTTCAGTCATGCAAATTTTCAGATTCCGTGGAACTAAGGGAGACAATGAGCTGTTCTTGAAGAGAACGCTGAGAAGATAATTTGCGTCTGTTTTTGGCTGCATTAAAAACATGAGTTAAACATTGGAATTATTTATACTTCTGAGACAGAAGAGCCATGCTCCAAAAGAAATGTAAGATGCTTTATGCTTGGAACCCTTCAAATACAACACCTGCAAAATGATGTTGACCATTACAGTACAATGTACTCGATCAGTCTAACTCAAAATGCTAACATAAAGCTGCAAGTCCCAGCTATTAAATATTTTAACATATAACCATGCTGAATTATGATTATTAAAAGAGCTTTTGGAAATAACAGGTTGTTTTATGGTGGAAAACCAAGGATAATATACATATGAATAACATAAAGCTTGCGTTTTTTTGTGTTTTTTTTTCTTTTTAACCGTGTTTCAGAATTAGTTGTCTGGTCAGCACACTAATTTATGGAAGTGGAACAGCCTGTTTTTTCTTCTTTCTGAAAAACAATATAATTGTAATGAAATGCTGTAAGGAAAAAAAAATGACAACGAACATAATTTATGGCTTACCACATAATGAGAATATATTTGGAAACCTAACTTTTGCTTCCCCCATCATAGTCAAAAGCATTTACAGAGAGCTTATGTTCCAAACATTTATTTTGTAATTTAAAAATATCTCTGAATATTCTAGAGATGTCTAAAATGACAGGTAAAATGTATTTCTTTATGCAACATAATTTTTAAAATGCTTGTTTAGATGATAGAATGTTGTAAGTGTACTTACTGAGGAAATGTAACTTCTGAAATGTTATATTACTTTAACTTAATAATTTTATCAGTTAGTAAATAAAAAAGATTTTTTTTTACTGCAGAGGATTATGCCTTTTGGCCATTTATTCAAAAGAACTAAAGAGGAAACTCAGTTAAAACTCCAAAAAATATACTGTAGACTTTTTACTGAATCATATACTTCTTGGGCTCCATTGTAAATTAATGAAACCTTACTGAAATCAACTGAGCACACATAAACTCCCTATATAAGGAAATACAAAAGTGAGATGCATAGACACAGTTTGGTTAAAATTGGCATTATTTTGGGATTTTTTGGACATGTAATGTTTGAAATCAATGAAGAATTCACGTAAAATACGTCTTCACTCGGGTGTCTATGGGCAAACGTATGTCCTATAGCTGTAGCGTGCATCAAGCAGCCGTCTTACACTTAAGTTAGATGTGGAATAACTTTTTCTTAAAACTTGATTATATCTGCACAACGAAACTGGCTTAAATTTGGGCAAACAATGACTTACTTGAAGTAGGAAGTAAAAAGAAATGCAGTTAGTAACAGATCATTTGATTCAAACTGACATTTAAGGAATATCAATCCAGCCGTTTGTTTTTTATTTTTGTTCAACTTTGTACACACACACACACACACACACACAGACACACACACACAAACCCCAGGTTCTTTTTTTTGCTGGGCAATGAAAAGAGCTTAAAATTAGGCATTAAAGTACTGAGAATGGTATTTCTAGATCATTGTTTATTTAAATTTGTGACTCTGTGAGAAAGTAGCCTTTTAAGAACCGTCTCTAGTTGGATTTAAAGCCAAGTTATCCCACTTTGGGAAAAATCTTTCTTCTGTAGAGAATATTTGCACTGTATTTTCTCCCAAGATTTGATGCTTCACTTTGACATTCAGGATTAATGTGCAGGACAGTAAGTATCTAATCACTTTCAAGTCTCTATCACCTCTATCTCATGCAGCCTGGAATTCAAACAAATTTGAATTAAAATATGCATAGATGAGTATGAGAGAGATTCCAACATATATTAACTTTTAAGAGTCAGGTCCCATCTCTGCCTATTTATATTACATTAGACACCTATTTGGGGTAATTGAACATTAGCAGGAAATTAATCAAGTCTGTTCCATTAAATGGTCAGTTTACTGCAAGCTCGGTAAAGCTGGGCCCCATTTCCTCTATGTGTCTCATTATGTTCTCATCTGAAACTTTGATAGTTTTCACTTGGATTGTTACAATTTAAAGTACTTTGATAAATGCCTAGTGTGTCTACACTGCATAGCAATCCACCAGGGTTAAGTACTCAGCAAACTATATTTGAGATGTAGAAATCACAGAAATCCCAAAGGCAATGAGGAAATTCAGGGTGCTTTAGGTCTTCCAACTTAGAGTTTTCTTTAACAACACATTTCTTGCACCACTTTATAATATGTATTTCTGTTTCTTCTTTTAGTATCTAAACCTAGGATAGCCATCTATTTATAAACGTGGGGACTTGTTTAAAAAACCCAACTTGGATTAAAAAATAAGATTAACTGGCATTAAAGCTCCTACACCTGGGTACTTCACAAGATTAACAATCACTGTGGTTTAGCTCTAAACTTGGAAAGGTCTGTGATTTAGAACCTTCCTCTTGCTGTATTCTGATTTAATCTGCTCAGATCTCTGTTTTTTCCACGTCCACCTACACACAGCCGTCCATCTCTCTCCAACCTTTTTAGTGTTGGTCAAATGACAGCCTTGGATGGAAGCTTTGTCTGCCAAGGCCTCCCAAGGCCCAGCACTATATTTAGATGGAAAAGGGGCAAACAACTGATTCTTAGAAAGCTGGGGGTTGGGGTCTACTGGTGGGAGGGTTTTGTTTCAGAAACCTTCTCAAAGACACACAAAAATGCAAACACATATACTAAAGTCCCACATCTGCTGCCTAACTCTAATGTCAAAGCACCCTGGGAAGTCAAGCACTCCAAGACTTGTTGATGCAAAGAATAAGGCACCCTGGCTGTAAGTGATGAATAGTTATAGTTTCTCTCCTAATGTGTGATCAGATCTGTCTAACTTTCCCTTTCTTGGATTGACTGATTCTTAGCTGACCTGTAAGTATTGACATCTCTTCATAAAATTTTCTGGAATTATTTGTTTTTACTAATTGGAGAGTAGCTAGAGGGACATTCTGCTGATAACTTTGTACCAGTTTCATCCTGTACGATTTAATGCCTTCATATGGGAAGGAAGTTGCAAACTCTAATATGAAACTACCCCATAAAGACATTTCTATTTATACAGATTACTTTCCTGAAAAGTTAGGTAAGTCGGACGCATGAATTAGAACATTGATCTCTAGAAAAAGAGCCCAAAGTAAGATGTAGGCCTTATTTTAATTCCTCTGTTTTTATTTGGAGCCATTTACATTACATTCTGATTGTAAGAGTTTCTTAAATTTGATTTCATATTTCTGGTCAGCTAAAATTACAGCATCTTTAAATGAAATATTCAAAGTTTGCATTAAAATCACTAGAAGCCCTAACAGTCTCTAAAAATAAATAGAGTGATTTTCACGATGTCACAGGACATGAAATATATTTACCTCTGTCTCAATTAAGGTACATGTCACCTAAAATGTTTAGTACACTATAATGTGGGAATATATTACAATTTACTTTTTACAGTAGTTATACTCAAGTTTTCTGTTAATTTTTTCTAGTTTTATTTTTGTTTTATAGGAAATGTGAAAGTAAAGAAGTGAAAATGGCAGATGATCAATTTGAATATTATGGTTTATCATCCTAGATAAAGTGTCAGCTTTGCTATCTGTCTGGGAACATTGTCCTTTGTGACAGTTGTGTTTCTCATCCCAAGCAGCAGTTGTTCAGGGATAAGAGTGTAACCAATAAACCTGTGCAAATAACTTTATAACCTTGGAGCTTATTTGGGATGTTAACACAGATGTTTGGCAAATCCATGGGGAATGTTTGGCAAATGTTTGATTCACCAGTGCCTTAAACCTGCTGAGTGTAAAGCTAATAACTACCAAGAAATTAATTTGGGGATTCTTTTTTTTTCTTTTAATGAACACAGTCTTCAGAAATAGTGCTTCTTCTTGGGAGTTAGCATAGAAGTAGACCAAGTCTAAGAAATTTAAAGAATTTTGGACAATTGTGTATATTGTATAATATTTTAATAGTCACTTTAGATGAAACAGTCAAGGGAGAAACATCAAAGAAGTGATCAGTCTAGTATTTAGCCATTTGGGTCATAATCCAAGTGTTAAAAAATATAAAAAACAAAAATCACAGAAAGACTTTCACTTTTTGTTTTGTTAAATAAGCATGTTATTTTGGGATAATTTTCTATTTACCAAAAAGTTGCAAAATAGTAAAGCCTTTAACTTTTAAAATTAAAGCCATATTCTGGAATATTATCAGTTTACATAGATCCTTCTTCAAAGATAATTTGCCTATTTATAATTCTCTAATATGTTTTGCCATTCATGTTCTGATAAAAACCACATGCATAATTTAAATCTAATATCACTTAGAATTCAACTTTTTGACAATTGATATATTTTCAAAATGATGAAATTGGTGAGAACAAATGAAATAGTGCTGAGAATTAATATTTTAAAGCTCTGGAAACTCCCAATAAATTACCCTTGGTTGTGGATAGAAATTGACTTTTAGTAAGTTGTCTTCTTAGTAAGATAATGCCAAGAATAATATTAGTCTTTAGAGCTCAGTTTGGGTGGGTTTGGTGTATTTCAACACAAAGTACACTCAGAGAATATCTGTACAAATATCACACAAAGCATGCACACACAAAAACCAAGAAATACTTTTTTTGAGCCATTGAAGTGCATTTCTTTCAAAGAATGTGATCTCCAAATAATGCCAACCTACTTTCTAACTCTAAAGACAATTTATATGGGAGGAGGAGGAATGATGGTTGTTGTTTTTTTTTTTTTCCAGAATAAATAAAATAAAAAATCAGCATCTGTATAAAGCTGCCCCTTTAAGCCTCAAAATAAGTTATTGACTTGCTCTTTAATTCTTTCTTCACCATTGAAAACATACATTTTTCCATGTATGTTCACTGTATTAAATATGATAAGTAATAATCATAAAGAACAAAATTCAGCAGGTAGTCCTACTGTGTGTGGCAGGCTGTCCCGAAATATATGTAGTCATCAATTATCAGATTTTAATTAATCTATGCACTGGAATAGAATTAGCAGATGTTGAAAATTTTCCCCAGATTGGAAGGACTGCTTCTTTTCTGTGACCACACAGGATTTGCATTGTCTCTCCTTAAGGGACGCATTCATTATAGCTATTTGGAGAATAGATGTAGATTTTCACACAATTACTTGCTTGCTGCCACACCAAAATGGATGGCCTTGTGTTGTACCATATTGGGCAAATGTGCCCATTTCTGTAAACAGAGCATCTCATTACACTTCCTCTCTTCTCTGCAGTCGACTTTTGATTTCAGGAACTTGTAGATTTTCCCCAGAAGCCACAGACATTTGCTGCCACTTCTAGCTGATTATTTGTCTGCCCCAAACAGAGAAAAGGAATAAAACCCCAAACAAACACAAATGGTTTAGCTAATTGTTAACAACTGTACTTAAAACTTGGATGGTTTAGACGATTTAAATTGGTGATTAAAATGAGGTTTAGAGAAATTTATGCCTTTAAATCTCTTCGCTGATTCTCACTTTTTCCAGGAATTGAAGATAATCTTAAATTGCATGATATTTTAAAAATATTGTCAGAATTAAGCATTGCATAAAAATCTCTTTCTTTATGGGTATGGTATACTAGATCCATATATAGATTTAATGTTCGAGCTTTTCATATTTGAGAGTGACCTCAATTGCCCAAGACAGGTAACTTGTAACTTTACAGAGACCCAGATTTGAATAACGTGCTTTAATGCTAAAGCAGAGGAGGGAATTATTTTGTTAAAGGACACTAGTTAATTGCCCAGTATTGAAACACATCTTAGCTCTCATGTTTTCTATGTTATCTCACGCTCAGTAATTCTCCTCGTATTTCTCATATTATAGGTAGAAAATGAGTGTCCTAATGAAAGCCTCAAGTTTCTCATCTGTAAAATGGGAATAACAATATTGCCTACCTAAGGATTATGACAAGAATTAAATGAGGTAATCTATATACAGCATTGAAGTAGATTGCCTGGCAGAAAATAATCGTTTTCAGTTAATATTATTATATCTTGATTTGGAGCTTAAGGAGCAAGCCCTAGGAAACTGTGGTACACCACTTCTGTTATTTAATTTACTTCTATTATTTAATATAATTGTCTGAAAGATGCTTTTAAAGAGCCTCACAAGTACTTTTCTTCCAAACAAAGATCATTGTTCCCATTTGTCATTAGCCTTAAACTAAGAGCTAGGGGCACTTTTAGTCCACATACCCATTTACTATCTCTTGCAGAGCTCAATCTGTTTTTATATTTAGATATATTATATATTAGGTTCATTGATTGCAAAATGTGTGTTGCTTGTGTGTTTACAAGCAAGCTATTTCTTTACTAGGCTACTATCACAAAGTGTGAGCCACAGCTTCTTTCTTAGACCTGAAATTGACATTGAAATATAGATATCAGCTAAAATCGCTCTTTTCCAAACACAGATGATACCATCTTAATTAATGGAAAGCATATTCTGTTTATAATATAACAAAGCAGGGCATGTTTGTAATATAAATGTTTATAATATAAAATGTTTATAATTACAGTATAAATGTTCAAAATACAAAAGAAGAGCATGGAAAGCAAGCCATTTAGTTCAGGGTACTAAAAAAATACCTTAAAAAATGAAAAGACCATCATATTAGAAAGCTTGAGTCTTAAATTCTGGATTGTTTGGTGTTGGACAACTAGTTCATCCCTTTGATCCTCGATTTCCAATCAAGTTCAACTTGGTGGTCCCTCTCAACTCTAAAATGTGCAATCCTAGTTCTAGAAATTTCTGCATTTTTCTTGGGGAAGAATGAAACTTCATATTCAGTAACTTCAAAGAAATTATCTGCTAATCATAAACAAAGTAAATATCAAATGGCTCATAAGCAACCTGTTGTTTTTGTATGCAAATGGCCTTAACCTCTATAAAAATTCGTAAAGAGGACAGTTGAAACCCATTTTGCATTTTATATAACAAAAAGGTCTGTTTTCCAAGATTGCATATTTAAAAACTTGAACCTATTAAAGAAATATATAAAATACTCTGTATATCTATCTTCTGTTATATTGTTAACCTTTATTGTGCTTATGAACACAAGCTTATGAATTCATAACTCTTGCAGCCAAAGGGTCTTCATAAATAAAACAGCCCACTTAGATCTGCATGTTTCAAATAACAAAGCAACAAGCAAACTAACAGATGGATGCATTTTTAAGTAGTCAATCCATTGCTATCTTTTGGTTAGAAAATTCTCTCGCAGGTTGCAACAAAATCTTTCACTGGGTGGAAAAATAAGTACAGTCTCAGAATCACAGGTTTCCTAAAAGAATTACGTATTTCAATACTTTGATAACCTATTCAGATTTTGTGTAGTGATAAAGTAAACTAAATTATTGGTGGAAAAACAAATCAAGCCAAATAATTTGAGATTATTGTGAATCTGCGACATGAATAAAATTACCTTCAGTGTCTAGTTTCTTTCATTTTTTTTATATTAATGGAGTTAAGTAAATCAATATGATCCAATTCAGTTCAAGGCTGATTTTGCAATCTCGTAGGGAAAGAATGTGCAATATTATGCTGCAATTTAGAACCTGCATTATACTGTCAAATAAATTTGGAAGATGTTCTTTGTGTTGGAAAAGTTGTTATAAAAATGAGCAGATAATATTTATCAAAAGAAGCCAAAAGCAAAAAGGTTTTCAGAGATTATATTGGGTGGTTCCCAATTTTAAATGACTGTCTTTTTCTAAAAAGAAAAATAGTCTATCAGATTATCTCTTCATATGCACAGAGTAAAGGGAATGGAGAAATGAGGTAATTATTTCAATAATTCAGGCACTTAAAACTTTCCTCTGAAATATCCAAATGATTGATATGATAATTTTGACTGAATTAGTCAAATTACTCTTTCACAGTTTGCCTTCTCATTACTTGAGTAGATACAATCTAAGTGTGGATGTAACATTCGTAAATGCAGAACACTAAACTCATAGCTTACAGTACCTTTCAAGATTCATCCAATTACATATAATCGCTTACCTTTTGGCAACATAGGTAGTAACAATTTGTCATCCTCTTCTTCAAAAGCATCTATTTGAAATGCTTCCTCTGTGATACTATAGCATTTCTATACAAAAGATTTCAGTGTATGACCCTAGACTCAATCCTTGTAACCTAACCACACTCTCACTGCCAGCCACTGTGGCACATGTATATACTGAAAAAAAAAAAAAAAAAAAGGAAAAAGAAAACAATACAAACATCAAGTGAAGAATTAGATGAATAATGATCTAAACATTTAATAAAATGTGTTAATGTCAATATATTATATGCTTCCACAGGAGCTACAAATAATTGTAAATTCAATAGATTTTTTTCAATACCAAATCTGATGACAATTTTTATAAATTCTTCACATTAAATGACTATATTTTCACATCACTATAAATTAGCAACAAAGATTAAAGGCAGAAATCAGTTCCTCAAAGCCTCTAAATGGTCTAATAGTAAACTCAGGCGTAGAAAATGATAAAGTGTCCTGGAATCTAGTCCCATTATCTTGATGGAAATTATGTATATAAAACTAGGTGCACCTTTTGCCTCCAGAAAATTCATAAAGAAGAGATTTATTGATCATGGCTGGGAAAAGAGAGTAGGAAGAAGACTTTTTAAGTCCTGTTCCCTTTTTTTCCACTGAGATGAAGAGACAGCTTTTCAAACTGGAACGAGAAAGGAAGGGAAAATGATTGAACATTTCATCAGTTCCCAGCCAGGGTCTGGGTTAGGTGCCTGGCTACAGTAATGATCAAGGCAGATACCGTTTCCCCAGGATGGGAGAAAAGAAAGAAGAGAAGAGAGAGCAACTTTAAATAACTATCAGTTTCCGAGTGCATGACTAATCCTTTCCCAGGAAAATAAAATAACTTACAGGCGCGACTGTAGAACCACATAAGATAAACTTTAAGGCACTCTGAGAATGAATGGGATACAAAAATATTGGCAAGTGACCAATTTTTGAAAAGTGAAAAAGTTTGATCACAGAAACCGTATGTTAATGTGCAAGATGACTCTATCTTGTTCGACATGTTTATCAGAAATTAAGATGGCATCCAAAGAAAATTTATCATTATCTTTGACTACTACACATATGGGAAGAAAAATAAACAAAAATCCTGGGTTCAGACTTTTTAAAAATTAATTAATTAATTATATAAGTCCAGGATAAAGAAGCTATGAGCTTCATACCAGTTGTTCCAATTTGCTAATGCTGCCCTTTTGCAAAACATCTGAAATGGATTAGCTTTTATTAAAAGGGGGTTTATTTGGTTACACAGTTACAGTCTTAAGACCATAATGCTTCCAAGGTAGCACATCAACAGTCGGTTACCTTCACTGGAGGATGGCCAATGGTGTCTGGAAAACCTGTTAGCTGGGAAGGCACGTGGCTGGTGTCTGCTCCAAGTTCTGGTTTCAAAATGGCTTTCTCCCAGGATGTTCCTCCCTAGGCTTCAGCTCCTCAAAAATGTCACTCTTAGTTGCTCTTGGGGTGTTTGTTCTCTCTTAGCTTCTCCGGAGCAAAAGTCTGCTTTCAAAGGCCATCTCCAAAATGTCTCTATAAGCTGCAGCTCCTCTCTCAGCTCTTGTGCATACTTCAAAGTGTCCCTCTTGGCTGTAGTAAGCTCACTCCTGTCTGAGCTTATACAGTACTCTAGTAAACTCATCAAGGCCCATACTGAATGGGCGGGGCCACTCCTACATGGAAATTATCTAATCAGGGTTATCACCTACAGTTAGGTGGGTCACATCTCCATGGAAACACTCAAAGAATTATAATCTAATCAACATTAATACATCTGCCCACACAAGATTGCATCAAAGATAATGGCGTTTTGGGGAACATAATACATCCAAACCAGCATACCAGTTTACATGAAAAAAATCTCTGTTTTGTTCAATGGATGAAAAGCTCAACATGTGGCCACAATGTGATAGGGGAGATGGAAAAATGAATGCAGTCTGAGGCAAAAGAAATCAAATTCTAATATCCAACCCAGGAGATGGAACAGCCTTACTGTCTTCTCACCATGCAGGCCATGTACAGTGACTGTCTACTTCAGGATTCCATATTTTTACAGGGTCATTGACAAATGACAAAAAATTCAGGGGAGGACAAAAAGGCCTCTATGCCATGACTTATGGGACACTGTTGAGGGAAGTGAGTAATGTTTAATGAAGAGACTTAGCTTAGCAGCCCATGGCAGCTAACGCCAATTAAATAGCGGGTGGTCTTGTGGAAGAGGAGCTCCTTCTTCTACTTTGTTCCAGAAGACAAAACTGAGAGCATCGGGCAGCTGTCATAAAGAAGTAGATTTCTGCTAAATCTAAGGAAAAACTTACTTACAATTGGAGTTTTTCGGTATCTGTTCTCTGCTAAACAAATGGTCCCCAAGGAAAGACTCAAGCAGAACCTGGTGACCCATCTACAGAACTGCTGGGAGGGAGAATTTCTGCATCAATAGGAAAATGGAGTTCCTTGACCTCTAAGAGTGTTTATGAAATGAGGCTAAAACTAGTAAATTGCTAGGCAATCTAGAAAGAATGAGGTGAGAAATTCTGCATGGGATGACAGCTCTTAGAAATGTCTGTAAGGGTTAAGAAGACAGTACTGATTAGAGGAGAGATTTAGACAAGGAATCCATTATCTAGGATAACGCTGCCTAATAAATATGTAGAGTGGACCACAGATATGAGCCATATATGTAATTTAAATGTTTTAGTAGTAATAAGAATTAAGTGAAATTAACTTAAATAATGTATTTTATTTAACCCCATGTATCTGAAATAATATCTTTTCAAAATGTGCTCAGAATTAAGAAAATTATCAATGAAATACTTTGGATTTGATTTTTCAACTAAGCCTTGGAAGTCCTCTGTGTGTATTACACTTATGGCACACCTCCTTTCGGACTCTTCCCATTTCAAGTGCTCAAGAACCACATATGGAGAGCGGCTACTGTGTTGGACGGTGCAGAACTGGAAGCTAAAGTTCCCAAGCATGGCTAGTTAAAATAAAAGGGGTTATTAGCAAAATTAGTCTGGACTGTAAAGGCTACCAAGAAATTCGAGAGACACAGCCAAAATAAAGAGGGTAAAACTGTGGAATGTTTTCATTCTGGCAACCACAAGAGTGATAGGAGCCAGAAACACAGGTGGAGTTTGACCAAAAAGAGCAGAGAAACCAATTGAGGCTGAACTGCACCTGCCCCATTCCTGGTTGCTCCAGCAACCACACTCCCTTCCCATGCTAATGACATTATAATGAGAACATCCACATGCAAATGAATTAAGCAGTAATTACTGGCAGAACCTCACTTGTTCTACCAGCTCCACTTAAGGGGTGGGGGGGAGGATTGAGAGCTGAGTTGGGGAGAGTTTGATGCTGCAAGGAAGGAGATTGCTAAGGGAGAGAATCTGAGTTATGAAATCAAATGGTTATCTGTAACCTGTACAACAGGCAATAAAGTCACATAGTTACATATCCAGGTTGTCCCACCTGCTCAGCAGCTTTCTCTGCTCTAAAAGGGGAAAGAAGAACAAGGAGACACCAGCAACCGGTTTAGGGAAAAAAAGTCGTCTCCCTCCTCCTACCCCCAATTTCAAAATAAATAACTTAGGAATTGCTCCACCTCCCCATTCTCTGCAACCCCACCCCCCACCCCACCCCCCCCTCCACACAAGGAGTTACAATGAAAAATATTTTTCTGGGAAAAAATAAAAAGCAGAAAGAGAGTCTATCCTTTATACTTGGATCTGATTTGCTCTGAATTGCTTTTTGCAGTTTCTCCCAAGAAGATCAAAGCCTCATTGTAATTTATAGCGAACAAGTTGAATATTGAACTTCCGAATTCCAATAACCCTGGCAATCACAGAGGACTGTGCTGATCTGGGAGTAGCTTGTGCACTGAGGTTTTGTATTTTTAGGAATTTTTAAGTTTCTCTAATCTTCTAGAGCCTCTCAGGGAAAAAATATGCACCTAAAGAAAAATGTTGTTGATTCTTTTTCTTTTTTTTTTTTTGAGGAGCAAGAATTTAATGTGATGGGAAAGGTGGGATGTTTAGGTTGTGGGCCCTGACAGGGGGACACTCTGGCCCTGGTCTTGGGCCAGCAGATGCAGCAGCAGGAAGTGCAGGGCTCGGCAGACAGGTGTGTAGCCCAGGGAGCTCAGATGCAGGTAATCGTACATGTCATGGTGGCTTATGGTGCGGTCCGAGTGCACAAAGCCAGGATTGGCATCCAGGAAGTGGGCCCGTGGATGGCCAGCCATTGCCACCCGTCCCAGCTCGTTCACCAGCTGGTTCCTCTCGCAAAGTGGGTTGGGTGCTGGCCTTGCAGGAGCAGGCCCAGCACCATGACCTGGGCCTGCTCTGCCGTGTGCCCGTGATTGTTAGTGCTAACCCCAGACCACCACAGTCTTAGGCCGAATGTGTTCCATCTCTCCATTCTCAGCCACCACAGCAGTCAGTATGTTCTGATTAGTTGGAGGAAACATTGCTTTGGCTCCCACATCAATAGGCACAATCACATTATTAACATTTTATATCAGTGAGTGGTTTTCAAATGTGGGTTTGTAAAAAGAAATAATACACTACTTGCCTCTTCTTTTGGAATACCAATAACCAATAGCTATCTAGTGCTCACTATGTGCTGGCCCCTGTTCTAAGCTGTGCAACACCCCTATGAGGTAGGCATAATTGTTATCCCCATTTTACAGATGGGTAAATTGAGCGACAAAGTCACTTTCCCAAGCTTGTAAGTAGGACAAGATGTCTAGGATAAAACCAATCTTTGGTTAATGACTAACTAATCAACTATTTTGCTATCTAATAGAACTATAAATAGAATGGAATTACTTGATATTGTTATCACATTTAGAGCAAAAAAAAAAGGAAGAATGAGTCAGTCAGTTTGGAATGGAAGGTTCAAATCGGGTGTATATGGGAGGTCATGGTAAGAGCCTGAATGTCAAGGAATCCTAGAACAGGGAGGCTTCAGAAAGGCTCCATCGGAAGTTTTTGATGTGAGAACAGTGTTTGAGAATATTTACTTTAGCAGTGGCATGTAAGGGGAATCCTTGAGATAGTGAGACCAGTTAAACTGTAATTCATATTCAAGTGATTGCATGCAATGATGATGGTAGTAGGAATAGGTAAAAAATTAACAAACAAATTTCCAAGGTAAAAACCCAAGTGAAGTTCTGGATATTGAATGAAGGGAAGGAAAAAATAATAGAAAAGAAGGATAACAGTTCAGGAATACATATAGGACTTTCTGCTAGGGTGACTAGGTGTCTGAAATGAGAAAGCTTCAGTGGCAATTGGTTTAGGGCAGAGTTTCAGCCCTGGCACTATGACATTTTAGGCTGGATAGTTCCTTGCTGTGGGGCCATCCTGTGCATTGCAGGATGCAGCATCCCTGGCCTCCTCCCACCCCCCAAATTGTGTCAACCAAAAATGTCTCCAGACATCACCAAGTGTCCCTGAGGGAAGAGGCAAAATCTCCCCCATTTGCTCTTTTAGGGAGTTAGAGCTTGAGTTCAGCAGACTTTGAGATACTAGTGGGACAATCTGGTAAAGATATCCAGGGGGCAATAGGAAGCCCATAACTGAAATTCCAGAGAGATAAAAGCTGAATATCTAAATTTTGCATTATCTTGTCAAGAAGCAATATTGGATGGGATATCTGAAGTGGGACTTGAGAACAAAAAGCAGAGAGTTCTAGAATAGACAAAACTGAAAAGAAGAAACAACTCCAGTGAAGGAAACAAAGAGTCTCCCGAGGAGGGAGAAGGAAGCCAATGGGGGTAAAGTGACAATCCCAAAAGGGGGGAGTTACATGGAGGAGGGGAAAGCCTGCCTCTCCAGTTGTGATTAAGACACCAGTTTGAGAGAAGCTGATCAGAATAAAGAACAGGATCTTGATGATCCTGAAAAGAGAAATTACACTAAGGTCTTTGTGTGTGTGTGTGTGTGTGTGTGTGTGTGTGTGTGTGTGTGAGTGTACGGAGTGTAGAAACTAGATTTCAGAGAGTTGAGGAGTGAGTAGATGACGATGAAGAGATGGTGGCAGTAAGTCTGGATTAATCTTTGAAAAATTTGGCACTGAAGACTTGAGGAGAACTAGGGCACTTTAGAAAATGGCAAGGTCAGTGGAAGAATTTTCCTTTTTAGGATATGAAATACCAAAGCAAGGTTTTCAGACAAGCAGTCAGGTGGGAACCACTGGGGGACAATTGAGAAGCCAGGGCTTTGGAGAAAGATTGGGGTCCAGCATCGAGCCTTCAAACAAGCAGGCAGGACTTGTGGGATGAACATCGCCCTGTACACTCCTTTCTTTAGAAGCTCCCAAGAGCAATATGGAGAGCAGATAGCAAAAATACAAATTTACTTCTTGATGAAACTGGTGCCTAAAATATTACAATGGCAGGGGGGCTTTTCACTGCATGCTTTCTTGTACTTTTTGATGTTTGGCTCATGTAAATGTATATTAATTTTGTGAAAAATTACACAATTTGGTTTAAAGAAATGCAAATGCTGAAGAATAAAATGTGTCCTTTTTGGTCTTCTATCAAAGGAAAAATTCTAGAACGACATTGGGCACAATTTTTAAAATACACATTATCCGTGGATACTGGGTTGAATAAAATTGGTCTTCTATCAGTTGCCTGAGTGGATCATTTCAGTCATAAGTCAGTGATGCTGAAGGGAAATGTCTTAGTCAATTGGTAAGAAAAGTAGATTTTAAGTCCACAGGATCATCGAGTTTTCCTTAGTCTCACTAAAGCATAATCTTAAGGTCCCTAGAGGAAGAATCTTTCAACAACTAAAATATCTCTGGGAATTTACTTTCTGTTTTTATCAACATTTCCATCTGTCTATGCATTTAAAACTAGTTAGAATCAGAGGTGCTTGCTACGCACAAAAATTTCAGATTATTATAAATTTACTATGCTATTCTAAAATTATATTCATTTGCTGAAACTTTTATAATAGTGTATGTGCTTCTCTCTTGGGTCAAGAATTCTCCCCATTCACCACTGGGATTCCTTACCATCAGTAGATCTAATGTAGGCACAAATAATGCACTCTTTTGGACAAACATAAACTTTTTATAAAATTCAGAAAAGCAAAGTGCTGAATACAACTTGCTGAACTTTGTCGCATCTAATTCATTTTGTAGGTTTTATTTCACAAATCATGAAATAATGCCTTGAGGGTTTCAGAAATTTTCATCATAAAGCTTTACTGTATTTTATCTATAACCTTCTTTTACACACCCATTTCCAGTTGCTCTATGGAAAAGTGCTTATTGAAAATGACTTACAAAAAGATACTATTTTTGAAATGCATACTAAAATACTCTGTGGAAAGCATTTAATTTGAATGAAAAAATTTATATTATAATAGACATTATAAGATCATAATGACACATTTAAAAATAATACTTCTTGAGTTCAATATATCCACTTTCCAAAAGGATCTGTGATCAGATATCTGGACTATTTTTAAATTCCAGATATTGGTGAGCCCCTTATGAAAGAATTTATGATTTTATGAATAATAATTGGGCTTTATACAGATGCATGTATCTACTGATACACTGTTAAAATGAAAACATGAATCAGCATTTAGTTCATCATGTCGTTTTTGGATTTTATGTGAAGCTCTTTAGTTTCTTCTTTATTTTATTGTTGCAGTTACTTCCCTTTCATATTTTCACTTATCTAATTCTTAATTTCATGGTTAGTACTGTCATCATTCCAGGTGGTAGCATCTCAAAGTTAAGCTGGATTTATTCTCATCTTTATGGACATAAGGAGGATGAGAGTAGGATTTTTGTACACTCGTCTCTGGTACAATTGTGTAGAAAAGTGTTGATAAATGAGATTGACTAAACCTTGCACACAAACAAATGCACAGACACACACACACAGTTTAAAGATAAAAACAATCTCTAGTCTTCTGTCATATGCAAAGTTTTCTTGGTGTTCTTTTTCTTTTATTGTTTTGCAAAAGAATGCATTTGTTCCATCCAGTTTCAAACATTCACACCTATTTCTTGAGTTCCAGGCACTACCTTGATGCTAGGAATGCTGAAAAGACCAAAGCAGCAAAGTCCCTGTCCTCTGAGAGCTAAAGTTCTACTGGGAGTCAGAGAGGAACAATAAAGGAAATGACAAAGAGCAGAATGTCAGGGAGTGATAGGGGCATTTGTGCTGAAAGTGGAGGAGTGAGGCTGCCCCAGGGCCAGGATGCCAGAAACGGCCATCCAGATAAGGCGACATCTGCCGTGTGCCCTCTGTGTTTAAATATGTAAAGTATAAATTTCATTTTCATATATACATATATATTAGGCTGAGTTAAAACAAACTTCTGTAAGGTAAATGCCAATGAGACTTTGCTCATCCAAGTTAGATCAGCAATCTCCAAGCACCTGATTAAATAGGGCTGTCCCTATTTAAAACACATATTATTTTATTTTAACATAATCTTTTGCTTACATTTAACCAGTTATTTAAATGATAGCTCTATTCTAATATGAAAATTTGTTTATAGAAAGAATAAACAAAACTCAAAAGAATAAATCTTTAGTGCTTTTAGGTTCATATTTTTTCTCTGACTAAAAGTTTAAGAACCCAGTTGCATAAAGTATCTTTACTGTGTCTTAAATAATATCAATTTGTTCTTAATAATTACTAATAAAGTTGTCTATGTTTTTGTTTTCTTATCTCCCCCAACTGACATTTTTGCCCACAATTTATAAATTGGAACTGAATGTGAACTTTCCATCAGAGTTAGAGATTGTCATTTCCACCAGGTCATTTCTACTATTTACAAAATGATAAATATGAAATATTTTTAATATATTAAAATGAAAGCTGTTTCAGGGTGCAACACAATATGAAAATTATAGCAACCTATGGAACTCAAATAGGAGAATATACTCAGGAATGGATATAATAATTTGACCTCGATATAAATGAACTATTTGTGTATTTGGAAGGGATAGAGGTGGGGGATTCACAAAATGCTAGAGAAAACAAGAATGATAATTAAGATATAAGAAGACATAATTTATAGACAGACATACAGGATGTTGGAATAGAGCCGAACATAGTACACAGGCCTAGATTACATGGGTTTTCCCAATAAACATGAAGTGCCAGCCTCAGAACGTGGTTAGTATTTTGCAGGGTAGTTTCCAAACACTACAATTCATTCAGATTTTAAAGCAAGAGTTCCAGTCATTTTACACTCAATCAAGTTATTGCTCTTGGAGTGGTATTTTTTTCTTTTTGTTTTGTTTGTTTGTTTGTTTGTATATTTTATGGATTCTTATGAGTTAGGAACAAATATACCTTCATGTACCTGCAATTGGGCTTTTTATCCTGTGGTTATAAATAAGCCTAGAACATGAATTATTGACACTACTTTTAGGACATTAAGCTAGAAAACTATTGTGACCAGTCTAGGGAATCTCAGGCCACTAATACACTTAGGTCAAGTGATAAAACTTACCTGTTTAGTTGATATTTCTTTAATATGGTCCAAGCCAATGATTTCCAACCTTGGTTTTTTCACTCTCTAGGTTCTCTCTTTTCTTATATGGTCTTTTGAAAATTTTTTTTAAAAGACAACTTTAAAAATCAACTGATTAGTCATCAAACTAGTATGTGTTCAATCTTGTCTTCAGCCAAAGGGCAGCCTCTGCTCATGGACCCTACCCTTGGAGATCCTATAATTTCATTGGGGAGATGAGATAAAAACAAATCACATTCAAAGATCAAAGCAAGACAACATAATACAAATTTAATTGGAATCCATCCTAATGTTAAATATATATAAATATAGGCTAGTGGTCCTTTGAAATCAAACAAACAAAGTGCTTGGATATGTCACAGGTCATATTACGCAGTGATTTAAAAACATGTATGTTTTTTTCTTGCTGGTCTTAACCCAATCTGTATTTTAGTTTTTGAGATAATTATTTAAAAGTAAGGCCTGCAAGGAAAACTAAAAAGAAGTGGATGGAAGCGGGAGCCCATTCTCTGCCTCTGAGCAGCTGTCCACATGAGAGCTTCCAAGCAGCCATGTGCCCTTGCCTGGCCTACATTGTCCTGCCCTTTTGGGGAAGAGAGCTGTTGCACTAATGCAATTTATGAGATCCAGCAACATCTGGCGGCATTGGCATCTGTGTCACCAGATGAATGTGTCTTGAGTGCCTGTTGGGGTGTGTGATGATAAAGACTGCATTAGCAAATGTTGGGGGTGGGTGTAAGCAGAGGCATTCTTGGGTCTCCCTGTGCAGTGCGGCAGAGTGGGCAACAAAGGGGAGGTGGCAGGATGCACAAAAGTGCTGATGCCAGAAGGTCTGACCCGCTGCAGGCGGTACGTGACATCTCGTGGCTTGTGGCTGTTGTTGGTTGTGATGGGTGTCACAGTCATGATGGATGACTTTCAGATCTTTCCCATTATATCATATCTGTAAGAAATTCCCTCTTCCTCAAATGTCTTTTTGTTCCCCCACCGCTGAGCTGCAGATGGCATCTACCCACGCATTCCCATTGTGTGAAGCCTACAGAGAACTTTGCCATTCTTTTGGGATCCTGCTTATGGTTGAATTGCTAGCATTCAATTAAGACTTGAAATTGTGGCTTTGGGCAGTTTAACCTCTTTTAACACTGAGTAATGGTAGTTACACTGGTCATTTAGGGATTTCCTGAGGTGCCACTGATACATTTCATTAAGATTGAAAGGATGGAATCGGCAGAAAAAATTAATTCAATTATTTCTCCTGCCACTTCAGAGTTAGATTTTCTTATAAAGAAAATATATTGTCTTTATGGGGAAAGCTATATGTATACACACATGATTTCCTAACAAAATGTGAAGTGGAGCTCAATTGCAAAATTCAGCCTGACAATAAAATAATTCCTATTAAGGACAGAGGCTAGACATGCATGAGTTGATAGTAGGCCAAAGTTAAATCTTTTTTCTTTCTCTTGCTCTTTAATTCAATGACAGGTTTGAGACATCTGATTTATGAAGCAAATATTTTTTACTTAGAAAAAGCTGCAATGATGAGTAATGTGGGAGGGAGCAGATTGGTTAGACACAGTCTCTCCTTTTCATTTCTTTTGGTTCTTCCAAGCATTATGCTAAAAATAGAACATAAGCTGTAGTTATGGAGAAGCCAGTAGATAGGTACTTAAATTTTTTCCCTAAATTATGGAAAAAATCAACATGATATTCATGGGCTCCCGGGTTCACAATACTCAATGACATGTGCAACGTATGGGTGGTTTACACCACTCAAAACAAATGTTTAAATATGTGTGACTATATAGGATCCTTCCCTAAAGTGCAGCAAAAGAATATTTGTTAATTTCTCTTTCTAACTGCCTTCATTTCAGAAATTAATTTTGACTCATGTAATTAATATGTTCTGTACTGATTGGGGGATATGAGGATACGAAACAGCATTCTGGCTGAGTTTTACATTCTGGAAAAAATCAAGACTATCGTAATCAAATGGGTTTAGAAGAGAAGCAGGGCCAGAGGACCTTCACTTGATTTGCATTCACACGGACACTGGCACCTGAGAAGGCTCCTGTAGGCACCACCTGGTTAACTTGGGCTCAGATATTACTCTTTCGGCTTACACAACACAGCAAATCAACTGATGGGTGTAACAATTATTGAAATATTAATAATTACTGAAATATTGGGTAAAAAGCACAGAACCGTCAGTCAATTTGGCTTCACAAAGCAGAATTCATTTGTGAGAATTTTATGGCTGTAGGTCCATCCGTGATCAAGTCTTTATGTTTGGAGAGGGAGAGGGTGAGGGAGGAGGAGGAGGAGAAGGAGGAGGAGAAGGCGACAGGAGAGGGGAGAACTATCTCAAGTCAAAGAGAAGAGACAAGAAGGGAAGGAGAGGGGATTAGAGGAAGGGAGGGTTGGGGAGGGGAGGGGAGAGGAGAGGAAAGGTGGGGAGAACTTTCTCCAGATAAATAATGTATCTAGGTCTCCAGGTCTTATCTGGGAGACTTTATTACACTGCATTCCAAGAAGCGCCCAGGGATTGTACCAACAACATGACTTCCTTGGTCTCCTACAACTGTCTTTAAACTAGTCTTTTTTATTACTGGCTTAAAAATCTACACTTACTATAACACTTCAATAACAGGTTAAATTAGCATATATCTAGAGGGAATTTTTTTTTCCCACAAATTGTAAGGCACACCTTTGCAGAAAAGTTGGTTTACAAGCTACAGAGAAGTAAAGAACCTAGTAAATAATATGTTTGTTTTGAATTTCTTTATTGTCCTCTCTACCCATAGAAGTTAGTTGCCATAACTTCATAGTTGAGAATTCACTGGGTATGTCAGAAAAATATACTTTTTAACAGGACAGTGTCTGTTTTCTTTTTAAAGATTTGATAACCTTTTCAACAGAAGCCTAAGAAAAGGAGGGGCAATGTTAAGACATGACCAACCCAGGTGTGGACTGGAGCAACACTAGAGCTCCAAGGGGTGAAAGCCACATAAATCCCAGGAAATCTCAGAATAATTTCCAATGATCAGGCTCAGGCTCCAGGTTACAGGTAAATTGGGCTTAGAAGGTGGGATCAAGTGTGCACCTTGATGATTATCAATGGAATGTGAGGATTCCCAGGAAGGACTCCTTGTGTGCACAGATAAAGGATTAAAAGGCCTTTGGAAAAGTCAGTATCAGGAGAAGCACTAGGTTAACAGGAGAGATAAGAAAGCAACTAAAATAGGGGCGTTAATGAAAAAAAGAGACAGGTCTTTTGGCAAGCACCTGAGTAAGAAGGCAAAAGAATTTATAGATGCAGTAAACATAGACTCTAACTGGGGCTCTGCACCATTGACCTAGGAAAGCTAATGGTTTTTGGAGGCTGACTTAGTGAAATGATAACCCTTATCTATACCAAGTAGACAAAGGATAACCATAACATCTAATACTTATTAAGAGATTGCTTCCTGCCAGATATTTTTCTTAATATGTGTCAAATAATTTTTGGAAGGATGAATACTATATCAATCAATAGTTTAAAATGGTGTTGGTGTTGTCTCCCACATTCCTGTGTTCTCCTAAGGATTGCTTCCCAAACTACAGAACATAAGAATCCCCAAGTGCTAGGTAAAAATGCAGATTCCTCGGGCCTTCCCCCAGAGGTCTTAGTTGGGCTCCAGGGCCTGTTCCTTTACTAAGAAATTCACATAATTCTTAAACTCAGGAGATTTTGGTAAGCACTGACTTGAGGGGAAAAAGTCTTCCTAGAATTTTTGCTTTTTGAGATCACACTTCCACAGTCAGAGGAAAACAGAGCAAGGTTTATATTTTACATATATTGCATACATTCACATTTATTTGACACTTAATACATATCATTGAATAACTATGAGCACCTTAGATTACAGAATGTTACTAAAGAAATGGTGGCTAAGATTTCAGGACTAGCTTGGCAATGGATCAAAGCAATTTTCAAATAAAAGTCTTGCCTTATCTGTTTTAATTAGAATTCTTAGTAATTAATAACCTGTGATTCATATATTGCATGTTAATAAATGACCTTATGGCTCCCTGTGTAGTGGATTCAATACAGTGTGTAGTGGATTCAATACAGTTACAGTGTGTGAATCAAGACTGGTTTCTGTAGCCTTGCTAGTGTCTGGTGCATTTCTTTCATTTAACATCTATAAGAGGATGTGAGCATCCTAAAAGGCTTCTACATTAAACTACATGGGCAAATTGCCAGCATCCCTTCTCTATCAACTCTAAATTAGGTGGAATTCTGACTTGAGTTAGCAGTGCTCTAGGAGTCAAAAAGACTAGAAGAAAGGGCTCTAGTAGTTGGAAGTTCCTACCGCAGCAAGTCTCTCATTCAGGAACGATGGAACTTCTGAATTAATCACCAGAAGGCCACCTCTTCCCTAAGGGAAAACATGGGTTAGAAAGCAGATTGAAAATCATTCACTTCTTTTTGTGTAAAGATAGTAATTTGTGAAAATCAAATTATTTCCAAAATGAAAATGTTATCTGTAGTATGCCTGGCTTTCAAAAACTCCCCATGCAAAGAAAAATGCAGGAGTACCATCTGTAGACCTGCTAAGCCATTTCTGGGTGCAAGTCCCCTAATTGCAATAGGGATGCAAAAGTGAAACAAGTGTGTGGAGAATGACTTCATTCCAGCAAAAGGTTTGGGCTTTAGCCTTAGACCCTAAATTATGAGTCCAAAAATGACAAACATTTATAAATCTTTGAATTTTCCAATACATGAATTTGAGGCATCATAAGCATCCTTTCAATGAATATATTGTGAATATGTGATTGTTACCTAAGCAAAATTGTGGTTTGATTACCTTTAAAGAAAATATGAACTTTATCTCTTGGTGAAAATCCTTCCAAGAAATCACAGGGAAAGTGGAGGGACAAGTGAAGGGATTTCAGCACTATTGACATTTTGGCCTGAATGATTCTTTCTTGGGGAAGCCATTGTAGGATGTTGAGCAACATCCCTGGCCTGTACCCAATAGCACATTCCCTGCCTCTGCCCCCCACGAAGATGACAAACAAAAACCAGCCCCTGGCGAAGGATAGGAAGTCAGGGTGGGGGGTGGAGTCAAACACCCTCTGGTTGAGACTCACAACTCTAATGTGAACATCACTTGAAGAGACAATTCCATTTTACCAGACTCAACTTACTGAATTGTCAAGAAAATGGTCCCAAAGCTACTTGTGATCAATCTTAGTACAAAGCCGGGGCTTTCTGGGCTATGAGACAGTGTCCATTTGGGTCAACAGAAGTCCCTAAAGTAGCTTGACCACAGCGATGTTAATACTAACAGGTGGATTGGTGAAAAGAGCATTTCTCTTAGAAACTCTGGACACCTCAGGAAGTGGATTCATTTCTTCAATAGTCCATGCATATTTTTCAGACAAACGGTATGGAAGTATTTGCCATTTTGAGAGGTATCATCTATTTTCTGGATGTGGTTAGGGCTAAGGGGCATAAACTCCAGTGTCTCTCTGGGTTTATTTGTAGTGTCTTCGATCCCCCTTCTGCATGATGCTGCCCCTTGCATACTACATTAGCTGTAGAAGTAGTTTCGTTCTGCTTTCATACTGCAATGGAAATTGCTGCAGTAAGGAGCCCACATCCTTGAACAATGCTTTGTTTCATGCAGTGAAAGCTGCATTTTGCTTTCTGATGAAGTGGCCCCAGTAATTTAGCTTAATAAACATGGAAAGACCTTTAGTAGAACAAAAGTCAGCATAATATTCAAGGTCTAGAATGATCTGAAAATACAACTACTGCTCTTCATAACACAATATAAGGAATAGTCGCAAAATGAATTTCTATGTTGAGGTATTACTCTCATAGAAACAGAGTGCTCCAAATTTGTATAATTTTTCAAAAAAGTATTTGCAATTACTATATCTATACTCTAAGGATACAAAAGTATGTATATGTTAATGTACATTTTCAAGGCTAAATATTATTAAGAAATGCATTGTTCCCCATTTTTTTTTTTTTATTTTAAAGAAGTAAGTCAGAAACTTGTCTTCATCCTAGAAAGCTAAATAGAACTATGGATTATTAATTTGCTATTTCCCCTCTTTCTGCAAGTATTAGCTTGCATTTTGGATCATCATCTGCTCACCTGCAGTTCTCTCTCCCTCTGTTTTCTCTCCCTCTCTCTGCTATATCCTGTTGTTGTAGAGCTGTAGAAGAGTGTTAAGTTCATTGAACTGAATGAGATGAAAGTTCTAGAAGTTCAGAGACAGAGGTACATTTTTTAAAAACCAAATTAAATACTTGTAGTAAGGCACTATAAAAAAGCAACGTCGAAGAATTACAGGAACTTTTTCCTAAGAAATCAGCAATCTGTTATTTAGTTCAGAGTACTACTTAATATTCACTTCAATCAATGTCCCATCTCTAATGATTGCTTCTCGGAGTGGCATCCACCCAGGGCTCCAGTGATAAATATTTAATAAAGGGAACTCCCCCTACTTTTTTTTTCTTTCTGTTCTCCATATGCATTAAATTAATGACTTCATTTTAACAAGCAAAGCTGCTCTCTCAAATGCTACCTCAATATTTCACACTTCATATATCCTTGAAAACTTTCTCTGTACCAGGTTGATTTACAGGTAAACATTTTGAAGGATTAAAAATTTGGGGATGGATTTTGTGTAGAAAGAAAAATCATAAAATATGCTTAGTCCACAAAATCTGAATATTTTGACACGTTTCCCCTTCTTTAGACTTGGTGAACATTGCCTCACATTTGGTCATTTCAATCAGAATGCAAAAATTTTTTGCTTGCTACAAAGGGGAAAATAAAGATATCTTACTTGCTTTGTGGAGGGCTTGATTTCCTAAAGACTTTTTACCCCCCTTTTCTTCTTCTTTTTCTTTTTGGAAGAAGTCTCTGTGTGCTGAAGACATTCTGTTCTGGTGAGCTCTGCACTTCTTATTCATGGCAATTACGCTCACAACTTTGATCTTGGATGAGATCTCTTGTGCATATTTTGTTCTATTTATGTCTTTGATCTGATTTCTTGTGAGTTTTTAAGATTGTGTTTTTATTCAAAAGACATTCAGCCTACAATATTTAAAAAGAAAAAAAGGTGAAATTTTAGTTTCCATATGACATTGTCTTTCGAGACATATGGATAAATTAGACTGTCTCTATACCTCTCAGCAACTTCTTCCAATATACCAATAATTTGTATTTTTCAACTGTCATAACAGTGAAAAGCTCAATGAACAGAATGCCACATGGTTGATCAAATTTGGCCCACTGGTTTTGCCATCTAGTTATTCCATTTGTCATAAAAGAATCAAATTAGTCTTCCAATGTTATAGATGATGATGTAGCTGTAGAATAGTAAGGGAATAAATTCATAGAGCTCCTGCTTGTGGAAGGCTTAAATATTTTTATTTGTTATTACCATTGTCATTTTTTAATATAGATTTATTTTTTTGTTTGTGTAGCATATCATTTATACTCAGGTTTCAAGAATTCACCCAGGTAGCTTAAAGGTGATATGTATTACTAAGGGGAGATTAAATAATAAGATAACAGCTAGGGTCGCTGTAGTGATGGCAAAATGCTATGAATAAAGGGGGCCGCGCGGGACCTAGGAAAGTACATGACAAAAATTGGTCACCATGGCAACATTTGAACAGTGGGAGACAAGGAGCTGAACTGAGCAACACAGAACTGCAGTGGCCTGATTGAAAAGAACTGCCTATAATTTTGCTTGACTGACTTGTTATGCAATATGTTTTCTGTACTATGCAAATGACTACAGAAATGTGAGAATCCCAAACAGTCTATAAATCCAGGCTGCAAAAAAAAAAAAAGTATACCTTTCCATGAGGGTAAGATTAGGAATTCCAATTTGTAGCGAGCAAGAAGATTCTTTGTTCCTGATGATCTAACACTGGGGGCACCATCGCAGGTATTTTTCTATAAAGCCATGTCTATAAACAAGATTTCCATATTTTAGAGGTTTATTTATGCAAACACTAGATATCATGTTATAACAGCAAGTCAATCAGAATTAGAAGGCATAGAAAGCAGGCACAAAATATAAGGACTTGGCTAGAACAGTGTCATGGTGTGTCCCTTTATAAAAAATATAATTCACGAAAATTTTCCTTTCAATTCATTTCTAGCAGGTTGTTTGCTCCCTGAATTATCTGGATAATTGCCTTTGTTTTTCTTTCCAATTGGTTTGTGTGGCATAGAGTCGGAGACAGAAGGGACCTCAAACAACTATATAATCTGGAAAACAGAGAGCCTACAAAGGGCACTTGCACATGGGTAGGAATAAGGATGGTCAGAAGATAACTTATTCAAAGTGTTGTAAGAGCAATGATACTTCAATTTATAGATCTTGCAAACATGAAGTGGCTTCCCGAGATTTAGTATGTTGAATGTAAAAGCATGTTATGCATCATGTAAAACAGAATTATGATGGATCATACAGCTTAACACAGCTTAATACATAGTCAGGCTTGTGTAAATAATAATAATAATAATAATAATAATAAAATCATTAGTAATTACATAAATAATTTGAGCTTAAATTTACCAAGCACTTTGTATGTGCCAGGTAGTATTAAACGCTTCACTTCTCTTTCCTCGTTTAATTCTCACAAAATCGCTGCAAGACAGAAACAAGCATTCTCCCCATTTTGCAGTTAGAGAAGCTCAAAGAGGTTAAGTAACCCCGGGGCTGTCTGGCTCTAAGCACAGTTTCTTTCTGCCATGTGTCCAGATTACTTCTCAATAAGACCTTTCTTCTCTATTCCTGTTATCAACACTGTCCTCTGCCCAGGTCATCGCTTATCAATCAATTACAGCCCCTCCTTGATGAGTCCCAGCTTCCAGCCATGCCCCCAGACATGGAAATTTGCCTTCTCTGTTTTGTAATCTAAAACTCACTAACTTGCCTCTCCTAAATGTTCTAATTGTAAAGTTTCCCTCCCTTATGATAACCTGCCACTTAGCCTTTCCTTCTATTTTATTTGGTTAAACAAGATTAGGAAGAAGAATTTGTCTTTGTTTGAATCTTGAATGTTCTCATTCAATTAATGTTTGTGTGTTGATTCCATGAAGGGATCCAGGCATCACAAAGGAAGAACTGTTTGGATTAGCCAGAACCCTGAGTTCATTTAGGCTGGAAGGGCTGCCTGGGACAATCGGGCAGGAAGTTTCTCTACTGCTTTGTGTCTGGCTTCTTTTACTCAACATTATGTTTGTGATATTCTTCCATGTTGCTTTGTGTGGCAGTAGTTGTTCAGTGTCATTTCTGTTTGATAATCCATTGTATGAACATTCCACAATTTATTTATCCATTCTGTTACTGATGTTTCTGGTTTGGGGTTATTATGAATAATTTTATCATGAACATTCTAGTATGTGTCTTTGGGAAATATATAGGTGTTAGAATTTGTGGGCCATAGGTTATACATTTGATTACCTCTCATAGACACTGCTAAGGCATTTTCTGAAATGTTTGTCCTGTTTACCTTCTCACCAGCAGCATATGAAAATTCTCGTTGCTCTACATCTTCAACAACACTTAGCATAGTCAATGGTTCTAATTTTAAAAGCTAATCTGGTGGGTGGGAGGTTGTATTACATGCGGTCATCTGATAACTAATGAGAGTGGATACCTTTTCACATAAGTATCTTTCCCATTTTCTCACTATTTGGTAATCTGCCTGTTTCTTATTGATTTGTAGAAAAGTGTTGATTTTAAATGACAAATCAATGCATTGATAAATCATAGACATGGCAAGCTTTTCACTCTTTTTATCCTTTTTCCTTCTTTTCATATAATTATTTTCTTCTTTCACAGCACTTAAGTATGAGTTAAGATGCAATCTAGTCTGCTGTAACAAGAAATCCAAAATACAGTGGCTTTAATAAGGTAGAAAGGTGTCTTTCTCATGTAACAGTGTAAGTAGCCCAGGAAGTCAAGCAGCTCAGCTGTGTTGGCATCTCAGGTGACTTCCACCTCTGAAATCTTGAAGTTATTGCTTTTGTCCTGAAGGTAGACTCATCCCAACCCTGGGGGGTAAGAAGAAAGAGAGAAGTGAGGCTCATATTTTTTCTCCTTTATGAACATGGTTTGAAAGTTGCGTGCTTCAGCTCACCTCCCTTTGGCCGGGTTCTACACATCTGGCCACAACCTCCCTTACTTGGAGGGTTGCTTGGAAATATATTCTTAACTTATTTTGCCCTCCACAGCTTCTATTATGGCAGAAGAAGAAGGGAAAGAACATTGTTGATGAACTGAAGTCTTTGCCATCACTAGATCTGCCAGATTTCTAATCCTTGAAAATATAGATAAGAAAGATTACAGATGAATCTTACAGATGAATCTATCTAAGGAAGTCCCTTCAGTGTATTTCTTTCAAAACACAAGAGTGGGATCAGAGAAATGCTTGCTGTTTCTTACAAGTAGCAAGCCCCAAAAGTAGCATTTCAAAAGTTCTACTGTAGGAAACAACCCAAATGTCCTTCAACAGATGAGTGGATAAATAATATGTGGTATATACACACGATGGAATACTACACGGCAGTAAGAAGGAACAATCTCGTGAAACATACGACAACATGGATGAACCTTGAAGACATAATGCTGAGCGAAATAAGCCAGGCACAAAAAGAGAAATATTATATGCTACCACTAATGTGAACTTTGAAAAATGTAAAACGAATGGTTTATAATGTAGAATGTAGGGGAACTAGCAACAGAGAGCAATTAAGGAAGGGGGAACAGTAATCCAAGAAGAACAGATATGCTATTTAACGTTCTGGGGATGCCCAGGAATGACTATGGTCTGTTAATTTCTGATGGATATAGTAGGAGCAAGTTCACAGAAATGTTGCTATATTATGTAACTTTCTTGGGGTAAAGTAGGAACAGGTTGGAAGTAAAGCAGTTATCTTAGGTTAGTTGTCTTTTTCTTACTCCCTTGTTATGGTCTCTTTGAAATGTTCTTTTATTGTATGTTTTTCTTTTTTGTTTTTTTAAAAAATTTTTTTCCCATACAGTTGATTTAAAAAGGAAAAAAAGGTTAAAAAAAAAAAAAAAAAAAAAAAGGAAAAAATAGGTAGTGCCCCCTTGAGGAGCCTGTGGAGAATGCAGGGGTATTGGCCTACCCCACCTCCATGCTTGCTAACATGACCACAGACATAGGGAACTGGTGGTTTGATGGGTTGAGCCCTCTACTGTAGATTTTACCCTTTGGAAGATGGTTGCTGCAAAGGAGAGGCTAGGCCTCCCTATAATTGTGCCTAAGAGCCTCCTCCCGAATGCCTCTTTGTTGCTCAGATGTGGCCCTCTCTCTCTAGCTAAGCCAACTTGAAAGGTGAAATCACTGCCCTCCCCGCTACGTGGGATCAGACACCCAGGGGAGTGAATCTCCCTGGCAACGTGGAATATGACACCCGGGGAGGAATGTAGACCTGGCATCGTGGGACGGAGAACATCTTCTTGACCAAAAGGGGGATGTAAAAGGAAATGAAATAAGCTTCAGTAGCAGAGAGATTCCAAAAGGAGCCGAGAGGTCACTCTGGTGGGCACTCTTACGCACAATTTAGACAACCCTTTTTAGGTTCTAAAGAATTGGGGTAGCTGGTGGTGGATACCTGAAACTATCAAACTACAACCCAGAACCCATGAATCTCGAAGACAGTTGTATAAAAATGTAGCGTATGAGGGGTGACAATGGGATTGGGAAAGCCATAAGGACCACACTCCACTTTGTCTAATTTATGGATGGATGAGTAGAAAAATAGGGGGAGGAAACAAACAAACAAACAGACAAAGGTACCCAGTGTTCTTCTTTACTTCAATTGCTCTTTTTCACTTTAATATTATTCTTGTTATTTTTGTGTGTGTGCTAATGAAGGTGTCAGGGATTGATTTAGGTGATGAATGTACAACTATGTAATGGTACTGTGAACAATCGAATGTACGATTTGTTTTGTATGACTGCGTGGTATGTGAATATATCTCAATAAAATGAAGATTAAAAATAAATAAATAAATAAATAAATAAATAAAAAGTTCTACTGTAATGGATTTAGAGCTTGTATAAAATTTTCACATGAAAACCAAGTTAGACATATTAGATTGTCAATCGGGTTCATATCATTTATATAACCAATTATATATATGTGTACATGTAAATATATATATATATACACATATATACATATGTGTACATGTAAATATATATATATATACGCATATATATAATGTATCATTTATAAAACCACTTACATGTATATACACTTATGTGTATATAATATATAATTGTGTCGATATAAGTATCTACATAAATGTACCTTAACCACAGAAAAAGGTTTTTTTGTTTTTTTGTTTTTTTTTTTTGGAGAAATTTCAAGCTAGCAGTTTTTAACTTGCTTATTTGGACACTTTTGAAAGTTTCATGAGTTGCAAAGTTTTTCCTTTCCCTTGTGAACTTGGGATATGAGTGACAGTATGTGGGGGTTATTGTCCCCTCCCCAACTCTCCACTTACTTACGGATGTTCTTCTTTTGCATGAAGATTCCAATAACCAACCACAACAACGTCCCTAAGGGGAAACACATTCCTAGTGCCAGTGTGAACACCAAGAACACACATATTCTTAACCGCAGGCCTAAAAGTGGAAACAGTTTTCTTTTCCTACCATTCAACCTGTCCTGTGTTGGTTGTAGGCCCAAGTCACTGGCAGGATTTCCTACCATCAAAGAACTTCCAGAGGCTCCTTCTGTTCTGAATACTGGAACCCAGGGTAGGAACTGCGGAATGTGGTGCACGCCGAGGCATCGGGACAGCACAGAGAAAACAGCAATGGGAGGCCGGGAGATGGAGAACCTGCAGAGGTGGAGAAAGGGGCTCAGGTGGAAACAGAGTGGTTTGGGCCCCCTTTTGCCTTTGTCATTTGGCCTCACCTGCCCTTTTATCTCTGACAAGTTGACAAGAAGGGTTTCTGGGGCAGTGGATGGGGATACAAGGACTGGGAAGGAAAGAGAATGACAGGGAATTGTTGGCTCTGCCATAGCTGGAGAAAACCTGACTGATACAGAAGTGAAGAAAAATGAGAATTTCTGCACCAATGCATCTGGGATGGTTAGTTCAGGCCTACCTAAAAAGGGGTCTCAGTTCTCAGGAACACCCTCACAAACTCACATAATCTTTTAATCATGTATATACTTGTGTTTTGTTTTTCACCAGGAGCCAAGTTGAAAAATACATAAATGAGATCATGAATGAGAGCTGAATTAGCTTAGTTTTAATTAGATTTAAATGTATTTAGAAATTGTGAGATTTGAAGTTTCTTCTGTAAATTCTGTATCTTATATTTAATTCTAGAAAATTAGGTACATTAAGTCGGTATAAAAATGAAAATTACAGACATGGATGATGAATAAGTTTTACTGTGAATATTTGGTGCATCCTGGATGTTACAAGAAA
This sequence comes from Choloepus didactylus, assembly GCF_015220235.1. Classification (NCBI taxonomy): domain Eukaryota; kingdom Metazoa; phylum Chordata; class Mammalia; order Pilosa; family Megalonychidae; genus Choloepus; species Choloepus didactylus. Next base: position 114,560,409 of record NC_051315.1, read on the forward strand.
AGACCACAATGTTCCTCAGATAAAAAGTAGTAGTGGAAGTCTCTCCATGCATGTGCATTCATGGCCATGGTGTCTCTCTGCACCCTCATTGCATATGTTTGCCAGGGAAGCCCATCCTGTGCTCACGGACCACATTCTCACTAGAAAGCCATTACCTATGCATGGTGATGACGTCATTCCAGACAATGGAATCTGCGATCGCCTTCTTTCTCCTTGGTTTCCTCATTTCTCTTGTCTATGAGCATCTGGCACTGAATGCTTGCTGGGAGGAAGCACCAGGCTAGCTGCTAGGAGGTTTCACTTGTGTGCCCCAAACGCCATTATCTTTGATGTAATCTTGTTTGGGCAGACGTTATCAGTGCTGATTAGATTGTAATTCTTTGAGTGTTTCTTTGGAATGCGCCCCACCCAGCTGTGGGTGATGACTCTGATTGGATAATTTCCATGGAGGTGTTGCTCTGCCCATTCAGGGTGGGTCTAAGTTGATCAGTGGAGCCGTATAAATGAGCCGACAGGCAGAGGGAACTCAGTGCCGCTGTGAGTGATGTTTTGAAGAAGAGCTACAGACAAGAGGGACACTTCGAATAAAGCACAAGAGCTGCAGATGAGAGAGAGTTTGAAGATGGCTGTTGAAAGCAGACTCTTGCTCCAGAGAAGCTAAGAGAGGACAAATACCCCAAGTGCAACTAAGAGTGACATTTTTGAGGAACTACAGCCTAGAGAGGAACGTCCTGGGAGAAAGCCATTTTGAAATGCAACCTAGGAGCAAGCAGATACCAGCCATGTGCCTTCCCAGCTAACAGGGGTTTTCCAGACACCGTTGGCCGTCTTCCAGTGAAGGTACCTGATTGCTGATGTGTTACTTTGGACACTTTATGGCCTTAAGACTGTAACTGTGTAACCAAATAAACCCCCTTTTATAAAAGCCAATCCATCTCTGGTGTTTTGCATTCCGGCAGCATTAGCAAACTAGAACAACTTGGTCTAAGGAAATGCTCCTTTGCCCTTCAGCAATTTAGAATTCCCAGTCCATATGTCAGGGGAGAGGACTGTCAAATGGCTGTGTAACAAGGACCATTCTCTAGAGATTCTCCTCTCTTTAGGCAAGAGCACTGTCATCCCCTCAGGCTCTGTGGATACTGGATTTGCTGTCTGGAAGATCTGTGTCCTCTGGGCCAAGGAGCTCACCTGTGGTACAGTTCCTGTGGTTTTCCAGGCAGCTGAGTCCCAAAGCGGTGGGGGACTGTCCATTTTAACAAGAGCCTTAATGCAAATGGAGTTTGGGATGGGAGAATTTCTCTTTAATCTGCTCAAGCCCATGGCATGGGGTACACACTGGGAGGGGGGATTGAGGGGGGAGAAGCCCACCTTTGTAAAGTAGCTGCTGTCTGTGGATATTTACAATGTGGCAGCAAGGCAGGTAGAAGGAGAGAGGGATGGTGAGTCTGTTTCTCACAGAATTTACATGCTTTGGAAGTAATTCATTAAGGGACGATGTAGGGAGGGCCTGATTGTACCAGGCACTATCCTAGGTTTGGAGAATGGAGCAATGAAGCAAACAAACAGAAAGACTTGCTCTTGTAGAGTGTACATTCTAATGAAAAGAGATATAGAGCAAGGAAAATAAATAGGCTCATTATATAATATCTTAGATGACAAGTCTAGTAGGAAAAAAAATAAAGTAGGCTTAGGAGGCTGGAGGGTTATGAGTAGGAATGAAATTTGAAAATGGCACTTTAGTAAAGACTTGAAAGAGACGAGGGTGGTAAGCCATGGGTATAACCGGGCAGAGAAAACAGGATATGCAAAGGTTCTGGGGTGGAAACAAGGGGAAAATCAAGGAGGCCAGTATGCCTAGAGCTGAGTGAGCAGAGGAGTGGAAATCAGAGAGGAAATGGGAGCCAGACCAGGTTGGGCCTTGGTAGACCTAGTGAGGATTTTAGCTTTTACTCTGAGTCCAGAGCACAGCAACTTTTGAGCACTTGAAGCAGTGGAATGTGCTCATTAATTCAAATAGACAAAGAGCCTGTGTTTCAGACCTGATGCTTCTCTGAATGCTGGGGATACAGTGGAGAATGTGAAGACAGTCTGTGCCCTCCAAGAACCCTCAGTTTATTAGAGAAATTGGTCCCTAACACCTAAAGAAAGGGCATGTCAGGCTGGCAGCACATGTAGCAGAGAAAGGATAGGGTTGGCAAAAATTCTTAAGTGTGGTCAGTAGCTTGGTTCAAGTGATTTGAGAAGCATAAGGGAGATGATATAAGCCTCATCTTCAGCGACCCACTCTGGACTTCACAGCCCACCCTCAGAAAAAAAAGCTTTCCCTAGGATGGGTTTCCCACTGTCAGAAGCCTGAAATGTTGGCGGGTGCATTTAATTTGTCTATCTCCTGGTCTCGATCTTATCAGTCACCACAACCTATGATGACATAGCTGTTTGAATCTTCTTCTTCAAATAAGGTATGAAGGGGGAAGAGAAAGAGAGTCTAAGAAGACAGAATGCAGGGGGTTGGAATGGGGAGAGGGGCTGGAGACATGGGGAGGTGGAGACTTACCACCAAAGGGGTTGGGACACCAAAGGACAGAATAGAAGGACATGTGACCATGTGAATGGCAGAGGAGTGATGCTAAACAACACAAAGGAGGTGTACCTGGTAGTGACAAAAGCTGGAGAAGGAGTTGGCATGGAGAAATGTGTGGATTTAGGCAATACTATGCAAGCTAGGGCACTATAAATCGGTAATAAAGTAAATAAAAGGGTGAAGAGAGCATCTCAGTATTGTAACTGCTTTCTGAATGTTGGGGTAAATACTCTGCACCAGCACATTTATTTCTTCAGGAATATTCCAAAGTTTTAATTTTTTTTAGGTCTTGATGTCCTTTGGGACTACAGTAACCCTTAATTATGGAAACTACTTGTTATCTTAAGTCAGTATTATTGTCCTGTACATTTGGCTATTTTTGTGCCCAAAAAATAAATAAATGAAAGGGCAGAGGAGCTTCAATTTTATTTCTATTTTTTTTACTTAAGAGAAAATATTGAAATATTTTATGCCTTATACCAGGGATTGGCAGATATTTTCTTTAAAGGGCCAGTTAGTACATATTTTAAGCCTTATAGACCATACAGTCTGTCATAATTACTCAAGTCTGCCATTGTAGTGCAAAAGCTGTCATAGGCAGTATGCAAATGAATGCATGTGGCTGCAAGCCATAAAACTTTATTTACAAATCAGGTAGTGGGCCCGATTTGGCCTGTGAGCCATAGTTGTCCAATCTCTGCATTGTATTACCATCTTAGAAATCTGTCTTTGTTGAAGATTATTTTACTTAGAACTATTTGCTGTTGAGTAGATGTGATTCATTTTCATTCCTACTCTATATCATGTTTTACTCCAAAATCTTATGGTTTTAATAGTCAAAATTTAAAAGGTTAAAACTTTTCTTTTCTTTTCTTTTCTTTTTTTTCAAGTTTCAGTCTTCTTTGGACTTTTAGGATAGATAGGGAAGTATTAAAGCTTTTAATTGTCCACTCTCTTGTCCCTGAAGGCACTAAAATTCATAATTTCTGGTGTCATTTTTATGCTACAACAGCTATGTCATCAGTAGTTTTCCATTGCAGATGTAATAAAAAAGGGAAAATTAATTTCCTATCATTTGAATCAAAGTGGCCCAGTGCCTCGATATGGTGCTAAAATAAAGCTGATAAATTAATGGAATATTATAATCTGCAAGATGCTCTTTTGTTGAAGAAGGAAAATTGGTTCATCTTCCATGGTTTGAAAGGTTTATAGCAACAGGATCAACTAAATCAGCAATTAACAGTAAAAACACCAGATAAAAATGGACCCATCCTCTTTTACTGAGAGAATATAAAGTCCTCTCGGAATACTCAAAGGTTCTTTCTGTCGCATATTTAATGCATAGGCAAATAGACACCGTTGCTCCTAAATCTTGCTTTGGGAAAAAAAAATACCAAAAAGAGCAACATTTACTCTTTGCCTGCATGGGAGTGATTAAAATGTTGACAGCCTCACCGCGTCCCTGAGCTTCATGACAGCTGCCACTGCTTTTGAGCACAGCCGCAGAGCTAGGGCAAGCTTTATCGGTAAACAGCTCTACTGGGCCACAGATGCTCCACTTCCATTTCACACAAGCATCTGCTCCCATATTTTAAAGCTTTATTTCACAAACTTTGACAAAGGCAAAGATTCTGTACCATATACATTTGTTCCTCCAACAGGGTGACATTTGGTCGGTTCTCCAGGACCGTGACCCTAAGTTTTTGTTGGTGAGAACTGATGCTGCTTGTTGCCACAGATTTTGTTAATAGCAAAAACATTTCAATCCTTGTACAACCTACATTTAGGAAATGGAAATTACATCATGTTAGATTTTCCTTGGCAGAAGGGAGAAGAACTCTTCTGATCAGCCTCACCTAACAGGACTCACAGCATCTTTCAGGCATATTAAGTTTGTCCCAGTTTGTAGAGATGGTCCTAGTCCCACGTCACCCCTAATGATGACGGCTTCAAACATGGCTATAGCAATGCTACCGAAATATCCATTAAAAAAGGGAAGCATGTAAATACAGATTTGAAATTCAATAAGGAATTCAGAGAAAGGTCCAGCCTTCAGACCATCTCCTAGTTAAATGAATAAATGAATAGGCAAATTATTGCATAAAAAAAAATCTAGAAGGCAAGCAAGGAAAGCTTCACTTACTAACATCTGAAAATAACCCCTTCTGGAAAGGTATGCTTTTAGACTAAGAAAGCAGAAAAAACTAATTAGACAAGAAGCAACCGTGAACAAACATGTTAGCAGAATCAATAACTGGAACTGATCAGCTATTTCTTTAATTGTGCCAGCTGGGCGTCCGTGATGTGCTAAGCAGAGCATAATTACCAGTTTCCATCCAATAGCAAAAGATCTTTTCTGTTTCCTTCCTTTTGCATAAAGAGCTGGGCATATTCCATTTATACATAAAATTTTTTAAAAACTGAAACATTTGTGGAAAATGAGATATCTTGTGTATGATGATATTTTATGAATAATTAGAAGGAGGCCTAGCAAGTGTGACAATTGTGCTAATAAGAATGTGAGCTATCAAGGAAATGTAACTAATTTCTTAATTTAAAGGCCATTATGTGCTCTGTGTACAAAGCTGCATTATTAAAAGTAGGGACAATTTGCTTTGAAGCGTGGGTTGTGTAGTTTGTTCTAATTTGTAGAACTATGATTGATTTGAGCCCAAAGCATTGTGCCTACCACAACATGAAAGTCCATGCAGTACAGCTGTCTGGTACTATTAAAAGGAATTAAGACAGACTACGAGTTGTGTAAGTAAAAGGAATAGAGAAAAGAAAGGTTTCACTTGCTAATTCAAAGAAAAAAGATCCTGGCCCAATTGATTTGTATACTTTTTTTTCCCCGAGTGACAGCAAAACAAAGGTTTGTAAGCATGTAATAGACTAGAAAGACCAGTGTTTAAAAGTCCAAGTTTAGCTCTGTGTAACCAAAGAAAGCTTATCGTTTCTGACATATTGCTGTGGGAAACTGGCCTCTTCAGGGCAGTTGTCACCTGGAAAAGTGACATGTTAAAGGAAATATGTACATAGGGAATGAAGGGCAAACCAGAAAATACTGGAAGATTCTGATAAAATTAAGGATTTACTGAGCTTATTCCAAACTTACTTAATGTACTTTTCTAGAGCTTATTGGCGGGGAGTGGGGGGTGGGGGTGGGAGGAAAATAAAATTTCAAGTGACAAAGTATGACCTTTTTTTTTTTTTTCTGAGTCCCATCATTCCACATTAAATTAGAAAGAGGAGGACTTTTCTCAGCAAGCACAACTCTGCAGGTGGGGAGACTAGCTACACTGGGGTTGTAGATGCTTGTATTCAACCAGCCAACTGAGCCCTGGACAATGTTTCCGCTTCTTCCATGACATTCGGGAAGAATCCCTACACCATCTCCCTTCATTACCCACAATTCATTTCAATTTTGTTGAATTCAGTTCAGTTCAGGTCAACTCAAATATTTATTGTACATCTACTGTGCACCAGCCTATTGCAAGGCACTCAGATGGGCCGAGGGCCGTCCAGTCCCTGAGGAAATCATGAGTTTCTTTTGTCTCCAGGCTCTGTAAAGGTAAAGTGAAACCAGACTATTTCCACTTGACAGAATGGAAAAAGTCACTGCCTCTAAGGACCTTTATATCCTGGGTTGCTAGCCATTCTGGCTTGAAATGGGGATGGGGGAGAGCCCAATTCTCACGTCAGTTTGCCCTAGGACTTTGCACAGGCTATTTAACTTCTCTGGGGTTCATGAGTCTCATCTAAAAAGTCAGAATTACAATATTTCTTTGTCTTAATTTTTAAATTATAGGGTAGTAGTAAGAACAATATAACAAACCCTAGATTCCCACTATCCCAAATTCACAGCAGTTTATATTTTGTAATACTTCCTTCTAATATTTATGCATTACAGAAAAATTAAAGTTCTCTTTAACCACCATCAGAATTCCTTTGCTCTCACCATAATAATGTATTTCTTTCCAGTCCATCCTTTACTATTTTTTCATAAGTAGGATTGCTTTGTGTAGTCAAATGTTTTTACATTAATAACATATAGACTTATTCTGCAAATTTCTTATTTTACTGAACAATATATATTACATATTTATTATACATAATTTATATATTTTATATTATATAATATATTTTACTATGTTATATAAACTATATATATATAACCATATAGTTGATTCCTTTCACAATTATATGGTTGATTCCTTTCAGTGTTTAATTACATGAATGTATTACATTTTATTTATGTGGTACATTCATCTAAATTCACATAAATACGTGGTTTCCAAGTTTTCACTCTTAAAAACAAAGCTTCATTCCAAGAGCAGCACCTCGAAGAGTCTGTAGTCATGTAGACATCTCTAGGCTCTAGGGCTCTCATCCTATCCCATAGAACTTTCTGCATGATGGAAATGGTCTATAACTACATTGCCCAGTATGGTAGACAAGAACCACATGTGATTCCTGGACAGTTTCAATGAGGAAAGTAAGACCGAGGAATTGTTTATTTTATTTAATGTTAATTAATTTAAATTTAAGCAACTACAGTGGCTTCCGGCTATCATATTGAACAGCACAACTCTAGTTCACACAGACTACATTCAAATTCCAGCTCTACTACAAACTACGTATTCACCTTGGCCAAGTTACTTAACCTCTCCATTCCTCTGCTCCCTTTTCTATAAAATAGAGGGTTTTGAAGATTTAAACAGTTAAGACAATTAAAGTGCTTAGAATAGAGCCTGTTATACAGTAAATTCTATATGAGTGTTTGCTCTTACTCTTATTATTAACGGGAGTGAACATGTTCATGTGTATTTAGCTATTTGGGTTTCTTCTGAGATTTCTTGAACATAACCTTTGCCCATTTTACATTCTGATCATTTGTCTTTATTTTATTGATTCACATCTAATTTTAAGGAACTATCTGATAATGACTTTAAAGTAACTATGTTTAAACTGCTCAAAGAGAAAAAAGGATGACATCTACCAAAAGTATAGTAAAAAGTCATTTAAGATGAACATTCTCTAGTATACCTCTAACAAAAGTTCCAAAAGAAGAAATTATGGAGGGATGAGGTAAGAACTGAGAGTTTTCCAGAATGCGTAAAAGAAACCTTAGAACAAAAAGGTACTTTGAGTATTAAGAAAGATAAATAAAGATAAATCCACATCTTGATGCATGAAACTGAAACACCCCCCCTCCCCACAATCCACCAATCTTCTATTGGATTTTGCTTTCTACACTTTTTTCACTGCATTAATTTTTCTTCTTCAGTAATTATTTTGATAAGTATCTGCAAGTGGTAAATCCTTTTAGACTTTGTATATTGAAATGTATCCCTCTCCCTCTTATTTTTTCTCTCACTCTTGAATGACAATGTAGCAGAATATGAAATTCTTGACTGGCCATTTTTCACTTGACATATGAAGACATTAGTCTGTTGTCTTCCGACCTCTATTATGGCTTATGAGAAGTCCTTTGTCAATCTAATGGTCATTCCTTTAAGGTAAAGTATACAACTATAATAACTAACTTAAAATGTGTTTTTTTAAGTCTCATTCACAATACTAACAAAAACTATAAGGTCGTTGTGAAGTAAAATGCAAAGATGTGCAAGACCTCTGAGGAGGAAATTATAAGGCATTTACAGGAAGACCTGAATAACTTCATAGATAGTCCATGTTCATGGATTGGAGACTCATTATATTAAAGATGTAAATTCATTCTAAATTAATCTACACATTCTATTCAATTCCAATAAATATCTCAACATGTTTGTTTTTTTTTTTTTTTAAATAGAAAGTGGCAAGCTTATTTTGTAATTATGATGGAAGAGCTACAGACCAAGAATAAGATGACTTCGAAGAAGAATAGTAAGGGAGTGAGAACTATTCCTACAAGGTTAAAAAAAAATACATATGGTAAAGCACTGGAATTAAGAGAGTATGATTTTGGCAAAAAGATAGACTGAAAATGGAACAGAAGAGGAAGCCTATGTTAATTTTATTGTCTGCCTTTCTTAGCCTCAGCTTTCTTCCTAGGTTTTAGAAGTTTGGTTTGCATGTTCATTTTGAAGGAAGTTTCTGTTTCTATTTTGTTTGTCTCTTGCTTTGTCTCTATCCAGTAGTTTTGCAATTTTGAGTTTTCCTCACCCAGGTCCTTCACTTCCAATTTAGAACCAGATCTTAAAATCCAATCCTGGGACATCTGCTCTCCAGCCATATCAATGATATCACAGATCAGGCTGCTTGATTCAACTCCTGGTCATAAGACGACCAGGTTATAGCTTCTTTTAAGGATCTAATCCCAGAACTTATTTGAGCAGGCTTTTTCCTCAGTCTTTCCTCACAAGCAAGCAGGCCTCACCCAGCAACTGTCTTCAAGCCCTGAGCTACAGTCCTCCATTTTATAATTTTAGTTACTATTATATTTCAGAAGTTGGGGTCTCAGTCTTCACTGAAAGATTCCAGCAATAGAGCTCAGTAGGCTAGATAATTCAGTTCTACTCATTGCCTCTCTCTCTCTCTCTCTCTCTCTCTTCTTCCTTCTGTTGCTTCTTCCTCCCTCTTTTAATCAGTCTTTGCTAGCATTTGGAGCAGAGGCAGTATTTCCAATCATGAAATTATGAATCTATCTTGAGTGGAAGTCCCTTGAAGTGCCAGTAATTTTTTCCAGAAGAAATAAGGAGCATTTAAATAGAAATAAAGTGTCCAAGTAGCAATCTAAGTTGGATTCTAAGCTAATTCACAAATTCTGCTCTTAGCATTGTTTGCATATAAAGGTTGTTGATGACGTGGAATATGACTCCCAGGGAGGAATCTGGACCCAGCATTGTGGGATGGAGAACATCTTCTTGACCAAAAGGGGGATGTGAAATGAAATGAAATAAGTTTCAGTGGCTGAGAGATTCCAAAAGGAGCTGAGAGGTCACTCTGGTGGGCACTCTTAAGCATAATACAAGTAACCCTTTTTAGGTTCTAATGAATTGGAATAGCTAGCAGTGAATACCTGAAACTATCAAACTACAACCCAGAACCCTTGAATCTTGAAGACAAGTGTATAAAAATGTAGCTTATGAGGGGTGACAATGTGATTGGGAAAGCCATGTGGATCACATTCCCCTTTGTCCAGTGTACGGATGGATGAGTAGAAAAATGGGGTGGGGGGGGACACCCAGTGATCTTTTTTACCTTAATTGTTCTTTTTCACTTTAATTTTTATCCTTATTACTTTTGTGTGTGTGGTAATGAAAATGATGTTCAAAAATTGATTTTGGTGATGGATGTGCAACTATATGGTGGTAATGTGAACAATTGATTGTATGCTTTATATGACTGTATGGTATGTGAATATATCTCAATAAAATTGAATTATTAAAAAGAAGTTAAAAAAAAAAGTTGTTGATGAAAATAAAGATATGTGCTCATGAAGCCACCAAGAATGGAGAATCTGCCCCCTTCCAGCTCCTGCCTTTCCCCTGCCCAACCAACAACACTGAAAACCAAGGGCTGTCCTTGATTTGTGGCAGTGGTTTTCAGATTCTCCCATGGGATCCATAGAGGCCCAGCTGGAGGAGCTCTGATTTTATTCGCTTTACATTTTGGGGTTCTATGTAAGATTTCGTTTTAGAGAAATTTCCACTGCTATAATTGAAAATTCATGGTCTATGGTAAACTCAATCTATAAATTACTACAATAAACCCTTGATATTCTTCAGGTTTTCAATGGAGTCCTTCACAACTCCCCAAAATAGCATTGGCAAATAACCACTATACAATTAATTTTATTAGTTTCTTCATCTGCAAAGTGGTCATAATAATTAATATATCACAGGTTTTTTTGAGAGTTAAATGAAATGACATGTTGAATAAAGACATGAAATTGCATAGAGAGGAAAGCTGGCTGATAAGCAAAATGGAGCACAAGACTAATTTACGCTAAGGGAGAAGAAAGATTATTACAAATGTGGAATTTGGTTAATTAATAGATAATCAATACCACCAATGCCCACATGAAAATGCCAAGAGCCACTGTAATTAAAGGACCCAAATCTTCAAAACGCCTTGGCCTGGAATTTCTTTTCCTTTTAGAGGATGTCTGTAGTGCCGTACCAGCAAACTCCTCCCAGGCAAAACACATCTCCAAAAGCACCTCTATTTTTAGTAACTAAAATATCCATAAAGTCTAAATAACTCCAAGAACAATAAGGATTAATGTAAAAGTAAGCATGTAAGTATTTATTGAGCACTGTACTGGGTTGGTACCCTTTGCCGAGAATTTAGAAAGTACATATGTATTTCACAACATATATCTGAAATGCTATTTAATAATACAAAGCAAGAATCCTCAGTGGAGATCCAGAGGAACAGAAAAATGCCGGAGGAGGTCTGTGGCAAGAGAGCTTATGATCGATCAGGGTGAGCCACGGATGCCTCAGGGAGCACCAGGATTCAAACATTTCTCTTCGACAGCGAGGGATGCTGGTGGCGATGGCACAAAGACAGGGTAGCCCGGTGGTTAAGAGATTGGACAGTGGAGTCAAACCTCCCCGGTACCAATGCCAACCCTGCCATTTCCTGGTTCTGTGATCCTGGGCAAATAACTCAATCTATCTGTGCCTCGGTTTTCTCATATGTAAACTGGATTTTAATAATCGTACCTACCCTCATAGGAATGGTTTGAGGATTAGATACCTTAATGTTTGTCAAGGACCCAGAAGAGTCCTAGTAAGCACCGTGTCAGTGTTTGTTAAATAATAGAAAGATCTGAGCGTGCCTGGCTTGACCTGAGTGAACCTGCTACTTGAGAACTTTATGTAAAACTCTCAGCGCTCTGATGAGAAAGGGAAGCTTTTTTGAGTCTCCAAAACAGATGGGCTTGATTTCTACTCCTGCTAAGATTGTTGGACTATTTCTAGACAGACATGAAAACAGAGAATAGCAGAATGGTCTTAAATTCATGTTGCTTGCTCAGTGGTTTATTCAAGTTAGGCTCTTGTGGATGGAACAGAAAACAAACTTAGATTAAATGCAGTATTCTAAAAAGTCAGGTCCCTTTCCGTGAGCCTAGTCTTATGCGTTGTGAGCTTAAGTAGACGGATCTTTGAAAATAATCACTTCTTCTAGTGAGATGAATTAGCTCTTCCAGAGCCTTAGGGTATTGCTGAATATGTTACCTTTTCCAGTTAGGGGATCTAAAAGAAGTAGTATTTTAAAAAATTCTATGATTTAAAATGTTCTGCTCTCTTATAACGAATGTAATTTAGCATGAGTAGAATTAGACGAGCTACCTTGTCTGCTTAAGGTGCTATCACCCAAGCGCTGATTTGAAATAGCACCTAAACAGAAAAAGAATATAAATCTGCCTTGTATGCGTGAGCATGTGGCTCAGAAGTAGAACAACTTAAAGCCGCATAATTGTCAGCTAAAACAACAAAGCTGTCCTAAGGTTTCCTTCTAGCACCAAATTACCTTCTGTCCAAACAGAGAAAATTAGATTAGACTGCTTATAAATTAAACCTCTTCCACTAGCAAAATTACTCTGCCCTAAAGGAAGTGTTGCTCTCAGGCAATAAGCAGCTCCAGTAACATGACAGCTGGATCTGCCACAGAACTTATAAAGGTCATCCACTTCTCTCTCCCCGGCTCCTACCTCAATCAGAGAGATTGAAATGGACACTGACACATTGCTTGGGATTAAAGTTGGTGGCAGACATATCTGGGTATCAGATGCTTGGCATGTTCATCATTATAGAAAAGTGTTTACAGGTTAGTCTCCCATTTCTGTAAGAGGCCACTTTCATGGTGCAGTCTTCGGGGCAGCACCCAAAGATTGCCAATCTCCAAAATGTCTTTTCCACTGATCTCCCATCAAGTTTGAAATGCTGTCACTGGAGACTTGTTCTTGTGGGTTAGGTTAGGGCAGGATTTGGCAAACTTTTCCCATAAAGAGACAGATAGTAAATATTTTAGTTTCTGCGGGCTATAGGGTCCCTGTTGCAACTACGCAATTCTACCATTGTAGTGTGAAAGCAGTCATACACAATATGGAAACAAATGGACATGTGTCCCCAAAAAACCTGATTTACAGAAAGAGGCAGCTGTGCCAGATTTTAGCCCATAGGTGATAGTTTGCCAGCCTCTGGGTTAGGCTTTACTTCTTGACAAATTCTGATGTAGATTCCTCAAGGAGGCCATTCTCTGAGCCATGACCTGTCTTCAATTTAATGGCAAATAACAAATCAGAATTGCTTTCTGATACCTGAAAGCTATCAAGGAAGTAGGCCATCTCACAGAGATGTTTTAAGCAAGGAAACATGAAGAAGAAGATCTAGGCTAGAACTTCCACCTAATGAATGGAATATCATCAGGGTTCTAACAGAGTAATGTGTGTGTGTGTGTATATGTGAATGCATAAAGAAATTTGTTTCAAGGAATTGGCTCATGCAATTTTGGGGGCTGGTGGTCTTGAAATTCATAGAACAGGCTGGCAGGCTGGAAACTCTTGGGCAGAAACAAAACAGTGTAATTCATTGGTTTCTTCCTTAGGGAAACCTTAAATTTTGCGCTTGAAACCTTTCAATTGATTGGATGAGGCCTATCCAGATTATTGAGGATAATCTTTATTTAAAGTCAACTGATTGTAGAGTTAACCACATCCACAAAACACCTTCAGAGCAACACCTAGATTAGTGTTTAATTGAATATCTGGGTACTATAGCTTAGCCATGGTACCATCCATCACAGAAGGAAAATCTGGGGAAGGTGCTAGACTTCTTGGAGATTAAACAGAAGCCTGGGACAAAGTGTTCCCATAGTTAGGAGACTGCTAATGTGGGAAAATGCCAAAGACCAATCATTTATAGTTGGCCTTTTAGTTTAGGACCAGCTCTAAAAATGTGCATTTTATTTGGAGAGGTCTTACAGTATAGAGAAAAAAAAATATATTAAAGAGTCAAGACTTATAGGAGGCCTTATAATTATACTCTGACCTTGACCCTTTCTGTAATCACAGGTGACTTTTAATATCTTTTTTCATTTATGAAAGAAATATATATCCCAACTTGTGCAGTAAGTAATGGTTTCTCCTCTGTTGGATTATAAAGAGCAAGATTCGGGGAATAAACCATAAGTACAGCAAAACACTTTTGTAATTCTTGTTGATTATTCCATCAATTGAACAATTTGGGGATATTAAAATTTCTCATTCAACCAGATACTTTATTCTAACAAGATACCAAATCCTAAAAAGTTGTCTAAAATAAATCAATATTCATTTTTGACCAGATACTATGTATCATCAGGCTAGATCTTTGGTGGGCATGAGAAAATAGGGCAACCCTCTTTCCTACATGGAATTAATAGTCTAGTCGGAAAAATAAAATGCACAGATCTGTGAACAAGTCATATATCATGCACCAGTAATGAGCACTGGTCTGACTAATGGTAGGCAAACTATGGACCCAAGGCCAAATTTGTCCTATAGCCTGATTCTGGACTGCTTGTGGGCTAAGAATAGATTTTGCATTTTTAATGGTTGAATAAACATCAAAAGGAGAATAATATTTTGTGGCTCGTGAAAATTATATGAAATTCAAATTTCAGTATCCATATATACAGCCATATTGGAACACAGCCACCCTCATTCATTTACATATCGTCTATGGCCTCTTTCCTAGTACTACGGCAGATTTGATTAGTTATGGGAGAACTTACAGCCCACAAAACCTAAAATATTTATTATCTGGCTCTTTATAGAAAAAGGTGCCAACACCTTGTTTAGACAAGTACAAAGAAAATTAGAGGAACTAGAAATCAGAGTAGGCTGGCATCATCAAGAATGGTTTCACAGCAGTTGACTTGTACTTGAATCTTGAGGAACGAATAAGCATGAAGCATAAGGATTGAATTCATTCCAGCCTCAAGAACATTAGCTATTGTATCAACCTACGTGGGCATTGCCCTGCAAAATGGGAAAGGGTGACAGCTATGTATAGATGGAAGATTTCATGCTATTTAGGAGGAAGGAAAAAAGTAAGACTAGATGTGATATGGCTAAGAATATGAAATATCCTTAGTAAATTAATTCTGGCACACAACATAAAATAGTGGAAGGTACATGGATTTTGGAGTCAGGTGACAGCATCCGTGCCAAAGTAATGTAGATCATATTAAACTCTGAAATATAATATATTCTCCGTGTATGTCACTTAAGTAGGCAAACAATGAGAGTCTTAGTCTACCAAGATGCTATGACAAATACCAAACAATGGGTTAGCTTAAACAACAAACATTTATTAGTTCACAGTTTTGGAAGTTAGAAGTCCAAAATCAAGGCATTGGTAAGACCATGCATTCTCCTAGAAGTCTGTAGCACTCTGGTGCTGGCCTGCCATACTCTTTGGGGCAATCTTCGGGATAATTTTTGGGATTCCTTGGCTTCCATCTCTACTCCTCATCATATGATGATCTCTCTCTCCTTGTGTCTACTCTTCTGCTTTCCCCCAATTTCTGTCTTCTTGCTATGGCCTTTTCTGCCTTCTCTCTTTTTTAAATTAAAAAACTTTTTTTTACTTTTTAAGGCAATTTTATTGAGATAGAGTCACACACCATATAATCCATCCAAAGCATACTTTCAATGGCTCACAGTATCATAATGTTGTTGTGCATTCATTGCCACAATCAATTTTAGAACATTTTCATTACTCCAAAATAAAGAAAAAATAAAAATAAAAACAGAAAAGTACACCCAAAATATTCCATATCCCTTACTCCCCCACCCCCATTATTTATGTATTTTCTGTCTTTATTTTATTACTCATCTGCCCATACACTGGGTAAAGGGAGTGTCAGTCATAAGGTTTTCACAATCACATGGTCACATGAGAAATAATGGGGGGCAGGGTAAGGGTATGGGATGTTTAGGGTTTTTTTCTGTTTTTATTTTTAATGAAAATGTTCTGTGGTGGAGGTTGGGCAAATGCCAACCTTGGCTACCAGCATGGGGATGATAATGGGAAGTGAACCAGCATATGGAGAGACCTGGCCTGGGTGTGGGTCTCACTGAAGTGTTGGCTGATGTTGGCAGCCCTGAGGGCAGAGCCGTTGTGTCCTCCAGCCCCTCCCCCTTAGATACACACACTCACACATGCCTATATAGTGTGTGCAATGCATCACTCCAGGAAGCAACATCTATGTGGACTGGTGTGAAGGTGAGTGGTGCCCTCTGGAGTTGATCTTCGTTCACCTGTATAACTCTATGTCTGGGCAAACTACCCTGATGGACTGATTGCTCCTAGTTTTGAAGTTAGGGGAGGACTAAACCCTTTTGCTAACACCTGCAATAGCCTGAGAGCAGAGCACCCTCCACTCCACTTCCTTTCCATTCATGAATCAGCAGGGAACACAGAATTTACTAGCTCATTTGATGCTGTCCTACTAGAACAAAAATACTTCCCTATTTTCCACCACCTGACAGTTTCTCCACTGTCCAAGAGACCGTAACAGCCTGATCTTTGGTAATACTGATGTAAGTAGAAAGAAAAATGCCGTTTCATACAAAAGGACTCAGTAACTAAAGAAGGAAGACCAAGCCATATGAGAAAGATGGCTTCTGTCAAGGCAGAATTATTGATACAAACAGAAGAAAAGTTAAATTAAAAAGCTATGAAATGGCTTTAAGGAGCTGCAATAAGGGAAAACAAAACAATAATAAAACAAGACTTTCTGGACCTAAAAATATATTTAGAACTCAAAATAGAAAAAGAGCAACTTAAAAAGAGTGCAGTTTCTGATGAGAAAGGAAATCAAAGTCTAAAAAAAAAAAATCAAATATAGGAATTAGTACCCAACACAGAGCCAGATTCAAACCAAACAAACAAAGGAACTAAAATAGTTTAGAAACATGAAGGACCTAATATCTGAATACTTGGAAGCATAGAAAGAAGAAAAGGAATAGATGATAAGAAGTGGTAATAAAAGAAATAAAAGAAAAAAATTTACATGAACCATAGAAAGACTTGAGTTTTTTGAATACTATAACTCACCAGTTCCTAGTCATGATTAAAGAAAAATGAAAGATAATGACTAGATTCAAGCTGGTGAACTACCTAAACCAAGCCAAAGTTAAAGAGAAAATCCTATGGAGAAATAAAAACCAAAAAGGTTACTTACTGTGCCAGTTTGGATATATAATGTCCCCCCAAAGCCATGTTCTTTAATGCAATCTTGTGAGGGCAGACATTAATCTTTAGATTGAAATGTGTTTCCATGGAGATGCAACTGAATCAATTGTGGGCGAGACATTGATTAAATTATTTCCATGGAGATATGGACCTGCCCATTCAGGGTGGGTCTTAATTAAATCACTGGAGTCCTATAAGAGAACTCACAGACAGAAGGGGCAGGAAGCATCTGAGAGAGACTTTTGCAGAGACATTTGGGAGCTGACAGAGATGCTCAGAAATGCTTGGAGATGCTAGCCCAGAGACATTTTGGAGAAAGCCATTTTGAAACCAGAAACCCAGATCAAAGGAACAACAGAAACCAGCCATGTGCTTTCCCAGCTAACAGAGATTTTCCAGACGCCATTGGCCATTCTTCAGTGAAGGTATCCTCTTGTAGATGCCTTAGTTTGGACACTTCTATGGCCTTAGGACTGTAGCTTTGTAACCTACTAACCCCCCCCCTTATAAAAGCCAATCCATTTCTGGTATTTTGCATAATGGCAGCATTAGCAAACCAGAACACTTACATAAAAAAGAAATTCAGTATGACTCCTCTTTTGTAAACCTAGAAGCTAAGTAGAAAGTGGAAGTATGCGTACATACGTTTAAAATCCAAGATTTCTCTAACAAGTGAAGATATCTTTCACAGGAGGACAGAGAGGATATTTTCAGATATATAGAAATTCATAAAGTATACTACTGAAAAATTATTGCTAAACATACCTGAGGAGTTACTTCAACAAAATGAAAATTAGGTCGGATCAAGAACCCAAGATGGGAGAAGACAATATAAGAAGCAATGATGAACAGCATCTTGTAACATTTAAATGGAAAATGGTAATATGAGTGCAAATTATAACATATGTTTAAAATGAACTTTTGTAAAGAATAGATATCCTTTAGGAGAAAGCTTAATAATGCCCTGGATTAAAAGCAAGTGTAATCAAAAGAGTGATATATTGAATTAGAAAGTGCAGAGATGAAGCCAAATTCATATGAGGACTTTCATAACAATGACAAATTATTCAATATAGCACTGGGTCAACTGCCTAGCTAAGTTAAGCCAATGAAGGACTCCTATGTCATAATATGTTGGAGAATGAATCATGTACCCCACAAAGGAGATGTTCAGATATTAATCCACATACTTGTGTGTGAACCCATTGGTAATAAGACCTTTTGGAGGTATTACTATTATTGGTTAAGATGTGGCCAAATTGAATCTGGGAGGTCTTAGTCCATATTACTGGAGGCCTTACAAAGAGAGGAAATTCGGCATCAGTCACAGAAAGCTGCAGGAGAGAGAATGAAGCAGATCGCCCTGTGATGGAGGGCTGCCGTCACCAGAGTGCTGCCAACTTTGGGAACAAGCATGGCCTTGCCAACACTTTTGATTTTGGGCTTCTAGCTTCCAAATTGTGAGACAAATTCTTGTTTAAGCCAACAAGTGAGTGGTACTTGTCATAGTAGCTCTGGCAAACCAAGACATGCTATATAAAAAACTTGCAAATGGATTGAATATTCATGTCAATTAAAAATATCAGAGGAAATTATAGGTGACTATTTGTTAAACTTTGAGGTAGAGGGGTCCCTCTTAAGAAAGAAAAGAAATTCTTTCCATAAAATAATGGACAGATTTGTTTCCATAAAAATATAAAGGTTATGTAAAACAAAGTCTAGATAAAAAGGTAGAGTAGGAGAAAATAATCATAATATATATAACCAAAGGTTAATATCTCTAATATGCAACTGAGATTTTTTAATTTGCAAAAGACAGAAAATTCCACAGAAAAGCAGACAAAGTGTAAAATGGGCAATTCCCTGATAAGAAGAGAAAATGTAAATGGACACTAAATAAATGCTCACTTGTAGACAAGGCAATGCCAATTAAATCAACAATGAGATAATATTTGATATGAACAATAGTTTCTATGAATTAGTTGTCATTATTTTGTATACTAAATTATTAAAAGTAGTTATATATTGTGTTGGAAATGAGAGAGATAAGGGAATTGATCAATTTTATTTTGGACATGTCTATATTATTCAAATTGTTATAATAGCATGTTATTTTTATTGAGATAAAATTTAGTCTTTTAAAATGTACGATTAAGTGAATTTTTGTATATTCACAGAGTTGTGTCAACCATCACCATTATCTAATTTTCGAACTCATTTATCAGCCCAAGAAGAAGCTCCATACGCAACAGTAGTCACTCCACAGTCTTCCTTCCACTTATACCCTGGCAATCACTAATCTATTTTCTTTCTCTTTGATTTGCCTAGTCTGGATATTTCATATAAATGGAACCATACAATATGCGGTCTTTTGTTACTGTCTTATTTCATTTAGCATTTTTTTTTTTTAGGGTTCATCCCTGTTGTAGCTTTTATCAGTACTTTTTTTGTGGCTGAATGATATTCCATTGTACACATACACCACATTTTATTTATCCATTCCTCCAATGAAGAACATTTGAGTTGTTTCCACTTTTTGGCTCTCATGAGTAAAGCTGCTAAAACATTCACGTACCAGTTTTTGTGTGGACATGTTTTCATTACTGTTGGGTAGACAACTTGTGAGTAGAATTGTTGGGTCATAGGTAACTAATCATTTGAGGAACTACCAGGCCATTTTCCACAATGGCTGCACCATTTTACATCCCCATTGGCAATATATGAGGGTTCCAATGTCTCCACATCTTCATCATCCCTTATTATTGTCTGTCTTTTTGATTATAGCCATCCTAGTGGATGTGATGTGGTATCTCATTATGGTTTTGATTTCCATTTCTACAATGACTAATGATGTTGAACATCTTTTCATGGGCTTACTGTCCATTTGCATGTACTTCTTCTTTGAAAAATCCTTTGCACATTTTAAAAATTGGGTTATTTATCTTTTTATTATTGACTTGTGAGAGTTCTGTATATATTCCAGATAAAAGTCCCTTATCAGATAGATGATTTGCAGAAACTTTTTTCTCATTCTTTGTGTTGTCTTTCACTTTCTTGGTGGTGTTCTTTGATGCACAAAAGTTTTAAATGTTGATAATGTTCAATTTATTTATTTATTTATTTTGTTGCTTATGCTTTTGATGTCATATCTAAGAAATCATGGTTTCTAATAATGATGTCAGTTCTAAAAATTCAAATATTAGAGCAAAATTAGTTGAGGAAAACAATCCATCAAACAAATCTACTTTCATATCTACTTATACTAAATCTTATGTGTATAAATGAAAAAGTAAATGGAGAGTAAAGAAAAGAAAGTAGTGCAGAAGAAAAAAATGAGGAAGGAAAGGAAGAAAAAGAGATTGGAGAAGTAGGGAGGGAAAATGGCAAGATCTATCACTAACCTTTATTGAGAATTTACTAGATGACAGCATTATCTCTTCTAACTCTCTATAAAACCTGTTCTTTAGACACTCTTATTATCCTCCTTTTGGGAATAAGAAACTGAGGATTCAAGGATTTAAATGGTTCACAGACAGAAAGTAGGGTAGTTGGGAACTGGACCCAAGTCTGCCACCAGAATTTAAACCCCAGGGTGTTAGTCTCTACTTATACTGAAAGGAAGACGTGAAAACAAGAAGTAGGGAAACTTTCAGTGCAAACTTGCTTGTGGAAAGCACATATTTGACTTGCCTACTTCCAGGATCAGAGAATGTAAAATTTTGGAAAATGAAGCCAGGGACAGATGTTGTCCATTTGGGAATCACTTTGAGTGGTGAGCATAAGGGACAGCCTATGCCAGGGTGGAGGGGAGGATCAACCACCCTGTGAACTAGTGCATGTAAAGGAAAATCCCCTGTGGGGGCAAACGGGCAGTCCATGAACAGAACCCTCATAAAACCCACAGGCATGAAGCACCAGGGACAAGAAGTTTTGAACGGGGAATAGGGTACAAGTTCTAAGGCAAAACAAACCTGCGTTGGAATTCTCTGTTTTCCCTTAGTGCAGGCTCTGAAGGAGAAAGAAAAATCAAGTGAGCTGAAAGTTGCAGCTGGCACTTAACAAAGCAGGTAAGTTAGAGTCACAAGAGTGCCTCAGTTGACTTGAGAACACAACCAAATTATGGGAATAAAACATTCGTCACAGGTCCTTCCAGAGCTGTCTGTGACTGTAGCACTGTTTAATCTGTACATATGACTTGAACTCTGATCTGGGGGACAATTATACACCAAGAAAATAAATAAACAAAAAAATAATAAGATGCAATAGCAAATAACAACACATGCTACAGATATAAATTTTCCTTTTTGTTTTCTTCAACTTCATCATCCATAAATTAATAGGAAAAAAATTCCAAGACATCTGAAAAGTCTGAGAAGGTCAAACTAAAAGGACCAATCTAAGGAATCAGATTAAATGCCTCTTTATGAAATCAATTTATTATAAGAAATGAAATTTTAAAAATAGCAAATGTATATTCTCAATAAATTGTATAAGACATTAAGTAATAGAAGGAGAAAGATGTGAAATCAGTGAAGACTAGATTTTCATGAAAGTATAATTACTGAATTTTAAATTGAAGCAGAATGTGATGGTTTGAAGCTCAATGAACCCCCGAAAAGACCATTCCCGTGGGTGTAGACCTACTGTAAGTGGGACTTTTTGATTCGGTTGTTTCAGTTAAGGTGTGCCCCAGATAGGTCTTAATCCTCTTACCGGTGTCCTTTATAAGAGATGAAATTCAGAGAAGCACAGAGAAGCTGAGAGAGAAGGGCATGCAGAAGCAGAGAGAAACTACAGAAACAGAGAGGAAGTCACTGAAGCCAGAAGCTGGAAGGAACAAAACCCAGGAAAGAAGGGAGACACCAGCAGACATCACCACGTGTCTTGAGGATCACCAGTAGCCAGTCTTCAGGGAGAAAGCATCACCTGTTGATGCCTTGATTTGGACATTTTTCCCAGCCTCAGAACTGTAAACCTGTAAGTTAATAAATCCCCAATGTAAAAGCCAACCCGTTTCTAGTATCTTGCATTCTGGAAACTTTAGCAAACTAAAACACAGGGGCAGTGAATAGCAGATTGCCTTGTGCAGAAAACTGAATCAAGTATTGGAAGATCAAATTAAGAAATTCTTCCATTCTCAGACAAACAAGAACTCAGAAAATGTAGCACCCATTATCCTTTCCTAATTAAATCACATGAAGAAATACTAAGCTGACTAACAAGTCAATCAAAATAGTATACTAAAAATAAGGATGATAGGATTTAAAATGATGATGATAAATAAAGCCAGTTAGTCATAATCTGTATATAAATAATAGTTGGATAAATGGTTTTTGAACTTAATGAAATTGTTAAATTCTTGAAATTTTATATTTTCTTGAAGTTTTTGAGATAGGAGAATAGAATGTGTCTATTTATCCATAATGATGTATCTAAACAGTTTATTTCTATAAAATTTTGTAAGTAGGTTCAGGGGATTCAGGAATTAAAATTTTGCTAAATGTATTAGCTTCTACGAAGGGCATTAGATAATACTATCTCTTATTTGTTAGAGAAGCAAAGATTATATTTTTAATTCAAAGGTAACCAGCAGCAAAATGGAATGCATTACTTCTAAATTAGTGAGGAGAGTAAATAACAAATAAAAGTTGAACAATATACAAATGTAATTGAAAAGAAAAACAATCAAGAAAACTGAAAGCACAAGACAATACATGTTTGGTTATTAAAATTCATGAGAATACATCAAACTCTTTCATTAAAAACAAAAGTTTTAGATTAGTTTTAGACAAACACCTAAAAGAAAATGATATAAAAAATTAAAATTAAAGAGATAGACAAAAACATATCAGGATAGGAAGAAACCAAAAAGAACATAGGCAAAAATTTGACTGCAAAGATTCTCTTTTCAATATTCAAAAATACATACCCAACAATTTGATGCAAACTGATATCCAGTTATAGAGGACTGGATAAATAATTTATGGTACAATCGTAGAGTAGAATGTTAAAATGTAGTGTTGAGGAATCAGTGTTAAGTGAAGGAAGTAGATTACAAGAAGTGTTATACTGAATGGTATATGTAGCACAAATGTGAGTGACATTTTTAGAATATACCATCCCCTTTATGTACTATAGTAGTCTGAATTTGTTCTTTGCTTCTTAAGTTGCCTGATGAAAGTGAAGTGAATCATACTATTCTCTTAACAGCTGATTGGTGAAGGTCTCCATGCAAGAGAACAAGACTAATTATATATTAATATATAGGCTGGGTATAAAAGAAGCACCAGCCTCAGAGGTGACTTAAGATGAATTCTGCCCAAAAATAATGTAATAATGTTCCATATGGAGGGTAGCAAACAAACCCAATCAAAGCTTCCTTTGGGGAATTAAGAATGCTAAAACTATTCAATGAACCCAGATTAGATGTACAAAAAGAAAGCCTCAACCTGAATTATATCCCAAATAACACATAGCAATTTTTCTGTTTCTCCCTTTATCCTAGTGTGTAATCCTGCCTTGGAAGCACTTGGATCCGGAGTACTATACTGCTGACAAAACAGCTTCCCTTGTTATTCCATGTCCCTATGTGTCCCTGAAATAAATCCTCATGTACCCTGAAATAAGTCCTCCTCATCAAAAGTAATCTGCTGTGTTTCTTCTTTGGGACTTTACAGAGCTTGTTTGTACATATGCACAGCCTAATCCTATTGTTTATATGCATAAAGAAGTATCTGGGTTTCTATGCAATAAAACCTTGTGCTTAACTTTGAGGATTGGAATTTGTCATGATTTTTATTTCCTTCTTTTACATACCTATAATGTCTACTATTTCTATAATGAATACTTATTATTTATGCAACAGAAAAAAAAAAACAATAAAAGGTACTCAAAAACAAAATTTAATTTAGAGGCAAATTAATTTTAAAGCAAACTACAATGCTTTCTAAGCCATTTGGTAATATACATGTATAGCATTAAAGCCATTCATATTCTCTGACCTAGTCATTCTACTTCTGGGAATCTACCCTAAGGAAATTATCTTTGTTACAGAAAAAGCTTTATGTACAAAGTTGTTTATCAAAGCATTATTTATAATAATTCAGACGTTGGAGAGACCTAAATATTCAACAAATAAAGTTTGGAAATACCATTTAATAGAATATAATGGAGTAAATGATGATGTATAACAAAGGGCTTTTGATAACATGGAAAAATGCTTATAAAAGAGTGCAAAATCACAACTAGGATGAAGTACTATTTTTATAATAAATAATTATATAAGGTATATATGTTTTTAATGCAAGAAATTAGAAAAAATAAATAAGCACCAAAAATTTTCCTCCCAGCTCATAGTCAAGGGTCTGAATAGAAATCCTGAGCCTCCTGCCAAACTGCTAACTCCTTCAGTACCAAGTTCAGCCACTTTTGACATGGATATACTACTTGTAGATGCCCAGTGTTTTTTGGAAGCGAGCAAGAGAGAAGAATGGAAAGAAAGAAAGTAAAGCTCCATGGTGATGGGAAGCACAGTGTCATCCCACCTTTTTCTTGCTCAAGTGAGAAGAATGTGTAACAAGCCTGAGGGGGCAAACCTTTGATACCCCTCCTTGGCTCCGAGTTTGTCCCAGTGCCCCGTCTTGCCCTAAGGCCCAAGAATGTGATCTGAAGAGTTGGTTTGGCTCATATGGGGTGAAGAAAAGGGTGGTAGCTTGTTTAACTGTTTTGCTTTAAAGGTGCTCCCAGGCCTCCTTGATCTATGTTAATTCAGTTCATAAATATTTATTGAGCAACTACTCATTCACTGAATCATTTATTCAACAACATTTATTGAGTGTTTACTATGTGTCATGTACTGTGTTTGGGCTGATTGTCCTTGCTCTTAGTATGAGGGAAAGTCAGATCTAAAATCAAAATCTTATACAAATATTTGAAGACTGACAGGATATTTAATAATTTTAAGAAAGTATTACTAATTTTTGGAAGTGTGAGAATGTGAAAGTATTTTGCAGATATTTTGTTTGTTTGTTTGTTTAAGAAAAACAGTCCTTATCTTTTAGAAATACACACTAAAGTGATATTTGATATTGAGACATTTGGGGAGGAGGTGGGGCAGTATAAATGATTAAAGTGTTCATATGTTGATAATTGTTAAAGCAGTGAGAAGGAAGCATGGAGGTTCATTATGTTCTCTGTACTCTGTGCATGTTTAAAAATTTCTATAATAAAACTTGTTTTTAAGAACACGAAGAAAACTAGATGCAGATATACCAAAAATAATTGCCCACAAACATGAAACATGAACTGAGATGATTATTTTGAAGGAAAGGAACACAGAACTAGGAAAACAAAGCAAACTTGAGACATCAGGGATGCATAGGCCAGTGATTCCTAGACTGATATGAGAAGGGGAAGTAGCTGTTAATCAGGTAAAATAATGGAGAGTGTGGAGCACTCCAAGCAGGGAGACCCACCTGTTCCTGGGTCATTAGGCAGGTTTATGCAGGGCATATTCTAGATCTAATGGACGGCCACTGTAGGCTGGAATGCAAAAAAGCACAGGCTCAAGTTGAGTGACACTAGGCCACAGGACAGGGCCAGGCTATGCAGGAGGGCTTTAGGTCTAAGAATATGAGCTCTGGTACAAAAAGCAGCGAGGTGCCATTCAAGTTTGGTGACATGATTTTTATACTTATATTTTGCAAACATTACCGCAACTGTGATGAAAAGAACAAGTAAGGATGGTGGAGTATGGGACGGTGAATGGACATAGGAAGGCCCAGTAAGAGGTTATTATAGTGGCGCAGTTGAGAGGTAATGACAGCTTTGATTTTGTGGTTCCAATAGAGACAGAGTGAGGTGGATGGCTTTGAGAGAATATTTAGGAGAAAATGGCCATATGATTTAGAGACAGATTAGATGTGGTGGACATGAAGGGCCTAGCCTTTCATGCTGCAAAGTTGAATAACACATGACCCCATCCTCAGGGAGTTTAGGTCAAGTGTGGGGGCGTGAGATAAGCAGTTTTAAACTAATATGGCAAGTGCTAAGATAGAAGTAGCCTGACAGGCTATGAGGGCACAGAGGAAGTGATTAAACTTACACCAGCCTGAGAGTTCAAGGCATGCTTCCTGGGCAATGCATATTTAAGCAAAATATAAAATGGATACATGAGAATTGGTGAGGAAAAGGAAGATGGCAATGGTGTTCCAGCAAAGAGAACAATAAGAGCAAGGGCATGGAAGATATAAAACAGCATCAAGTGTAGGGCAGGATCCAGGGTAGGCCAGGAAGACCCTTAGGGATAAACCTTAAGGAGGCACTCATTCTCAGGTACACATGCAAGAACCTGAAAATCAGTACCTCTTTCAACTATGCATGCGAGGCACCTCTTGTGCACCCCTAGTCCCAGCCCTCATGGTGTGTCTATGTACTGAGGCATGGCTCTGAGGCAGGGAATGATGGGAGATAAGGAAGCAAGGGCAAGATAATGCAAGGTCTTGTTCTGTGTCCTACAACTTCATTCTACAGGAGCACGAAAACATCAAAGGGCATATGCACAGGAGTTAAAGGTCAGTTTCAGACTTTTGATAAATCTTTCTGATGTAGAATGGACAAGGGAGAGAAGACTAGAAACAGATAGACCCATTAAGAGGCTGTTGCCCTAATCTAAGGGACAAGATGGTGAGGATTTGGTTAGGGGACAATAATGGTAGAGGAGAGAAGTTTACATATTCAAGAGGATATTTAAGCCAACAGATACTTGTAACAATGTTTATAGCAGCATTGTTCGCAGTAGCCCGAAGCTGGAAACAATTCACGCGTCCATCAACAAATTAATGGTTAAACGAAATGTGGTATGTGCACACCCTGGAATTTTAATTGGCCATAAGACAAAATGAAGTTATGAGACATACTGCCACACAGAAGAACCTTGAAAACTTTATGCTCAGTGAAATAAGCAAGACAAATAAAAGACAAAAAACATATGATATCACTTTGACTAGAAATAGCAAATCTGCATGGATAGAAAGCAGATTAGAGATTACCAAGAGAGGGATGGTAGTGGGAGGGGGAAAGGGAAAGTGTTCGTGAAAAGTTTAAAAAAAAATTTTTTTAAGAGAAATTTAGGAAATCTTGGAGAAAGATGAATCTAAGGTAACCCCCAGATTTTTCCTTTGGGGAACTGAGTAGACGATGGTGCCATTTATTAAGATTCCCTGTAAGCATACACACATACACATACACATGCACACACACACAGAGCTTGCCATGCTCAGAAAGCTACTGTGCTATTTACTGCATCCAGCCACTGTATTTCCTAATTAGACTGTTCTGCCTTGGAATAAAAACCCAGTTAGGTCTAGCTTCTACACCGCAGTTTTGTTCCCGAAACATTGTGGTCATGAAGATTTTCAAGAATGGAGTTTGATTTTAAAAGTAGTAGATGGTAGAGGGTAATGATTTATGGAATGGAAGAATAATACTTTAAGTTAGAAGGATCAGTTAGGTTTTCTTTTTAACAAGCCAGCCCCAAATTCAACAGCTTTAACAGCAACTATTTGTTTTTGCTCCTGCTCCTACAGGTCGGCAGGTGGACTGATTGAGGCTCAGCCAGGTGCCGTTGGTTCCAGGCCACAGACAGCAGTCAGGTTATCTGCACAAACCATTTTGGGTCTCTGTCTGCAATATACTTCCTAATATCTCATTAGCTGAAGAAAGCCACATGGCCAAGGACTCAGTCAAGGGGTGAAGGAATCCTCTGACTAGTGGGAAGAGCTCTAAAGTCACATGGCAAAGGATGTGGGTACAGAGAGAAGACCTGGAGCCAATAATTTATTCTATTATCATCAACTCTTTTGGTCACAATTAATTCATGTCTCTCCCATATGACAAATACCTTCACTTCTATCCATGTTCCCCAAAGTCTTACCCAACCATGGCATCAAGCTCAAAATATAGGATCTCATTCTCTTTATCAGGTCTGGATTCAATTTCTCTTAATCCAGAGATGCATTTGTTTTATTTTTATTTTTTAAAAATTAAATGCTAAATTTTGAGATATACTATAGATTCTCATGTAGTTATAAGAAGTAATACAGAGAGATCCATGGACCCTTCATCCCATTTTCCCCAATGGTAACATACTGTAAAATTATAGCACAATATCATAACCAGGATACTGGCATCAATACAGTGCACTTATTTTATTCAGCTTTCCCCAGTTTTACTTGCACTCACTAATGTGTGCATGTGTCTGTGTGTTTAGTTCTATGTAATTTTATCATGTGTGTAGGTTTGTATATCTACCACCACATTCAAGATATAGAACAGTTCCATTATCACAGGGAGCAGAGATGCATTTTTGAAGGAATGAATAGTGCTTTAAATTAGAAGGCAGCTTTGTGATAAGCCACTCAAGTTTGCCCTCTTCCCCTGCCTGTTATATTATGCAAGTTTATTACTGACCACTTGCTTACTTCTCCAACTAAGTAACATGTGCTGTGAGGTTCACAGCAATGTGATAACCAATGGTACATGAAATCACAAGGAAAAAAGTGCTGGGTCTTCTGGAAACATCCATTCTAAATAATGGTAAGTAACTTTAAAATTTATTTTTACATGAACACAGCATGGATAGAATAGAATGCAATGCTTTTATCATTTTTTATTTTTTTTAATAATTCAATTTTATTGAGATATATTCACATACCATGCAGTCATACAAAGTGTACAATCAGTTGTTCACAGTACCACCACATAGTTGTGTGTTCATCACCAAAATTAATTTTTGAACATTTTCATTACCACACACACCAAAGTAGTAAGAATAAAAATTAAATTGAAAAAGAACAATTAAAGTAAAAAAGAACACTTTTTTTTTTTTTTCTTTTTGCCCCCGTTTTTCTACTCATCCATCCATACACTGGACAAAGGGGATTGTGATCTACATGGCTTTCCCAATCACACTGCCACCCCTCATAAGCTACATTGTTATATAATCGTCTTCAAGATTCAAGGGTTCTGGGTTGTAATTTGATAGTTTCAAGTATTTACTTCTAGCTATTCCAAGTCATTAAAACCTAAAAAAGGGTTATCTATATTGTGTGTAAGAGTGCGCACCAGATTGACCACACAGCTCCTTTTGGAATCTCTCAGCCACTGAAACTTATTTCATTTCTTTTCATTTCACATCCCCCTTTTGGTCAAGAACATGTTCTCCATCCCACAAGGCCAGGTCCAGATTCCTCCCCAGGAGTCATATTCCATGCTGCCAGGGGGATTTACACTCCTGGGTGTCAGATCCCATGTAGAGGGGAGGGCAGTGATTTCATCTGCCAAGTTGGCTTAGCTAGAGAGAGAGGGCCACATCTGAGCAACAAAGAGGCATTCAGGAGGAGGCTCTTAGGCAAAATTATAAGCAGGCCTAGCCTCTCCTTAGAATGCAATGCTTTTTTAACCCAAAAGAAGTCTTCAAAGATAGGCCCTGCCAGTTGCAGCCATTTGGGGCCACACTTCACATCCTCCACAATTACAGAATGATCTCCACCCTCTAAGAAGTACTTTGGTAAAAACTGTGAGAAACATGACTAGTTACCTGTGTATCTGCTATTTTCCTCCTCCTTGTTCAGAACATCCTTGAGACCAGGTACTCTGCAGTTCCTATTTTATTATTCCTGGCAGTAGTGAGCAGAGGGCATGTCACAGAAGATGCATCCAACTGATGTTTGCTGAGTTGCTTGGTGCCTTGCTGATTGAATCCTTTATCTCTATCAATGACGAAAGAGTCAGACAAACCATGGATTTAGTTTAGACTTTGTCCCTAATAGTTATGTGACCTTGAGCATGATATTTTGGGATTCAGTTTCCTTGCCTGTAAAATCTAGGCCATAATACCCATTTCATGGGGGTTGTTGCAAGATTTAAAGGAAATTTTGTGCCAAGTGCTCAGCACAATTTGTGATACAAAGTAGGCACCCAAGAAAGAGAGCTGTTACCATAGTGATGATGATGCTGGGATGTTGAGGATGTTGGATTAATTTAAACAACTAGAGAAAATAGTAAAAGAGCTGTAAAGCAAATGAAGAATAATGAATGGGGGAGATGTTTTAAAGAACAAATATTTTTTTGTTCAACATCAAATACCAACTTTTTTCCAACTAGTGAAGAGTGTAAAACTGATGTCTGCTTTAGGATAACAGCTAAGAGATGTTAACTGAAGCAAACAAAACCATCAATATTCTCCTTCTTACATCTGAGAATTAGATGGAAATCCCAAGACTTACTCATATTGTCTAAGTTAATTATGAATCAGATAGAATCAATGATGCTATAGGGAAAACACTAAAAATAAAACAAATGTGTCTAAGGGGGGAAAGGCTTTAAACAGGGCTGTGAGAAATGAAAACCTCTAGAGTCATTTTTCTCTCTCTCCATTTTTGTGAGAGCATTTGAAGAAGAGGCTCCTTTCCAGGGCTTATCATTATGGAAAAGTGATAAGATGAAAAGATTGTCTGTTAGGCCTAGATCATCTATCGAGAATGTACAACCTTCTGCACCCAGTACAGAGAGGAGCTCTGTGTGCCACATCCTGGAAAAGGATGGCTGTACTGCTATCCTCTGTATCTGTTCAGCTTGCAATAGCATCATTCTTCTGCAACACCTCAATGAGTGCCTCACTCTCCACATCAACAAGCCCAAACCAGTCTTTAATCAGAAACCTTCATTTCCAAAGTGGCTCATTTGTCTGAGAGACCACTTTCCCAGTAGTGCTGGCTGGTCAATGACTCCAAACATATCTTTAAATCCCATGCTTCCTAGTAATTAGGGCCATTTCCCTGACAGCAAGAGGATATCGCTGCATGCTTGTTTAGTCAGGGTTTGCTCCTGGCAGCGACTGTACTGCTGGGAAGAAATCCACAACCCTCAGGGGCGAGAGAGCGCAGGACTGTTCCTAATGAAACAAATTCACGGATCTTAATGAATGTGGAACATGGCCTATTTGGGGGACTTGGGGGGTCCATAAATAGCACTCCTTTTCCCCACCTGAATTCTGAACCAATTAAGAGATTTACTACATGCCTAAGGTGTGGAGAAATAATGGGCTTCCTAATTCTGAACCACCAAATTAGACATTACCTGTACCCACACAGGCTGGGCAGGACCTCCTCCAGCTTCCCTGTATTTGAACTGTAAAGCTTGCTGTGTGAGGGAGCAGAGCAGAAGATGGCAGGTAGCTCATTGCCAAAAACAAAGGGATGAGGAAAAGTCTGGTCTTAGTGTTCCCAGGTTCTCATCTATCCAATGCCATGAATCACCAGCTATCCTTTTGGAAGGAGAGAGCAAGTCGCAGAGAGAGGCCATGGGCTGATGGAGCTGTCTCCAGCATTAAGGAAATCTACAGCGAGGGACACTTCTTTTCCCTCGATCAGCCTGTGCCGCCATTACTCAGCCTTAACACTGTTGACATTTTGGCTCAGGTACTTTTGTGGGGGCTGACCTGTGCATTGCAGGAAGCTGCACAGCGTTCCTGGCCTCTACCCTCTAGATGGTAGTGATACTCACCCCTCTTCCCCAGTTGTGGCAACTGAAAATGTCTTC
This sequence comes from Choloepus didactylus, assembly GCF_015220235.1. Classification (NCBI taxonomy): domain Eukaryota; kingdom Metazoa; phylum Chordata; class Mammalia; order Pilosa; family Megalonychidae; genus Choloepus; species Choloepus didactylus. Next base: position 114,591,786 of record NC_051315.1, read on the forward strand.
TGATATTGCCAAATAGCTCCTGGTGGGCACAATCACCCCTGGTTGAGAACCACTGGCTTATACTGACACCAGTTCTGCCTGCTTTAAATCAATTCATTCTAAACTCTTCTGTTGAGTGCTTACTATGTGCCAGGCTAAGGGACAAAAAGGTAAAAAGATCTAGTTCTGGCCTTCAGTAGCTTGTGTCTGGTGGACCCACAGAGATGTGCCTAAGGAGACATTAGATGGTGCACACCGTTGTGTAATCGTTCCCCAGCAATGGCCCTTGAATTAGGAAAACCCAGTTTGACCGTGAGGACTTTGTTGTCATTCCTTCCATGATGAAACGCCTCTTGGGGAACCAGACCTTACTCCACAGGTCATTCGATTTCTGTTTCAAGAATGACTACTGCATTCAGTCTTGACATTCGGAACATATGCCTGCAGCCCATGAAATTTGTTTTCTCTCTGAGTAATGGGGCTTTTTCACCCTGTGTCTCCATGCCATCTGTGAGATCAAAGCCATTTATTTCATGATAGATATTAAGTCCTGGACAACTTAATCTTGACAGAAGGCAGAATCTCTAGGGAAAATGCAGAGTCTTTAAACAAAAATAACTCAATAATGTCCTTACCCCAGGACCTCTGAATTTTGTATACCAAACACATTGAGCCATTAACTGATAGGAATGTTATACTTAGGATACTGTGTAAAGTAGCCGTTTTTAAAGAAATAACTTTCCATTTCCACTATCTAAATCTCATGGCAGATGGTGGTGGCCGAAATGTAATGACCTCACTGAGAAATCTTTTCTGTGGTATCTTTTCCACAAAAGTGTCAGACATCTGGAGGTGGGGTGTGTGTGTGTATGTATGAGTTTTTGAAGATGATTTCAGAGGAATAGAAAGGACAATAATGACTTTCATAATAGGGCTCTAGCATTTTGTAGGGCACAGCCCATTTTCATGAAAGATCCCTTTGTGCTTTCCTACTAGACCATACGTAGAAACATCACTAGAAAAAAATGAGAATATAGCTCTTGTTTTTAACAGGACACTGAATGGAGGTGAGGAGGAGGTAAGAACTGAGCATGAGATGAGTTAGGGCATCTGAGTTTTAGACCCAGGTCTGCTTCTGACTGTGAGATGGTCTTTTATGTCATTTCCCTTAGAAATGAGATTCTCTCTCTGTCTTAGTTCCCTCATTTTAAAACACAAGGGGTTGGACAAGATTATCTGCTAGGTTTTCTTTAAATTCTGAAATTCTATGCATCTATAGAAGTAGCATTATAAAATTGTTAATGTTGAATAACTTTATTATTCATTCAACAGCATTTATTGGTGTTCTACTTTGTGCCAGCTCAAAGCACTGGGTCTACGACTTAAGGGAGTTGCTACTTTAGACAAGAAAATAAGTATAGATACTTTCTCATGAAAAATACCAAGGCAACAAAAGACTGCTTTGAAGAACCTCATAATGGTGTCTTCACTATTTTTTTTTTAAAGAATCTTTGTATTTAAAGAAAAGTTTAGGTATGTATCCAAGATCTTTAGGCATTTTGAAAAATGGAAATAGGTCACACACACCCCCTCCACTTTTAACAACAGAGCCTCAGAATTAGGTAGAACAAGCTCTGATAAGAAAGGCAAAGAGATGAGGCAGGCTAAGGAGGAGCCTCTACCCCCACCAGGACTCATTTCCCCATCGTCATCTCCCTTCTCCCAGCACACACTCTGTGTGTCTAGGGAATACTGATGATCACTCCACCAAATATGTATACGCAGACCCATACACATGCTCAATACACATACACACATGGGCGTGACCTCCTAAAAGTGGCTAGGTAAATCCACGAAGAAACACTAGAGAGAGGGCAGCACTTGTCTGAGCTCTACAGATCGAATTGCACTGAATATACGAGGTTAAGCACTTAGAATTTCAAACTCCACGAGCCTTAATATAGAGAAAGCATCATGCTCTCTGCACAGAAAGATACTAAAAAAGTGTTCTGCATTGATGACAGTGAATCTTTCTTGGAAATCTTGGTTGATATGTGGACAGATTGGACAATCCCGGCATTTAGAATATTACTCAGTATTGAGTACAATGTTTTCAGGTAATGGTTAGAGTTGATCTTTTCTGTTCAAAGACAGGAGATTGGTGGCTGAGATTGGAGAAAAGGGTCTATGAGTATTATCGTTTCACTTGAATATAAATGAATCTTTCTAAGATATTGAGATTGTTGCATGTCCTCCTAAGTGGCATCTATTAATGTTCTTTACCATGTCCAGGAAATATTAGTACTAAGTGTGGCTGGCTCCTTTTCACTGGGATGAAACAGTGTAAGTGGGGCAAAAATAAGAAAGTTTATTGCTCTCTTCTGAATGTCTAAGAAGAGATTCTGGGAGATCTCAGAATACAGGACTAACTCATTTACTTTGCTATTAAGACTAAGTATAATTTATTTTTTGAGAGTTTGGTTAATTCTGAACTCCCCAACTCTATTGTTTATTTCTGTTTATTCCCCCTGTAATTACCATCTGTTACACTTTCAAACAGATAGGAGGTTATAAATGTCTTTTTTTAATGCTGCTAGATTCTCTCCAGGCAGCCTGAATTCTACCATGAGGGAGAAACCTGGAAAGGAATCAGATAAACTGATAGATTGGTCCCTGGGCTGAATGCACAGGCCGTGATGTATATCTGGGGCTTCCTGGCTGCCACTCTCCCATCCTCTACCCAGGTGATCCCAAGTACAGCTTCAGAATCCTTCACAACCCAGCACTCCAGGCAGCCACGGCCACTAGATTAGCCTGGGTGCCAGAGATGAAACATAATTCCCGTTTCTTGTACAGGATATGTAGGGTAAAAGATGAGAAATTATTGGCAATTGAGTTTTGAGTACTCAATAGGCAGGTGATCTGATGCCTTAGACATACATTTTAGAAATGAGTAAGCTAAGTTTCGGAAAGCTGTTTCTTGACAAACACCAATATAATTGATAGCAACCATAAATAGCATGTTTCAATGGCAATACCATGTACACTGTCCCACCCATCAATCAGAAGCATGCATCTACATTTATAAATAGTCTTAGAATTGCTTATTATTCAAGTTTACTGTTGTCGTTGCACTCTTAGTTCTGTGTACTGTGGACAGTTGAGTCTCCAGTATCTATTGTTAAAGGAGTTACATGGTCTGGATCCCAAGGTCCTAGCCTGCCGTTTCCCTCTTTCCCCATTACTGGCTATTCACAGCATCCATGACATGACAGAGGCACCAACTGTTATGCCCTGGATCACGGCCAGGCCCCAGACATCAAAGCCACTTGCTACAATCTCTTGGCTAACTTAAGCACATGCTAAAATGGATACAAAGATCCCAGAGCAATTGTCTTGTAGGACATTTAAACAAAGGCAACTGAACACAAGGTGGACAAGGGAAAGCTTTCAAGGACCTTGAAATTGAATTTGGAGTCACTAATACAGCTGGGAAATGATAGTGTGGAATGTCTCAAGGTTACTTGCAACAGGGAAAGGGGCCCTATTTCAAAGAAATTACCTTGTCTGCCAAGATAAAAAAGGAGACGTACACACAGCAACGAGAAGGAACAACCACTACAGAGCACTACTGAGAAAGAGGCTGCAAAACAAATCACCAGTGGCAAAGGGAATGAGGGATACCAGTGAATTTCTCCCACCGTTGAGCAAGAAGAGCCCTTTGCGTTAACTTGTGGGGCGAAAACAAAGCGGGTTCCAAATGGCCATTTAACAAAGCCCAGTGGGGCCGTTTGCAAAACTGGGAATAAACGTGAGCATAGTATGATTTTTCTCCCCTGTGCCCAGATTGATGGCTGTATCACACCTGATGCAGCTGGATCATAAAAGGTTAAAGCATATTCAAAACCATTTTGGACCATATGTCTCCATAGCTAGAGGGTACACCCAGAAACACCATTTTCTACCAGCTGTGGATCAGGTAGCTGGCAGATTTCAGGAGGCCATATAACAGACAGAAATCTCCCTGGTTTCTTGAGACAGTGTGGAGATATTTCAGAGCAAAGATTTTCTCCTAGGCTTTCTTTAGAACTTTTATAATTTTAGGTTTCACACTAAGACTACAACCCATTTTGATGTAATTTTTTGTATATGGTGTGAGGTATGGATCAAGGGTTGATTTTTGCAAATGGTATGCAATTGTTCCAGCATGATTTGCTGGAAAGACTATCCTATCTCCACTGCCTTTTCAACTTCGTAAAAATTAATTAACCCATATATGTATGGGTCTATTTCTGGACACTCTTCTGTTCCATTGATCTATAAGTCTAGCCTCTTGCTAGTACCACACGGTGTTTATTACTGTAGCTTTATTAAGCAATAAAAAACTTTGTGTTTTTTCTAAATTTGTTTAGGCCATTTGGTTCCTTTGTTTTACCATATACACTTTAGAATCAATTTGTCAATTTCTACACAAAATTCTGCTGGGATTTTGATTGGTATTATATTAACTGTATACATCTATGTTACTTTTAAAGATAAAATTCTGCATGAGTTTAAACTGACACATCCAGTTCAAATTCAGGATTTTTACTTAACCTCTTTTCTATTACATATGTGTTTCCTTTCCTCAATACCAAATGTCCTGTTTCTCTAGGACACTGGAGATGATAGAATTGTAATATTTCACAATTACTCACTTATTTTATCCTGTATTACACACATAATCTCTGAATAATAATACTGACTCTATCACCACCAGCAGAATTACTGGGAACAGATAAAAGCTTTTTGCATTTGCCTCTTTGCTCTTCACTTACGTTTTTTTTTTTTTAATCTCAATTTTTTTACTTTATTAGTTAGGGTTCTCTAGGGAAACAGAATCAACAAGAGATATCTGTAAATATAAGATTTTATAGAAGTGCCTCACACAACTGTGGGATGCACAAGTCCAAATTCTGTAGGGCAGGCAGCGAACTGGCAACTCCAATGAAGGTGTTCGATGAACTCAGGCAGCGAACTGACAACTTTGATGAATGTGTGTTTCAGTAAGGATTCTCTAGGGAAACAGAATCAATGAGAGGTATCTATGAATATAAGATAAAAATGACTCACACAACTGTGGGTATGCATGAGTCCAAATTCTGTAGGGCAGTCAGAAAACTGTCAACTCCAATGAAGATGTCTGATGAACTCCTCAGGAAATGAACTGGCAACTTCGATGAACTCCTCAGGAAATGAACTGGGATCTTCGACGAACATGTTCGATGAACTCCTCAGGAAGAGAACCAGCAACTTCGAAGAACTCCTCAGGAAACGCTTCGCTGGGCAGCGGAAGAAGAAGTGAAGATCCTCTGTCTGTCTCGCTTATAAGTCTTCAACTGATTAACTGGATTAAATCCAGCCAACTGCATTCTCTCATTGTGGAAGGCACGCCCTTTGGTGAGTCATCAGTCACAGCTGCAGCCAATTGACTGCTGATTTAATAAACCAGCCTGTTGGTTTATTAACCAGCCACAAATGTCCTCACAGCAATTGTTAGGCCAGTGCTTGCTTGACCAGACAGCTGGGTACTATCACCTGGCCAAGTTGACACATGAACCTAACCATCACAACGTGTTTGATGAACTCCTCAGGAAACTCTTTGCTGATTAGCTGAAGAAGAAGTGAAGGTCCTCTCTCTTTCTTCCTTAAAAGTCTTCAACTGGTTAGATTAAATCCAGCTGATTGAATTCTCTCATTGTGGAAGACACGTCCTTCATGGATGCAATCAGTCACAGGTGCAGTCAACTGACTGAAGATTTAATAAACCAGCCTCCTGGTTTATTAACCAGCCACAAAGGTCCTTGCTGTAACAGTTAGACCAGTGCTTGCTTGACCAGACACCTGGATACCATCACCTGGCCCAGTTGACACATGAACCTAACCATCACCGTCCACCCCTTGTCAACTTGGCAGTTATACACATCACTTTAAACCATACTTTATCTCTAAGTAGAGCACAACAGACATATATTTTGCCTAACAATACTCAGCTGTCCTGCATACAACTGGAAACGCACTAAAACTCTCCAGAATAGGATGCAAGTCCTTGTCTCCACCTATTTTTATAGTTGTACTATAACTACATTTTTTTAACATACAGTCATAAAAAACACTCTTCCTTAATACAGAATTATTTTCTGGAAAGCACATTTTAAATCCATTTATTTAGCTTAGCTGTACTAAGAGAAAGATTTTGAGAAAGATTTTAAGCAGTTTTTTCTTAAAAGAGAAAACTACAGTTGGGAAGAAAGGAGGAAGCAAATATGCTAACCAAAATTTCAATGTATTTTGAGTAAGCACAATATTTGGGTCTATGCATCTTAACTTGTAGGGTGGGTGAAAAGAGTGCTGGGGCCCTAAGAGTGGATGAGAAAAGGATGATCTTTGTACCACTGACTGCATGTTGTAAAATGAAACATAAAGGGAATGAGTGTGTCTTAGAGAATTCTGAATTTTTAAGACCAGGATGGCTATGGCTTCATGGACAGTAAATAACAGGATTACTGGGAAAGGTAATCTGAGGGATAGGTATAGGGATCTATCACCTAGATCAAACCCTAAAATTCCCTGCATTCTCCCATATAGAGTTAAAAATCCATTTTATAAAATTCTGTTGCCAGTGTATTTTCCGTAGTGAATATGCTTCATGACCTTGCTTTATGAAATAGCATCTCATTGGTTCCAATTTCAGTTAACTAAACTTTTATTACCACCTGAGAGAAGATAGCCTCTCTCAGAAAATCTTGGTTTATACAGACACTATAGTCCCACATTTTTCTTGTTACTCTTTATTTTATCTTAAGACTATGAAGACATTCTGGCTTCTTGATTTTTTAAGGGCCGCAATTGACCAGAAACATTCTTTATGCCATAGGGAATTGAGTGGGAATTCTTGATAGGTCTTCGGTCAATCACTTAATATAATCCATTTCATTTAAGCCATTCCTGGAAATTTTTTCTATCACTTAATCAAGTTGTGCTACCCTTTTGCTTCCCTCTGATGATGTAAGGACATATGGGTTAATGTGCAAGAAGCATATCCAGTTGCTAAAGAAATCAAGCTGTTTTGGTGATAGGCATATGTGTTAGGTCTAATATAATCACTGATTCCTTAAGCTTTTTCCTTTTGACCCCAAGTAATAAATTATTTGCATTATAAGTTATTGAAATTTTATGTGGTCAGTAACAACGGTCCTAATTATAAAGAATCCTTACCCATAGAAATGAGGGTTTTCCTTGAAAAGATTAGAAGATATACTCCCTTTAAAAGCAAGATAGAGAGGATGGTATGTTGGAAAGAATATCGGACTTGGAACCAGAACTCTTGGGCTCAAATCTTAGGTCTGTGACTTGCAAGTTATATAATATTGTCATTGAATACTTCTGAATCTCAGTTTCCCAGTATTAAAATGAAAACAATAATAATTACCTCATGGAATTATAATCATGAACCAATAAAATAATATGTGAGTAAGTTCTTGGTAAACTCTAGAGTATTCTATAACTGTAATCTGTCAGTGTATGTGGCTGTTTATAAAGCTCTAGTTCCTCTCTGTTTGCCCAGAAACCCCTGTCAGACCATTCTGGTAGAAGCCTGCCTATATATTGCCGTATCTACCAAACAGCCGCAGTGGGTCCTTGGGAGTTGTCATTCCTCCCACCTGGTGAGAGTGACTGGTTGCACACGACCCCTGTGAAGCCACCAGGGAGGAGCCAGGAAGCTGTGTGGAGAGTGACACTGCCCTATAGTCACCACATCACGTCCCCCCCACCAGGCCATGACAGCTTCCAACTTGAAGAACAACACCAAGCCAACGATTCTTTCATCCTCAGGGCAAGAGGTTGGTTGCTTTAAGATTACAGATGTTATTTATACAGGTGAGAGCGGAAATGATCATACATAGCTTTCCATAACCTTTGAAAGAAGCCCCTCCATCCACCGCCCACATATAACCGCTGGTTATGGACCAAATATGTCATTAAAGATTAACTTTTTCTTTTTGCTGACTAACAAAATCAGATGCTAATCAATAGAAATTAAGTTGGCAAAGATGTCTTACTCATCAGTGAAATTTCATCTGGATCTTGTAGGCCTGATGGTAGGAAATCTTTCTGATGGGAAGCTAAAATGAAAAAAAAAAACCTCTGTTGCTTATTATAACAAAATATGAACAACCACATCACTCGCTCAATCAATCAAACAAAAAATAAAATCCCCAGTTGTTAGGGTGTGGCAAACCAATGTTATCACTCTGTCCCCACCCCACCACCGAATGTGATATGTGCAGATAAGATGTAATTGTTAGATTTGACTATTCACAATTTCAATGCTCCTTCTAGGTGGTTACTCTCAGAGCCAGTTGGAACTCAAACAGGCCTGTCCTATTGTTTTCGAGACCACCTTACCAAGCTTCTGTCAGTCAGAACTGACCCTTTCAGTCAAATTCAATGAGGTTCCTACACTCCCTCTGTAGCTACTGTTTACCCTTTAAAGGAAACACAGAAAACATTAGCATTTCCTAACAACAGGTCTCCGCAGATGGTCTTACTTAGGTAGAACCCCTTCAAACCTTATCCATCCATCAGTGAATATCCATCAACAAAATTGTAGATCCAGGCTGGGGTTGTTGACGCTTGTGTTATCAACCAGGCTCTTAGATCATCAAAAGGAAGTCGCTCTCCCCTCTTCCCCTCCCCACCAAATGTTGTGAAGACAATAGAATAGGGAAACAAACATACAAACCCAGAAGCACAAGATATTACTTGGAATGGCCATTAACCAGGAGATAGTAATGCTGTCAGAAATATTTCTTACCTTACTATAAAAAGTGTTTTGAATTTGTTAAGCTTTAAAAATAGAATATCGAATGCCCTCTTTTTCCCTCCCTTCCCCCCTCCTCCCTCCCTCCTTCCCTCGGGTCCTCCCTCTCTCCTTCTCCTCCTCCCTCCCCTCCTCCTCCTCTTCCTCCTCTTCCTTCTTCTTCTCTCTCCCTCTCCTTCTCTCTCTCTCTTTCTCTCTCGCTCTCTCTGTCATTTTTAGCGGTAAGGTATCTGGATGCTTTCACATATATCAGTTTACCTTATCTTCCTGGAAATCCTAGGAAATAGTCAGGGTCACTACAGAGATTTTGGATATTACAAATAAGATTAGTGACTTTTTCATAGGCAACCAACTGAAAGATAATACATCTGAGATTCAAACCCAGGTTTCCTAACATCTGATGCAGGACTTCTTTTCAATACCTGTAGCTACCCACATCCTTTTTAATTTAGACATTAAATATCCAAGGTCAATCTGAACCCTGTGGGTGCCTTCAATAAAATCACTTATAAGCTGGAATCCAAGCAGCAAAAATCATATTGAAAACAGTTTCAAAATTCTGGGAAGACTACTAAAAATATGAATGAGAATAAGCATTTTCTAGCTTAATCCTTCACACAAATAGATGCTACTGCTGACAGTGTTTCTTCCAGAGCTGGCCTTCCTACTGTCAGCAAGACGTATGCTGAGATATTTACAGTGATCACGTTTTACATCAAGCCATCTACACCCTCACTGGCTTTCTCAGCATTCCCTGAGCAGAGTGGGATAAAAGGCTGGTACCATGTAGCGATGACCTCAAAAGCTCCAAACGGGCATAGTCAATATGGTATTTTCTCCTTTTTCAGTTTCTTTGAATCCCTGGCCTACAACTAGATTGACTGCAATACATTTCATTGTAAACATGGCCTCTGATAATAAACTGACTAATTGTTTTTAGCCAAGAAGGAGGCACTATTATGGGTCAAATTTTATAACCATAAAAGACATGTTGAAGTCTTAATCCCTGGTCTCATGAATGTGACCATAATAGAAAATAGGATCTTTGAAGATGTTGTTAGTTAAGATGAGGTCAAACTGGATTAGGGTGGGTCCTGATCCAATCTGTCTGGTGTCCTTATAAGGAGAGGAAATGAGAACATAGACAGACACACAGAAAAGACAGCTATGTGATGGGGCAGAGACTGAGCTATGCCACAAGGCAAAGAATGCCCTGGCTTGCCCTCACCACTAGAGCCCTACAGATGTCAGAGGGAGCACCGCCCTGTTGCCACCTTTATTCGGACTCCTGGCCTCCAGAGCTGTCAGACAATAAATGTCTGTTGTTTTAAGCTACCCAATTTGTCATGGCAAGCCTAGCTTGATTCACGTAAAAATAGTTTCCAATCGTCCTTACTTTTTGCACACTCAGAGTCCATTTTCCTTATTGCTTGGAATACAGCAAGAAGGGCAACCACCAGGGCTCACCTGAACGCCCCAGTAATTTAGATTCACTCCAGTATCACCAGGTTCAGGGAGATGTGTCAATAATTTCAAGAACCTGAACTGAGAAGTTACAGAAACCATCTCAGAGGAAGGAGAAGTAGTAAAAAGTAAAGGAAAGTAAAAGAGACTATCAGAATAGGCAAAGATGACTGCTTTTGCACAAGAATAAAGAAATAAAAAAAAGAGAGTCCTACAAACTCTGACATTCCTCTTGGACGCTTGCCTTCCCATTCTTGTCCTCCTCTCTCTCTTGCTATTTCAAATTCAATTTCTTTGCAAAACTCTCACCTCTGCAATTTCCTTCAAAAGCTTTCCCTTAGCAACTACTGTATTGAAATTCACCTTCCATGGTGAGTCACTCAGGAGACAAAAGTTTGCCTTTCTTGGCTCCAGAGTGATGCTGAGGCAAATTTCTTTATTTGAATTGCATTGAATGCAACCTCCACTTACCAAATCTTGATGATTCCTTCTGTGCTTTAAGGGTTTATGCTTCTACTATGGCATTCCTTTGCTTTGGACATGTTTTAAGGGAATTGCTTGCATGTCTGTCTGTCCCATGAGTTTGTAATGTTCCTGAGGCAGAGACTGTATCCTCTTAAAATTGGGTTCAGCATATCAGGGCAGTGATGTGGACATGATACATGACTCTGAAATGCAGTTCTTAATAGGGAGATTTTGCCTTTTTGCTCCCCTTCCCCTTGGGGACATTTGGCAATGCCTGGAGATGTTTTTGTGTGTCACAACTGTGGGTCGAGGCCAAAGTTATTAAATATCCTGCAATGCACAGGACAGCTCCCACTACAAAGAATTATCCAGCCCAAAATATCAATAGTGCTGAGGTTGAGAAAGTTTGCTCTTATAAATGAAATTAGCAATTCCAAATAAATCCACACATATCTCTCCAAATGGGGTGTTTTTCTTAGATAGACTGGATGAACATGTCTACCAGGAATGGCTTCTTAATCTAACCAATAATCTTTCCAGCATATAATGTCTTCTTTCTGCAACCTTAGCCCATTGAATCTTTATAACCTATGAACCTATTAAGTAGATTTTATACTCCCATTTTACAGTTAAGGAAATTGAGGTTGAGGAAAATTACCTGTGGAGGTTTTGTACCTATGAAGGGGAGAATAAAACCTAAATCCAGGACTTATAACTCCAAGGTCAAGTAAAAAGGAGTAAGACTAAATTAGGGCATGAAGGCATGAAAATTGAGGGCATGTTGAGAGATCAACCATGAGTGAAGAGCTGCTAAATCCTAGGGTGCAACAAGCTGAACGACAGAGCTAAATTGGTCTGGGATCAGATGGTCAGGCCTCTGAATGCCTTGTCAAGCAATTTGAACTTAATGGAAAGGTTTGGAGTAGTGGAAGGTTAGGAATAGATGGCAGAGTAGAAAGTTAGACATTTTCTTTTGGATCTGCCATTTGGGGGCTGCTTGAAGAAGGGACCATCATCTAGGAGATGGCAACAGCTCTTCAGTTCCCACTTCTACCCACGAAGGGAGAGGATGGCAGAGTAGCCAATATGTCCACTCTTGGGGCAGCCAAGCTTGCTAGAAGCTGCCACGGTCTGCTCCAGATAATGCCTAAGGCTTTGGGATGATAAATAACTACTCTGTGGAGGTCTTTGTATCCATTTGGTGTCTGTGCTATCAGACACTGAATTAAAGCCACAAATCCTTAGACTTGCATTTCAGATTGGCAACCTGGACATATAGACCTTCATACCTATAGCTTAGACTGACATATTCCTGATACATGGTGACTAATCAAATAACTCATTTCTGGGACTTGAAAGCAATGTTGCAAGGCTTCTTTCCACTTAAGAGAACTGAGCCTTAATGGCCTTTAACAAAGTGATCCACCATTATCTTTTGGGTACAATGATTTAGAAAACATATTATAGACAATGTACATGGTGGGCTTTCTTTTCAAGAAATCAACTCTGATTTGAGTTTTGAGAAGAAAAATATTCCAAGTAGCTAGAGTTTTGGGGGTATATACATGTTCTCAAGAGAATAATATACAAACACAGCCCAGAAGCTTCCTACCAGTTTTACCTGGAGTGAAGTGCATTCTTCAGTGGATGTATTTCTTTTTAAACTCTCATAGATGAAACAGAAACCAGTGTCACCTGTGATCTATTTTTCATGTAACCAGTGGTGGCAGCTTGTTTTGCTTTTCCCCTTTTTTTTTTTTGCCTTCTTTTTAAACATCAGACTCATCTATCATGAAAAACGACTGCTTTCATTGTACGGGACTTTGAATTTCAGAATGCTTAATTTGTTTATTTATATGAAAAAAAAGTTTCCAAAAGAAAGCAGAAAAGCTAAGAGGTCTGGCTTCTCCTTTGCAACCAAATGTTAATTTTGCCTCTGGGATCGCCATTTTGAGAGTTGTCAAGGTGCAAATATTCTGTAGTGGTTTCATTAGGGAAAGGCTCTATATTGAGGTGGCCAAGAGACTTGTCCACAAGTTGCAGTTACTCTGACTTTCCAGCCCTTTGACCATTTTCCTTTGGCACAGCAAATTAGTGATTTTGTGAGATCTCTCCCAATCCTCTTGAAAATTGAGCAAGTCTTTACGCCATCATTGTTGCTCTAGTTAGTGGTATCTTAGGAGAGAATTGGAAACAACCTTAGACAAGAGAGACCATATCCATCAATGAGTAAACTTCTCCCTTTTGAGTTATTGCAGATCTCAACCCTCTTACACTTGCCCTTCAATGTTGGCCTGGAGGAGAGAAAATTTCCCTAGGAAAAATATGCCTTTGTGGACATGTCAGGAGAATGTTTCAGGACACTGGACAGCAGAAATTCTGTTCACAAGTGATCCTTTTCAGGGGCACTTTCTTTCTGCTTGGACACAAAGCTCCAGAAAGCCTTCTACCAGGATTTATCTGGCAGACTGAGGAGAGTCAATTACATTAGTCTAAATTATGGATCTGTGGATTATGGTCAAATGATAAGAATTTATTGAGTTCCTACAGTATGTCCTTTCCTGTGAGGGCTATAATTGAAGAGTGATATGCAGATAAACTGTGCTGAAGGAATTTAAGATCAGATGGGATGACAATCCTAATTCACCCAAAGCAACTTCAGAGAGATGAACCATAGTGTCTGATCAAGAGCAGAGAGGCTATTTGCCGTGAACCATTAGTGTGCTTTTGCAATACAGAGAGGAAGGAGATAAATGAAGTTTGGGGTGCACAGAAAATACCTCAAGGATGTAACACTTGAGCTGGATTTTAAACCTTGAATAGCACTTGAATATATCAAGATGAAAGAGACAGAATTTCAAGTCTGGAGAACAATATAAAGAAGCACAAATTTGGCATGACAATAGGATTGGAGGACAGGAAAGTGGCAGGATATCTAGGAAGTTGTTCTGATGAACACCAAGTTTTATGTGTAGATCAGTAGAAAATCAGGTTAGAGAAAAACAATGGGAACAGAGTGCGAAGAACCTTGAAAGCTTAACAGAGGAATTTGGACTTAACCCCACATGCAACAGAGTCATTGCTGATTCTTGAAAGGGAGATCCATGGTGAGTGCAACAGTGGTATGCAAAACGGATTAAGCAGGACACAGACTGTGGATAAGTCAGAGGAACTTAAGTATATAGCAGTGAACACTTGTGCTCGCATTCATTGAAGAGGAAGAAGGATGTCAGGAACAAATATGAGAGCTCTTACAAAGGCTTGGTGACTGATGGAGGGGAAAAAGCATCCTTGGTAGTGACTCCAAGACTAGAGATGGGGCTGGTATAACCCCTAGAAGGAAGGCATCCACAGGTTTAGGAAGGAGTGCTTGTCCCTTTCCCTGAGAAAAGACATTCTTTTTAAAATATGGAATGGAAAAGACAAAAACAGAAACAAAAAGAAAACTATATGAAGTTCTGAAGAATAAAGCCTTTCAAATATGAAAATTTATTGATTTGATGGAGTGTTTGATTTGGCACTTTTTTATGCGATCATAGCAGTGTCCATATATGTCGGTCAGAAGGAGAGAAACCTAAAGAGATGTCAACCCACTGCACTCCAGGTGTCAGGGTTGCCAGTGGAAGCATGACTCATACAGCACTGTATGGAAGAGCGTTTTACTTCTTGGAGAAGAGACAGGGCAAAGTCAACTTCACTAGTGGGTCGGTTCTCCACATCCATGGCCAAAGCAGGGCTTCAGCACCCCTCTCTTGTGTTTGTGTTCTGTAGTGGAGGAACCCCTACTCCCTCCCCACCAAGGGCGTATATATCACTGAGATGTGAACTGAATTGCATACAACATCCAGAATAAGGCCGTCTCCAGTGAATATTTACATGTGCTTGGGACAATAGGGGAAGGAATGTACCAGCAGATCATTTATCTACTAGAGGATTGTGTTTTATCCTGCCAGGCTGACACCCCTGGTCCTAAGCACAGGATGTAATTGTTGGTGCAAAGGGAAAGGTGGGAGGCCACACAAGGACTGCCCACTACCACACAATAAATGTGAGTTTTTTTGAGGAATAAAATCAATAGAGAGGAAAAACATAGAACTCTAACACTGTATTCCTTTTAAATTTTATTTTGAAATAAATTCAAACTTACAGGAACAGTTGCAGAAACAATACAAACCCCATACACAGAACTACAGCATACCCCGATCCACCCACGTTAACATCCTGTCATGCTACTATCTATTTCTTTCCCTCCCTCCCTCCCTATCATCCATCATTTATTGCTCTGTCTTCTGAGCATATGAGATCAAGCTGCACACATTCTTGAACAAACAATATAATTCACATATACATTTCCCATGAACAAGAACATTCTTTTATGCAATCCCATTAAGCGCAGCTAAGAAGTTCAAGAAATTCAACATTGATACAAAGCTTACATTCTATATTTCCTTTTTTTATTTTCTAATGTCCCAACTGTGTCCCTTTGAGCCTCCTCTCCTCCATCCTCAGATCCCATCCAGGATCATCTTTGGCATTTAATTGTCATAACCTATTTAGACTTTTTTTTTTTTCAATTGTGGAAACATATATACAGCCTAAATCTTCCCATTCCAACCCCTCCCTAGCATTCCATTAGTGAGATTAATCATATTTAGAATGTTGCAATGCTATCACCTTGCCACCATCCATTAATAGAAATTTCCCTTCACCCCAAACAGAAACCCTACACTCATTTCTTAACTCCCCATTGGCCTTTTCCCCACTTCTTGTAACCCATACCCTACTTTTCATCTCTATGGTCATATTCTCTGATCCTTTCTTTGGGTTTACCGTGGGGCTTAAATTTAACCTCTTAAATCTATAACAATCTGGTTTTCCTTTGGTACCAATTTAACTTCAATAGGACACATAGACTATATTCCTATATTCCTCCATTCCCCCACCTTTATGTAGTTCTTGTCAAAAATTACATATTTTACATTGAGTCCAAAACTACTGATTTATCATTACAGTTTATGTAATTTAGATCTTGTAGGAAGTAAATAGTGGAGTTAGAAATCAAAAATACAGTTGTATTGGTATTTATATTTACCATGTGATCTTTACTGGAAATCTTTATTTCATGTGGTTTCAGTCACTTGTTTAGTGTCCCTTCCTTTCAGCCTGTTCAATTCCCTTTAGCATTTCTTATAGGACTGATCTACTGGTGATGAAGTTCCTCAGCTTTTCATTATCCAGGAATGTTTTCATCTCCCCTTCATTTTTACCTTCCAGTTGTTTGTGAATTTTCTAAGTCTCTGATGGTTATTGACTTCTAATTGTATTCCATTGTGGTCAGAGAATGTGCTTTGAATATATTCCATTTTTTAAAAATTTATTGAGGCTTATTTTATGTCCCAGCATATGGTCTATTCTGGAGAAAGATCCATGATCACTAGAGAAGAATGTGTGTCTTGGTGATTTGGGATGTAAGGTTCTGTATATGTCTGTTAAATTTCTCTCTATCTCTCTCTCCTTTCTTTGTTTCTCTGTCGGTAGGGCTTCCTTTAGTATCTCAAGTAGGGAAGGTCTTTTATTAGCAAAATCTCTCAGCATTTGTTTGTCTGTAAAAAATTTAAGCTCTCCCTCAAATTTGAAGGAGATTTTTGCTGGATAAAGTATTCTTGGTCGGAAATTTTTCTCTCTCAGAATTTTAAATATGTCATGCCACTGCCTTCTCGCCTCCATGGTGGTCGCTGAGTAGTCACAACTTAGTCTTATGTTGTTTCCTTTGTATGTGGTGAATTGCTTTTCTCTTGCTGCTTTCAGAACTTGCTCCTTCTCTTCAGTATTTGAGAGTCTGATCAGAATATGTCTTGGAGTGGGTTTATTTGGATTTATCTTATTTGGAGTTCACTGGGCATTTATGCTTTGTGTATTTATGTTGTGTAGGTTTGGAAAGTTTTCCCCAACAATTTCTTTGAATACTCTTTCTAGACCTTTATCCTTCTCTTCCCCTTCTGGGACACCAATGATTCTTAAATTTGGATGTTTTATTTTATCTATCATATCCTTGAGATCCATTTTGATTTTTTCAATTTTTTTCCCCATTCTTTCTTTTGTTCTTTCATTTTCATTCTTTGGTCCTCAAGGATGCTGAGTCATTGTTCAGCTTCCTCTAATCTTGTATTATGAGTATCCAGAGTCTTTTTAATTTGGCCAACAGTTTCTTTAATTTCCATAAGATCTTCTATTTTTTTATTTGCTCTTTCAATTTCTTCTTTATGCTCTTCTAGGGTCTTCTTTATGTCCTTTATATCCTGTGCCATGCTCTCATTGTTTGACTTTAGTTCTTTGATTAATTGTGCCAAGTACTGTGCTTCTTCTGATCTTTTGGTTTGGGTGTTTGGGTTTAGGTTCTCCATATTGTCTGGTTTTATCACATGCTTTAAGATTTTCTGTTGTTTTTGGCCTCTTGGCATTTGCTTTACCTGATAGGGTTCTTTCTGGACATAAGAAATACCGATCTCTAATTTATCAGATCTACAGCCTGGTGGCATACACTTTCTCTAACTGGTCAGCAGATGGCATCTGTGAGTCACCTATTCCCCTCAAGTCAGTTCTCCCCAACTTTGTGTTTGTGGTATGTGGGGATCTGATTCTTGTGGGGTTCAGTTGGTGCACTAAGTTTGGGTATGTTGTTGGTGCTGTCTGCCCTGAATGTGGAGTGTGAGTCTGGGTAGTTAGGGAGGCAGGGCAGCTTTAATAATCAAACCTCCCAGGTGTTCCCGGAGATTAAAGGCTGTTGCAATAGTTTAAGCCTTCATTTCAGTCTTGCCACAGATTGTCTCTGCCACTGACCCACAAGTCCTTGGTATTGGCGTAGGGTCCCTGGGGTTTCTGAGCGGGTCCCCCTTCCCAGCCGTGGTCTTCCAGGACCTCTGCTGAGGGAAGGCTGTGCCATGTCACAAGTGTGCACCAGCCCTCCAGGGAAGCCCTGGGCCACCAGGCCATGGAGGGGCGTTCCCAACCTGCTGTAAAGATGGTTGAATAGGGCGTGTTAATTTCCCCCTTTTCGCACAGCTCCGCCTTCCCAGCTCCGGGACAATTAGTTGTGGGTGTACTAAAGGGCCACTGTCCACAGCTGATATTGTGGCATGTGCGTGGTGCTATGGGAAACACTCCTTGTCACACTGAGTTTCTGTCACTGGCTCTGGGCTATAGCTCCAGCCCCAAGCAGGAGCGTTCCCAGCCCGCTGGAGAGATGGCTGCAAGGGGTGCGGTTTCTTTCTCCTTTTGGCACCCCTCTGCTCCCCTGGCCCTGAGACAATCAGCAGTGGGCTATTCTCCACGCCAGACACTGAGAGGTTGGCACAGCTGCTCCTGCCATGCTTCACTGCGTGGTTCTTACTGTTGTAAACACAGCTGCTCCTAGGTTTTTGTTTTTTTTTTAAAAAAAAGAACTAGTCCATCTCCAAATGCCAACCCACAGTTTCCCCACACTGCAGCATGGCCACTGGACTTTCAGCCGGCTCACTCACTTATTTCAGAATGCAGACTCCCAGTTTCACCAAATGCACAGTCCCTGCAGATTTAGCAGAACTTGTCTGGCTGGTGCATCGCTGGAACTGGTGTTCTGGGTCACTTTCTGGCTTTTATCTAGTATTTTTCATGGAGGTGTTTTTTTGCCCTGTCTCACCTAGCTGCCATCTAGGGTTCTCTCTCCATCCCTGTATTTTTAATGCAATTTTATTGAGATATAGTCAAGTATCATACAATCATCCAAAGTATACAACAATTGTTCACAGTATCATCATACAGCTGTGTATCACGGCTTTTTTTGATCACCTTTATTACTCCAAAAAATAAAAATAAAAATAAAAATAAAAGGAAAAACGAACACCCAAAACATCCCATACCCCTCCTCCTTCCTATTATTCAGTTACTTTTTGTCCCCATTTTTCTACTCATTTGTCCAAACACTGGGTAAAGGGAGTGTGTGAGCCATAAGGTTTTCACAACCACACAGTCACACCATATAAGCTATATAGTTATACAATCATCTTCAAGAATCAAGGATACTGGATTGCAATTCAAGAGTTTCAGATATTTCCTTCTAGCTATGATAATAGAGTATAAATTAAAAGGGGATATCTATATAATGCATAAGAATTACCTCTAGAATGACCTCTCAACTCCACTTGAAATCTCTCAGTCACTAAAACTATTTTGTGTCATTTCTCTTCCTCCTTTTGGTCCAGAAGGTTTTCTCAATCCTGCAATGCCAGGTCCAGGTTAATCCCTGGGAGTCATGTCCCACATTGCCAGGGAGATTTACACCCCCAGGAGTCATGTCCCATGTAGTGGGGAGGTCAGTGGGTTTGCCTGTAGAGTTGGCTTAGAGAGAGAGGCCACATATGAGCAACAAAAGAGGTTCTCTGGGGGTGACTCTCAGGCACAATTATAAGTAGGCTTAGCCTCTCCTTTGCAGAAACAAACTTCATAAATGCAAACCCCAAGATTGAGGGCTTGGCCGAATAAACTGGTAATCCCCAGTGCTTACAAGAATATCAGGAATTCCCCAGCTGGGGACATTTAATATTTCCAGATTTTCCCCTAGTCCCTCAAGGGGGCTTTGCAAATACTTTTTATTCTCCATCCAAATAACTCTGGAATGTATCGGGGCTTCACGCTAACCTGTACAAACCAACCAGATCTCACCCCCTACTCAAGGTTCCACGTAATTATGGTGTTTGAATAAATTGACCATACAAGTTAAATTATATAGTGTGCTATAAAGATTTTGCACCAAATAAACATCTCTTCCTTTGGTCCCATACAGAAGCCGAAGTTTTAAAACCCAGTTAATGTCATCCTCTACCCTTTTGTCTGATCTACCCCAGTCTCAACCAAGTCCATTTCATTCATATCTCTAATCAAAGTCTGATCTCCTTTTCAACCTCTTTAACAGTTGCTGCATGGGGCAATGCCAACACTCACAGCTGCTGAACTCTGGCTCTGAGTCCCAGGCACCATACAGGCCCCCAAAACTCCAGAAGCTGAAACCGGGTCACACACAAACAGCTCAGCATCTCAGAATTTAGAAATAACCATAACAATTCATGAATAGATAGGACTGCTCTAAGGGCTTACAATCTAGGAATCTTTACATAAGCCTTCCCCTGATAACCCATGTCCCAGATTTAATTCTCAGAGTTCTCACATTATTGTTAGTTCATATTAGTGAGGCATTATAATGTTTGTCTTTTCATTTCTGGCTTATTTCATTCAGCCTATTGCCCTCAAAATCCATTTATCTAATTGCATGCCTCACGCATTCATTCCTTCTTGCCACCACTCAATATTCCATTGTATGTATACACCACAGTTCACCATTCTATTTATCAGTTGATGTACCCTTAGGCCACCTATTTGTCATTGCACTCTCTGACCTCTCTATGAGCCTACAGGATATCTCCACAATGATAAAATGAAGATATCTTGAGTTTATTCTGTATAAAAAGGACTTGTTTTATTTTCGAACAAAGCTCTTCTTCTCACTGTCCCTATCTTGATTAACAATATTATCATCCTCTTAACAGTCATGAATACTACCACCACAAACAGTGTGCAGATGTCCACTTGTGTCCCTGCTCTCAGTTTCTCAAGTATACAACCAATAACAGGGTTGCAGGACCATATGTCAACCCCATACTTAGCTTCCTGTGGAACCACCACACTGCCCTCCAGATGGGCTGAACCATTCTATTTCCCCACCAACAGTGAATAGATACATCCCTCACTCCACATTTTCTCCAGCACTGTGTATCCCTCTGTTTATTTTTTAAACAGTTTTATTCAACACCATCCATCCTAAGTAAACACTGATTCCCAGTATACTCACATAGTTAAGCATTTACAACCAAAATCTATATGAGGACTTTTCCATTTCTTCCACAATGAAAGAGGAAGAGGAGAGAGTGAGTTTCAATTTGATGATCTTTCAAATCAATCAATGACTTTCCTGAGTAGGAGAAGAAGATGAGCAGGAGTCAATAAAGGTGAGGAGAAAGACCATCAGGTTTGGTGCAGTGATTGATCCCTAGAGAAGCTGGAACATTTAGGATAATTCTGAGTTGCACTGATGATGCTTTTGCCAATATCCTTTGGCTTAGCAATGGACTCTTTTATGACAATGCCCAGAATAAAACTGCCCTTCAATGTGTGGACAAAACCCAACCTATAGACACTGTACCTAGCTTGTTCTCTTCCCCTTGCAAACTTCAATATCCTTTTGCTCAAAAAGACCTGATCTTCAACTGCTGAAAGCCAAAGCAGCAGCAATAGTAAGGAAGTTCAGAACATGGTTTTTGGTACCAGGTAGGAATACCACCTCAGTTTGAATTCTGACTCTGCCAACTACCAGGTGAGTGAACTTAGTAAAGTTACTTTATGTTCTAAGTCCTGAATTTTCTGTAAAATGAGAATAATAATAACAAATTGGTTGTTGTAAGAGTTAAATGTTTCCAAAGGACCTAGCAAGCACTTGAGAAAATATTTAGTACACAATAAATATTTAGAACTAAATAAAATATTATTTGTCATTGCACCCTCTGACCTCTCTATGAGCCTGAGGGACATCTCCATAATGATAAAATGAAGATAACTTGAGTTTATTCGGTATAAGAAGGACTTCTTTTATTTCCAAACAAAGCTCCTCTTCTCACCGTCCCTATTTTGATTAACAATGTTATCATCCTCTTAACAATCTAGGCTTTGGCCTTTTAATTGTTTTTTTCCTATCCCGTAGGTATCCTCCCTCTTGCTCCTACCCAGCTAATCAATCTTATATCACTTACTCCTTTAAAACAATGGTATTCAAACTATCTGTAGTTTATAGACTCTTTTGACAATATCATGAACCCTTGAACGTTCTCCTTAGAGAAATGCAATCAGGTCAAAATTGTATGGACCATTTTAAAGGACAAACAGATCGCCCCCTCCCAATCCCATATTGGCACCCGTTAGGTGTTCAAGAATCCAAGTTTGAGAACCCCAGCTCTAAAATATTTTTCCAATCTAAATGATTCTTTCCATTTCTCCAGCCTCCACTCTAGTTTCAGGCCCTCATCATCTCTTGCCTGAATCCTCTCTGATCTCCATGATTCCATGAACATTATTCTCCACGATTCATCGTACTTAGGATCTACTCTGCTCCCAGAATTTTTCCCTCTAAAATAACACTTTCTTACTCAAATTATTTTGAAATTTTCGTTGTTGTTATACAGTGGTCCTCAAACTTTACTTTGCATAGTTAGCTGGAAAGTTTCTGAGTGTAGACCTTGGGTGGTTTCCAGGTATCTGTATGCTTTTTTAAAACTTCCTACGTGATTCTGACACCAGTAAGCCCAGTCCAAACATTAAAAAACACTCTAACCTGCCATGGTTACTTGAGGCTAATTTCCTCACTCATTGTTTTATTCGGTATGCTTTGTTTAAACTAGCCTTTGCAATTTTATAAGCTAGATTTGTTCCGAATTCCTCCTTTGCTTTGATTTTCCCTATAGTCTAGGAAATTCTCTTTACCCTGCCACCTTTTTTTGGAAACTACTTATTCTTTATTGCTCAATGCAAACGCTAACTCATCTACAAATTCTTTCCCAATTCTCCTCCTAAGAATGTTACCACACCCTCTTCCGATGCACTCCCATTATCCTTTCCAAATACTACTATTATAGCACATGGTATGCTTTTCCCATATTATTGTTGTTTTGTGTGCACTTCTTTTTCCTTCACTAGATTATATGATTCCTAAGAGCAGACCGATTTTATTTTCTCTGTATACCATCACAGCGCTCAACACAGGACCGTATAGTGGTAGATATTTTTAAAATGTTTACTGAATTGTCAAATTTGCTATTTTTAATATATGTGCCACATTTCTCAAAATACTGCATCTGTGTCTTCAGAATAGCAGAACTCACAATTATGGTACATAGGGAGCCTTATTTGTTACAGTGAGGTACAAGTGTGTGGGCTCAGGAGAGCCCCATGTGTGCATTTCTTCCCAGCACTGAAATCAGTGGTGTCTCTTTGGTGAGCTTGAAATTAGCCATCACCATGGTCTTTTGTGTGTCGGAATTTTTTTTTTTTTTTTCCGAGAAAGGTTTATCAGCTCCTTCTGGGAGCTGAAAACATTACATGATTCCGGTGTGTCCCACAGAATCCAATTTAATAGGAAAAACTCATTTAGCAATCATGAGAGCTCTGTTTGTAAGCAGAAGAGCTACATGTTGTCCAAAGCTCTGGAACTTCACTGCCCAGAATGGTCTGGAGTAGAAAATACAAAGCACAGATCTAGGATTCTGTTGGGCCTTCCACTTGGGAAGCAAGTGCTAAAATCCCTTCTGGTCCTTTATATTGCTGCCTATAAAGTGGAAAAATTAGTAACTTGCTCTATCTCTCTCAAAGAGCTTCATTGAAGAATAAATGAGGGAAGCTGTGTGGGAAGCATTTTTAAAATTGTAAACTGCATCAGAATGTGTCCTTCTTCCTACATCTGTGCTCTTAGATTCAATTTTATAAGAAAGAACCCAGACTATAAGAGAGTAACAGTTCTTCATTTATCTTTGCTTATCAATCTAAATCCACGAGCCATCAGTGCATGTTTTAAATGCTGCATTCATCACCATTTCCATCCTTACAAGACAAACCCACAACCATGTCAACCCGATTAAGGATTTTACAGCTTCTCCCAGAGATTTTTTTTTTTTTTTTGAGTAGTAGTTCCCTTTCCTTAGAACAACAAATATGAGAACAATATGATCTTTATCATAAACTTTATTTGAAGAACAGACATACTGTGTAACTTCCCTCCCTACTCCCCATAATACAGAAATAAATGGCATTGATTTGTGATTGACTTCAAAGTGAGTAAGTGAGCTTTAATGGGTTTGTAAAAGGGATTGAAATCAAGGCAATAAATTAAAAGCAAAATAAAAGAGTAAACAAGAAAGGATGTTTTACAACTTGGTTCCATTACGGTCTATGCTAACCAGATTAAAAAGTAATTGCCATGTCAAGAAAAATTACAGTGGCCTCTGCAAAATGAAAGAGCAGTGGGTGCTCTTTGTGTGCAGGGTGTAAAATAACAGATCGAAAGGAAAGAAAAGGAGAGCAGCGAGTGTGGGGAGAGGTCAGAATATTTGTTCCTGGCAGTCATTATGCTCTCTCTTCATAGAAATAGACATTATCATCAACACATGCTAATGAGCTGCCTGGTTTCAACTGAACTCTTTAATGTCCTCCATTATCTTTGCCAACATATCAGCAATATGTTTATGACTGCATGGTCTATCCATTTTAAATGTCTCTCATTCAATGACATTGAAAAGAGAGAACCTTCTCAATAATTTGGGGGGGTTGGGTTTTTTGATAGATATTTTCTTAAATAAAAAAAGGTCATATATGATCTAAAATAAGAATCCCTTGTAATTGGAGAGCCAAAAGCTGCTATAAAATAGCGAGATTACTTAAATAGATTGGATGCAGCTATCATCTCTCTGAGCCTTGATGATATGCCATGGAGCACTTAAGGAATTGAATGCAGTCCTTACAGAACCACAGCCCATTATCTCTGAGAATTCATAGATGGCTGGTGAGATGTCCAAAGAGTGGTAAAGGGCAGATGAAGTAGCAATTTCTTTAATAGGGTCTCCAGAATCCCTACAGTCTGAGAACCTATTCTAAAAAACAACCAAAAAGACACAGGTATCGAGACTCAAGATCAAGTACCTATCAATAAATCTGGTTACCAAAGAAATTGTGACTTAGAGTGCATACAGGGCATTCCACTGTGGGCAGTGTCGATGGTGACAAAATGGAATTAACCAAACTTCCCCATGGACACATCTATCCATTAATTGCGACTTCCCAGCTAGACACTTGGATGGGATGACTAGGAAAGTGAAAGTGGCCACACAAGGACTCTTACCAGATAATAAGAATGTTTTCCAGGGGTGCTAAGCTCAGCATTTCAAGGCCTGGAGAATCTTGACTGCTGAGAAAGCCTAAGGTATCAGAGACAAAAAGGGGGTTATGCCACTAAAAGAGGAGAATAGATCTGTTTGCCCTCTCATCACATGTTAAAAGAGGACTAACATTGGCTTTTATTGTGCATTTACCATAAGAATCTGTAATCCTGGCTAGATTGAGGTCAGAAAAAGATATAGGCAGATGTTCAGATAATTACAACAGTAAGATCACTCAATACTATTTACATTTAATATCCTTTTACAAATCCTTCCCTGAGTTGATCTGAGGTGGGGATGACATATTGATGACATTTAGAAGATCAATTGTTTCTCCAAGTTGTAAAATAGAGACTGAGTTTAAAAAAGGGTGCCTCTCCTTCATTTTCTAGTTTTCGTATTAAAAACAGTTCTCACAGGTGTTTAATATGCTTGCCTTTCTTTAGGGTTTGAATTCTTTCATAGCAGTGCTTTAAAAAGAGGAAGCATGGTTCAAAATGATTAAAAAACTTGGAAAGAATTTTATATCAAGTTGAAGAGTTGTTTATCTTCATTTCTATGATGCTCCTATTTTTAGTTTAACTATTTTAAGCAAGTTTTCTCAAGCAAGTTAGCCTAATGGCTTAGAGCTATTGCCAGCTAAACACCATATAGAGTTCTCAATTTTGAAACTATTACAAAATAAAACATAGAATAGAAAAAAAACTGATGATTCAGTTTAAAAGGGAACAGAATACGACCAGACAGAAGAAAATACAAATGGTCTTAAACACACTAACACTTGCCCAGATTCACTAAAATTAAAATAAAAGCAGAGTAAAAAACACATATCACGACAAAAATCCAAAAACTCGATAGCTTATTCAAGTTCTGAAGAAATGGAAATGCAGGGATATTAGGCAATTTCTAGAAAAACTAGAAAGTGCATATGCCTTGTAGAGTTTATAGTACAAAAATACTCATTCCTGAGTGATTGTGGATATTTTCAAAGAAATTCATTGTGTCATGTTGTAATATGCAAAGAACTAAAACAACATTTTTTGTTCATCAAGAGAGTACTAATAAAATAAATTATGGGAGATGCAAACAGTGGACTTCTATGCATCCATGGGAAAGAATGAGAATGTAAAAAATGATAATAAATCTACAAGATAAATTGATAAGAGCATAAAAAGCAAAGTGCAGAACAGTTTGTATAATAAATGATCTTTTGTGCACAAAAGAAAAAAAAACTCTATATTCTTTTTTGCTTGTATATACCCAGAAACTGAAAGGATACACAAATATTAATAGCAGTAATTACCTGGATAGGCAGAAGAAACAGGTAGGAGAGTATGCTTGACAGTTAGTTCTAGGAAGCATATTCTAAATGACAGCTATAAATCATTTTGCAATTTTTTCCTATGATGATTGGAAGGCAGAAACTTTGGGGAATTTTGAATGAATATTAATTTCTTCTTAACTCTGAAACTATTGGGGTTTGATACTTTGCTAAATTCAACCCAATTTTTCATTAGTTTCTACGTGTTCTTAAATTGACTCATTTGTTGCGGGAATTAAGGTTTCTCTAAAGAGCTAGATTCCAGCCCCTTATCAGTCTTTCATGAAGTCAATTGGATGCTCTTTCTAGACCAACATATGAGAGTACTAAATACAGTAGATGCATACCTTATTGATGAGGCTGTGTTCAGAAATCCATATAAAACCTTTGCCTTTGCAAGTGTGGTAATGTCAACATGGCTTTGTAGCTTTTCCCTGAGTCACATTTCCATTAGGCATCTCCTGTGTCCTGCACATATCCTTACACCACAAAGTAATCACCTTTGCAACTTCTGATAAACTTTTCTTTCTCCCGTGTTGATTACTTCCCAGTCTAAATTAGGTCATGCAGTCTATGCTCTCATAGCACCATCTACTTTTCCTTGGTAACACTTGCACGTCCAAAGTTATTTCTGTGATTTTTTGTTTAATGCTAAATCCCTGACTCCCCAAATATAAATCCCATAAATGCTAGCTTTGTTCTTTGCTATATTCTCTGCGCCTAACCCAATGTAGGGCAATCAATACATGTTCAATTAATGCAAGCATATTCTAGATAAACCCCTTTTAAATTTTATTTTGTTTTTTCTCTAAATAAGCCTATTCTTTTTATCATTTATATCATAATGAGAAGAGAATGGCAAAACCCAGAATGGCTTTTGTTTCAGGCAGACCTGAGTTAGTCTTAGCATTAGCACTTTCTATTTGTATGCCCTTGGGCTATTTATTTGACATTCCTAATCTACTCAGTTGTTTTCCTTATAAAATGGAAAAAAAATAGCAAGTGTTTAACTTATAGGGCAATTTTGAATATTGAATGAGATCAAGAATCCAAAGGACTTAGCACAATGCCTGGCACCGGCTCATTGTAACTTATTTTTCCTAAGCTACAGAGCTTGGCAGTTGGTTTCACTCACTCACTAGCTAAGTCATTATTCCTAAGCATTGTCACTAAGCTTATATGATTCAAATATAGTACACAGCAAATTAACAAATTCTTCGGTGGTACCTTTGACCCCTCCCTCTCCAAAATTACCAAAATCAAGAATAGTAAATCTATACATGTAAAGGATTGCTTATAACTCATTTAGCTTCTAATCTACCTACTCAGGCACTTATTCGTGATTATATCTGAAGACGTGTGATTCCAAATGAACGTTTTCAACACCTGCAGTGAGAATTTTCTATGTGGAAAAATTATTATTCTGCAAGGGATCAACTGTATGTATTTCCTTTATTAAAGTTCAACTACAGCATTTCAGAAATAAATATTCAATATAATTCTCCATTAGAGTAAATAAAAATGGACTGTTATTTTACTACTAATATTTGCATTGACCCTTTCCAGGAAATCATAAAATCTGTGTCAATAAAAGAGATAAAATCCAGCTCTATGTTTTTGTGAGTCTGTGAATTTTCTCCTGCAAACATTCTTTCTCATAAAGCAAGATCTAACCAAAGCTGACAATGCAAGAAGATAAAATTTTAAAAGGTGGTTGTTTTAGTTTTCTAGCTGTTAAAACAAAATACCATACAATGGGTGGATTTAACAACAGGAATTTATTTGACTCATGGTTTCAGAAGTTAAAAGGCTTGCTTCCTCCCAGGATCGGGGCTGGTATCTTCTGGTTGGCTGGCAATTTTTGTAGTTCCTTGGCTTTTCTGTCACATAGCAATGCACATGGTGGCATCTTCTTCCTCCTCCAGGTTCCATTGACTTCCGGTTTCTGACTACTCACTATGGCTTCTCTCCCATCTGATTTTCACTCTGTTTATAAAGGACTCCAATAACCCAGGTTAAAACTCAACCTGATTCAGTTGGGCCACATCTTAACTTCAGTAACATCTTGAGGAGATCTTATTTACAATGGGTCCACACCTACTAGATTATGGACAAAGACCAAGAGCATGTCCAAACTGGGGTACACAATTCAATCCACCACAGTGGTTAAAATCAGAGACTGTGGAATAGGCTATTCAATCCCAGCTCTGCTATTCACCGCTTTCAGTTGAGCAATCTTGAGCACATTGCTTAATGGCTCTGTGCCTCAGTTTCTTTATCTGCAAAACGAAGATAATGTGGAGCTCCTTGGATTGCTGATTAAAAGATGCAAAGCACCTAGAAGACTCCCTGGTGTAGAATGCTAAGTGTAGGCTCTTAGGCTCTTTTTTTTTTCCCCTGACAACGTGTCTTTACTTTTAAGTGATTACCAGAACATTAAGCAATAATGGGCAATGTAACAAGTTCTTGAATTCTATCTAGTAATTGTTATTAAGAGAAACTAAAAGCAGCCCAAACAATTATTCTAGTATTCTTTGTTCTAACTCTTAGCCAGAAAGGACTACGTCAAGGCTGGCTGCTGCTTCACGCAGGTTACAAATGACTATTTACTACTTTTTCATAGGTAAAGCCCCTGACCTTTAAGAAAGCCTTAGGGAAATAAAATATTTAACCCCTTTCTTTCTTCAAATAAGTGTTGTTTGGTACTAGATCTAAGAAAGAAAAAGTCAATATTGCCATATATGTAGCTTGAGTTAAATGACACAGGAAAACAGACAACATGTACCCATTACATTTATAAGAAATATGAGGTAAAAAAGATGGAATCTTTGGAGAAGCTCTAAGTCTGTACAACGAAGCTAGGTTTGCTACTCTCCAAAAAGTGAAAGGACCTACTATTTAACATACAGAAATAATTTAGCAGCTTTCCACAAGAATGTAACTCTAGCTTTGCTAAAGCTTCATATTCTATGTGAGGGCATCTAAAATGCCAATCCATGGAGCAGGCACTCCTTCTCCCCTATCCATCTATGCGGTAGTTTTCATGGATTTCTGGCCGGATGTCACAGACACAGGCCAAGAGTTTATCCAGGACTTCCTCCCTGTGCTGCTGGAAGTAGGTCTGGAGGATGGTCATCTTCCCTGGGTCTCCTTCTCCACTTCAGTGCTACAACTGCTGTGGGATCCTAGAGTCGCAGCTTTCTTGGCCTTGAACTCTTTCTCCCTCTGCAGGCGGTACTGCTCAATCCCAGCCTGAGCTTTTTCTTTGGCCTGCTTCAGCCTCCGGTTCTTTCACTTGAGAGCCTCGGAGACCTACTCAGCGGCTTGCTTCTCAGCCTGCCGCAGCTGCTAGATGCCCTGAGACTGACAGGCCGTGGCGGTGGCAGAGGCAGCCTAAGGGTAGGCTCTTATTAATTTCATATGAGAAGAGTATTATGATCTTCCTTGCTTTTGTAGATTGGCTATTGAAGCTAAATTTAAACATCCTGGAATTGGCAAGCATGATCTGAACCCAGTTCTTCCAACTCCAAAGTTCACAGGTTTTTTGTACCAGTTGTTCCTCAGTGTAAGGCATGCATTCTCATGGAGGTGATGTCACCCCAGAGAGGGCAAAAATTGATTCTTGGGAAGGAACAAAGAATTCTTAATTAGTACAATGATCTGTGGGCTTGAGAATGTCTATAGTACATAAACAGATATACAGGTATATCTGTTATTAAACTTTCACAGGGAGGGGTCAATTAGAGAAAAGTGACTAAAAATGTTCCTTCTTGGGAAAATAATAATAATTTTTAAAGGGGTTAAGAAACTCTTCTCTAAGGGTAGAATGGGGTCACCTGTATCAGAGTCTCCTGTACCCATTGAGAACACAGATTTCCAGGCCCACTCCTCCACACTCTACCCTTTACCCCCCACCTCTGTGACAATTTCCCAGGCTGGGACCTGGGAATCTGCATGATACTGAGCTAAATGATTCTTATGCACATTTCAGTTTGAGACCCCTAGCCTGTATGCAGGCTTTCTGAGCTCTACCAGCTCCCACACAACACACCAAACAGGGCTCACCTTCTCACTGCCCCTTGCTAAGGCTCAAACTGTTCTAGCTGATTATGAGAATGAGGGTGGCAAACCCCAAATGGTTGTGTCATGACCATGAGCTTTAGCCTTGCCATTCAGTAGACTGATGTGTTTCATCATCTTCGAAGTAAAAGATAGAGTTTGAGGAATGTGTAGTCCAAATGAATTCAGCCCTGGAACAACAGAGGAGATACAGCTACATTAAGCAACAGCAATGACAAAAACAAACAAACAAACAAAAAACAAAAAAAAGATGCTTCTGCCATTTTCCTTGTTTAGCACCAAGTCTGAGGTCAACTCGTTTTTACTGCCCAGCTTTTCACACTGACCTTTTGAAAGTATGTTACAAAAGTTAAGTTCTGTGAAAAAGAACATACTCTATTTAAAAGAGGGGCACAGGTGTCAGTGGACCAGGCAGACAAATCTACAGGGAACCTGCAAGGGGATGACAAGGGGCTGTTTGCCTTTTCTGAGGGACAACATGGCTTGTGGTCACTGGCCCAGACTTGGAACACAGGAGACGGGTTTAAGTCATGGCTCTGCCATAACTACCTGGGGGACCCTGGGCAAGTCCCCTTAATCTCTCTGGGTCTCAGTTTTCACACATGTGAAGGAATTGGACCAGGTCTCAAAGAGCTCTAAATTCTGTCCTTTCAAATTGTTCATTCAAGGACTAGACACATTCTTGACAGGGAAGGGAGATTGGAGCAATTCGTTAGTGAGGGAGAGGTTATTCTTTTGGAGAGCTAGAAAATTATCAGGTGACTTGTTTTTTCTTCTTTAGAGTTTTCACAGATTGGACGAAAATAAGAAAGGACTGTTGCAGAGACCATGGGCTGCTGGGAAGATGAAGCTACATCCTCTTAATCACTGAAAGTTAGTCAGGGCCCCGAGTGGGTGGTGAGGTGGTCTAGACATATTATTGGATGCAGAAGGCTGAAAAAGACCCAGAGGCCCAATCATACCTCATAGCAAAGCATGTGCTGTATAATGGTTTATTTTGTTTTCCCCATCTGTCCTTTCTGGAGGACTAGGAATGTTTTTTCACTGTGACTGAACCAGCTCTCAGCATCCCTGAGGCCAGTTCCCACATTTAAAACTTTCTGAAAAACATATATGTATTTTCAGATCTAGGCATTAGGAAAACTTTGCTTTCTCTAGAAGCCAGATATATTTTTCCCTTATGTGCGATGCAAAATTATGTAGGTGATCATTCTTCCTTCTGGGCTTTAATCATCAGGAAGATGGGGCCGGTCCTGCATGTCAGCTTTAGCTGTGTAGGACTTAGGCGTGCACATCTACAACGTGATTCCAGCCCCTTCCAAGGCCCCGTTCTCCAACCCTGACACTTTGTGTGGTCCTCTCCTGAGCCACTTGCCAGATGCAGAAAGCACATAAAATCTATTCCTGCATCCCCCTTTGGATATTTGCTTGTCCTCTTGCTTGTTCACATAGTTTGTTTTCCCTAGTTGCATCTTCCTGCCACTTCTAGCCACACTGTCCACTCAATTCTGCTTCTTGACCTTCTCTTTGGTGTTAATGACTGTGATAGGTTGAATTATGTTCCCCAACAGACACATGTTCTTAATTTTAATCCATATCCCTGTGGGTGTGAACACATTGTTCCTAGAACATCTTGAATATGTTCTCTTTTTGCTAAGGGGTGGCCCAACTCCCTGAGGGTTGGTCTTAATCCGTATTACTGGAGGTCTTATAAAGAGAAGAAACTGGATGCCAGAGGTAGGAGAAGAACACAGGAAGAAGCCAGAAGTCAGCAGAAGCCTGAAGACTGGGTGCAAGAGGAGGGCATTGCCATGTGACAGGATGCAGAGCTGCAAGCCAAGGACCCCCAGGGACAGCTGGCAGCCAGCACCAGAATGCTGGGAGAAAGCAGGCTTTGCCAATATCTTGATTTTGGACTTCTTCTAACTTCAAAACTGGGAGCTGATAAATTCGTGTTGTTTAAACCAAAACCAGTTTCTGGTATTTGTGACAGGAGCTCTGGCAAACTAAGAAAGTGACCCAGCAAAATTCTCAGTGGCAGTCTACCACCCTCACCAGCCAGGCTAGCACTCATCCCCAGAACCTGCCAGGAGAGGTGGGTGCAGAAATGTCTTATCAATATTTTGCCCAATAATGATTTTTATCTGTTGATATTTTCCCATGTTAAAATATATATCCATATTATCCCCCCAAATCTTTGGTAAAATAAGATGGAGCATAAATAAACAAAATTTAAAATATTTTTTAACCTTATATGAAGGAAATTTTCAAATATATATACAAAGTAGAATTCCCATGTACCCAAATGCAGATTCAATAATTAGCAACTCATGGTCAATTTTGTTCCATCTTTGTCATCCATTCCCCCACCCTATGTTATTTTGAGCCAACCTTACTCATTGTACCATTTTATCTGTAAATATTTTGCCATGCATTTCTAAAGAGATATACTTACTAAAAATTATTTTTAATACTGGCTTGCCTGGAAAAATGCACTGGGAAGGGCTTAGGTAGAAATTGAGGCTTTCTTCTTCTCTCTCACCTCACCTCCCCCTCCTGCTCTGTGTGGCAGGATTGGTGCAGATGGTGCCAAGCCTAAGAAAAGACAGCAACACTGCTTCACATAAGAGAGAGTGACTATCCAGAAGAGAGGAGAGAAGTGAGGTAAAGGCAAGAGGAAAGAAGAGATGGATCAAAGAGAAGGGGAAAGTTACGGACTGAATATATGCTTTACTGGTAAACCTTAGAATATTTAGTAAAAATTTATTAAATAGAAAAATCTTTGCTGCGAGTTATTTTGTTATTGTTGTAGTAGAAACCAAAGAAAGAACTTGATTTCTCTTTGAAGAAGTTCTATTGGGGAAGAATAGCAACTCAAGAGGCAAACAGAGCCTTAGAGACAGAGGAGGCCAGAAGAATATACCTGCAGAACTTTTATAGAGTTTTGGACTCCTGTGGGCTGTGCGGTAGAAAGTCAAAGCAACTTCAGGTAGATCTCATTTGACATGGAGGTCTCCCAGAAGGGTCCTGGGTTAATGTATGATGTCTAATTACACCTAGCTTTTCCTGTCTCTTTGAGTAATGCTCTTTTGTGGTATTACATCATGTTCTTCAAGGGTTTTGCTCAATGTTTTAATAAAGAGATGTTGTTTTGTTTTTTAGGAAACATCATGCTTCCATTGGTTTCTCTAAATTAATTCCCATCAGTTACAGCATCAAGCATCATAAGCAAAGCTGAACTACCCATGAGCAAGATGATTACACTAACTAAAAGCTAAGCACTTAGAAAAAATGGGTATCTCTAATAGTGCTGTAAATCCAAATCAATAAGGTGATTGTATATACACTACACAACAACCCATTTTCAGATGAGACAGATTCTATGACCGACGTAAGCTACAATGGAAAGATGCTCAACAGAGTAAGTACTTAAGCTATGGGGAGGGAAAGGGCCTCAAGAATTCATGTTGGCCAAACCATATGGATTTAACATAGTTCTTGTCTTCATGTGTGGGGGATAGAATTGGAGTTCTTTGCGTTGTCTTTAAAACTGCCTCCCTTTTATTTCCCCTGGTCTCCTTTCATTTTCTGGTTTCTTACAGTCTGATATCCTGAGACTGCCTGGCTTAGATCTGGATCTCTCACTCGCAGGCATTTGCACTCATTTAATTAATTGACCTGGTGAGTGCTACTCAAAATACAGGACGGCTCTCACTTTCCTATTAGATAATTGCACACTGCCACAATGACACCGTGAAGTTCATCGTTCAGGAGATTATATATTAAGGGTGGAAACTCCCAATGAATAATGATATATACATTTGGAACCCACTTATCTTTGTATCACTTGAAAACACAAAGAACTGCAACCCAAAAAAATAAAGTCTTTTCATGCCTGTTGTTGCCATTCACTGACCTGTTAGTTAGTGGTTCCCATAAAGGAGCCATTTATGATGGGGAGCCCAGCAACCCACGGGAGTTTTATGTCAGAAGGAACCTCATAAGCCTTTCATACTTGAATTTAGCATTACTGAAGGGCATATTAACAACAGTAAATCTTGGCCCCAGTGACTTCGTGGCATCTCAATAAAAGAGTGTAAAAGATTTTTTCAGAACGCAAGTAAAAACTGATCAGAGCCCATTAAAAGAAAATTCCACCACAACTCCATTTTTATTGTCTGAAGCTTTTTTTCCTGGCATGTTAACCATTAACTAAATGAATCTATTTCAAATATTAGACAATTCTATTCACACCAAAGAGTCCATTCTTACATAAAACATAAATTGAAATCATCTTATGTTTAATAGAAACAGACATGTATTTAAAATGAGAAGTGGTAGGAGTAGAAAACCTATAAAAATGGATTTTATTTTTATAGGAAGTAGAAGGAATAGAAAGTCATTTTTAAAGGAATTGCCTAATTGATAGGAATCTGGGTGATTTTATTCACTTCTTTACACTTATCCGAAGTGTCCAATTTTTCTCCAATAAATATTTTATTCTTATAATTAGAAAAATGTCTAACAGTGGGCAAATCATTATAAATTTATTTAATGAACATGGAGTTGAGGCAATAGGGTTTCACTGTATGAGTCAGATATTGCTTCTCAGCTGGTTAGGAGGATGCATCATAAAAACATCCCCACAGTACTTAGAGAACAGTCAGCTATAGTACCTCACTGAGCCTATTTCCTTGTATGTAAAATGAGGCAAATAAGGATACCAACCCAGTAGGGTTGTGAGGATTAAATGATAATCTCTGAAGAGTATTTAGCACAAAGTCTCGCACAGAATAAACATCCACTATAGCTTAGTTATTATTAGCAATTCCATTAATAAAAGAGCCCAAATCTGTTTATTCTTCCTGCTTCTGGCTTAGACAACTTTCTTTTATTAGGGTATGTTTGTAAATAGCTAATCTCATCCTAACTTTTTTCAGATCATACAATCCTTTGCTTGAAGTTCTATAGAACACAGCCCTCTTCTGCGTGAAGATTCAATGATCTCATGGGAGAAGCTGAAGAAGTACAGGTCTGGAAGGAAACTTAGAAAACAAGGGTAAGTGGCAAAGTGGCAAAGGAGTCTATGAATGGCAGGTGCCTCTAAATCCCATTGGGGAACTGGGTTCCCGCAGGTCTGCAGGGCAGGCAGCAAGGGAGAAAAGCAGTATGGGAGGGAGGAGACTGAAGACAAAGTGGAACCCATGGCGTTAGCCTCAACCAGGAAGGTGACCTGCAGAAGAAGCTGAAGACCTTCCCCCTGGAGCTGTACATGCACTTGAACCAGGCCTCAGAGAGGCTGAAGGAGTGAGTAGATGAGAGGAGTTAGGGGGGTTGGGGGCCCAGCTGCTCCCCTCTGCCAGCAAGGTGAGCCAGCAAAGCAGCACAGCAACCAGGGTCTTCAATAGCACCCGACACCCTACCTTGACCTTCGGAGAGCCACGGCGGCTACCTTCCTTCCACCATCCCAACCTTACGCACATCCCCGTTGTGGCTCACCTTTACTCAGAGTCGTGCAGGGAAGGGCATTCAGGGATACACGGTTCCAGTTGGCTCACCTTTACTCAGAGTCGTGCAGGGAAGGGCATTCAGGGATACACGGTTCCAGTTAGCTAAGTCAACACGCTACAAAACTGTCACAGGTGGCCTTCTATTTAGATGCAGGTCTTTGTGGGCAGAATGCTAATTTTGATCCAAATTCTAAAACCTTTGGCTCTGAATTGAACTGGCAAGATAGAATTGCTCCTTTTCTTCTTTTCAAGGGAATCGCCTTAGATGCACTGAAATCTACGTATAATCTGTTGCATCTTTCTGAAATTTCTCAACACGTCAGCAGAGAGAACTAAACGTTTGGGGGATAAACTATAAGGGCAGGTAGTTCTACTCATTTCCCTGTGTCAGTGTTCCTCAAACAGAATCTCCTGGAGGTGATTCCTGGGCCCCCACAACAGTGGTTCTGATCTAGTTATCTGGGGTGGGGCCCAGGAATTTGCATTTCTATCAAGTTCCCAGGTCTTGCTGATGCAGGGGTTCTGACTTAATGCCAATACCCCAAATCAGTGTTTGAGAACCACATCTGAATCACCTGTGGAACTTTATAAAATTTGGCTATTTGTGCTCCCTCCACATGACTGAGTCAGTTTCTTGGTTTAGGGTGGAGGGTGTGCTTTTTTTTTTTTTTTTTTTTTGGATAAAGTTTTACAAGTGTTTATAATGTACACACCTGTTTAAAAACCACAGTTTCAGAATTTACACATAGATTATTTCCAGGATGTTCATAGCTATTATCAGAACAAAAGAAGGGGAGCGTTAGTTTCTGTGGTCAAATTTGGTGTGAAACACAGAATTAAACAATGTTGAACTCATTTCTATGCAGGCTATATCTATAGCTGATACTTATATATCAGTTGCTCTGGATCAGGCATTGTGAACAATGAATTAACCCTCACAGCAAGCCTATGATGATGGTATTATCACTTTCATTCCCACTTTACAGATGAGAACACTGAGGTGTGGAGAGGTTAATAACATGTCCCAGTTCATAGAGATAGCGAGTAGAAGAACCAGGATAAAACCCAGGCACTTGGGCTCCAACATCTGAGCTCTCAGCCACCATGCTGTACTGATTTTCCCAAGCTTTGAGCAGACTGCTGGCCACTGGGAATCTCTAAAAGTAGCATGCAGCATTTTCCAACTTATTTGATTATGGACCATTCGTTCCACCTCCCGCCCCCTTTTTGTTCCAGAGGAACTTTTAGAAGTTGTGTACCCTGGAACACACTCTGGGAAACACTGCTTTAGAAACTCTAAAATCCATTCTTGGATTAAATGAAATTAGCTGAGGGTTGCTTACCCAGGCAACGCCCTATCAGTCTTGTATAAAACTCTTTTACCTGATCATTGGGCGCTGGTGAGGAGTCATTAGCTTAAATCGTGAGCTACAATGAAAAATTAACCCAATGGAAAACATGGCAATGTTTGTTGCAAGATTTTTTTTTTTTTTTTTTTTTTTTTTTTTGTATATCTCGCTGTGTCCCAGTTGTAGCTCTAGACTGGATGTAAGAAATAAATGTGACTTTCTAATCGTGAGCAGCTGACTTGTCTTTATCTCAGGGATACCATGAATAACATAACTGATCATGTTTTCCTCCTTGATTTTGCTACAGGAAAATCAGGGTCCACCCTTACAAAGATATTTAAGGCACTTATTAATAATGATAATACTACAAAAAAGACCTTTCAAATCAGAGACCAAAAATTGCTAGGGGAGGGGGCAGTGAGGGTAGAGAGGGTTGATAGAAACTTTATCTCAAAAAACCAAGTTAAACTGATAAAAAAGTTTATTTTATCTAATATTTAACATGTTTGGCAAGTATAAATTAATTTAAAAGATGAAAAATGAATCTTGGATTGATATTTGATTTTTTTCTGATACAATTATGTGATAGTGTAGAAAGCCGTCCTTCACATTTGACTTTCACTGTAAGACCCAGAAGGTCATTTTTTTTGCAGAAATATTCAAAAGCTTCATCTATTTTCCCAAGGGCCATCTAAATCCTTTGATATTCAAATCCTTTGCTTTTGAAGCATATACCATTAGTATCTTCCCCATCCATTTCCCCTTATTTAGTGGTTAACTAGTCTAACTGTAAGATCCTTACTTGCCACTAGATTGTGATTCAAACATTATCCGATCTGACTTTCATCTACTTCATGAAGTCCTGCATCTTTTACAGGATTTACAATTTCACTATACAAGGCCTTGTACAAATTGTGTTTGCTTTTGTACAATTACGATAGTCAGGGAAAGTGACAAAGAATTCAACCAGAAAGGGTAGATGCCAGGGATAAGAAAAGAGCCATTTTCAAACTTGACATTCATTAGTGAATATTTTCCTTATGACTCTTGCTTTCCTTAAACAGCCCTTGTAACTTCTGACACTCAATTAATGAATTCAGATCATAGATCATAAGGACCCCCTCTATGGAAAATTTCATGGTATGCATTTTTGTGGATTGACTCCATCCATGTCTTCATTTATGAACTTACCCTTGCATTCCCTTTGTTTTATCTTTCTCAACTACTTCTAATTTCTGTTTTTTTTTTTTTCTTTGCTTTATTTTTGTACCTAGGTGAGCAAAAACATAGAACATTTGGAAGGGGTAAAAGTGGAATAAGGGGAATAAGTTAGTAAATATTACACATTTCACATCATCTTTGTTTGTGCTTTTGTTTAGCGTCACATTGTCCAAGGATTTTGAATGACACCTTTCACATTGCACATTGCACAGCCTTTGAACCATGACATATTGATCCAGCACCATTCAAGTTTTATGCCTGCCAGTTAAGCATTATGACACTTGCCTTAAGAGCACGTCTGAACTCTCATCCTTCTGCTTCTGTTTTCCAAATATTTACATGGATCTTTATATTATTCAAATGCAAGATAGGTCCAGCTGTCAGCAGTTGGGACATCCATATCTAGAGGAAATGAAGTGTAAAATGACTAGCTCTAGTTCTTTGTCCACAAGGCAAGTGAGAAACATTTTAACAGATATATGTAATCCTCACAGCTAATTATGATTTTTCTCATTTCAATTTTAATTATTATTTTTTTTAATCCACACTTTCTTTCATCCCTCATGGCATTTTCATTGTCATTAAAAGTCTACTCTATTGTGTGAATCCTCTATTCATATTCATGAGGTCAGGACCATTCAACCACGGTAATCGAGCTGTCTGATTGGTTGAGCATCCCACAGTGGTTTAGAGTGATACTGATTAACAAAAGGCATCACCAAAGCCTCTGCCACGATAAGAAGGATAATTATGTAGGACCCTAAACGGGGACTCCAATCATTTGACAATGCCCATTGGACTTGCATAATATTAGTATATTATCTATCATCCCACTATGATTAAGTAGTATTTAACTATTGTTTTTTATGGGGATTATCCCCAATAAATATGTCTCATGCATACCAACTCAACACAATGGTTTCTCTGGGGTTTCTAGAAATAATTTATCTAGAATGGAAGTCAGACTTCAGCATATCTAAAATGACTATCATCACAAATGGGGAGATATTTTCAGCAGTATCTTACGTACATAGTGATAGTGTTGAATTGGATATACATTGTCCCCAAGGGGGAGATTCCTATTTTTACTTCTTTCAGTACTCTGGAATCATGTACCCTCTGACATTGTGTTTAATCTCTCTGGGTTTCCAATTCCTTATATGTCAAGTGAAGGAGGTGGGGGAGAATGGTTCAGAAGTTGTCTTCTGTATTTAAAATCTTATTTCATGGAGATTTTTCTTAAGATTCCATAGCCTGCATGGTAATTTGTACCATGATCTTCAAAGTTGAGACTGTAGACCAGAGGGGGTGCATAAAACCATGTCCTAGAGTGTGGGAAAAACTTAGAACTTTTTAAAATATTTACTTTATAATGGTCTTTTTAGATTTTCTACTGTATGTGTGCATTTTATATTCATTAAGATTTATTGAGAATGTTATATGGGCCAGGCACTATTCTAGGTGCTTTATATTTATTCATATTATCACAGCAACTCTTTGAAGTAGATACTCTTATTATACTCATTTTTCCTGATGAGGAGAGTGAGACACACAGTTTATGAAAATTGCCCATGGTCACACAAAATAGGAACTGTCCAAGCTGAGATTTACACCCAGGCATAAATTCAATCTCTTAATCACTCACTATGTAATATTAATATAATTATAGAATCTGAAATAAACACACAAATGAATAAATATATAGAAGAGGTGTGGATGACAGACTTGAAGGTGACCCTCTTGATCCCTACCTCCTGATGTTCAAACCTTTGTGTAATCCCCTCCCCTTGAGTGTGGGCAGAACCTATGATGTGATTTTTTTTAATGCAATTTTATTGAGATATAATCACAGAACATAAAATCATTCAAAGTGTACAATCAGTTGTTCACAGTATCATCATATAGTTGTGCTTTCATCACCACAATCAAACTTTGAACATCTTCATTACTCCAAAAAATAAAATAAAAATTAAAATAAAAAAGAACATCCAAAACATCCCATTCCCCTTCTCCCTGAATTGTTCATTTACTTTTTTTAATACAGTTTAATTGAGATATATTCACACACCCTACAGTCATCCACAGTGTACAACAATTATTCATAGCACCATCATACAGTTGTGCGTTCATCACCAAAATCAATTTTTGAAACTTTTCCTTACTCCAAAATAAAAATAAAAGCAAAAAAGAACCCCAAGTCTTTCCATGTCCTCCATCCCACCCTATTCTTCATCTAATTTTTGTCCCCATTTTCCAGTCATCTGTCCATGTGCTGGATAAAGGGAGTGTGAGCCACAAGGTTTTCGCAGTCACGCAGTCACACTGTGCAATCTTCATAGTTATACAATTGTCTTCAAGAATCAAGGTCACTGGGTTGCCATTTGACAGTTTCAGGTATTTACTTCTAGCTACTCCAATGAACTAAAAACTAAAAAGGGATATCTATATATAGCACATAAGAATACCCTCCAGAGTGACCTCTTGACACCATTTGAAATCTCTCAGCCACTGAAACTTTATTTTGTTTCATTTAGCTTCTCCCTTTTGGTCAAGAAAATGTTCTCAATCCCATGATGCTGGGTCCAGGCTCATCCCTGGTGGTCATATTCTGTGTTGCCAGGGAGATTCAGACCTCTAGGGTCAAGTCCCATGTAGTGGGGAGGGCAGTGAGTTCACCTGCCAAGTGGGCTTAGAGAGAGAGGGGGCCACATCTGAGCAACAAAGAGACTCTCTGGGGGGGACTTCTAGGCACAGTTATAAGTGGGCTTAGCCTCTCCCTTGCAACAATTAGCCTTACAGGGGAAAGCCCCTGATTGAGGACTTGGTCCATTAAATTGGCAGCCCTCAGTGTTTGTGGGAAAATCAGCAATAGCCTAGGTGGGGGAGTCCAACACTTCTGCATTTCTCCCAAGCTCCTCAGGGTGCCCCACAAATACACTTATACTCTCTGTCCATGTCACTCTGGGATGTGTCAGGATTTCAACCCAGCCTGTACAAACTCACCAAATCCCACTTCCCATTCAAAGCTCCATGCACCTATGGTGTTATGATGTGATTTTAATGAATAAAATATGGCCAAGGACATAGGTTGTCATCCCCATGACTACATTCATGATTATGTCTCCATCTTACCAGCAGAATCACTCTAGAGGCTTCCTGTCTTGCTGATTCGGAAGAAGCAAGCTGCCATTTTGTGAACTGCTTATCTAGAGAGCTATGTAGCAGGGAACTGCAGGTGGCCTCTAGGATCTGATAGCCATAAAAGCTGAAGCTCTCCGTCCTATAACCACAAGAACTGAATACTTTCAGCAATCATGTGAGTGAGGACATGGGTCCTTCCCCAGTCGAGCCTCAGATGAAACCACAGCCCAGATCAACACAACTGTCTGCCTTGCAGACTCTTGATCCATAGAATCTGTGAGATAATAAACATGGGTGATTTTAAGCTGCTGAAGTTTTGATAAGTTGTTATGCAGCAATTACAAAGTAATATAGGAATTACCTGCTTATTATTTTTAACCTACAAGGATGAGCAATTAAAAAATTATCACTTTATTTCTTCTCTCAACCAATAAAATGGAAGTATAGAATCAATTTTCTGCTCTTTCCACCACTCACAGCCAAGCACATCCAATTAAAAAAATTGTTCTGAAAGGCTATCTACTGACCACATTTAATTATGAAAAGAATATACTTTATTTAAATGTGGGATTTCTCATTTCCCCTCACTTCACACATTTTGAGAGCATTTAGTTCTGTACGTGGAAGTGGCAAAAGTGACCTTTTAGTTATTATATAATTTTTAGAGTTTACGAAGTTCTTTGTTATTTGGATTTCAGAAAGT
This sequence comes from Choloepus didactylus, assembly GCF_015220235.1. Taxonomy (NCBI): domain Eukaryota; kingdom Metazoa; phylum Chordata; class Mammalia; order Pilosa; family Megalonychidae; genus Choloepus; species Choloepus didactylus. The sequence goes on from NC_051315.1 coordinate 114,633,891, forward strand.
ACTGTAGCAAGCTAGTAGAATGTCCTCCCCCAATCCTCTCTCCCCCAAAATAAAGCCATTGCCTTGGTAAATCTTTTCCCAAACAGAAGTTCAATTGACTTTCAAGCATAGCTTATTTTGCTTTTCTCTGCTTTCATAATGCTGACAATGCTTTTAATTATGTTTACCTTTATACAACTTCTCACTGCTCCCAGACCAACACAGTATTCTTATGTTAATATTAATTGGTTGAATTTTTCTTTTTGGCTTAAAACAACAGAAATTTATTCTCTCATGATTCTGGAGGTCAGACATCTGTAATCAGTATCTCTGGACCAAAATCAAGGTGTTGGCAGAGCTCTGCTTCCTCCAGATGTACCAGGGGAGAATCCATCCCTGCCTCTCTCAGCTTCTTTTTCTTAAATGTAATTTTACTGAGATATATTCACACACCACAATCCATCCAAAGTATATAATCAACGGCTCACAGTGTCATCATATAGTTGTGCATTCACCACCACAATCAGTTTTCTCCCAGCTTCTTGTGGCTGCTAGCAGTCCCTGGCTTGTGGCCACATCCCTCCATTCCCTGTCTCTGGGGTCACATTGCCTTCTCTTCTGTGGTCAGATCTCCCTTTGCTCCCTCTTAAAGGATGTTCATGATTGCACATAGGGCCAACCAAGATAATCCAGGACCATTTCACCATTTCAAGCTCCTTAATCACATTAAAGTCACTTTTGCCATATAAAGTCACACTCACAGATTTGGGGAATTGGAATATGGGCATACTTGGAGGTTATTTCCCTGTCTACCACACATGTGATTGTAAAAGGATAAGGAGGAGGTGATGAGGGTATGAGGGCAGGGGCCATGCTTGGCACCCAATTGGAACTGCAATCAGCTTTGGTAAAATGATTCCAAGAATCTTGCCATCAGCTGGAAGTTACATGCCTATATATTTGGTTTATGTCACCAGCTATGATAGTTAATTTTTAAAATTTTTGTTGTGGTAACATACATATCACATACATTTACCCATTTTATCCACTTTCTTGTGTTCAATTCAGTGATATTAATTACATTCATAATATTGTACTACCAAAGCCACCATCCATTGCCAAAACTATTTTATTACCCCAAACAGAAACTTTGTACCCATTAAACAATAACTCCCCATTTTTCCCCACCCCCAGTCCCTGGTAACCTGTAATCTACTTTCTGTCTCTATGAATTTGCTTATTCTAGGTATTTTGTATAAGTGAAATCATTCACTATGTGTTTTTTTTGTGTCTGGCTTATTTCACTCAATGTGATGTCTTCAAGGTTCATCCATGTTGCAGCATGTATCAAAACTTCATTATTTTTAAAATATTATTATTAATGAATAATATTTTATTGTATTTATATACCACATTTTATTTATCCATTCATTTATTGGGTTGCTTCCACCTTTTGGCTCTTATGAATAATGCTACTATGAACATTGGTGTACAACTATCTGTTGGAGTGGAAATTCTACGTTTAACTTCTTGAGAAACCACCAAATTGTTTTCCACAACAGCTGCACATTTTACAGCCCACCAGCAATGCAAGAGTATTCCTTATTTCTCTGCATCCTCATCAATGCTTGTTGTTTTTCATTTTAAAGATAATAGCCATCCTAGTGGGCTTGAAGGGGTGCCTCCTGGTGATCTTGATTTGTGTAATGAATTGATTATTGATTACAGAGAAGGGAGATTGCTTAACATTGAACTTGACTCAGGACGAGGCAGGGGATTCCAGGAAGGTGAAGGTTTCTGCCTTGTTTCTAATCCCAACTCCATTCCAATTCATCTATCTCTTCTGAGTCAGCAACTCCTGGGGCCGGCTGACAGGTGAGCTTGGTGGGCATGATTGTAAGAGGCTTAGTGGTTCTCTGCTCTGGTCTTAGGGACCAACTCAAGGGAACTCTGGACACCTGAGAAGAACCTCAGGCCTATAAGGAGCCCCAGAGCTCTCAGTGAAGGTTGTCTTCTGCCCAGGGGGTGTACTGGACCATTCCTGTTCCAAGGGCCAAAAAGACATGTGCAGGTGGGCTGAGTCTTCTCCACCCCTGAAGCTAGGAGAACCCCAGATACAAGGAAGCAGAGGTCACAGTGGGGATTCTGAATACCTGTGTGCTGCTGTGCCATTAGCCCACATGGGTCATTACTGCTTAATGTCCCCTTACAGTTGGGATGTTGCCACTTTAGGGGCCCAATGGAAAGGGAAGTAAATGAAAGCTATATATCTAAGGGGATCTCAGTAGCCAGAGAGGGAAAGGTAAATCATCACCTAAAGAAATTAAGCTTCTTAAGCAATTAGGTGACAACTTGCACAATTTGAATAGTTAAGTAGATTTAAGATCAACACAGAAAAGGCTTTCTGGGATGAAAAATATCATTTTGAACTAAAATCATAAGTGAGTCGGAAACGAGCATGGTCACAATTGAACTGAAAGATCAGTTGGGAGGGGTCTTGGTACATTTGTCTGAAAGGAAGACAGTGTGGCTAGAATTCAGAGTGGGGGAGGAGATGCCCAGTTAGATGTAGCTAAAAGATAAGTAGCAGCAAGACCATGCAACTGTTGTGGATCATGTGTTTTTGGACCATGATTTTAGTCTTCATCTAACAACAATGGGAAGACACTGAATGATTTAAGAAAAGAGGCAGACATGATTAGATTTACGTGAGGAAAACTTCCTTATGCCTCCAGCGTGAGGATTGGATGGAACAAGACAAGAGTGGGAGTCAAACACAAGTTAAGAAGCAAAGTTGTAGTACGGGGAAGAGATGATGAAGCTTTGGACCAGGATAGGGGCAGAAGGATGGTGGAGATGAAGATGAATGGACTAATGTAAGAGCTATTTAGGAGGTAAAAGGTGTAGGTTTCAGTGATGACTTAGGGCATGGGCAGGAGGAGAGAATGAGGTATCTAATTTGTTGAAATGAATAGATGATAGTACCAATAAGAAGAGAACCAGATGTCATATTCCACAACCAGGTTGGGTAATTGCTTGCTTCTGGGCCCTTTGTTTGGAATGCTGAACTCCTTGCTTTGCTCTTAAGCACATCAGACATATCCTACAAGGCCTACAAGATGTCTGATTCCTTCCATTCTTGGTAATTTATATTCCTACATCACTATCTGCCCTTTACAATTTCACATAATTATTGCAGGAATAGACCCAGGCAAGACTGAAGGTCTCCTAGTGGGATGAGAAGACCAGTAACATGGACCTGGAAATTGAGTTTTGATTCACCTTAGGTACAGAAGAATATCCCAAACCATAGCTGTTACTAGTTACATGAGTCTAGCAAGAAGGGAGACCTTTACTTGAGTCTGGCGAGACTGGAGATTTAAAAACCCTGTTAACATGATGGAGAACTTCTCAAAGGACTCAAGGCTTCTTCTTCCCAAATGTTAGTACCAGCAACTTCTGGGCACCTTCAGTTGGAAGATGCTCTATCTCCTGCTCCATGTAGCAGTCATCTGTGTATACTCAATTCAATTGTTTACCCATATTAAAGGAACTTATATACTTCCTGTGCATTCTGACATTTTAGGGCTTCAGCTGGTGTTTTTGTTTTTGTTTTAAATAAAAGACCTGAGGGATTTATTGATGGGCAGTCAAAATCTTGGAACTGTTTACATCTCGAAAACATTTGGGTCTCTATTTTACCCAACTAAGTAGTGACCTGTTGTGATGGTTACGTTCATGTGTCAACTTGGCCAGGTGACCCAGCTGTCTGGTCAAGCAAACACTGGCCTAACAATTGCTGTGAGGACGTTTGAGGCTGGTTGATAAACCAACAGGCTGGTTTATTAAATCATCAGTCAATTGACTGCAGCTGTGATTGATGACTCACCAAAGGGCGTGCCTTCCACAAAGAGAGAATGCAATTGGCTGGATTTGATCCAATTAATCAGTTGAAGACTTATAAGCAAGACAGGTAGAGGACCTTCACTTCTTCTTCAGCTGCCCGGTGAAGCATTTCCTGAGGGGTTCGTTGAAGTTGCTGGTTTATTTCCTGAGGAGTTCATCGAACACGTTCGTCAAACATCCCAGTTCATTTCCTGAGGAGTTCGTTGAAGTTGCCGGTTCATTTCCTGAGGAGTTCATCGGACATCTTCCTTGGAGTTGACAGTTTGTTGACAGCTCTACAGAATTTGGACTCGTGCATACCCACAGTTACGTGAGTCACTTTTACAATTTGATAATCAGAGACACCTCTCATTGATTCTGTTTCCCTAGAGAACCCTAACTAATACACCTGTCTTGCTCCTTCTCTATTTATTCACTTACTCAATGTCATTTTCCCTTCTCCCCTTAACATAACTCTAGCCACCTTGCTACCTTCATGGAACACAATAAGGTCATACAACCTCAAGGCCTTTGCAATTTCTGTTCTCATTACTTGAAAAACTTTTCCACCAGATAACAATATGACTTTCTCTTTACAGTAAACATTACTAATGTTCACTAATATCTGGTTCTCTTTTATTTTCTGATACACAGAAGAATTCTTTCATGATAAGCCAATGACTTGTGAACAGAAGTGCCATGCCACTTCTAAGCAAAGCATTTAATTGATGTAATTGTGCTGTTTCCCTCTCCAGTCCCCTCTGTTCCCCTGTGGTGATCAGGAAAGCCACATGTGCCAAGATGGTCTTGCTACAAGATGGCGGAGCTGCAGTCGGCAAGGATGGTTGCATGACAAGTGCAGAGCCCTCATTGCGCTATGTTAGACATTAATGTGGGTGAGAAATAGATATTTATTAGTTTTAAGCCACTGAGGTTTATGGCTGTTGGTTGCCCCATAGATAAGACACTCCTGACTGATGGACCCTGTTTAATTCTGCTCAAATGTCACCTCTTCAAGAGATTTTCTCTGTCCACCATATCCCAAATAGTAGCCTCTCTTTGCCACTATCTTTGCTCCAAGTGGCTTTGTTTTTCTCCATTGTATCTCTCTTCCTCTTAGAACTTATAATGGGGCCTCTGAGAAGGCAGGGAGTTTATTTTTTCAGTAATATACTAATTAGCACTAAGAACAGTCTTTGGTATACACTAGATGATAAATAGCTGCTTATTAAATAAATTTCATTGTTTAAAAATTGAAATATTATAGATAAGTGTAATTTAGAAAGTTAAGTCTCATGTAATCCCATCTCAGAAATAATTACTATTGTTTATGTATTTTTTTCTAAACTAGGTTTTATTCATATATAACTTATGTATAATCCATCACTTTTATATTAATTTTTACTAAAATGGAATTACACTTTCCTAAATGAATAATTCTGCAACTTGTTTTCCCATGTAACAATTACTCATGGATGTTTTCAATGTCAATGCCCAATGAATCCTCATTCTTTTTAACTATTGAGTGGTATTCACCCTCTTAATAACCATAAGTATAAATTTTCCAAGGGTTCTGAAACCCGTCATTCATTCATTCAAGTTACTTTTTCTTGTATGCCTGCCTTTCTTGGGTCTGGGGATTTGGCAGTAAGCAAGAAGACAAGGTGAAAGTTCTGGTAGATAATAAACACAAGTAAACCAACATATAGTTGATGATAATAAGTGCAGCACAGAAAATAAAAGTCAACACGACAATGTGATGGAGAATGACTAAGCGTGAAAGTGGTCAAAGCAGAGTTCCTCTGGAGGAGACTTTTAAGTTCAGCCCAAAGATGAACAAGAAATAGCTGTCCACCTACTTTAGGGACGAGAGTTCCAGGCAGAAGATTCTCACAGGCAAGTTTGCCATGTCTGAGGAGTAGAAGGGCCAGTGCAGCTAAAGTGTATGTGTGAGGAGGAGGAGTGTGAATGAAACAGAATGGAGTCAACAAAGGAGACTCTGGGAATGTGAAATACCTAGTCAGTGTTCAAAAAAAAATGAAATGGATAGATTCTTTGTTATTCAACAATAAATATACTTTCAAAGGTAATGCCTCAATGAATAGGTGGAAAGGGAATAATTTCCTATTTTGGTCTCTAGTTATAGCATCCCCTAAAGACACATTGATTCCAAAGGCTGAGCAGAACCCTAGAATGTTTCAGCTTATTTATAAGTCACCATTAAGATGGCCATAAAATGTTTAGCCCTTAAAAATACACTCTACAGTGTGTCTGAGATAACTTTACATGTTAATGATATGTTTTTAAGTCCACTATTTTTAAGACTGTTTGGAGTTTAAGGGAACATCATAAATACCATTCCATAAAAATAAAGGAATCTAATTTTAAGATTAACTTAAATAGAGAAAAGCTGTCACAGGAAACCTCTAATATGACATGAGTTCAATCATTATTTTCTTCTGAGAGGGAAGCATGACTGATTCTGTATTGATCTCAAGGAGGTTCCTACAAAGGTCTATTTCTTTCCACATGAAAACATATCAGTGGAAATAAAATTCTTTAAAACCTATAATTCAAAAGTGAATTTTTATGAAATTCCTTTGTCACTGTGGATACATATGTGTCCATTGTAGTCACATATAACTGAAAGATCTATGTTGTTTGGATCCTGGTAACCCGTTAGGATAAATTTTTGGGCAACGGAAATGATACTTCTTTTCACACCCCGTTCAGCTTTAGGCAGGTGAAGGGAAATAAGAGCATCATGTTTTCATAGGCACATTTTCTGCTTTCATTAATTATTTTAAAAATGTGCTCTTTAATGATGACAACTCTCTGAGGCAACCCTGGAGAAACAACTAAGGGTTGATGATACAGAAGTTGAACCTATGGCGTTAAAGGAGAGGAGCAGCTACAGGACAATAAATACACTTACCTTAAATGTTTAAGGATCTTTCATTGCTCTGGGAGAAGTTTCATGTGGATTTGCCTGGTTTAATTAACCTTTATTTTGGTACAGTTTAGGTTTTTCACATTGGGAGATATATGTGAGTTAAATCAGAGCAGAATGGTGGTCTTTTTGTCAATGCTGGAAAAGCAAATTGCTCCTTTCAATGTCCCAATTCCTTTTTCTCTGGACCAATATGCACAATCAAGTTGAAACTTAGAGGAGATGTAAATGTCATTCTTCCCCCTCCAAAGGACCTTCTGACCAAGAACCACAATTCCCCCTCTGGTTTGGTTTGGTTTTGCTGCTACCACCAAAATAATGAAGGTGACATTCACTATCACTTGCCATTTGATGAAGGTAATAATTCCCAACCAGCTTGGGTTCTGATGCTGAACCCACGAAAAAGCCTTTTCAATCATGGCTCCTGCATTTCAATTGAAGCCCCCACTGGAGAACACTGGAGAACAAGGTGTAAATCAGTTTAAGAACATAGTTCTGCATTCAAGGCATTGTGGTTTACAGCTCCCAAATGACCTCCATCTATCTTTCTTAGCTGTAGAGGTGTATAATTGAACTAAAGAGAGCCTTGAGTAATGAGGTTGAGAGTGGCAGCTCCATAGCTGTGGCTTAATAGTGAGAACTGCCGCCTGCTTTTTTATCCTCTAAAATATAACAAAATAGTCTAGTAGGCCCAATTCTTCAGGGTGACACTTGCTGAGAGTCTATATTTTAAAATAGAAATAGGTTTTCATAAGCAACAAGCTATAAATCTCTCTCTACAAGAGAGTTCCCAAAATGCAATTAAATAAGCCATTCTCTGCTGGAGCAGAAGCTAATATGAATATGTGCAATAACCTGTACTGCTTTTTGTGGGCAAGTCATTTTTAAATTTTTATTTTTCTCATGCAACACGTACCTGCTTTTGCTGGGGAAGTCATGGACCCATGCTAAGAGGCCATCTCCCAGCCCTGGCCTACTCCCGCCTCCTCCTCTATTGTGCTGTTTCCACTCCACAGTCTCGGTTAGATGCTAAGTCTAATAAAAAGGCCCAACCAGACCCTAAACTTGGAAACTAGGAGCAAGCAGCCCCAGATGCTTAACAGCACAGGAATTCTCAGTGGCAGAGTCACTCCATCCAGGGTGGATAAATACCACACTCAAACAGTATACAGTGGTTTCTCTTTTCCAATGCAAAGTAAGGTATGTGGAGCTGCCATGTACAGACCCTGAACTGAGGAGTTCTGGCCACCCCTGGAGGTTGGCCATGATGGGATCTCTTCCCCTGCTCTTTTGGACCCTTTGATCTATGTAAGTCATAAAGCAGTCATTTGCTGAAAGTTCCTGTTGTACCTTGAACCTCTGAATCTGTATTCCATGACGTACCACGTAGCAATTGCGCCACAGTTTTTACAGTCTCCAAAAGGGGCAGGGGAATGGCAGCATTCCAACATTGTGTACTGATGGGAGCTATAGCCAAAAGACACGTGTTTTTGTGAAGTTTTTTGTTTGGGTTTCCTTTTGGAGGGTGGTGGTGGTGACAGGATTTGGGTCAGTGGAACTCATGAAAATATTGCTTTCAGAGAATCCCTCCTTCCAAGGAGCAGTTCCCTTGTAAATGCATCTTTTCTTCTTTTAAGGATATAGAGTTCATAAGCATTTATCAGGACTTGACCATATGCAAATTGCTGCAGGAAGATATTCTTAGAGCCTAAAAACTGAATGGAGACATGGCTGCCTTCTCACGGAACATTCTAGGGTTATCCTATCAGCTGGACATTAAGAATAAGCCTTTTGGCTCAGTGTCAGTGAGCATTTAATATGTATAACCAGGGCTACATGGAGGATCCCAGAGGCTCCGAAATCATCACGTTCCCCAAAAAACAAAGCCTAAAAATTAAAAGCAAATAACCTGCCTGTTGATCATGCCTGAAATTCCATCACTAGACAACGAATTGTATTGCTCAAGATATCCTTCCTGTTTAAAATGCAAATCCTGTTAGAAGGAGTAACATTAATTAATAGTGATAACAACAACTACTAACACTTATTGATAGCTTGTGACCTTCAAGGGGCTTCTAAGCACTTGAAATTATTTAATTCACTTAGCCCTCAAAACAACCATTAGTATCTCCTTTTACAAATGCAAAACTGAAGCGGGAACAGAGAGGTTCATTGGTCCAAGGCCACATGAACACAGGGCAGAGCCAAGTTTATCTTAACCACTGTACTAATGTGAACAGGTGAGTCAGTTTATAGATCCATTAATAGCAGCTGAGAAGAACTGCGAAGGCTGGGAGAGGTAAAGTTTGCACTGTCAGGAGCCTCACAACTTGGCTTGGGAGCCGAAGTGGTGGTGGTCTGTTGTTTCGGGCCTGATAATGTCACCAAATTGCCCTTAAAAGTAATGCCATCTTTTTTTTTTATTTTATTAAATTCAGTTTTATTGAGATACATTCACACACCATACAATCATCCATGATATACAATCCACTGTCTACAGTATGATCACATAGTTATGCGGTCATCACCACAATCTATCTCTGAACATTTTCCTTATATCAGAAAGAACCAGAACAAGAATAAAAAATAAAAGTGAGAAAAGAACACCCAAATCATCCCTCCATCCCACCCCATTTGTCCTTTAGTTTTTATCCCCATTTTTCTACTCATCCATACACTAGGTAAAGGGGGTGTGATCCACAAGGTCTTCACAATCACACTGTCACACCTTGTAATCTACATTATTATATAATTGTCTTCAGGAGTCCAGACTGCTGGGTTCGAGTTTGGTAGTTTCAGGTATTTACTTCTAGCTATTCCAATACACTAAAACCTGAGATGTGTTATCTATACAGTGCATAAGAATGTCCACCAGAGTGACCTCTCGACTCCATTTGAAATCTCTCAGCCACTGAAACTATTTTGTCTCATATTGCATCCCCCTTTTGGTCAAGAAGATACTCTCAGTCCCATGATGCCGGGTCCACATTCATCCCCAGGAGCCATATTCTGCATTGCCAGGGAGATTTACAACCCTTGGAGTCGGGTCCCACGTAGTGGGGAGGGCAGCAAGTTCACCTGTTGAGATGGCTCAGTTAGAGAGAGAGAGGGCCACATTTGAGCAACAAAGAGGTACTCAGGGGGAGACTCTTAGGCACAACTGTATGCAAGTTTAGACTCTCTTTTGCAGTAACGAGCTTCATAAGGGCAAGTCCCATGATCGAGGGCTCAGTACATCAAACCGCCAGTCCCAATGTTTGTGACAACATCAACGCCAGTCCAGGTGAGTATGTCCAACACATCCGTACCTTCCCCCAGATCCTCAGTGCTGGGGAGGGGGAGGCTGTAAATATATTTTTATTATTTGCCCAGATTACTCTGGGATGTGTCACTATTTCACTCCAGCCTATACTAACCTACCGTATCTCACTTCCTATTCAAAGTTCCATGCAATTGTGGTGTTTGAAAAAATCGACTGTAGAGTTGTACCGTTTAGAAAATTTAGATCCTATACGAAATAGTTATGTCTTCCCTTGGTCTCATATGGAAATTGAAGTTTTAAAACACAATCAGTTTCAACCTTTACCCTTTGGCCTGGCTTGCCCTGGTCTTAACCAGACCTGCTTCATTCATATCACTAATTGAAGTCTGGACTCTTTTTCAGCTTTTTTTTTTTTTTTTTTTAAAGTGGCTGTATTCGCTAATACTGACATTCATATCTGCCGAGCTCTAGCTCTGAGTTTCAGGTGTCTCAGAGATATGCATTGTTCCAGAGACCAATCAGGTTATACGCTAGGGGATCAGCATCTCAAAGTTTAGAGATAAGCCTTACAATTCAGGGATAGAGTTAACTGCTGTAAGAGCTTACAATCTAGGGACTATTACAATTATTATGTCCACGTTAGGCTATGTTCTAAGATTCAGTTCTGAGTTTACACATTGTAGTTAGTCCATATTGGTGAGGCATTAAAGTGTTTGCATTTATTTCTGGTGTACTTCACTCAAATACTGTGTACAGGATCCATTGACCTCATTGTGTGTCTCACAGCTTCACTCCTTCTTGTAGTTGCTCAATGTTCCACTGTATGTGTACACCACAGTACACCATTCCATTCTTCAGTCAGTGTACCCTTAGGTCATCTGCACCCTTTGCAAATCATGATTACTGCCTCCATGAACACCAGTTTGCGAATGTTCATTCATGTCTCTGCTCTCAGATCTTCAAATGGCATACCCCATAATGAGGTTGCAGGACCTTATGGTCCCCCCATACTTAACTTTTAGTGGAACAACCACACTGACCTTCAGAAAGGCTACACCATTCTACCTGCTCCTCAACAGGTAGATAGGTACATCCCTCTCACCATGTTTTCTCCAACACTTTTACTCCTATATATATATTTTCCTACAATTTTATAGAGTTATATTCACATACCATACATTTATCCACAGTGTACAATCAGTTGTTCATGGTATCATCATAAAGTTGTACATTTATCACCACAATCAGCACTTGAACATATTGATTACTACAAGAAAAATTGTTTGTTTTTTTTTTTTAGCAATAAGAAAAAAAATGATAAAAAGAAAAATAACATGTCATACAATACAATATACTAGTAAGGACAGCAAATAACACCACTACCAAGAATCCCATATTCCTCCCCTATATCCCCCTCTCATATACATTTAGCATTGGCATATTGCCTTTGTTACATTTAATGGAGGTATATTACAATGTTACTGTTGACCATAGACTCCAGTTTGCTCTGATTATGTTTTTTCCTGAATACCATCCCTTTTTCAACTCTCTACATGGTTGACATTCATTTGCTTTCCCACATGCAAAAACATTTTTATATTTGTATATTTAGTAGCAGTCATTGGCCACTCCAGTTTTTGCCATGTTATACAGTCCCAGTCTTTATCATCTATCTTTACCTCTGGTGTCATACATTCTCCTATCCCACCTCTTTCAGCTTTACTCACAGACATCTTTGTTCAGTGTACTTACAATACTGTGCTACCATCACACAGTATTATGCTATCTATTTCTGGATCTATGCAATCAATCCTAAACATTCTGTAGTCCTTCAGCATCAAATGGCTGGTCTCTGCCCTCTTTCTATCTTCTGGTCTCCTGTGTTGTCAGCTTTTAACTCCCAAAGTTTGTTCATTAATGTCTGTTCATATTAGTCAGACCATACAGAATCTGTCCTTTTGTTTCTGGCTAACTTCACTCAACATAATGTCCTCAAGGTTCATCCACATTATTACATGATTCATGTCTTTGTTCTGTCTTACAGCTGCATAATATTCCATCATGTGTATATACCACAGTTTGTATATCCACTAGTCCTTTGATGGACATTCAGGCTGTTTCCATCTCTTGTAATGCCTTCTTTTTTACCAGTATTGTGTCACAGAGGGTCTTCTAAGTCAAAACTATTTTTATAATAGTAGGCGTAATTTGCTGTTATGGGTTGAACTGTGTCCCAAAAAAAAACCATGTTCAAATCCTAACCTCCTATTCCATGAATGTGATCCTATTTAGGGCACTTGCAGATGAAATTGGGTGAGGCCAAACTGGATTAGAGTCAGCCTTAATCCTATATGATGGGTGTCCTAATAAAAAGAAGGAAAAGTGGACACAGAGACAGACAGAGGTTTGAAAACCATGTGACAATGGAGGCAGAGATCGAAGTGCTGCAGCTGCCAGCCAAGTAATGCCAAGGAGCACTGGCAAACACCAGAAGCTAGGAGCAAGGAAGGATTGTCCCCTACAGGTTTCAGAGGGAGCAGGCCCTGTTGATACCTTGGATTCTGAATTCCAGCCTCCAGAACTGTGAAACAATAAATTCTGTTGTTTTAAGCCACTTAGTTTTGGTGCTTTTTACGACAGCCCTGGGAAACTAAGATATTTGCCTTTTCACTTTGTTGGCATTTGCTACGGTGGGTAAAACTGCTGCTGCCTCAGTATGAATTAAAGCAATGGCAGCAAACTGAATTCTTGCAATGTTGCATACTTGCAATAAAAATATGCTACTTTCACTTAGGAATGACCTTGGTGAAGCAGTAAAAATTATTAATTTTATTAAATCTCGGACCGGAATACACGTATTTCTTTTAATGTTATTTTCTATAGTGATATAGAAGTACATATAGGAGTATGTATAAAGCACTTCTGCTGAATACCAAAGAAGCATGGTTGTCTCAAGCAAAAACACTTATTTGTTACAAGTTGAACGACTCCCATTTTTCACGGAACACCATTTTTTATTTAAAACAATGACTGACAGACTAACTGTGGCTATTGGGTATTTGGCAGATACGTTATCTAAAATAAGCGTACTGCTCCAAGGAAAACAACCAACAGGCTTTGGTGCAGAGGATGAAATTTGATGTTTCAGTCAAAAATTAGAATGTTGGAAAACTTATATTGGCAAGCTTGACAACTTCCTAAAACTTGAGGACTTTTCTGATGAGTTCAGTTATGACATTAACAAACATGACTTTTAAAACATTGTACAATGAAACATACCAACGATTGGAAGAGCTCCGTAACTGAGTGAAGCAACATTTTCCAAGTAATCAATGCATGATGCTACAGAATCACAAATTGGTAAAAGACTCTTTGAAAGTGCTAGATAGACCAATGGATCTTAATGTAACAGAGTACAAAAAGTTCATTGACATGGCTTAAGATTCCACGTTGCAACTAATCTTGAAGAAACAGCCACCCGTTGACTTTGAAATATCAAAAAACATCCTTAATTACCTGAAAAAGCTCTTAAAATGCTTCTCCCTTTTCCAACTACATATCAGCTGAATTTCCATCATATATTTCAACCAAAACAATGTGCTGCCACATATTACAGAAGTAGATATGAGAATTCAACTGTCTGTTTTCTACAGAGCCAGGAATCAGAGAATTTTGCAAAAATTTAACAGTGTCACTTTTTTCACTTTACATTATTTCATTTAATCTTCACAACAACTCTATGATGTAGGTATGCTTTTCATCCCTAAATGAGGTATATATGAGGAAACCAAAACTGGAAAAGATTAAGGAAATTGTCCTAGGTCCACAGCTATTGAGTGGCAAAGTTTGAAACCAAATCTATTGTCTTCAGAGCCTAAACCCTAAAACACTAGTGATTGGCAATTGCTGTCACCACATTGATGAAAAAATTGACTTGCTTGAGATTCCACATTTAGTGGCAGAGCAGGCATTAAACTGAAGTTTCTTAGTCCCTAATTCAGGCTCCTCACTCTTCATTTTACGCATGTCATCTGTCAAACTCACCTCCCACGGTCCTGTCTTCTGTGTAATGGATGAGGTTTACAAGGCAATCTTCCCTCTCTCTCTCCCCCTCTCTCTCCCTCTGCTACTCATCCTCCCTCTTTCCCTCTTTCTCTTTCTTCTCCTCTTTCTCTCTCTCTGGCAATTTATCCAGCTTTATTTTCACTATTACACGTAATAGTGGATTTTTCTTCTCTTTGAAATGAAACATCTCTTTTCTAAATCAGGTGAGTTCTTACCTTCAAAATACATTTGACTTCCTTCTAAACCTTCCCATCATGTATCTGACCCTGGTAGAAATGTGAATTCTTTAATAAAAGTGTGCTGCAGGATACTAAGCGCAAATAAATGCATGTGAAATTGCCTTTGGTTTTTTTCTAGGTGATGTGTCTGCATTTGTTCCCTTTTGTTTACTTATTCATTCATGCATTCATTCATTCATTCAACAGTATATATTGAGCAACTTCTATGTGCCAGGCATTGTTCAGAATATATGGATGCAGTCTTAAAATAATTTTTTACATCAGTAGGATAAAAAATATTTTGTTGACAAATTTACCAGTGTTCCAGGAATGGTTCCCCAGCCATTTAGACGCAATCACCTCTTTCAAGGCTTCCAACCAAGGAATAAAATATATGTCTAACATCAACTATACTTCAACAATCTTTCCCCAGACACCGATCCCTACAGACATCAGGCAAAATGGACAATAAAGGAGAGGAGGTGATCTTTCTCAAGGACACAGCTATGCTGGAAGCTGTTTATTACAACATACTTCTCTAAGAGTAATATGTCAAAAATGACAGACTTTATGTCTAACAGCAGAGGCATGTTTAGGTAAATTATGATGACTCACCTTGATCCACTTTTTTTTTTTTTAACGTAATGGTTTTTTTTTTTTTTTTTTTTTCATTTTTATTGAGATTGTTCAGATACCATACAATTATACAAAGATCCAAAGTGTACAATCACTTGCCCCTGGGTACCCTCATACAGCTGTGCATCCATCACCACACTTAGGTTTTGTCCAATTTTTAGAAACTTTTCATTACTCCAGACAAGAAATAAAGTGAAAGATGAAAAAAGAAACAAAGAAAAGGAAACTCTAATCCTCCCCTATCCCTAACCAACCCCCCTCAGTTGTTGACTCATAGTATTGGTATAGTACATTTGTTACTGTTTATGAAAAAATGTTGAAATACTGCTAACTGTAGTATATAGTTTGCAATAGGTATATATTTCTTCCCTATATGCCCCTCTATTATTAACTTCTAATTGTATTGTCATACATTTGTTCTGGTTCATGGAAGCGATTTCTAGTATTTGTACAGTTGATCATGGACATTGCCAACCAAAGGATTCAGTTTTATACATTCCCATCTTTTGACCTCCAACTTTCCTTCTGGTGGCATATATGACTCGGAGCTTCCCCTTTCCACCTCGTTCACACACCATTCGGCGCTGTTAGTTATTCTCACATCTTGCTACCAACATCCCTGTTCATTTCCAAACATTTACGTTCATCCTAATTGAACATTCTGCTCATACTAAGCAACCACTCCCCATTCTTAAGCCTCTTCCTATATCTTGGTACCTTATATTTCATGTCTATGAGTTTACATATTATATATTAGTTCCTATCAGTGAGACCCTGCAATAATTGTCCTTATGTGTCTGGCTTATTTCACTCAGTATATTGCCCTCGAGGTTTTGTCATCAACCCATTTTTTTTTTTTTAATATGGTTTTGTTCACTCACCATACATTCCATCCCAAGTAAATAATCGATGGTTCTCTGCATGGTCATACATTTATGTGCTCACCACCTTCACCACTATCTATATGAGGGCATCTACATTTCTTCCACAAGGCAGGAGGGAGAGTCAAAGAAGGTAGAGAGGCAAAAGAAAGAGGAAAAAAAAGAAGACAGCTAGGAAGCAGCAAAAGGAAAAATAACCTTAAATCAAAGTAGACTAAAGAATCAGACAATACCACCAATGTCAAGTGTCTAACATGCCTCCCCTATCCCCCCCTCTTATCTGCATTCACCTTGGTATATCACCTTTGTTACATTAAAGGAAGCATAATACAATGATTCTATTAGTTACAGTCTCTAGTTTATGCTGATTGCATCCCTCCCCCAATGCCTCCCCATTTTTAACACCTTGCAAGGTTAACATTTGCTTGTTTTCCCTCGTAAAAGAACATATTTGTACATTTTATCACAATTGTTGAACACTCTAGATTTCACCAAGTTACACAGTCCCAGTCTTTATCTTTCCTCCTTTCTTGTGGTGTCTCACACGTTCCCCACCTTCCTCTCTCAACCGTATTCACAGTTACCTTTGTTCAGTGTACTTACACTGTTGTGCTACCATCTCCCAAAATTGTGTTCCAAACCACGCACTCCTGTCTTCTATCACCCTGTAGTGCTCCCTTTAGTATTTCCTGTAGGGCAGGTGTCTTGTTCACAAAGTCTCTCATTGTCTGTTTGTCAGAAAATATTTTGAGCTCTCCCTCATATTTGAAGGAAAGCTTTGCTGGCTATAGGATTCTTGGTTGGTGGTTTTTCTCTTTCAGTATCTTAAATATATCACACCACTTCCTTCTTGCTTCCATGGTTTCTGCTGAGAGATCCGCACATAGTCTTATTAAGCTTCCTTTGTATGTGATGGATTGCTTTTCTCTTGCTGCTTTCAGGATTCTCTCTTTGTCTTTGACATTTGATAATCTGATTATTAAGTGTCTTGGCGTAGGCCTCTTCATATCTCTTGTGTTTGGAGTACACTGCGCTTCTTGGATCTGTAATTTTATGTCTTTCATAAGAGATGGGAAATTTTCATTAATTATTTCCTCTATTATTGCTTCTGCCCCTTTTCCCTTCTCTTCTCCTTCTGGGACACCAATGATATGTACATTATTGCACTTCGTTTCATCCTTGAGTTCCCGGAGACGTTGCTCATATTTTTTCATTCTTTTCTCCATCTGCTCCTTTGCGTGTAGGCTTTCAGGTGTTCTGTTCTCCAGTTCCTGAGTGTTTTCTTCTGCCTCTTGAGATCTGCTGTTGTATGTTTCCATTGGGTCTTTCATCTCTTGTGTTGTGCCTCTCATTTCCATAGATTCTACTAGTTGTTTTTTTGAACTTTCGATTTCTGCCTTATATATGCCCAGTGTTTCCTTTACAGCCTCTATCTCTTTTGCAATATCTTCTCTAAACTTTTTGAATTGATTTAGCATTAGTTGTTTAAATTCCTGTATCTCAGCTGAAGTGTACATTTGTTCCTTTGACTGGGTCATAACTTTGTTTTTCTTAGTGTAGGTTGTAATTTTCTGTTGTCTAGGCCTGGTTTCCTTGGTTATCCAAATCAGGTTTTCCCAGACCAGAACCTCAGGTCCCAGAGGGAAGAAATATTCAGTATCTGGTTTCCCTGCAGGTGTGTCTTAGAAAATTGCTCCACCCTTTGATGCCTCGGGTCACTGTGCTTTTCTGCCCAGCAGGTGATGCCTGTTAGCCTATAATTCTTGACTGGTGTGAGGAGGTATGTTCCCCTAGGCTCTGGGGTCTGGTTCTGAATGGAAAGGGCCCAACCCCTTTCCCCTAAAGAAGACAGACCCCCCAGGTGGAGGTCATTAGCATTTCAATGGTCTCTCTCTCTCTGCTTGTGCTGTCTCCACCCTTCCCTGAGTCACAGCCCTGGAAACTGAAAATGACTGGGGCTTTCTCCACTGAGCCGAAAAAGAAACAGATAGTCCCCTTCAGACCCAGTCCAAGGTGACCCTCCAGCTCTCCAAGGTCAGTGGTCACCCAAAGTCTCTGTCTGTTTTTTGGGGATTCGTACCTATAGTGAGCAGTTCACACTCGCTACTTAAAACCCCAGTTGGAGCTCAGCTGAGCTATATTTGCTTGCTGGGAGAGAGCTTCTCTCTGGCACCATGAGGCTTTGCAGCTCAGGCTATGGGGAAGGGGGTCTCACGACTTGGATCCGCAGGTTTTACTTACAGATTTTATGCTGTGTTCTCGGGCATTTCTCCCAATTCAGATTGGTGTATGATGAGTGGATGGTCTCGTTTGTCCCCCTGCAGTTATTCTGGATTATTTACTAGTTGTTTCTGATTTTTTGTAGTTGTTCCAGGGGGACTACTTAGCTTCCACTCCTCTCTATGCCGCCATCTTGCCCAACTCTCCCACCTTGATCCACTTTTATCTGATTCTTACAAATATCAATTACAAATTCTAGCAACAATATGAAAAATATTTAAGCCATGATGCAAATATTGCAAATAATTAAGATGTGTTTATCCTGGGTGGCAAGTATTATATTACATTATTTTCCATACTGCTAAATGTTTGAAATAGTTCAAAATACAAAAGAGAAAAAGGAAGAAATATAGCCAATGAATTGAAAGGCAGATGTAGTCTTCCAAAGTTCTACCCTCTATAGATTTCATCCTATGCTTTCCATCCCTACTGTGTTTTCCTTTTTCTTGCCTGGATCACTGCAGCAGTAATTCATATATTCAACAAAAAAATGGTCAGGCCTAGGGATATAGAAATTGAAGACCTTTATCCGCCCTCGAATGGTTTATTTTAGACTCTAGACATTGTTTCTCAACTTGCTTCTTTGCCTTCCAGCTTCTATATTGTCTCTAGGGTTGAGATTTCTAAAACATGATTTTGATCAGGTTGGAAACCCTTCAGAATTTAATCACTAACTGCAGATAAAGTCCAGAGTCCTTAGAGTAATTCATTGCATGTGATCCCTATTTGCCTTTCTGGTTCCATCTCTTGCCCCTACCAGCCATCCCATTCTACTAAACTAGACACTATTTGCTGAGTACTCACTTCTGCCTCCTGACTGAAAGTACCTGCCTGCGCTGCTATTGCTTCTTTCTGGAAGCCTCTGGAAGCTCCTACCCATCTGCCCAATCATTGCTCAGCCCCAGGAGTCACCTCAGGCCGTGTCCTTTGGGAAGATTCTCTCCCTCCCAGACTGGTGCCCCTCCAAGGTGTCCTTATCAACAGTAAACTGTACTTCCCAATGTTGTAAGCACTTATTACTCTGTATTGGGCCTGTCTTCTAGTCAGTCACCTCCTGAGAGGCAAGGACAACAGCCTTAATTTCAGCCAGTCTAGTGACTATGCATAAGGATTTTGGAGTCAAACAGCTTAGATTTGAATCTCAACTTTCTTAGTTTTATAGGCTGCTATGAAAAATACCACATAATGGGTTGGCTTAAACATGAATTTATCAGTCCACAGTTTTGAAACTAGGAGTCTGAAATAGAGATATTGGCAAGGCCTGCTTTCTCCCAGAGTCTGCAGCATTTTGTTGCTGGCTGCCAGCAATCCTTGGGGTTCCTTGGTTTGTATCTCTGCCTCCCATCACATGGCGAGCTTGTCTCCTTGTGCCTGCTCTTTTGGCTTCTGCTGACTTCCAGCTTCTTCCTATGTGGCATTTTCCAACTTCTGGCTTCCAGCTCTTTTTTCAGTAGTATGGATTAAGATGTACCCTCATTCAGTTGGATCACACCTTAACTAAAAATTGCATCTTCAATGGGTTCATACCCACAGGAATGAAGATTAAGATTCAGAACACATGTTTGTTGGAATACATAATTCAACCTACCACACCAACTTTAAGACTTACAATATACATAGATCAATTAAGCTGGCATAGTATTGTCAGAGATAGATATATGGATCAGTGGAACAGAATGAAACATCCAGAAGTTGGAGCTTATTACTTATGATCTTGATCTTTTAACTGGTACCTTTACACTTTGAAAATACCTGGAGTGTACCCCAGGGAAAAGAAACCACTGAACAGGGGAAGGCCACAAGAAACAGGTGGGAGGATGATCAGAGGAAAGGAATATTGGACAGACATTAGCAAGGTGGAGGTGGGGGTTGGGGAATGTACAAGAAAGGAAAGAAGAAAAGGAAGAGGATAATTGGAAAGTAAATTGGACTCTTGCAATTTGCTAATTATAGTATTGCCACTTCCTATTTGCAATGGAAATCCATGGAATATCTTTCCAGCATCCTCCCTTTCTTTCTCCAGGAACTGTCTTTCTCTGCCCATGACCAAATTGATTGATTTAGGGTAGACGTCTGACCCAAGCTGGACCAATGATCCCAAAACTTCAGCAAGTAAAAACCATGAACCGTGCAGACCAATGCATGTATGCACAGTAGAGAAGTATGAGGCCACCATTGTGGGTGGAAAGGGAGAGGACAATGAGGTATCTGTGATGTTCAAGGACCTATTGCTTATCTTTGAGGCCTGGATGCCTCCATGAACTCTGTTAATTGGGTTATCTTGGTATTCTTTGCTTATGCTATGCTTCTACTTTGCTTACACTAGTATAAGTTAAGTTTTTATCACTTGCAGTGCACTCAAAAGAGTCATAACTAAACTTTATTTGGGTCCGTTTCCCACTCTATACCTCTATGAACCTTCTGTTCCACTTACACTAAACTACTCAACATTCCCTAAAAAAAAAAAAAAACCAAAACCATATTCACATATTTTCACATGCCCTTACCTTCTGCTAAGGTGCTATCTTAGTGTAGAATTCCCTTGCTTTCTTTTTCTTACTATCAAAATCTCTCAAGGCTCAGGTCCAATGCCACTTAACTCAAAACTTTCCCTGGTTTGCTTACCCAATCTCACACCTCATAGCATATCCACGACCTGTTTGTTTCCCTATCATTTTTCTCATTCAGGGCTGCATTATGATTATTCTGCCACCTGTCTCTTCCTCCTACTAGTGTTTACTTACTTTGGGAAGGTCCTTGTCCCATTCATTTCTGACGCCTTACCTCTTAGTCACACTTAGCCTGGCTGAATGAAGGTTTGTGCAATGAATGACTTGGGTGAGAAGGTATCTTAAAGGGGGAACATTACACTGAAGAATTTGTCATTGGTGTTTCTCTAAAGCGCAGGGAGAATGCCTTCCTTTTTTTGCATGGGATACTTCTTGTTGTAATTGATAATGCCTCCATTCTTTGTCTTAATGCCCTATTTTTCTAATTTGCCTTCACTCTTATCCAGTCGTGGATAAGAACTTTTTTTCATTATAGAAATATTTCATCTCAGAGCCAGATGTTCCATTCACTAAAGTAACACTTTATATGGATGATGAGATTTTTTTCCTATCTCTTGTAATTATCAGACCTTCCATTTATACTATTCAAGTCACTTTTAAAGATATGATCAATCCTGGATGTTATATTCATTTCAGCATCAGTATATGTGAAGTCAGTATACGGATCTTTTTGTATTTGAATTAAGTTGCTTTTCCTTCTTACTCTGTGTTTTATGCTCAAAAGCTGAAGGTGGGAGGTGTGCAAAGAGGATAGACCAGCTCAATTTCCATATCTTAGTTCAAGAGAGCAGTTTGCAATTAAGAAAGACATAAAAATCTCATTCTAATGAAGTTTCATTGAAGATCATTTATAAACCTTAGGTCAAGGGAATGAAAAATATGATTCAGAAAAACTCATTAGGATTTTGTTGTTAGGATTTTGAGAATGAAAGATACTTAAGTATCAGAGAGAACTGAACTAAAAATCTCAGTTCCCTCACTACTAGCTGCATAGCTTCCTGCATCTTCATAAATAAACCTCATCCTGAAGCAAGGTTTTAAAGAATAGTTTCAGTAGTACCTGTATTCAGAGGTCAAACTCACTCTCAAATCAAATAATTGGAAATCTTTCACTGAGTTCTTGTTCTATGCTTAGTCCTTCAGTTGTAGTGCATCCAATCAAAAACAAAACAAAACAAAGACAAACAAAAATCCATCAGTAGAAACCTACAATAATTCAGGGCATCTTGATTGCTTTCTCTTCCCTGCATCTGGGTCTGCTCTCTCATCTTTCATTTATCCATGGTGTACATGCCTGCTATCAATCTTTAAAAAAAGTTTCCGAGAACACAAGCACAAGTACAGAAATAATGCCCATTACATATATATAATATGCAATAATGTTCACATTTCAGGTTAGTGGGGAAAAGGTACATTTTTTAAAGGATAAATTATCATTATCTGTAAGTTAGGTTGTCATTAGCTAATTGGAAAAAAATAAGTTTAATTCCTACCTTATGCCATATTCTAACACAAATTCCAAATGGAGAACAAGTTGAGTGTAAGAAATTAAACCATAAAAGAACTATAAAAATGTAAGTGAATATTTTTATTATTTGGGAGAGAGAAAACTCTGTATAAGCATTAGCTCCAAAGACAGAAAACACAATTAACAGTGACAGAATTGACAGCATAATCACTTAAAAATTTAAGTAACAAGAAGACCCATTAATGAATAAAAAAGGGAAATTTGGAATGCCTACATGACAACATATTTAGATAATTAATATATTTCATGTATTTTAACTTAATTTTATTATCATATTTAAAAGATGAATTACAAATTAATAATAAAAAGATGAATACCTGGGCAGAAAAATGGGCAAATAACATGAATAAACAGTTCACAAAAATAAAAGTACAAACTGTCAACAAAGCTTTGAAAATATTTAAAATATACTAGTAATAGGGGGATTGCAAGCTAAAAATAAAGGAAAATACAAAATACTTAAAATATTTGAAGTTTTTAAGCAGTCATTTAATTATTTTTACAACAATTAATTAGACAATCAGCAATTAGAAAACAATAATAACATCAAATGGGGTGAGAATAGGGGTTCTCAAACACTGGTAACAAATCCTTGCACCTTTTCTGGAGGCTGATTAAGTATCATGTACTAAAACCCTTAAAATTGTGCATACTTTTGACCTAGGAATTCACTTCTATGGATCAATGCTAAGCAAGTATTTAACAAGTGTACAATGATACAAAGATTTTTTCATGGCAAAAAAATAGGAATAGTCTAAGCAACCAACCATAAGTGATTAGATACATAATTTAGCACCCCCTTATAATGGAATACTGTCCAGCCAT
The DNA here is from genome assembly GCF_015220235.1 of Choloepus didactylus. NCBI lineage: Eukaryota > Metazoa > Chordata > Mammalia > Pilosa > Megalonychidae > Choloepus > Choloepus didactylus. The sequence continues at coordinate 114,656,970 of NC_051315.1, forward strand.
TGGAAAAAGTGACACAGAATATTTATGAACATGAAAATACATTAAAGATGCAATGGTTAGTAAAAAAGAAGCTACAAAATGTGGATTTCAAAAAAGATGCATACACAGAATGAGGTTAGGATATTGGCTAATGATTTTTCTCTGGGTGGTGAGATAATTGGTGATTTATGATTAAGTCTTTGTCTCATTTTGCATTTTCCAAATTTTCTATGTAGAGCATGAAACCATGCCCATCTTGTGATCACCTTAATCCCTCTTTTACTCCAGCACTGCTGTGGTACCCAGTTTCCAACAGGGGTGACACAACTGAGCCTTGTCACACAGGCTGCACAGTATCTCTGGCTCTTCTCTAATAGCAGGTGACAATGAGCATGGACATCCCTTAACCAATCAGAGAGCAGTTGGTAGATAAATAAGCTCCCTCCCTCCTTCCAGTGGACAATGCCCAGATGAATTTTTAGGGCCCCTCAGCAGGTCCCAGCAGAATTGTCCCGTTTGTCCACAGTTATGGCCTGATTCTAGTTGCACTGGGACACCAGTGTACTAAAAGATTTTGCATCAGACTTTTCACCTTCTTGCCAGTCACTCCCTCCTCCTCCCAAATAAAATTTCTGTGTACAAATAAACCTTGTCTCTGGCTTTGCTTTTGGGGACACCCAGGCTAAAACAAACATATATTAATTACATCATAATAAAATACAATAATATTAAAATTTTTAATATAACCTAAATAAAAATAATCAGAAGCTCAAAACTCTAAACCATATGGATAACAATGCCAGCATCAGATATTTTCTTTACTTCTCTCTTTTTTTTTAGGGAAACTTCTGGTATCCTGAACCACAGGGGAAGTCTCTGCTCCCCATTAGGCAAGTTCAATCCTACTCAGTGTGTTCTTCATTATTTTTCCCTTAACTGTTTTCAAATTATTCCATAGATTTTGTGGGAAATAGATATGCAATGCTGCTAGAAATGGTGTGGAGGATTCTGTAGCAGAAGACCTGACAATCATAGGAAGCCATCCCCAGCCACCAGAATAAAATTGGTCTCGAGACTATACATTCTATGCAGGTGAACTTTTTTGTATGGGTCAACAGAGTTGTTTTTTGTTACAGGAGCACCTAGTTTCTATGAGATTAGAAAGTTCTATTCCTTTTCTAATTACCTCCCCCTTCCTGGCAAGCCCTGATAACCTAATTCTGCGGTACTGAGAAGAGCCACAGAATTCTACCATTACAATTGATTGATGGTAGTCATTTCCCATGTCCCAGGGAAAATTAAGTTTACAGATATCATCTTTTCCATTTTAAGTATTTCTTCCACAACTTTGGCCTAAACTTTTGGCACCTGTTCTCAGTGGTGTGTACTAGAATATGCTCTACACTGATATCTGATTTAGTAAGTCATATATTTATTTTGTAATATAGACAATTATCTCACGGTGTTCTTCAAAAATACCATGCTTTGGGGTTGCTAGTTCCTCTGAAACTGTTTAAAACTCTATCCTAGTGGAATACATTTTTGTTATTGTACATTACTAACTTCTAAAATATTGTATGAGTGTTTTAAAAAAGGTAGCCTCCATGTCAACTGAGAACCAAAATGGTAGAAAATTTAGAATCTGGCCTACTTTTATTTCCAGGCTTTTTAACTTCAAATACTATTCTACTTCCCCTAATTGTCTCTAACAGGAGCTCTAGAGAAAGTGCTAGAGAGGAAACGGAATTTTTCATCTTTTTGATGCAACTCTACTGCCTGCCCTAGTCAAACTTCTGGCATTCGTTGGGACGCCTGATTCCTAAGTAGGTGATCATCAGAAGTGATGTCATAAACACGGTGCATATTGAAAGGTGAATTAATTCTACAGCAAAAGCTTGCCCTCAGAGATGGAACTGATGCCCTTTGGAAAAGTTGGGTATCTGGAAGAGCCTCAGATCATGGAGGAACATTGCCCCAGGACCCAAGAAACCCTGAGGAATCTGTGAAGCAGTAATTGCTCAACTGAATGGGCCATATGGAGCAGGTATTCTATAGGAGAGCTAGATCATTACTGGGGTATCTAGGGGATTGTGAAAACTTGGCCAAAGGCAAATGGACTGTGTCAGCAAATATTATAAGCCCTTCAGTGACTTGAGTTCTAGAAACGTCCTTCAAACTTTTCATGAAAGCCAGAACTCTTCCTTCAAGCTAGATCTCAGGGGAAGACCCTACCAGAGCTATTTCTAACTGAATTGAGAAGGTGGAGACCTAGAGTCCTTCCTAATCCAATTTCCTCTCCCACTCAGTCTTTCTGGGAGCTAGTATGGATATATTTAAGCAGGTTTCTGGATGGAGGCTCTAGCCAAAGGAAATGTTGTAAATTCCCAGAATACATACCAGTCCTTCATGTCAGAGCTGCCTCTAGCACGAGGATTACGCTATGATTTACTGAACTTGACTCATCTATCTTCCTGGATTGCCTTTGATGGCCTGTCAACCCTGGAAATTATTTACCTCCCCAGAGTTTAAACTAATCCCTAGATTTCTTCCTTTCATTGCCACACTGCTTATTCACCTGTCAGATGGCAACTATATTTCTTTTAGCTCCATGGAGTCTATCGCTTTGAAACTACTGGGTAGATTATAGGGTCTGAGAACATTAAATCAGGAAATTCCTCATTCTTTTCTATTTTCTGCATCACAGATTCCTTTTAACCATTGGAGAAATCTGATTAAAACTTTTCAATTTTAAGCCTGTCTTCCATATTTTGTTTTGTTTTTTTTTTTTTAAACTGAAACTATCACTGTATAAACTTAGGGTAGTGGTGAGTAAAAAGCATATGTTTTCCAGCATCAGTCCTCCAGGATGGACCCAGGTTATGGAGAGACGGAGATGGAGCCCAGAACCCAGGGGTGTGGAGGGATAATCTCCCCACTTTTTTGAAAATGTTGGGGAATGGAAAGTGAGGCATGTACTCTGTTTTCAAGCAAGAAATCTGGTCATCAATCGTGACTCTTCTCTATCTCTTACACCCCACACTCAAGGCATCTGCAGGTGTTGTCAATTCCACCTATTAAATATTTAGCCAATACACCCACTTCTCCCTATACTCATCACTGCAGGGAGTTAAAGATCAGGTTCTAAAGAGTTAAGGCCAAATTGAAATCATACATAGATATGATTACCCTGGAGAATTTTTCCGAAAGGTGCCCTGATGGAGAACAGACATACTGCTTCTCAGTAAATTCACTGCATCCGGTTTTCTCTATAGTGTTGGAAAAAGTTGCCGTTTCTTCAGTTGAGCATTAGATGAAGATGTTGATTTGTATTTAGGGGCCATGTTCATGAAAACTATACACATTTAAACCAGAGAATGACATTTAGCAAGGTGAGGCGTCTACAACATGAGATGCACAGAAATGGAAGGAACAAGAGTTTTGTATCCCCCATCTTGGGCTTTCTCTGGGGCATACACTGCTTTTGGAGAATGGTGAAGTAGAACTGCTGACATCATTTACAGCACTATTTCTCTATTTCTAATTCCCTCCCTTTCTCTGTTGCTTAGAACATATACTGAAATTCAGGTAAATATATAATGAGCCTCTAGAGTTTTTGCCTTACGGTACCAACATCTCTTGTTTGGATCACAACAAAAGTCCCTCCCCACCAAAATGCACTCTCATTCTCCATTATTAACCTCCAAACCATTCACTACACTATAGCCAGTATAAAGCTCAAGAGCACAGATCTGATGCTGTTAAATCCTTCAACTCTTCTCATTGTCCCCAAGATGAGTCCAAAAGTCCTTGGCATCGCATAGGAGCCATTCACAATCTTCTCCTGGTTCTTTGCATCATCTCTCACTATCCTTAGGCCTCCCCACTGCTACTCCAGTGAAACTGAACTACTTGCCCTTCCTACAAGGATCAATACTCTCCGTTGCCTCTGGACCTTTGCACATGCCATCTGTCTCCTTCTCCACATTTGCCTGCCTAACTGCACCTCATCCTTAAGATCTCAATTTAGACATCATCAACTCTGGGACTTTCCTTATAAATCTGTAGTACTACTGCTTCTTCCATTGGCTAAACTTTTATATTTGTAACCCATGGCTGGTAGCTCAGTCTTCGGTGAAAGCTTGAGCAATTATTCCATATTCTTAACATCCTAAGGAAGCTGAAAGACTTAGAAACAATTTTTTCCTATGAGGCCATGCCACTGATTTATTTTCCTATAATAGCAGCTCATTTAACAACAACAAATGATTATTATTATAATGTCAACATCAACAATATGAGAAAACACTTATGTTTGCAAAGTATATGACAGCTCTCTTCTAAGACACATTCTTTCTGGTTGACAGTTTCCCACTCTAGTTGCCAGCTGCTCTATGGAGGCCTGTGGTACCCTGAACAGAGAAAGTATTAAAAAGCAGAGTCTTACTCTTAAAAGACTGATTATACAAGCATGAATAAATTGTTCTATATGCCCTTCCCCACCATTATCATTTCCCATAACAAGCAGCCCTCTTACCCAACAATCTCTCCTTTTAAAAATTGTTCAAATCCACCTCCAGAAACATGCTAAACATTTCCCTGGACTCCCCTGATCCAGGCATTATGCTATTTGTATTCATTAAAACTGATTAGAGTTTTCTACATATTTATCACCAGCTTGACTTTCATAGCCAACCGAGGCTTACTTTGCTATCAGCAGGATTCCTGGTCTCCTTCAGAAGTTTTCAAAGTGAAAATCCAAGAGCACAGATGAATTCTGGCAGCCAGAAGTCCCTAATTTAGTGTGTGGGTTCCAGCAAAACGAGAGGAGCTTTATTTTAGGATAAAGCAATTAGATAACCCTGAATTAAACCTATGGCATACTCATCATATTCTTTTCTTGGATTCATGTACAATGTAAATGTACTTGACATGATTCAATTATATTTTAAATTTTGAATTGTCAAAGCTAATCAAGTAATAGAAGTATAATATACCAGCCATATTTACAAAAGTTGTATAGAGCCCTTGACCCTGGAAAGGGCATCTTACCTCTAATTGTTCATTATGAGCAATGTGGTCCTTACAAATCATAAAGAATAATCATTAAAATGCTAAAATAAGATTATGAGTTCAACAAAAGGTAGGGACTCTGCAATAAGTTTTATTAATATTGAAGGAGGATGAGGATCACAAATGGGGCCAAACCATAGCATCTTTTACTGGTCTGATACACGGCTTCAACCTCAGGACCCTTACTGTGATTGCTAAATGTGTACACTCACTTACATAACTGAACAATCTCATTAGGGAGAGAGGTGTTTCTTGGGACTTTTCTGGGTTGAAGCAAAGAGAAGGCTTTAGCTTAAGAAGACTATAGTTCAGTACACTCATGGTCTTTTCAATTTCACACCTCTGCAACTTGCTCACATTGATGAGAAACAAAAATGTCATCTGGAGTTTGAGATGTGCCTCTCATTTGCACAGACACACTACTGTTGCTTGCAATATTGCCTTGCTGGTTATTTCTTTTCAGCATTCTGCCACCAGACATGTCTCAAGGAAAAGAGAAATCTGGTAGCAAACTGTCACCTCTGTGGTTGTCTAATGCTATGCTTGTGTGTATAAAGAAACACACAAGCACTTTACTGCTTTTCTCAGAAGTGCTGTCTGCCTCTGGCTTGTACTTCTTGATTAGAGGGAATTTTCTTTTTGTGCTGTTCTTCTTATGCCCTTAGATTCAAAGAGAAGCAAGTTCTATAATTTGAAACAATAAATCCTTCGCTTCTTTCAGATTTAGCTGAAATCCTCCCTCCCTATCTGCTGTGCACCTGGTATCATAAACTACCATTGACCTGTGTTGTCTGTAGTCCCTTAGGTCCTTATGCACTCTTCATGCATTTGTATATTATCTTTCCAACAAGACCGTGAGTTCTTTGAAGGCAAAGACTGTCTTACATTGCTCTTCATCCCCATAGCCCCACAGGGCAGGCACTTGCTAATTACCCTTGATGGATTAATTCATCAGGAGAAGCCACAGGCTGACAAGTGACCAAAGCTCCAAATTAGGATGGCAGTGTCTTAGATCAGTGCTTCTTGCCCTTGAATGTGCACATCATTGACGTGGGGATCTTGTTAAAATACAGCTTCTGGTTTCTAGAACTTAGGTGGTGCCTGAGCCTCTGCATTTCTAACTTCCAGTGAAGCCAGTGCTGCTGGTTCAGGGAAACCACTTTGAGTAGCAAGGTCTTAGAGCAACACAAAAAAATTAGTCATGAATAAATCATTTAGAAATCATCTTTTTGCTTTTCAAGCTTTTGCAGAGCCACGCCTAGATCACACTTCTGGCTGATGTGAATCTAACCAGTGTAAAATGAGACTTTTAGAAATATTCAATAACCAATTAAAGGTATTCTATATAATAATAATAGCTAGTATGGCAGGATAATTCACTGGGATACTAATTTGCATTTGTCCCCTCTTAGTTCTCATTCATTTGTTCTGAGCAGGTAGTTAAGCCCATTCAAATCCTTTGCTTCAGGGACTTTAAGAGGTAGGGGGTGTGGAGAGCAAGAGCTGCTGGAAGACAACCCTCTCCCTGTCCTTTTTGTAATCTGAGTGATTGGAAAGATCAAACTCAATATTCTTTGGGGAAGGAAGGTGTTTGGGTTTGCAGAAGCTGATGAAATGCAATATAGCAGACATGAACTGGCTTTTAACAATGCAGATTTATTAGCTTACAAATTTATAGTCTAAGGCCATCAAAATCTCCCAATTAAGGCATCAACAGGATGATACCTCTCTGAAGACCTTTTACCAGCAAGCTTGGACTCCTCTGTCAAACAGCAAGGCCCATGGTGACGTTTGCTGGTTCTTCTCTCCCGGGTTTGGTTGCTTCCAGTTTCTACCTTCAGTGGCTTCCTCTCAGTTTCTTTGGGGCTTTTTCTGTGAGCTTCCCTTAACTTCATCTCTTAGCTTCTGTACGTGTTTTATCCTCTTATAAAGGACTCCAGTAAGGGGATTAGGACCCACCTTGAATGGGGATGGGTCACATCTCAATTGAAATAACCTAATCAAAAGGTCCCACCAACAGTAGGTCTGCTCGCACAGGAATGGATTAAAAGAACATGGCCTTTTCTGGCATACGTAACAGCTTCAAAGTACCACAGAAGGGGAGAAAGAAAAACAGGAAGAAAACTTTCCCCAGGACTGAGAGACAACTACACAAACAACAAATATATTCATTAAATAATTAATTATAAATGTAAAAAAGAAAAAAAAAACAGGAAAGAGGGAATCACAATAATGTCTGGGAATAAATTTCTTGTCAACCTAGCAGGTGGAGTTCGGAACTGGATTTAATTTGATTTTAAGGAAATAAATAAAGGATATATTTCTCGTTGAACTCAGTGTGTGAAGTAAGCTTCATAGAAACTGATGATGAAACATCCATTCAGTGATGATCTAAAAATGAAATCAAATCATGATGAGACCCTTCACCATCTCTGAATCCTTCATTACACTTAGAATAAAATCCACATCCCTCTGCATGAACTATAATGTTCAGTGGTCTACATTTTCACCATCCAAGTCGATAACCACTGGCCACATGTGGCTACTGAGCACTCAAAATGTGGCTGGTTCAAACTGAGATGTGCTGTAAGTTTAAAACACATGTGGTATTTCAAAGACATAGTATGGGGGATATACATGTCTAATTAATAATTTTTTATAGTGATTACCTGTTGAAATGATGGTTTCGACATATTGGACATATTAAATTAAGTTCACTTTTTTTAAACCTTTTTTAAATGTAGCTGCTAGAAAATTTAACATTAACATTTATGATTCATATTTGACTTCCATTGGATGGCACTTTGCTCCCTGAACCAGCCCTGACCAGATTTCACGTTCCACCTCTTCTCCGTCTCTCAGTGGTCCAGACTCACTGGGGCCCTGGGGTCCTCTAGGCAGTCATACCCACCAGATCAGACACGGTGGGCACGGTGGGCCCCGGCAGGAAGCTCTTTCCCCAGAGGTGTCTGGCCTTCTCCCTCATTTCATTCAACTAAGACTCTACACAAATATCACTCCCATTCCTCTCTATCTCCTTGATCTGCTTTCCTTTTCATCATAACATATGGATTAGATTACACACTTGTTCACTGCCTGCCTCACCCCACTGAGATGCAATCGCCTTGCCTGTTTTATTCACTGACTCTTCACCCTCAGTTATTAGGAAGTACCTGGCATACAGTGGGTACATGATAAATATTTATTGAACGATGGAATTCAATAGTTAAAGTGAACGGTTGCTATAGACTAGTCATTTTTGCTAAGAGCTCTGCATACTTTATATTTAATTCTTACAGCATTTCCCTAAGAAAATACTATGATAATCCTAATTTTATATGTGAGAAAATCGAGGCTTAGAAAAGTTAATAAAATTAGCTTAACATGTCCCAAACACTTCACATATACTTGCTTACTTAGTCCTCAGACAAACCCTAAGAGGTGTGGGCACTTATCTGTTTTTTTACAGGACAGGAAACTGAGGCACAGAGAGTTAAGTAATTTGCCCAAGATTGAGTAGCCACTAAGTGGCAGGACTGGGAGACGAACACAAGAAAGTGTGACCCCAGAATCCAAGTTTACTGGCCTCCAGGTGAGTTTCACAAGTGGGGGTTCACCTCAAGTCTGTCTTCACTCCTGCTTTCAATCCCTGATGATACATTGCCTCAAAATCTACTCTCAGGCCAGAGAGCACCTCTGGCACTTCTACTGTAACTTGTATCCCTCCTGAACTCTATTTCTTTCCACTATCCAAATTCTCAAAATATGCCTGCTTTACTGAACTTCCTCTTCCTGTTTATAAGTCTACCACCAATTTGCCCAATTCCCCACACCTAAAATCCTCTACCTCATTGCTCTACCCAGTCATTTCCCCCTTCACCATGTTATGTTTCTCTTCCTTTCTTTCACTTTCTTGGCCACCAACATGTTCAGGATTTTATCAATACAACCCTGGACTATGGGATTATTGTATTAATTTTTCTACTTTCCATTACTCTCCCCTTCAAATGGTGAAAATATTTTTTTAATATTTTTAATATTTTCTGTCTTGCTTAAAAGTTTTGAATGTGCTGCCTATTGCCTAAAGGATAAAATTTTAAGTCCTTCAGAGTTTAGTCAATGTCCTTCCCAATTTGTGCCAACCAATTTTTTCAAGACTTCTCTCCCACCACTACCATGTCTGACCTTCTGCTCCAAGTGGACTGCTTTTCTCTGTCAGAAAAAAACACCTAGAACCTACTATGTTCTTTTGCATTTTTACTCCTGGCATCCACTGTTTGACATATACTTTTCCATCCTTTTATACATTCTAACTCATATCAAACTCTTCTTGTAAAGTCTTCTCTGGGCATCCCACTCCAAAACGTTATCATTCCCTTGAACTCCTATACCTGGTAGTATTTATGCAATTTACTCATGAAATATCTTCTTGGATTAAACAGAGACTCCTCGCACTAGAGTTTTAGGACCTGTTTCATTGTCAACTATCTTCCCTGGTGCTATACACCTGGTAAGTTCTCCAACAAAAATAATTTTGGGTTATCTGTTAATAGAGAGAATCTAATATCAAAATAACTTTTGGACTTAAAAATCATATTTAAACTTGGGAAGTTGGCATCTTTTTACCTCTTAAATACTTTTCTTTGGTTGTGATGAGCATTTACTCATTAAATGATGCCCTTCTCCCCATCTCCTTCTGTAACAATATTGGGGTCAAAGTGAGCTTGTTAATGAATTGCGTTTCTTCTCCACTCAATAGAACTGGAAAAGTTCAGAAGATTTTCCCAAAAGAACGTTCTTCCTGTTTACCCTGCAGCCCTGTATACAAACAAAAGGACAGAAAGCTAAATCTTGCAACATTTTATTTAATTGTAGAACTAAAAGAGAATTTAGAAATCAACTTGTCCAAATGTCTAATTTCACAGGAGAGAAAAAAAAAAATGAATCTCAGACTAGACACAAAGCCACTGGCAAAATCAGTCAAAGCCCAGATTTTCTGAATCCCAGGGCACTAATCTTGAGGAAAGAAATACCAAAGTGATGTTTGGTGGATCGTCTAAATTCAATTTACATGCATAATCTGTTTCAGACTTTAGATAGTAACCTGACAATATTAATCATTTGCAGCCAGTTAACAGTTCACAGTTTACAAGGAGTTTCCACATATATTATCTAATGTGATGCTCACAACTACCCTGGGATGTAGGTGTCAGCAAGTCTAAAAGCAGAAGTGAGATTAGCTGGAGGAAGGTGGATGCATCAGATGTGACTGTCTAGGAATTCCCTTTCCCCACAAATGTATCTCTTCATAATCCCTTGATCAACAAATACACCGGGTGCCTATTTTGTGGGAACGCATGATGTCTGCCCACAGGATTTGAGAGAAAATAACCATGCCCTGTGACAGGTTATGAATATGAAATGTCAAACAACATTTCTGTAGGACAGCAGAAAAAAAGAAACCAGTGCTGGGAGTCACTGGAAGCTTCTCAGAAGAGGCTTGAGCAAGACCCTGGTGCCCCAGTGGTATTTACATAACAGTGATGCCAAAATCACACATGGGCATTATTTCTTCTTTTCATATAAAATCTACACTTTAAAATACACACATATGAATTGCCTCATTTATTCCTTTCAAGACCCTGACCCTTTAAATGGACAGCTTTCTTGAGGTTAACAGAGCCAATACAATCTCTAAGTATTACCCATTCTGGATAAAATTCTTCTGAATGCCAGCTCCTTCTATAACAGTGAAAACTAAATTCTCAAGAAGTAGGGCAAAAGAAGGAGGAGGAAAAAGGGATTGGCATTGCGCAGAGTAGCCCAGGGTCCCTTGCCTCTACTTCGTCATTCTAATGAGGCAGCCATCTTATACACGCAGTAGGTTTAAGGACGGAATGGAGCCTAATTGTGCTAATTGTGTATTAAGCTGGTGTTAGATTAGCAAAATGCTGAGTCAACAATCCCGAAACAGGTTTCTCCATCTTTTCAACATTGAACTTCTCTTGTCATTGGATAGAGATAACAGGATAACGTGACTTTTCCAAAGAGGTCAATTAAATAATTTAGGGATTTGAAAAAATTTTTTTCCTGTAAGTATCCTTTCTACAACTGTAGGAATTTCAGGTTGATATTAAAATGCTTATATCCCATTTCTCACATTGATTGAGTAAAATGCCAGTTACAGGTTTTAAAACTCCACAGATGCAATATAGAGTTAATGAAAATAAGTTCTCAAACATTTATTATTATATTCTAATTTTCCACACTGAGCTGTCCGTAGAAATTCCATTCTCCTTGATCTCTATACTTTATTCTGACTTGCAAGGTCTTTGTACTCTTTTCACCCATCTTTCTAGGTCCCTTTTGGTTGAAATAGCTAGTAAATGCCTAGAATTAGGGCTGGTTTCTATGGTTGCACAGTGAAAGCTGGGGTTTCTATTATATTTTCTAGCAAAATGTGAGTAAGAGTGGCAGCCAAAACTGTTAGGAAAAGTCCAAATGCCAAATCCAGTTAATGAGATATACAGTTAGGAATTGAGAATGGGTCTGGAAACAGAACCATAAAGCTGGGCCTGGATGGATGTGGTGTTAAAATGAGAGTGTACCAGGTGCCTGGTGTGCAGGTGGCCTGAGCTGGCTTGGGCCTCCTGGGGCAGAACAGCCAGCACAGTGTCCAGCTTGAAGAATAATAAGCTCAGGTACTTGCATTGGTGATGGTTACCTTGGCCAAATGAGGAAGTGATGCCTTGGATGGCAAAAAAGCATGTCTTTCTAGATTGATCCTTGGGAAGCTGTCATGAAAAAGTTGGTTCTTGATCATAGGAGGGATGAGTAAGTAAGAGAGAGCAGATAGATGAGATTCCATTATTCACCAAAGATGGGTCATAATGACAAATCTATGTATTAAGAGAAACATTTATACTACTTCTCACCCTGGAGTGACTACACTTCCAGTTCAGACCACTGCATGCTTTAGGTTCAGATGTGGTGGTCCATCCTATTCAGAGAACACCTGCTCTCTGGTCACTCTTCAGTCACTCTGTGTCAGGATCCCCCAAACTGTTAGTCGTCTTTCCAGACTGAGCCAAGATCACACAACTTAGTACATGGGAGCAATAATTTACTAAATAGGACATCAGAGCCTTATAAGAGTTAATGAAGCTTCCCCAGTGTGCCAGTTTGAATGTATTGTGTCCCCCAAATGCCATTATCTTTGATGTAATCTTGTGTGGGGAGACGTTATCAGTTTTGATTAGATTTCCTTGAATGTTTCTTTGGAGATGCGCCCTACCCAGCTGTGGGTGATGACTCTGATTGGATATTTCCATGGAGGTGTGGCCCCACACATTTGGGTGGGCCTTGATCAGTGGAGCCATATAAATGAGCTGACGGGCAGAGGGAACTCAGTGCAGCTGTGAGTGACATTTTAAAGAGGAGCTACAGCCAAGAGGGACACTTTGAAGAAAGCACAGGAGCTGCAGATGAGAGACATTTTGAAGACGGCCGTTGAAAGCAGACTCTTGCTCTGGAGAAGCTGAGAGGACAGATACCCCAAGTGCAATTAAGAGTGACATTTTTGAGGAACTGCAGCCTAGCGAGAAACGTCCTGGGAGAAAGCCATTTTGAAACTAGAACTTTGGAGCAGACACCAGCCACTTGCCTTCCCAGCTAACAGAGGTTTTCTGGACACCATTGGCCATCCTCCAGTGAAGGTACCCAATTGATGTGTTACCTTGGACACTTTATGGCCTTAAGACTGTAGCTGTGTAACCAAATAAACCCCCTTTTATAAAAGTCAATCCATCTCTGGTGTTTTGCATACCAGCAGCATTAGCAAACTAGAACACCCAGTATCTTTCCTAGTTACACTGAAGTAATAAGGCTGCTGGTCCTTTCTTATGAAAAGACTCTTAAAATTATGATGTAACAAGAGCATCAAATAAAACTCTACTGTGTTATCACATCCTGATAATAGCTGTGCTTCTTTCTTGGCATCGCTTTAAGATAAATGGAGGAAAGTAAAGTTCTTGAGAAACATTGTTGGACAATTTTGAGATTACTGAAAAGTAACTAACACATTTATATTCTCTCAAAAATGTTAGAATTTTCATAACTAACTAACTAAATAAGCAGACCATTTGGGAACAATATTACAAATGATAATAAGAAATTTTTTTATTATTTCATTTCTAATGCTACAAATGTATGAAAAATACCCTTTAAGGGCAAACTATTGGATTAAGTTATAATTTAGTTGTCCAGGACTCCAGGGAGTTGTCTTTCAGGCCAGAAAAATATCAATGTTTCTCATTCCCTTTTTCAGTACATGTGCCGAATGTACTGAACACCCACTGTGGGCAAAGACTTGTGCTTAGAACACAGCTTCCCCTGCCTGGAAAGCAAAGAAATAACCCCAAATGAGAAATGCATAAAACAGTGATAAATAGCAGTGTACGGGGCATCACTAAAGCATTGCACTGGCAAGAGACAGGGCACAGGGAAGGGAAGGGAGCAACAGAATGTTTATCTAGGTGGCACCTATAACTGATGTGCACACACTCTACTTTGGATCACAGAAATGTTGGGGATGAAAAAACATATGCTACCTTTGATTATGAACAGCTGACCTTAAATATGACCTGTTTCCCAGAATGGCTCTGCCCTCCATCAAAGACCCTTCTTATTTGTACTGGATATTTGTACTCCTGAGGGTGCCACTTCTGTCCCCAGAGTCCCTGCTGCTTCTGCCCTTATCCCTGTCTCCTGCAATAGTGGGAGTAGCCATCTCTACTCTGACCTTATAAGATGGGAACTACTATTTACTTAAGACCATCTAGGGAGACAGTAGTACAGAGACAATAGTTCATGGATTAAAATAAAAATATTTAGAGTCAGACTGATTTAGAGGAAATCCCTGCTTATCCACTTCCAACCTAGGGGACCTTGAGCAAATTAGTTAGCACCTCTGTGTCTCAGTTTTCTCATCCATAAAATGAGAACGCTAACATCACCTAACTCTTAGTTAGGGTCATCGTGAGCACTGAATGAGTGGCTATATCCATTAGGCTTAGCCTGGCATGAATTGAATAGTCATTAAAAACATAGCTGTTATATGTCTCTCCAACCATAAAGCTATCATAGTTATAGGTGTAGAGACTGAATCTGCTCTTGGCTCAACAGTATAGCCCCAGCTTCTAGCACAGTGCTTGGCTCATAGAAACATGAATAAATGAATAAAAATTCCAGTCTCCCAAACCAGGCTGATTACCTATAGCACACTATTGAAGGAAATTAAAATCTGTGACAAAGGAGGGGCTTTTCTTGAGAGAAGGATGCTTTAGGTAAGAGGGCCAGGGTAAGGCTCAGCTCTGCCCCTAACTGGCTATGCAATCTTGGTCAAATCGCTAAGCTCTGGGAGCCACATAGGCCCCTTATCCATAATATAGAGACGGCAATAATGCCCCTTCACAAGGAATCTCCAAGGATTTCATGAGATCCTGTGAGTGAAAAGAACTTGAACAAGGGTTCAGGGAATGAAGAAGAATTGTTTTCTTTGTATGTCCTGATATACTGTTTTATATTCTTCAGTATGCATATTTATGCTTTTAAATGTAATAAAATGGGAATGGAAGAAAAAATATTCTTCACTTTGAAATGCTATATATGCATTGAATATTACTTTTTCAAAATAAATATAAATCTTTTATTTTTTCCACACTTCATTTGAATATTCCACATTGGGCATATTTTATTGATTCAACAATAAACATTAACATTACTGAAATGGGCTTTTGATACATAAGAGATAGAATTGTCTAATTTGGATTTAAACATGATTATTTATTCAGCAAATATTTATTTTGAATATGCAAAGGATTATACTAGGCATAAGTTGGTTTATGAAGATGTTCAAGAGACTGATCTTTGCCCTCAGGGATCGGGCTATGTGATGAAGTCTAAACACACACGCACATACACACACACACACACACACACACACACACACAATACCACAACACTAACCCTCTCATATAAGGACTGTAAGTACACCGTTGGAAGAGGAAAGTGGTAACAGATGCACCACCAGATGTGAAGGGAAGAAAGGACATCTTGTTGAAGTAAAGAAGAGAGCACGCCAAAGAGAGCATTTGAGTTGATGTGGGAGGCTGTCTGGGGATTTTAATTTGCAGAATGAAGGGAAGGGTGTTCTAGGCAGAGAGTAGGAACTAGAGCTCAAAAGCAGAAACATGCAAAGGACACTTTTGTTATATGCCCTTATAACAACGTGAAATTCTCCTTCATAGCCCTTATCACAACTCTAATTAATTAATTATATGAGCAATTAAAAAATTGTCCCCCTGTAGACCATAAGCTTTATAATTGCGGGGACCATGTCCATTCTTTTAACTATGGTATTGCTTGAGTCTTAAACAAAACAGTATATGAAGCATAAATGATGCTCAATAAATATTTGTCAAATGAAAATGGCACGTATGCTTGAATGACTGGAATGTAGAGTTACTATAGGCAAGCACTGACCCCTATTTTCAAGCTAATTTTAGGTTCTGGGCAAAAAAGGACTCCATTAATAATAAATGAAAATAAAACTAGATATGGGTGTAAAAATGGAACAGACACAAATTGGTATATGCAAAATGCAACTTTCCTTCCCTTTCTATCAGTGAATTCAGCTTGGTTTTGGAGCCCATGTTTCTGCTTGTGAGGGTGGAAAAAAAATTAACCTTTCCTATTGTGGTAGGTTCAGTTAAGTACCCAAAGAAAGGCATATTCTTAATCTTAAACTGCTTTACTGCAGGTGTGAATTTATTTGTAAGTAGGACCTTTTGAAGATGCTATTTTTAGATGTGTCCAAATGAGTGAAAGTGGGTCTTAATCCCTATTACTGGAGACCTTATAAAGAAAAGACACTGAAAGCCAGAAGTAAGAGAAAGCCACAGAGAGGAGCAAGAAGTTGGAAGTCAGCAGAAACCAGAAGACACAAGGAGAGAGATAGACAGAGATGCAGGCCAAGGACCCCAAGGATTGAGGCAAGCAAGCACCCAAATGTCACCAACTCCGGACAAAAGTGTTGCCTTGCTGACATCTTGATTTGGGACTTCTAGCCTCCAAAACCTGTGTCTGGTGTAGCAACTGGCTTGCTCTTCTCATGTGGTCAAGACCCAGTGGTGTCCTGACTTCTCTTTCTCTAAGGCCTTGGCCCGTCTCAGAGCTGCTTGATAGTGCTCCTGGTGTTCTTAGGCATAGTCATGTCCTCCAGCCAACCCCTAACTTTGGACTTCCCACTGGCCACCCCACCGTGAACCCCTGGCAAATGGGAAGCCATACAGAAAAGCCCCTTGCAGACAGGCAAAGCCATACAAAGAGTTCCAGTCGGTGGAGTGTGAGCAGAAGTGAAATCTGCCCCTGCAGGACTTACACAGTGGAAAACAGCTGTGCAGTTGTCCAGGCTTTCTCTTCTCTGCCCTGATGAGCTTGGACACCTTGGGTTGAGGCAGCGAGTGTCATGATAGGAGCAGGATGGATCACTTTACTGCAGGATGGATCACTTAACTACAGCATGGAAGGAAGCCGTCCTGCAGAGTTAACTAGTCCCACAGCAGACTCTGTGAGAGTGAGAAATGAAGAGATTCTAGATTTATGTGTTACTACAACATAACTTACCCTGCCCTGACTTACACAGTGGCTGTTCTCACCAGTGAGAAGGTGGGCATGTTGAGAGCAGACGCAAGGTACACTCAAGTTTAGAAGGCAGCCTATAATTCAGTATCTGGCATGCAGTAAGTTCTCAACAAATACATATTAAGTGAATTAAGGGAAATAACACAAATCAGTGTATTGTCTTTAAACAGGAAGATAGCAATAATAGAACCTTGGGGAATACCCACATTTGAGGATGGTGGGAGAAAGGATTGATTAGAGAGTTATGAAGAAAACCCATTATAGTATATATGCAGACACCAGGCAGAAAGGAAATTTTAAAGAGGATGATAAAGAAAAACAGCAGCAATAGTTAGTGGACACACATCTTGTGAGCAGTGAAGGCTACACTGATGAATTCATCACTGTCACACTGCCCCGTACCCACCTTGGAAGCAGGGAAACATTCTGGCAGGTAAATTTTGATATCAATACCTAATGGATATCACAGACATGCAAATTAAGACAGACAACAGATAAATAAAAGCACAAATAAATGTACATTAGAAATTGTAACAGTTGCTCTCATAGAAAATGTACAGAATGGTATGACACAGTGTAATAAAAGAACTAAATTAGATTGAGGTTAGGGAAGTTTCCTGATAAAGAGACATTAAAGCTAGGTCTTGTAGAACTAATTATAACCTGATTGAAAATATCAACACATCTTTAAAAGGAAGATGGTGTGCTCATCCACGGGAGTATAAAAAGGTAGAGTCACAGAAGGAGAGGTCTCAAGCATCAGATTTTGGGAGTCAGCAAGGCCATCACTACCATGGTGCAAGCATGGGGTTCGATTATCGTGAACTTTGCAATGCTCTCCTTTAGCCTCAGCCATTAAAAATTAGCTTTGGCCATTAAACATTCATCTATCATCTCCTGTTCTGAATCCATGCTTGCCAAATTTCTGATTACAGTTTGGCTCATATGTGGGTCTGCCTATGTAGAAAGTAAGCATTGATCATGCGAACTTTGAGTATTTCCGATTTTTAGTGGGTAGTTTTTCATGGTTAATTCATAAAGTGGCTTCTGGTTATGATTTGGCTTTTCATGAAAATGAAAAATGGGGAGAGAATGATGTAAATAAACATTCTGGTCCCTGTGTCATTTAAGCGTATCACCGCAGATTAATAAATTGGCATTCTGGTTCTGAAGTTAGCTTCATTCAGACAGTTTCTTGGGATCTCATTCTCAGGAGATCCCTGCACCCTCTTAACAAACAACCTTCAAGAAGGAGGCTAGACCCTGGAACACGGCCACCCACTCAAGAAGCCCTGCTTCTCATCAGTCGGCTGGCCACCATTTCCTCCTTTCTCTCCACCACATATTTCCTCAATTACCAGTGAAGCAGTGGGAGTTGAAACCAGATTATATGGGTTTAGGTAATTAGCTGCTTGACATTTTAGAAGCTTAAGCAGAAAATGGATGTCACATATCAGGATGCTTTCAAGGTTATGCTACTAAGGTTGCTGATCTAAGTTCATCTCAGTCTATGAATGAATGAATGAATGAATGAATAACTATGTGCTTTGACTCAGGATTATTTTCCCCTTCTAACAACTGAGGCTGAATATGTGCTGACTTCCTCGTTCCTTAAGATAATTTTTTTCCCACACAGTTCTTTATATAAATAAACTTCAGCAGGGACCATCTTCCCCACTAGTTTTCCTGAAAAGTTCTGACAGATCATGATCCCAACATAGAATACAGCTTGGACACAAACTGGCCTGCACACTTGTCCCAGGGACAAATGTAAAGAGAAGAGGTGAAGACCTGAGCTGGATAAGAATACTGATATGCACAGAGGAAGAGGCAAGTCTGGATAAGAGAGACAGAGGAAGCTGGATATTGAGAAGGTTGGCTAAAAGCACATGTTAGTGGTAAGAAGCAGAAAAGTGCTGAATAGTCCAGGTTTAGTATTTGGAAAAGGATCAAGGATTGAGATGAGAAACCCCAGTGTTCTTGCTGGAATGTTAGAGTGCAGGATGGTTACTTGGTGAATGCTGGCAGATGGTGCACAATGCTGAATTTTACTTTCCTAGAGTAAAATTCCTAGGGCTTGGCTGCGTTATGCTACCTCATCTTCGATTCAGTAAGTGGTAGCTTTGTTTACTGAAAGTGCCCTGTCTAATAATGTGTAAATGGTGAAACAGTATACATAATGCAGATAGATGGGTATAATTAATCTCATATGGCACATGAAGAGGAAAGAGATGCCAACACAAATAGCCACCCTGGAGCCTGGAAGTTTCACTGCCCTCAGAATCAGTGACACAGATTTTGTTATAGGTGAAACTCCATGATAATGAGATCCTCCTGGTGGATTTGGGAACTAAGTCCTCTTGGATGAGATCCATTCAGATGACATGACACTGAATTCTGTGTGCTAAATAGTCTTCTGTGAATATAGCGCATTTTAAGTGTCCATCAATTTTTAAATTCCATTAATGGATAAATATATACATTTGACTCTTTTTTTCCTAATACATGCCAAAATTTTTGACATATTAAAACTTTAAACAACCTGGTGTTCCTCCAATTATTAGAGTCAAAGTTTATGTTGTTGATACAAGCAATTAATGCTGAATATGTTCCATTATTTAGGTAGTAAATAAAAATAATCATAATAATAGCTTACATTTGTTGAGTGCTTACAATGTGCAAGGCATCTTTCTAAGTGCTGTACATGCAAAAATGTAGTTTCTGTTTTTTTTCATTTTAATATAAGGAAATGAAGTCTTCATTCTCCCAATGATGTACAATTATTGAGTATTGGAATAGGAATTTGAATCCAAGCCTATGAGATTCCAGAGCCAAGTTCTTGACTGCTACTCAGTATTTCTTTTATCTTAATGTCAAAATCAGAATAAATATCTCCAAGCTTATTTGTTAGCATTAGTTCTCAAAACAAAGAAAAGAAAACAGAGCAATTTAAAATATGCTATGCTTAATCAACAAGTACTTTTGAACATATGGAATATGTTCAGCACAGATTAAAAGCCCTAAGAAGTATATAATCTTAATTTTGAAGAAAAAAGGACATGCATGTAATAATAGCAAACAAAACAAGATTGAATCGAATTACTGGGGAAGGAAAAGTATATGGTACAGACTAAAAATGACTGAGGTGACAGAATCTTTGGGGGATGACGTGACCAGCAGATTCATTGTGGCTGAGACTGAATTTGAGGGGTCTGCAGAAAAAGATAACATCTCTGTTATGTGTTCTTTGTCTTAACAGAGGTACACTGTACATTTATGTATACATACGAATCACATTTAAAATTGTGAAATAAACATATATGTATACCAAAAAGTATGTAAAACATATAGGTACGACTTGATGAACATTTATTTATAGTGTAACTCTCCCAGGTCAAGGAATCAAACATAACTAGCTCCCAGAAGCAATCTGTGTGATCTTCGCAATCCAAACCCCCATGAAGCATATTTGATGAATTTTTATTGTATTTTTTAAAAACTATAGATAGGGTCCCAACAGTTGTATTCCTAGTAGTTTACTGTTGTTCTGAATTAGAAGTGGTTTTATAAAAATTAAAACAAAAGACTGCATTACAAAAACAGTGAGCCGTACTGTAAACGACGGACCATCATTAATAGTATGATTATAAAAATGTTCTTTCATGAATTGTAACAAATGCAACCACACTAATGCAAGGTGTTACTAATAGGATGTTATATGAGAGCTCTGTATTTTATGTATGTTTTTTTCTATAAACCTACAACTTCTCTAATTAAAAAAAAAAAAGAAAAGAAAGAAATGGCTTTAAGCATAGACAAAAAAATTATCAACGTCTTAAAAAATAGAGTCTTGCCAGAAATCAATTTTGGCCTCTGCTTAACTAATCCTGCATGTATCTCACAATGAATAAATGATCAACAAGGAATTTCTTGAGTAAGTTTCCAGATGTTGCTGATTGAGACCTCCTTCAGCTACCACGACAAATAGGGCAGAATTAAGTGAATGGCAGGCATTTGACACAAACGTAGCCATGCTCATCTTGGCAAGACTCTGCCATTCAGCAGCAGGCCCTGGGGGCTGAATAATCTGGATGAACACAACTGCACAGAGGTTAAACCCACTCTTCTTGACTCAACTCTAATCCTGCCCCAGCTGGGGCTCATTAGGTTTAAGAAATGGAACAGTCATACTTTCTGAAACACATAGTAACAGAAAAGCCTAATTAGAGAGCAAAGGGTAGAAGTTTAGCAGCTCTAATAAATACAATGTGCTGAATGCATTATCCGTTTGGCAGAAAACAAATTATGGAGTAATCTGCAGTATTCAGACAGTCTAATTTATGGCAGCATATTTAAAGAAATGCTTTAACCCAGCATTTTGAGATCATAAAGCACATTTTAACAAATGCAGGCACGATTTTTGGAATGTAGACAGACCCTGACGAGATGGGAATTTTTTGGAATATATGGAGACTATTGCAACGTGTTTTAAAGATAAATATACTTTACAAATACTATTCTAGCAACTTGGATATTATCAAATAATGGGGAAAATACCTTTTCATATCTTCTTTATGGAATAAATAGAAATTAAAGCAATTGTGTGATGGGACTTGTTTTTTTGATTACTATTGCTTAAAACCCTTCAGTTGCTTTCTGTTGTACTCAAAAATCCAACCACAGCCCTCCCACTCCACAAATCTGCACGTTCTGTCTACCAACTAGGCTTTGGGCCATGATGGCCTACTTTCTGATACGCACTTCTTCCAGTTTGCTAATGCTGCCATTTCGCACAGCACCAGAAAGGGATCAGCTTTTATAAAGGGGGTTTATTTGGTTATGCAGTTACAGTCTTAAGGCCATAAAGTGTCTAAGGTAATGCATCAACAACCGGGTACCTTCAGTGGAGGATGGCCAATGGCATCCGGAAAACTTCTGTTAGCTGGGAAGGCAAGTAGCCAGCATCTGCTCCAAGTTCTGGTTTCAAAATGGCTTTCTCCCAGGACATTCCTCTTTAGGCTGCAACTCCTCTTCAAAATGATACTCTCAGTTGCTCTTGGGGCATTTGTCCTCTCTGAACTTCTCTGGAGCAAAAGTCCACTTTCAAAGGTTGTCTCCAAAATGTCTCTGTAAGCCGCAGCTCCTCTTTCAGCTCCTGTGGGTTCTTCAAGGTGTCCCTCTTGGCTGTAGCAAGCTCACTACTTCTCTCTGAGCTTCCATAATGCTCTAGTAAACTAATCAAGGCCCACACTGAATGGGCAGGGCCACATCTCCATGGGAATTATCCAATCAGTCATCACCCACTCTTGGGTGGGTTGCGTCTCCATGGAAACACTCAAAGAATTACGATCTAATCAACACTGATACATCTGCCCACACAAGATTACATCAAAGATAATGGCATTTGGGGGGACATAATACATTCAAACTGGCACAGCAACCAAGCTGCTTCTTGCCTCAGGGCCTTGGCATTGTCTGCTGGCCTTTGCGGGAAAAGCTCTTCTCCAGATCCCTGCACAGCCGCTTTCTTCACATGTGCAAGTTCAGTGTCTCTTCAGAAGAGAGGTCTTCCCTGACTATCCATTACTCAAGGTTGTCCTGACCCTCTCCTTTTTGTGCTCTATCTGATCTTGTTCACAGCTCTAGGACTACCTGAAATTAACTCAGTTGTTTATTTACTGCCCATGTATCCCATAAGAACACGCATTCCCTTGAACTGTGCCCTCGGCTTTCTCATTCATCTTTGATCTCTATGGCTAAAAACAGGACCCAGCAGCTGGTAGGTGTCCAGGCTATTAATATGAATACGAATAAATGGACAAATGAAGTGGAGAGAAACTTAAGTAAATATCAATGCCAGGATTCCTACCAATCTGAAATATTTAATTCTATTTCACAAGATGTGAAATAATATTCTTAATTTTCATAGGAATAAAGTATTTAATAGCATCAGTACTATAAGAAATATCTTCCTTGTGTGTATAATTGTAACGACTTTCCTATGACTGACTAAAAAACATGATGTCAGTGCATACTGTCTTTTTCTTGCTAGTAGAAAGCTGAGGTGCAGAATCCCCCACTTTTTCAAGACAGGGCACATCAGAAACAAAATATAGTTACAATTCTAATGTAGTTAGAATGGTTTGATTTCTAAATCCTAAATTTACCTTTCCCTCAATTTTCTTCTGCCTCAAAATATCCAGAATAGATGATAAATGAAGAAATAGCTACATAATATTTCAATAACTTTATAAGATTAATTAGTAAATTTGCCTTGACTTATATTTTTTAGAAATATTTTTCTCTTACTTTTAAGTCAAGTGAATACTTCCTTTTCCTTTATTATACTATATGCACAGAAACAAACTGAATTCCATTTTAATATTTTTTGTTAACTTCCACTATCATCATGACTTTCAATGACTGAAAGATAGTCAACTGTCTGCATTTAAGTATAATTACCGTACAGTTCACTATTTACATGATTGCTATAAATTAAGACTTTACTCTAATAATGTGATTAATATTTGAAGTACATTTGTCTTACATGTACAAAATACAATTGTTAGATTATGTCATTTTAGTGCTCTTATCTGGAGCCAAATGAGGAGCCACTTCTTAAATGGCTAAAACCAACTTCAGGTATTTCTTCCAAATGTTAACAAGTCTGTCATTTCTTTCCTCAGACCCCCTACAAGATTTCAGTTGTAAAGGTACCCAGTCATAAGCATTCCACAGACACTCATGGGAAGGCTCTGGAACGTTTTATCCCAACTTGTGTATACATGGCCAAGCCGATGGACCGTAATAAGAACTGGCATTTTTATTGCCTTGACAAAGGCCAATAAAAATCATTGCATGTTAATAGTTTTATTCCTTTTGAAGGGCCAATAAATAAATACAATTCCTTTTGTGAGTCTCTCCTTTGCCTCCCTAACTGGACCTGATGCTGGCAAATTCTTCTTCACTATGAGTATCTTCTCCCCAGCTCTGCGCTTCTAGTTTTAGACAAGATCCATATCCTATCTTGTCTTACAGGGAACACATTTTGGGGGAAAGTACAGAGTTTGGTCATTTTTGTAAACCTCATGGTTTGAGGCTGTGGCTACATGCAACTAACTCTACCATTTTAATTTCACTGAGCGTCTATCAAGTTAGCATTAAACAGCAACTGAGCAATTTGTTAGCATTACTAATGGCAATCATTTAAGCACTTAAATCAATTATGCTAAAGGATATGTCTACATCAGTGATTCTCGTACACTATCACATATTTTCTCAAACATGAAAGTAATCTTGCTTAAAAATTTACTGTAAAATTGTAGAAAGAATAATCTTACCACTTTGGGAAAATTATTACATTTAGGTGTATGTCTACCAACCTGAAAATTATGTAAACTATTTTACAAAATGAGAATGCATTATCATATAGTTTTGTAATCTCTTTTCCCTTAGTAAAATACTACGTATATCACACATTCTTCAACAACTATATTGTCAATGACTATATGACGTTCTTGTATGGATATA
This sequence comes from Choloepus didactylus, assembly GCF_015220235.1. Classification (NCBI taxonomy): domain Eukaryota; kingdom Metazoa; phylum Chordata; class Mammalia; order Pilosa; family Megalonychidae; genus Choloepus; species Choloepus didactylus. The sequence continues at coordinate 114,681,252 of NC_051315.1, forward strand.
CCTTAACTTTAAGCATTCTTTTATTTTTGGACATTTGGATTGTTTTCATGTTTCCTGCTTGTTTGTTTCTTTGTTTGTATTTGACTTCCCTAAACCATGTGGCAATAAATATTCTGACAATTAAATCTTTCCGTATATCCACAGTTACTTACAGGCATTATTTTTAAATGAGATAACGGTAGACATAATCAAGCAATTTATCGTAGGAGTAAAAATGAGGGTGCTATGATGGGGGAGACATTTACATAAGCAATTCATAATTATTGTAGAAAGATGGGAAAATACTGATGAGCACATGTAACAAAATAAGAATCATATATAGTCACACCACTCTGAAATTATTACTCCTATCACACTGAGATTTTCTTTCTTGTTTTTTTCTAATGTAATATTTTTGGTGATTCACCTTAATTAATTTCTGAAACTAGGTGAGAAACAGTTGAACAGGTTTAGAAGCTTTGCTAGTGCTCAGTTGTACTTCCTCCCTTAAAAATTTCTGAATTCTCTAAGCGCTATAATCTCTTATGGATTAAATGAAAGTCCTCTAGTGAATTTCTAAACGGTTCTGAACTCAAACCATCTTAATATTTCTTATAAAGAATTTTGAGAATTTAAAAGCTCTTAAAATTCTTTAGGATTGGAAAACTGTTAAAACACTTAGAAGTTAAATACTCCACAAATTGGGTGAGATCATCCTGGACTTAATATTAAGTATTTCATTTCTTGACCTACTATTTTTTCTGGCCTAAAAGAAACAGTATGGTTATTTGGGTTGAGGAAAAATTGTTCTGCCATTTCATTGGTTGTTGCGTTGAGTCCTGCTAATAATAGTTATGTAACTGATAACAACAAGGCAGTCTTAAACATGTTATTCATCTGTACTAAGTAAGTTTTGTTTTTAACCTTCCTTAGAAATGTTTTCTTTTAATCATTTCAATGTATTTATTCTATTTTTATGATCAAGGACATGTACAGAGGAAAAGATTCATTAAATCTGATTCTATTGAATATCCTTTGAGAGAGAATAATCGAAATTGCCCCAAACAATGATCTGAGGAGCCCTGCCTTAGTTTACCCAAATAAACTAAATATACATGGGGCAGAGGACGTCAAGAAAAATGATCTCTTCTTTTTATTACTCATTATTTGCATTTCTCCTTCATGTTTTTTTTCATATTTGTTGGCTTTTTATTCCTCTTCTCTCTGTTCCTCCCCCCAAGAAAAATTTATGATCAGTCCTTTCTGTTGTCTAGTATTTTAGAATTTTCCCAGCAGGCACATTATCTCATTCAGGTCTTCCAACAACACAGCACCATTCTTGAGCTGTGTTATTTCTCCATCTTGAAAGATGAGGAACCTGAGATGAGTTAAGTCAATTGCTTGCAGTCACTGAGCTCACCAAGGGTGTGGCAGGGGAGGGGCTGGATTCACACAAAGCAGTTATGAAACAGTACCTCATTAATAACTCTGCTGTTTTGTTTATATTTTAAGTTGTTACTCAAAAGATGCTAAGGATTCAATTTGAAGCATATACTGAATATCCACTGTGGGCATATAAAGAGTTGTTTTTTCATTTTTTTATTTTAACTAAATGACTTCTCACATCTTTGACACACCCCTAAAGCATTAGCTATTCCTCCAGGTTCTCTTTCTGGCTCTTGTATCTCCCTGCTCTGTTTTTCCTCTCAGGGATCTCATCCATGCGTTCCCAGGGTTCTAGTTAGGTGTATGTAGACAATTCCCAAATTTCCATTCCTTGCCGCAACTTCTCTCCTTACCCCAAAACTGTATCGGCTCTCCCTTACAACCTGAGTCTTCTCATATGGTCCTTTCTTTTATGAAATATCTTTTTTATTCTTTATCTCCACTCCCATTAAAAACTTCCTTAAATTATTCAATTCTGTTACTTTGCAGGTAAATAAAAGGTTCAATTCTCTTACTTTGCAGGTAAATAAAAGGTTCTTGGGAAGATCCAGGAATATAGGTGGGAATTAGAAGAAGTGGGGTTTTAGTCCAACTGGAGTGAATTGGATTTTGTAACATTTAGAGATCTTAAAAAACAAAACAAAACAAAACAGTGGTATGCTGGAGCCAACTTGCACTGGTTAGCAAAAGAGGATTGTGAAATGGTCAGGAATCTGGAAAGCCAGTTGCCGTCGGTTGGATTGGCAGCTTGAAATTGGCTATGGTGGGATATTTATACCACAGAAATTGGCAAACATTGCCACAAACCAGTTCTCCCCACACCACCTCCAGCCTACCATAACCTGCAGGCCATGCAGTAAGGCACTCTACATGACTGGATCAGACCAGGTATCCAAGAATAGGGAGTTGTCCAGACTGCGGCAAACTGGACAGCCCTGTCTGAAGGGGTAAGCATTTCATCAGCTCTAGCCCATATTTCCATGTGAGAAACAGGACCCATTGTTTCTAGATCTCACAAATTTGTAGGAAAATCCAGAAATCCGGAATTTTAAAATGTGAATTCTCTGAATTTTAAAACACCGTGAGAGTGGAGAAAAAAAATGATTGTTTTAGGCTGAATATAAGTTGTGGGCCACCTGTTTTCAATTCTTTAAAAAAAAAATTATAAGTTCCGCACATCTGAATATGTCTAAGCAAGGGAAGAATGTTCTCTTGTCGGGCGTGGTTTAGGAAAGATTCTTGAACAGGAGTTTGGACTGGATGATCAATAAGGTCCTTTCCAATTCAAAATCACCCTTGACATTATGATTCAACATTTCCCTTCTCTGGAAAGACTTTTATTATTTGGGGGCATCAATCATTTACAGCCTTGTGACAGCTTATCATGGTTGTGTAGAATACTGCTCTAGCTCTTGTATTAATGGTTCCTGAGAGCCATATTCTGGTAGGTTTGGAGGCTTCTGATTTCATAGGATCTTAGAATGTCAGGGCTAGTAGTGGGGTGATAAATCCACCAGTTTAAAGGTTTTTAACCAAGAATCCATGACTGAATCTGTGTTGGTGTCTGAACCACCTGAAATTGTCTGAGAAAAAGGTCCACAGATTCCATCCATTATTCAAATATCCATGTCCAAAAATGGGCAAAAACCACTGATATATTAGGCTTTTCCAGTCATTCAACAAAGACTTTTGGGCACTGTTTATATGCCAGGTTCTATGTAAAAACAAGGGTAATCAAAAAAAAAAAAAAAAAAATACACCATTACCTTTCTTCAAAGTGCTTAAAGTCTAGAAGATTTGCAAGGTGTTGAAAATGGGATGGTATTGGGGAAAAAATACAGTCAATGCAAACTAGAGTCTATATCTCACAGTAACACTGTAATATGCTTCCATTAACTGTAACAAAGGCAATATACCAAACCTAAATGTCTATAAGAGGAGGATATAAGGGAGGGGTGTGGGATTCTTGGTGGTGGTGTTGTCTGACCATTTTATTTTACATTTTTTTCAAATTATTATTTTAATTTTTTTGGAGTAATGAGTATGTTCAAAGGCTAATTGTGGTGATGAATACAAAGCTACACGATTAAAGGGTGAACAACTGAGTGTACACTGTGGATGATTGTATGGTATATGAATATATCTCAAAAAATTTGCAGGGGAAAAAATAAACAGAGGGATACAAGTGCTGGAGAAAATGTGAGAGAGGGATGTACCTATTCACTGTTGGTGGGGAAGTAGATTGGTGCAGCCCATTTGGACAGTAGTGTGGTGGTTCCACAAGAAGCTAAGTTTGGGGTTGTCATAAGGTCCTGCAACACGATTATTGGGTATATACTTGGAAGAATTGAGAGCAGGGATATGAATGGACTTTTGCACACTGGTATTTATGGTGGCAGTATTCATGATTTGCAATGGATGAAGGTGGCCCAAGGGTACATCAACCGATGAATGGAATGGTAAACTGTGGTGTATGCATACAATAGAACACTGAGCGGCTGCAAGAAGGAATGAAGTTGTGAGCTATGCAACTAGTGAATGGACCTTGAGGACAGCATTTTGAGTGAAATAAGCCAGAAATGAAAAGACAAAAATTATAATGCCTCACTAATACAGACTAACTATAATGTGCAAACTCTGAGAATGTAATCTTAGAGCATAGGTTATCAGGGGAAGTCTTATTGTAAAGGTCCCTAGTTTGTCAGCTCTTAGAGCAGTCACATTTATTTGTGAGTTGTAATGGTTATCTCTAAATTCTGAGATGCTGAGCTCTTGGTGTATAATCTAGTTGGTTCCTGGAACTTCGGGTATCTGTGTTTCACCTGAGACTCAGAACTAGAGTTTGGCAGCTATGGATGTCAGTATTACCCATACAGCAATTGCCAAAAAAAGCTGAAAAAGTGTTCAGACTTCAATTAGAGATATGAATGAAGCTGATCTGGTTAGGACTAAGGCAAATCAGACTAAAGGGTAAAGGACGATATTGATAGTGTTTTTTTTCTTTTATTCAATTTTATTGAGATATATTCACATTCCATACAATCATCCACGGTGTATAATCAATTGTTCACAGTACCATCATATAGTTGTACATTCATCACCCTATTCTATTTTTTGAACATTTTCCTTGTACCAGAAAAAGTAATAATAAGAATAAAAAAGTGAAAGTAAAAAGGAACACCTAAATCATCCCCCCCGCCTTATTTTTCATTTAGTTTTTTGTCCCCATTTTTCTGCTAATCTGTCCATACACTGGATAAAGGAAGTGTGATCCACAAGGCTTTCACAATCACTGTCACACCTTGTAAGCTACATTGTTATACAATCCTCTTCAAGAGTCAAGGCTACTGGGTTGCAGTTTGACTATTTCAGGTATTTACTTCTAGCTATTGCAATGCATTAAAACCCAAAAAGGGTCATCTATTTTGTGCATAAGAATGCCCACCAGAGGGACCTCTCAACTCCATTTGAAATCTCTCAGCCACTGAAACTTCATTTTGCTTCATTTCACATTCCTCTTTTGGTCAAGAAGATGTTCTCAATCCCACGATGTCAGGTCCAGATTCATCCCTGGGAGTTATATCCTGTGTTGCCAGGGAGTTTTACACCCCTAGGAGTCAGATCCCACATAGCAGGGGAGGGCAGTGAGTTCATCCACTGAGCCAGCTTAGCAAGAGAGAGAGGGCCACATCTGAGCAACAAAGAGGTACTCGTGGGGAGACTCTTAGGCACAATTACTAGCAGGTTTAGCCTCTCTTTTGCATTAACGAGCTTCATAAGGGCAAGTCCTGAGATAGAAGCCTTGGCACACCAAACTGCCAGTCCTCAATGTTTGTGAGAGGATATCAGCAGTGTTTTAAAATTTTAAATTTAAATTTAAAATTTAAAAATTAACAACTTCTGCTTGAGACTAAAGGAAGAGATGTTTATTTGGTGGAAAATCTATATTTTCTGTAGCACACTAGGTAATTTAACTTGTATAGTCAGTGTTTTAGTTTGCTAATGCTGAAGAATGCAAAACACCAGAGATGGATAAACTTTTATAAAATGGGGGTTTATTTCACTACACAATTACAGTCTTAAGGCCACAAAGCGTCCAAGGTAACACATCAGCAATCGGGTACCCTCACCGGAGGATGGCCAATGGCCTCCGGAAAACCTCTGTTAGCTAGGAAGGCAGCTGGCATCTGCTCCAAAGCTCTGGCCTCAAAACGGCTTTCTCCCAGGACGTTCCTCTCTAGCAAGCTTGCTCCTCTTCAAAACATCACTCCCAGCTGCACTCTCTTTCTTCCCCCCAAGTCAGCTCATTTATATAGCTCCACTGATCAAGGCCCACCCCGAATGGGTGGGGCCACGCCTCCATGGGAACATCTCATCAAAATTATCTCCCACAGCTGGGTGGGGCACACTCCAAGCAAATCTAACCAACACCAAAACTTCTGCCCCATACAAGACTACAAAGATAATGGCATTTGGGGGACACAATACACTCAAACTGGCACAGTCAGTTTATACAAATATCATAATTACTTGGAACTTTGAATAGGGAGTGAGATCTGGTTGGTTTTTACAGGTTAGTGTGAAGTCCCAGTACATCCCAAAGTAATTTGGGCAGAGAATAAAAAAGCATTTGCAAAGTCCCCTTGAGGGACTGGGGAAAAATGTGGAAATAGTAAACTTTCTCACCTAGGGAATTCCTGATATTCTCACAAGCATTGGGAACTACCAGTTTAGAAGGCCAAGCCCTTGATCTTGGGACTTGCCTTTATGAAGCTTGTTACTGCAAAGGAGAGGCTAAGGCTGCTCATAATTGTGCTTAAGAGTCACTCCCCGAGAACCTCTTTTGTTGCTCAGATGTGGTCTCATTCTCTAAGCCCACTTGGCAGATAAACTCACTGCCCTCCCCCCAACATCGGACGTGACTCCAAGGAGTATAAATTTCCCTGGCAATGTGGGACATGACTCCCACAGATAAGCCTGCACCCAGCAATGAAGGATTGAGAAAGCCTTCTTGACCAAAAAGGGGAAGAGAAATAAAACAAAATAGTATTTCAGTGGCAGAGAGATTTCAAACGGAGTCGAGAGGTCATTCTGGAGGTTATTATTATGCATTATATAGATATGCCTTTTTAGTTTTTAGTGTATTGGAATAGCTAGAAGGAAATACCTGAAGCTGTTGAACTGCAACCCAGTAGCCTTGGTTTTTGAAGATGATTGTATAACAATATAGCTTACACAGTTTGATCATGTGATTGTGAAAACCTTGTGGATCAATCTCCCTTTATCCAGTGTATGGACAGATGAGTATAAAAACAGAGACAAAAATTAAATGAATAATAGGGGGACGGGGTGGATGGGATGTTTTGGGTGTTCTCTTCTACTTTGACTTTTTTTCTTATTTTTTGGAGTAATAAAAATATTCAAATATTCATTGTGGTGATGAATGTACAACTAACTATATGATTGTACTGTGAACAATCAGTTGTACACTGTGGATGATTGTATGGTATATGAATATATCTCAATAAAACTGAATTTAAAAAAATCAATACTGCCACAAACCAAGAAACTTCAAAGACTGCTGTAAAATACCAGAATCTAGAAGAGGGAAGTGTGGATTCCTCCCTAGAATTCCTAGAAGGAACATTGACACATTGTTTTCAGACTTCTAGCCTCTAGAAATGTGAGAAAATAAATTTCTGTTGTTTAAAAGAAAAAGCCTAGAAGAGAAAACACACAATGAAGCAAGCAATTATGATAAAGTATAGTTATCCTGTGGCAGATGTAGTACAAAGGGTTGGGAAACTCATAACTGGGTACCTGTCCTAGCCTAGAAGAGGTGGAGTGAGGTGTTGTCAGAATGCTATATTGGAAGAAGTGACATCTAATTAATTACCAGGAGGTTGAGTAATAATCGCCCAGGTAAACAGTCATGATACCCCAAAACATTCGAGAACACCATGCACATACAGCCCTTTCATTTAATATTGGAGGAAACTGAGACCTAGAGACTCAGCAAACCTTTCTTAACTAACTAGAATAGAGCAGATAGTGAAGAAAAGTTTTATATACAAAAGAGTAAATAGATAATGAAAACAAAGACCCTCTGTTGTGGATCACTTACAATGCTCCTTTATCTGTCGCCTGAGGCTTATCCACCCAGGTTGGAAGCTAGGAACGTAATGTCCCAACATCATAAGGGGAATCAATTAATCAACCCAATGAAGCTAGTTTTTCCATAGATTGTGGGTTTGGCTGACTAAGCCTCCTTCTTTGCCTGTTAGAATTGTTCCTGCCCTTACATGCAGGCCTGCTCTTAACCCATCATAAATTTGGACAAGGGTTATGGAACTTAGTGGCCCCCATTTTAGGGCCCCAAATATCTGTTTTTCCTTCATAAGATGGTGTGCTGGTTTGAAGCTGTTACGTACTCCAGAAAAGGCCATGTTCTTTTAATCCATTCTTGTGGGTGTAGACCCAGTGTGGGTGGGACCTCTTGGTTAGGTTATTTCAATTGAAATGTGGCCCACCCAATTCAAGGTGGGTCTTAATCCTTTACTGGAGTCCTTTATGAAGATAAAAGAGAAAAACACCCCGAAAGAGCTAAAAGAGAATAGCCCCAGAGATGCTAAGAGAGGATCCACAGATGTTCAGAGAGAAAACCACTGGAATCAGAAGCTGAAACCAATGGAACCTGGGAGCAAAGGACCAGCAGACACCAATGATGTGCTTTGTGATCTGACAAAACAACCCCAGATGCCAGAAGTCTTTCTTCAGAGAAGGTATCTTTCTCCTGGTGCCTTAATTGGGACATTTTTCATGGCCTTAGAACTGTAAAATTGTAAGTTAATAAACCCCCTTTGTAAAAGCAAACCTGTTTCTGGTATATTGCATTCTAGCAGCTTTAGCAAGCAGAAACAGATGGGATAATGGGAAGCATTATTTACAGGACCCAAATTCCAAAGGGCTTCTTTGGTGAAAGCTCTGCTCACATGTTATGACATATTTTCAGATTGTGTCCTTTCAGCCTTGCCTTTCAAAAATTTAATCATTGAAATATTCACTCTTCACCCCGTATTCTCTTCCATACTCATGACACATGCTTTCTATTTGACTATATTAACCCCAAACTCCTGAGATAGACAAAGTTTTCCTATTAATCAGGAAGCGAATAACAATAACAATTGCAATAGTATATTAAATGAAATTTTTTTCTATCTCCTAAATTATTGGGTACCAGGTATCCAGAGATTCTAAAGAGAGTGTTCTATGCACAAATCTGCAAGACATACTAAAAGTTGGCCAAAACTTTAACTAGGGTGACCATACAACTTGTCTAAATAGGGAAACTTTTGAAAGTAAAATTAATAGTTACAGTTGATCAATAGGTGTAAACCATAATCTATGATCCCTTTACCTTAATGCAACATCCTTCTCTAGCCAAAATGACAGAGAGACTGAGAAAGAGAAGGAGGGAGAAAGAGATTGAGATTTCTTTGAGGGAAATTACTAGAAGCCAAATGAGAGGGAATTCAATGGCGATCAGGATATTTTTTCTCCTGCCATCTAAGTGATGGCTGAGCCAAAGAAACTCACAAGCCCATCCCAAAATGGAACACAGGGGAATTCTTGGAAGATCATTGTCCCTTGAAATTTGGGGGTACAGATCCTTGTTGCCTGCCCCCTGCAACTTGAAGCTCAGGAGAGAGGGCAATAGATTTAGCAGCACTTCCACGGATGATAGGCCACGATGTGTGATTTCTTTGGATTAAGTGGGCATTGCAGAGGGAAACCAGATTAGACTTGTAAGGACCATGAAAGGACCATGCCCAAAAGGACAGTCGTGCTGTGTAACAAATTATCCCTTATAATTTAGCAGCATATAACAGCCGATATTCAATATCTCACATGATTTTTGAGGGTCAGAAATCTGGGAGCAGCTGGGAGATTCTGGCACAAGGCCCTTCATGATATTCCAGTCATGCTGTCAGCTGGGGCTACCGACATCTGGAGTCTTGACTGGGGCTGATGGGATTGTATTCAAGCTCACTCACTCTCATGGCTGTTAGCAGGCAGCTTTAATTCTCTACCATGTGGGTTTCATCCTAGAGTTACTCACAACACGGCAGCTGGCTTCCCTCAGAGAAAATGATGGGAGAGACCAAGCCCAAGAGGGAAGTTGCAGTGTGTTTTGTAACCTAATCTTGGAAGTGATAAGCCATCATTTCAATGCCAGCTCTGGTACAGCGTGGGAGGGTATCACACAAGGGTGTGGATACCAGGAGGTAGCCTCATTAAGGCCCATCTTGCTGGCTGCCACCAGAGGCCAGCTGGAGAATGCATTATAACCCTAAGCAAGTAGTCAAGAAGCAACTTGTGATAGTGGTGAGAGCGTGGGGTGACTTTCCAAAGAACTATGAAGGCACAGCAAAAGAGAAAGCGCCATCGGATGCCTATGACAAGGGGCATTCAACAGCCAAGAGAGAACTACAGATAGCACCTGCTAATTAAAGGAAACTCTCCCCTTCTCCTTTTTTCCCTTCCCCACTAATCCTCTCCCTGAAGGAGTCAACAGCAAAAGAGGTACTTGGGGAGAAGGAAGATTACAGAAAAGAAAAAATAAAAAGATTTAAAATGCCCTTGTTTTACTATTAGCAGAAATACAAATGAAGTGAGCTGGTAGAAAAGTAAAAGCTTTGAATTGGATGAGAAATTGAAGCTTCTGTTCCTTTTGTTTTGTTTTTATTATGAAAAATGTGTACAAATGTAAAAGTAGAGAGAATGGTATATGTACACACTCATAAGTCCACATTTTATATATATACATATATAAAATGATCACCTGACTTCAGCATTTGTCAACATTTGACCCCTCCTCTTTTATTATTTCCCCTTGTCTTCATCTTTTCTTTCACTACCTGCGACCTCTTAGCCTTTCTTGATCAACATATCCCAGAAGTCTCTCTCTTCTCTGAACTTCTCAAAGTAGGATGCTTCTCTCTGATCTTTTCTGGAAGGTCCCCATTGGTACATTCACCGACTGGCCAGGATCTAAGAAGGGGAAAGGAAGAGGGAAAGAAAGGAACAGGCCAGTAGATGGCCATCAACACCATCAACAGTTGGATTCAGAAGCAGCCTCCCTAGACGTGCGATGGGAGCGTAATAGGCAAATTGTGCACAGGGATGTCCAACCCACAGAAGCTGCTCAAACGACTGGGATAGATTTTACATTCAAGGTGCCAAGATAGATCAGAATAGGTGGTACAGTGAAAAGATTCTACAACTGAAAGTCATGAGTGGGTGTTCATCCCAGATCTGCTTCTAATTTGCAATGTGACCTAAGTCAAATCATGTCATTTCCTTGGTCTCCAGGGTCTTCTTTTGCAAAAATCATCAGTAAGAATTGACAAGTCAATTCCAGAGTTCATCTAAAACACTATCTCTCAAACTTTATTATTATTATGATTACCACCACCCTAAGGAGGCTTTTAAACATTTTTCCCTAGTAGCACCCCCCATAAAATGTTAAGCACAGGTAGGTGGTATGTCTGTTTACGGACTGTATGTATATCTATTGGTCCTTATACATAAAAAGAGTAAGACTTTTTTCACTTCTCAAGAACTGATTTTTGCCCTCTTGGAAGTGCTATCACTCCCATCAAAAATGCATGATCAAAAAGAAAATAGATAGTAATTTGGAAAACATAAAAACAAATAAGCAAAAACTATGAAATAGGACTTGCCCAATCTAACATCAAAACATGCTAAGAGGGAGAAACCAAAATGGCAGCTAGGTGAGACAGTGCTAAGGAACACCTCCGTGGAAAACACTAGATAAGGACCAGAGAGTGACCCAGAATACCGGTTACAGCAATGTGCCAGCTGGATGAGATCTGCTAGTTCCCAGGGACTGTATACTTGGTGAAACTGAGAGTCTGCATTCTGAAACAAGTGAGTAAGCTGGCTGGAAGTCCCGCAGCCACGCGGCGATCCGGGGAAGCCAGGGTTTGGCATCTGGGAAAAAAAATAAAGAAAGAAAAAAGAAAAAAAGGGGAAAACCCAGGAGCGGCTGCAGGTGCAATGGTGGGAAACACGCAGTAAAACACAGCAAGAGGAGGCTGGGCCGGCCTCTTGGTGACTGGCCTGGAAGAAAGCCCACTGCAGATATCCCTGGGGCTGGGGGAACAGAGTGGAGAGCCAGAAGCCGAAAGAATCCCCGCAGCTAGCAGCTCACTCTCGGGAGGGCTGGATAAACCCCTGCCTGGGACTGTGCCCACAGCCCAGTGCCCCACCAGTTGTTCTGGAGCTGGGAAGGAGGAACCGTGCGAGGAGGGGGGTGTGGAGATGCCCCATTTGGCCATTTTTGCATAAGGCTGAAAGCGAGCCGGCTCGGCCCAGTGGCCCGGGGCTTCCCTTGAGGGACGGCGCACACTGATGACATAGCGCGGCATTTTCTCAGCAGTGGTCCTGGAGGAGTGCAGCTGGGCAGGGGGACCTGCTCGAAGATCTCAGAGACACTACGCCAAGTCTGCTGGTTTGTGAGACATCAAGAGAGAGGGGCAGGGGCTGGGGCTGAAATGAAATGAAGGCTTGGTCTCTTGCTGCGGCCTTGAATCTCCAGGAACCGGGGGGATTTGAATATTGAAGCTGTCCTTCCTCCCTGACCACCCGTACAAGCGCCCCGCATTCAGGGCGGACAACTCCAGCAACACACCCAGGCTGAGTTCTCTGGCTGGACCCCACAAGAATCATTTCCCCACTCACGGCTGGGACAAGTGGAGAACTGACTTGAGAGGTGTAGGTGACGCACAGACGCCATCTGCTGGTTAGTTAGAGAAAGTGTATGTCACCAAACAGTGTTTCTGAAAAATTAGATAGGCTTTTTTTTACAAATTAAAAGAATCCTGTCGAGCAGAGCAAATGCCAAGAGGCCAAAAACAACAGAAATCTCAATGCATATGATAAAACCAGATGATATGGAGAATCCAACTCCAAACACACAAATCAAGTTATCTGAAGAAACAAAGTTCCTTGCACAATTAATTAAAGAAACACAATCGAGGAACGAAAGCATGGCAAAGGATTTAAAGGACATCAAGAAGACCATGGCCCAGGATATAAGCTACATAAAGAAGACCCTAGAAGAGCATAAAGAAGACATTGCAAGGCTAAATAAAAAAATAGAAGATCTTATGGAAATAAAAGAAACTGTTGGCCAAATTAAAAAGACTCTGGGTAATCACAATACAAGACTAGAGGAAGATGAACAAGATATCAGTGTCCTAGAAGTCCACAGAACAGAAAATGAAAGGACAAAAGAAAGAATGGAGAAAAAAATCAAAAAAATCTAAATGGATCTCAGGGAAACGATAGATAAAATAAAACGTCCAAACTTAAGACTCATTGGTGTCCCAGAAGGGGAAGAGAAGGGTAAAGGTCTAGAAAGAGTATTCAAAGAAATTGTTGGGGAAAACTTCCCCAACCTTCTACACAATATAAATACACAAAGCATAAATGCCCAGCGAACTCCAAATACAATAAATCCAAATAAATCCACTCCGAGACATATTCTGATCAGACTCTCAAATACTGAAGAGAAGGAGCAAGTTCTGAAAGCAGCAAGAGAAAAGCAATTCACCACATACAAAGGAAACAACGTAAGACTAAATTGTGACTACTCAGTGACCACCATGGAGGCGAGAAGGCAGTGGCATGACATATTTAAAATTCTGAGAGAGAAAAATTTCCAACCAAGAATACTTTATCCAGCAAAACTCTCCTTCAAATTCGAGGGAGAGCTTAAATTTTTCACAGACAAACAAATCCTGAGAGACTTTGCCAGTAAAAGACCTGCCCTACTTCAGATTCTAAAAGGAACCCTACCAACAGAGAAACAACAGAAAGAAGAAAGAGATATAGAGAATTTTAGCAGAAATATATAGTACCTTACATCCCAAAGCACCAGGACACTCATTTTTCTCTAGCGATCACGGATCTTTCTCCAGAAGGGACCATAAGCTGGGACATAAAACAAGCCTCAAGAAATTTAAAAAAAAAAAAAATTTGAATATGCTCAGGGCACGTTCTCTGGCCGCAGTGGAATACAAATAGAAGTCAATAATTTTCGAACTGTAACTCCACTATTTACTTCCTACATGATATAAATTACACAAACCCTAATGACAAATCAGTGGTTTTGAACTCAATGTAAAATGTGTAATTTTAGACTACTATATAAAGGTAGGGGAATGGAGTATAGGAACATAGTTTATGTGTCCTATTGAAGTGGAGGTGGTATCAAAGAAAAACAAGATTGATATGGATTTAAGAGGTTAATTTTAACTCCCACAGCAAACACAAAGAAACTATCAGAGAATGTAAACATAGAGATGAATTGTAGAGTTTGGGTTAAGAGAAATGGGGGAAGGAGCAATGGGGAGTTAAGAAATGAGGGTGGAGTTGCTGTTTGAGGTGAAGGGAAATTTCTAGTAATGGATGGTGGGAAAGAGCATTACAACATTCTAAAGGCGATTAATCCCACTAATGGAAGGGTAGGGAGGGGGTGAAATGGGAAGATTTAGGCTGTATATAGGTTCCCACAACTAAAAAAAAAAAAAAAAAAAAAAAGACAGCCTAAATAGATGATTGAATGCCAAGGATGAACTTGGAAGGAATTAGAGGATAGAGGACAGGTGGTTCCAGGGGACACAGTTGAGACATAAGGTAAAGGAAATATAGAATGTAAGCTTTGTATCATTGTTGAACCTCTTGTACTTAGCTGCGCTTAATGGGATTGCATAAAAGAATGTTCTTGTTCATGGGAAGTGTATAAGTGAATTATAGTGTATAGTCAAGGATGTGTGCAGCTAACTCTCATATGTTCAGAAGACAGAGCAATAGATGATGGATGATAGATAGGGAGGGGGGGAAAGAAATAGCAGTGTGACAACATATTAAGGTTGGTGGATTGAGCTATCGGGGGAGGGGGGTCAGGGTATGATGGAATTCTTTGTATGGGGCTAGTATTGTTTTTGCAACTGTTCCTATAACTTTGAATTTATTTCAAAATCAAATCAAATCAAATCAAATAAAAAAACATGCTAAGAATTACATCAAATAAGAATGTGTTATTGGTAGAGCAATCAAAGGAACAGAAAAGCATCTTGAAATAGATTCCTATATATGTGGGATAATTAGGAATTTATTATGATAATCTTGGAATTTCATGTCAGTGAAAAAATAACTCTTCAAAAAGTGATTTGGGAGAAATAGATATTCATTTGGAAAAATTAACTAAATCCCTACCACATCTTATCTAAAAATATAAATTCAAGTTAGATTAAAGAGTTTTATGTATAAATTCCATGGAAGTTAGAAAAACACAGATATTTTGATGTTTCCTAGTTTTTTCATTTAGGGTTTTTTATTTTCTCCTTTCTTCTTTTTAATCATTTAAGACATTTGTCTTATAATTTCTTTATTGTTCTAGTATTCCTTTATGTGGGGGTTATCTTCTTGTTTGTTGCATATCCAGATTCTCTCTTTCTCTCTCATGGTGGTTTCTTTCTTCTTGTGGTTTGTAATTTTTTAGTGTGAGCTTATCTTTGGCAGGATTATGCCCTAGCTTTTGAAAGCAGACCTACAGAGTGTTTTTGCAACTGAATCATCTGAACTTCCAGTAGTTCTGGACTCATGTCTATACTAATTTCTTGGCTTGGAATCCCCTAACATAGGGGTGGTATAAATCACATCCCATAAACCTGCAGAGCTCACATGGTTCAGTTTTTCACAGCAGCCCTCCTTTCTACCGAAAGTCTATGTGAGATGGAAAATTTCCCCCTTTCATATTGGAAAGTCCTCAAGAATTCTAGCTTTATGAAAAGCTCACAGAGGCTGTAAGGGCCCTGAAGACCCCACATGTCCCCTAAGTGAGCCAACATTTGAACACCTGCCACACAGGAGGCTCCAACAACCAACTTGCACTGGCCACTAAGACAGGCCTAGAGCCACACTTCCAGGCAAGTGAAGTGACATGTGATGGGAAACAGAACTTCACTTTATTTGTCTTAACTACATGTATGGTACAATCCCATTTATCTAAAAACACACAAAAACTGCTTCTGTCTACTTTCTTAACTATACGTCTATTTATCTAAGTGAAGTGTAGAGCACTTAAAACACACAGATTCTGAAGCCAGACAATCTGAGTTTCCACACTAGCTCTGTGACCTTGGGCAAGTTACTTTACCTCTCTGGGTCTCTGGGAATCCCCCATGGATAAAATAGGAATAGTAATGGTACATACTTCATGGTTTAAACAATATATATTTATTGTGGTAACGTGTAACAAAAAGTTTCCCATTTTAACCACTTTCATTTGTACAATTCAGTGATAATTACACTAACAATATTGTGCTACCACATTCATTACCAAAACTTTTCCATCACCTGAAACAGAAACTCTACACCCATTAAGCATTAACTTCCCATTCATCCTCCTACCTTCTCCTGGCAACCGGTAATCGACTTTCTGTCTCTATGAATGTGCATATTCTAGTTATTTTGCAGAAGTGAAATCATACTTATGTTTTATATCTGGTTTATTTCACTCAACATAATGTTTTCAAGGTTTATGCATGTTATGGCATGTATCAGAACTTCATTCCTTTTCAGAGCTAAATACTATTCACTGTATGCAGATACCACAATTTATCTATCCATTCGTCTATTGATGAACACTGGGGTTGCTTCCATCTTTGGCTATTGTGAACAATGCTGTGATGAACACTTATGTACAAATATCTGTCCAAGTCCCTGCTTTCAGTTCCTTTGGGTATACATCTAAAGGTAAGATTGCTGGGTCATATGGTAATTCTATGTTTAACTTCCTAAGGAGCTGCCAAACTGTTTTCCACAGCAGCTGAGCCATTTTACATTCCCATCAACAATCTAAAAGCTTCTTACTTCTCTGCATCCTTATCAACACTTATTATTTTCCACTTTTTAAATAATAGCTTTCTAGTGGGTATAAAGTAGCTCATATAAAGTTTAATTTGCATTTGCCTAGTGGTTATTGTCTATTCAAGTCCTTTGCCCATTTTTTAATTGGATTGTTTGTCTTTTTGGTTTTGAGTTGTGGGAGTTCTTTATATATTCTGGATATCAAACCCTTATCAGATATATGGTTTCCAAATATTTTCTCCCATTCTGTAGGTTGCCTTTTCACTTTCTTGATAATGTCTTTTGATACATGAAAATTTTTAATGTTGATGACATCCATTTTATCTTTCTTATTTTATTACTCATGCTTTTGGTGTAAAGTCTAAGAGTACATTACCTAATACAAGGTCCTACAGGGATTTCCTTATCTTTTCATCTAAGAGTTTTGTAGTTTTAGCTTTTATATTTAGGTCATTGAATTCATTTTGAGTTAATTTTTGTTCCTAATCTCAAGGGAAAGCTCTCAGTCTTTCACCATTGAGCAGGATGTTAGCTGAGAGTTTTTCATTTGTGTTCTTCATCATGGTGAGGAAGTTCTTTGTGGGGTTTTATGTTCGATCTTGGTAAAATGTTTAGAGCAGAGCCTGCCATGTGGTAAGTGCTGTATAAGATTTGCTATTACTATAGTTTCTCTATTTAATGTATAGACAAAGGTCTAGAAAGATATTTACCAAACTGATTATTGTGATGATATCAGGGTAGAGAAGCACGATCAGGTAGAGGGCTAAAGGTTCAATGTTATGTTTTACCCACCCCAAATTTTGGTATTGTTGGAATATTTATGAAGAAAATGTATTCATATGTTACTTGTGTGATTTTAAAACGTAAAAATAAAATAGTTGTTCTAAAATATAGCCACATATCCTTTCAGTGATAACCTTCCATGAATCTTACAGCATTTACTGGCTTTTTCCACTTCTTATCACTCACCTTCTAATGGCAGCTCTTGTTTTTTAATCTTATGCCATGGGTTGCCTTTCTCTATGTTAGTTTTCTCCCTCCATATAGATTGTCAGCTACTTCAATACCAGCACAATCTCACAACTCTGTTACCCCACTATGATAAATGCAATGTAGCACATATTACCAATGTCTAGTTTAACTTGGTAACCACCTCAGAGAGTCAGCGATAAAGAATACACAAGCTCATTTTAAACTCAGTTTAGGCATTAAATCCTCCAGGCTTCCTTAGCCACACTTGCCCCTCTACCCCCAACCCTCACCCTGAGTTACCTACAGAATCTCCACCACAAACAGTCTAGATCTTTGGTCTCACAAAAATAGCAATGATATTAATAGTTCACAGTTATATAGTACTTTATATAGCAGGCAATGTTCTAAGTTAGTAGTTAGCAAGCTTTTTGGTCACTGACCCCTTGACAATATTTATTGCAGACCTCAAAGAGCTTTTCTTTATGCAGGTTATGTCTATCAATATTTATAAAATTAGAAATTAAAGCTGGGAAATTTTCAAAATATCCATTAATTCATTAAAATGATAAACCTATACATGTTAACATGAATAACATCTTTTTAATGAAAATAACTATTTTCAAAACAAAAAACAATTGTCAAAGAGACATGTTGTTTTACATTTTTTTCAAATTTCTTTAAAGTCTGGTTTTATAGAAGACAGCTGGACTTTTCTATGTGCTTCTGCATTCAATCTAAGGTATAGCACACATCGTGTAGTTTCTGGAAAACTCCACTCATGAGAGACTCATAAGAGGGAAAAGGCAAATAACATCTTAGTATTTTTTATGAAAACAGAATGGCAGTGAAAAAGGCAAACAATTTTTCATTTTATGAGAATAGTTTTGATCTCACAGACCTCTGAAATTGTCTTAGGGATCCCCAGATGACACTTTGAGATCATACTTTGGGAATAGCTATTCTAATTTAATCCTCAAAAAGAGGCTTTAAGGTTAATAATGTTATTTCCCCTTCACAGAAGAGGAACCTAATGCCCAAAGAGGTACGGTAAGATGTGTAAAGTTACACAGTTCACAAGTGTTATAGCCAAGATTTGAACTGAAACTGTGTGGCTCCAGAGTCCAGACCCTTAGCCACTATGCCATACTGCCTTTGTAACACCTAAGAATGCTTCCCTTCATCTATTACCTGACCACATGGAAGTCAGTAATTGTTCTTGTGTATGTCTTGCTCTATCTATCTATCTATCTATCTATCTATCTATCTATCTATCTATCTTCATCTATCAACTTTGAGGTGACCATTTGTAATTCATCTTTGTATCTCTTTTCCTGCTAATATCTGGTATTGTATTTTAAATAAATGAATGAGTGAAGGCATGGGTTTTTATACATTGACACAAGAAACATAAGGATTGAAAAAACATCTTTGATGGTTGTTGAAACCCCTACACTGCAGCCCTAACATGATACATGATTTCTTGTCTTAGAGCTGGGAATAGATGTAAGTAGGGAGGTCTTTGCAATCGATTCTAAAATAAGCGGTACTGGAAATGCAGTTGAAGAAAGCAGAAATCTAAAGGTGTTTCAATACTCTGCTCATAATTTAGAACTCAACCAGTAAATTTGAAGTCTACATTCTTGGCAAACCATCATTTTCTTTTCCAATGATAAGCTTAAATGGATAGCCCCAAATCATACATGGTCCTATGCTTGGAAGGTCTGTTTCCAGCCTATCAGTTCAACCACATAAATATCCATGAGTTCTTTGTGCCCTTGGTTGTGAATAGCAATTATTTAATAGACCTGGAACATGAGAAGTAGGAACGAAAATCCTTGAGCTCATTATGAGACAATATTTCATTATAGTCAACCTCATTCTAATGCTGGTGTTAGGGAACAAATCCTTGGTTTATAACATTAGGGTGAGTTAATTGTTGAAAGTAGTATGTTGCACCTCACCACAAATGTGGGGGTCTGATGTGACCCCCCAGGGTGAACCATGTGCGGCTAGGTCATTATTGTACCGTGGCACTTTAATTTAAAGTTCTGGAAAAGAAACATGTAATTGGTTGTGAATATATAAAACAGAAGACAGGATGAGGAGGAAAAGGAAGATAAAAGAACATATCTGGGTTCACTTTAAATTGAGTAAACTCTACAAAATAATTTATTTTTCCTGATCGTTCTCAAATAATGTCCTGATCCATTTCTGGGCCGGTTCTTGTCCTCACTGCCAACAAGTGAGTCATTCTTTTTCTCACTTAGATTTCCACCTGCAGGCACTCCAGAATCAGTAGGAGTTTTATTGTTCTTAAACTTGTCCTTATGACAAGAAGAAGCGAAAAGGATCCAAGGTGAATAAACCTTGGGTAGACAAATGAGTGCCAGCCAACTTTGGAGGATCGAACATGCACAAAAGTTGCGTATCTTACTTATGGCATTATCTTTCCAGCCCTTATTCTCTCGTACAATCTGAGAACAGAATAGAAGCCATCCAGGCAAATCACCACTCCCTTTCCAGGAGAAAGTGTCTCTGTGTCTGAGCATGTTGCCTCCCGTGCCCGTGCCCTAAAGATGAATGAATCAGTTCCATTTACATTACCTTCATCGCCTCCTGCTCTACAGAAAGCCAAAAGATTACCAAGGTCCATTGAGGGAAAGCAGAAATATCCTCTAACCAAAGACAAAATAGTGGCACCTCCAGATGATCACTTAGGGAAAATGCAATTTATAAATGAAAAAGATGGAGAATAACCTGATATAAGACTATGGTGAGCTGAAACAATTAATTAAAAATAAATGGCTGGAAGAAGCATTATCTGATGAGAAAGTGCCATTAAATGTTAAATATTAATAAGAAAAAATTAGGTAAATGATTTCTAACTATTTTATGATGGTAACTCACTCAAATATTAAAAATCCAAGGAAAGATGATAATGGGTGGATGTTTTCCGAGGAAATGTTCATCTACCAAAAATGCAAATTATTTATATTTTTACCTTCTTCTAAGGAAAGAGACCTACAGTAATATCTTTTAGAAACATTTTGCTCTGAGCCATGTGTTTTGGAACAGAGATTGTATATGATGAATAATATGACCTTTTATACCCTATTATCTGACTCATTTGAAGTTCAACAGATGTATTACCACAATTAAAATATTTCCAGCTAAAATACCAGTTCTTGGAAAAATTACCATATTCATTATGAAACCTTCTCACTCTCTATTCTCTATTGTCTGGAAAGGTCTGAGGACCCTGTGGGTCTAGTGTGGCGGAGTTATGAGCCATTGAACACGCTCTCTAAGCCATGTGGGATTGCAGTAGACTGCTTGTGGCCATCTGCTTGACTCACGTGCCAGAAACAGTCCACACACCACATACTACCCTGAATTTTGACTACTTACCTGCTCTTCCATTTAGAATCTCATCCCCCACCTTTGGGCTTATTGCTTATCACTACTTTCCTAACTATGACCCTGATACTGTGCTTCCTCGATGAGTCAATCTAGAAGCCTAAATACAAGCAAAAGAAATAGATATTGGCTAATTTCAGTGGAAATGGTACATTGAATAGCTCAAACAATCTCTGAGAAGTCTGAAGTCTTTGTAGTTATATAGTGAAGTCCAGTGTCTAAATCATGGTGTCAAACTAGTCCAGTGAAGACAAATCTGCTGCTCCATTAAGTGGTAGAGGCTACTGTTTACACTGGCAATACCATCGGCACTAGACACAGGATGCTTCTGTTTTTTTTTCTAATTCAATGTTATTGAGATCTATTCATATACCATGCAGTCATACAAAGCATACAGTCAATTGTTCACAGTACCATTGTATAGTTGTGCGTTCATGACCAAAATTAATTTTTGAACATTTTCATTACCACACACACAAAAATAAGAAGAATAAAAATTGAAGTGAAAAAGAACAATTAAAGAACACTGGGTACCTTTGTCTGTTTGTTTGTTTGTTTCCTTCCCCTATTTTTCTACTCATCCATCCATAAACTAGACAAAGGGGAGTGTGGTCCTTATGGCTTTCCCTATCCCATTGTCACCCCTCATAAGCTACATTTTTATACAACTGTCTTTGAGATTCATGGGTTCTGGGTTGTAGTTTGATAGTTTCAGGTATCCACCACCAGCTACCCCAATTCTTTAGAACCTAAAAAGGGTTGTCTAAAGTGTGCATAAGAGTGCCCACCAGAGTGACCTCTCGGCTCTTTTTGGAATCTCTCTGCCACTGAAGCTTATTTCATTTCCTTTCACATCCCCCTTTTGGTCAAGAAGATTTTCTCCATCCCACAATGCCGGGTCTAGATTCATCCCTGGGAGTCATATTCCATGTTGCCAGGTGTATTTACACCCCTGGGAGTCAGGTCCCACATAGAGGGGAGAGCAGTGATTTCACCTTTCAAGTTGGCTTAGCTAGAGAGAGAGGGCCACATCTGAGCAACAAAGAGGCATTCGGGAGGAGGCTCTTAGGCACAGTTATAAGCAGTCCTAGCCTCTCCTTTGCAGCAACAGTCTTGCCAAGGGCAAGTCCTGTGGTAGAGGGCTCAGCCCATCAAACAGGCTGCTTCTTTTAAAACTGCTGCTGCTGCCACCTCTGGAAACCAGCTGTAGCAGCTTCACTACCACTACCTGTAGCCAAACAGATTCTCTTTTGTCCCTTCCCCAACACATAAGTAATTTTCTATTCAAAGTCTGGGGTAGACTTATTTTACACCATGATTGAGGAAAAGAGGAGAAGATACACACGGATAGGGAAAGAGGGAAGATATCCATGGCCCTTTCAGAAAGGGCCAAAGGGCATTCACAGTGGAAAAACTTCAATAATCAGTGGTCAAGGTGACCCATCTTATGCCTGTCTGAAGCACCTTTGCCAGCCACTCTGGTGCTTCCTGAATGGGAGATGTAAAGTGGCCTTGGTGGCAGGGATGGAAATTATGCCTAGGCTCAAACTCAGAGACTTCCATTCACTAAGGTTGACATGGCTCTCCAAAATACTAAGTTCTCAACTTACCAACAGCAGAAGCCAATGATGAATCCCAGTATGGCACTCTTCCTTGGAAGCAGGCAGTAGGCCAACTGTTGATAGCTTGATTACTTTGGACCCCTTCCATCATTGAAGAGCAGCTAACATCTATTCCAGGTGTGTTGTCTTCCCTGCCTTTAGACCTTCTAGCATCATCACCATTCATAGACTTTCTGAATGCCTTATCCACCCTCATGGTATTCCAAGAACCAGAAGACACATAGCATTATGAAAGAAGCATGCAATTTCCTAAAACCCTTGAAATCCACCAGTCTTACAATTTGCCCCAATACTTAGAAGCAACTGGCTTAACAGAATGGACAACTTGAGGCTGAGATATGGCACACGTCAGAAGGTAACACCTCATGAGGCTGGGGTGCTGTCTTACAGAATCTAGTCATGCTCTAAATCACCAGTCAGTATATAGTTCAGTCTCTCACATAGCCAGAATATACAAGTCCAGGAATCAAAGGAGTAGAGAAGAAGTGGCTGTTCCCACTATTACTCCTAATGACTGACATTTTTTGTTTTCCATTCCCAAGACCTTGAGTTTGGTGAACTTAAAGATATTAGTTTTCAAGGAAAGAATGCCCCCACCAAGAAAACCCAATTATGGTTTTCATGAATTGAAAGCTAAGATTCTCTTTTGGTCATTTTTCATTCTTCATGCTGCTAAACCAACAGGAAAAATGGAGGTCATTATACTGGGCTGTGGTGAATTATCCCATTTACCAGGGATAATACAATCGGGGCAAGGAAAACTGTGTCTGAACCCCAAAAGTGGCATACCTCCTAGTTCTCCCTCACACGATAGTCCAGTCAATGAAAACCTGCAACCAACTAATAAAGACAAGATTACCAAGAACTCAGATAATACAGCAATGAAGATTTTGGTCACCTCTAGGGTAAAAACCTTGTCCACCCCAAGTGCTGGCAGAGGGAAAGAGAGTACAGAAAGGGTAGTAAAAGAAGGAAGTTGTGATTACCAACTTTGGCCTCTTAACCAGCTCAAAGGGATTTTGTAGCAACTATGTTTTGTTGCATTATATGAAGAACAACTGTATTCTAAAACACGATCTAACATTTTAGATTCCCCTTAAGACTATGACCAATTTGACATCATCCTGTGATGATATACTAGTTTAAAAGAATTGGCATGTTCCCTGTATTGAGAATATGGCCATTTCATCCAGATGAAAGGCAATAGTAGGTGCTGAGGGACAAAAGGGGTGAACTGATTACCCCATGAGCACTCTCTTCCTCTTTCCACCCTGCTCAGCACCCTTGGGGAGTCTGACCTGTGTAGACTACATCAGTGGGCTCTCTTGTCTTCAAGCTTCAGGTTGACTTTGACCAGAGGTAGTCCTGGCATAGCACAGAGGCTATGTGCTTTTTAAGGTAGAGTATTTGTTTTTCCAACTCCCTCTCTACAGGTTGACTGTGTCTCCCCACTAAAGGCCACAGTTCCTGTAGGCAATCACATCCTTGTAACTTTCTACTTTCACATCCAGTTACTTGCTCCCCCTACTGTTCCTTCTGATCTAGGAATGATAACTACTTCCCACTTTTTGCTAGCCCCAACCAGCTTCATTATCTCTTTTAGAGTTCCTGAAACTCTGAAATAGTTCTTTTATTAAACTCTCTTGTATTAAAATCTTTGTGCGCCATTTGCTTTCTTCCAGAACCTCGATGGAAACAAAACTGCTTCATATAAATGCTAACTCATTTAATCTTTATAATAATCCTGTAAGGTAGACACTGTTATCACCCCCATTATATAGATGAGGAAACTGAAGCAATTAGTAAACAAGTTTCTAGGTTTTTTCTGCTGCTTTTCTTTTCTTTCATTTTCTCTTTTCTTTCATTCTATTTCCCCTCCCTTCTTATACCAATTAATCACATTCTGCTGATAAGTGGCATAGCAGGCCTCAGCTTCTATAACTTAATCAAGACAGCAAATGAACCAGTCATTTTATTAGGATTTCGCCTGGAGGGATTTCCTACTGTTATACAGCTCTTCTGCTGGAGTAACACGGATGAATTATAGTGTAGTAATAATCTTGTTTCTTCTTGGCAGAGTTTGTGTTTGAGGGTGATAACCTCTGCGTTTTATTATCCCAATCCCCATAGTGGCAGCAAAACCATGGAAGCCCTGGTTAAGAGAGATTTATAGATTTCCTGAATGACTCTAACTGGTTTTCTAGAATGGCTTCTTTCTCTAGGTCAACTTGAAAGCCACAATATACTATACATACATGCATACAATTGATGAACCAAGGAAACAGAGGGGCAATGAGAAAGAAGATGTGGATAATTGCAAATCAACTGTATTAGCTAGGACTCTTTTATGTTCAAGTAACAGAAACCTAACTCAAAATAGCTTAAGCAAAAACTGGAGTTCATAAAAATATATAAATGGGAAGAACATGGTTGAATCAGGCATGTGTGGATCCAGGGATTCAAATGATTTTACCAGGTCTTCTATCTCTTTGCTCTGCTGCTCTCTGAAGCTAAACTCAGATTCTCATAACAGGGACTGGCTTCCCATGTGAGATATGGCTACAGCTTATATTATCCTAGTTTAGCTACACCAGCGAGAAAATAGAAGCCTTAGTTTCCCCGGCATCTGTCTAGAAAATCCCAGGGAAAGACTGACTGGTTTGGCCCAGGTCACGTGTTCATTCTCGGACTTGCCACCATGGTCAGAGGGAAAGGTAATTTTGATTGGCTAAACCTGAGTGATATTCCTGTGTGTGTGACCAATGGAAACTGATACAATGAAAAACGAGATGTCTACTCAATGGTGTGCTGGTAAATGTTCAATCACCATTCCCCTCTTCCCCAAAACCCTGATAAGAAGTATTTGCTAATCCCTGTCTGTTAATACTCCCACCATGGCCGATTTCAAGCTACCCATCAAATACGGAATTGGAAAGATGAGTACAGCACACGACCGTGTTCAAGTTTTTCTGCCCGTGTTATAGTTTTTCTGCCATACAATAGAAGTGAATCACCTCAAGGGCATAGATGATAGTAAAATAGAGTAGAGTAATTGGAACTAATGAATTTGAGTATTTGTCACCTTTGTTTTTAATAAAATTTAATTATATGCTAATTTGATGTTTAATAATGGCTGTGTTTAACAACTGGGTCACAATTTAACAAGTGGTTCTCATGAGCTGAAACAAGCTGGCTCCAGCACACCATACATGATTAAAACAAAACAGTCAAAATAGGATATATAAAATTAATCAAAATTAGCACACTGAGGCAGCCACAGTGGGAGGAAGGGGTCAGTGCCTCTTTTCTAATTGAGTTAAGATTGGCTGAACTTGAAGGAGACACGATAGCTCCTGGTTCCTGCTGTGCCCACCCTGAAAGAGCCTTGATCTGCAACCTCTTCTCTGCCGCTTTTGTCCCCACAATAGTAGGAGTTACAGGCAAATATTATTAGTTAGTGGAGTGAGGAGAAAGCCTTGCTACAAAAAATAGGACTACTGCTACCTCCCCTCTTTCAAATAATTCTACTCAAAACTCCCTCAGTTAACATGGTCTATTACTCTATTTTATTTCACCTGATAAACACAATAGATATTCCACCCTAAGATAGCACTAAAATTCTTTCCTTTCTCCTTCCTTCCCTCCTTCCCTCCTTCCATATTTATTGGTAGCCTACTATGTGTCTCACACTGAGCTCACAGATGGAGTCTGACTGGGGTGTATAAATATAAAATATCACCCTAACAAACCCAAAGAACACATATACACATATTTCTCATACAATACATCTAAAAATTATACTATTATTAGCAGTATTATGTGTCCTATAATTCTCACCATCTGTAAGATATGCATTTCTTATTGCACAGATGGCTTATCTTGAATTATCCATACATTTCTTTTAACGCCAGGAACTGTTTTCCTATTTGGGGTAGAATGGTCTGAGTTTGAAAATCTGTTCCCTAGAAATTATTACACATGGACAAAGACATCTGGACACTTACCTGGTAAATACAGACTCCCCTTCAAGTCCACCCCAATGCATGCCCACGTAGGCCAGAGTTGCCAAAATACATCCTGCAAAGCCAGGGAACAGCTGCTGAGCAGCTCTAATCCACCCACTTCCTTTATAATCTAATTTCCTTAACTTCTTCTATTTAGGAAACTAGAAAACTATTTAGGAAAGTGAGTGGCAAAACTCACTTTCTTCTCTGGCCTCAGCAGGATCCCGAATGCACACACACATGCTTGCCTGCTCTATTTATTTAAAAATAACAAGCATAATGAATTTTCTGCTCCTTTTACATACTGATCCCAAATGCTTTTACAACCTCTAGTTATTCCAATTTTTGTAGTCTTTTTACTGCCATGTATTCCCATTTCCAATTTCTGAATAAACTAACTTAGAAGCAACTGATTCTGAGGTTTCAGGTTTAACCAGTTGTGCCCATTATGTTCTAATAAAGATTTTATTCTGAGAGAAAAAGCTATTAAAGGCAAGTTCTGATTTTTTGTGTGTTTGTTTGCTTTTAGATTCTTAGAAGGGAAAGGAATTGCAACTCTATTTCAAAAAAATGGCCCCCAAAGCACTGTTAGATATGGTATTGTTAAACGGTTTGTCATCTCAAGAACTAGTTGCAATTTTCCAACTTTTGTAGAGATATCAGGACTGCAAAAATGCTCAAACCCTTCAAGAACCAGATCCCAAAACCAAGATTCCTCCAGATCTTTAAGAAGGAGGACAGAGCCTGATATTGGAACTAGGGCAAAAAGTCAGACCTTTATAAATGCATAGAAATTTCTTTGTATATGTGCTTTCATTTTATACTCATCTTCAAAAAAGTTTGGAAATAGAGGGAAACAAGTAAGATTGGGTAAAACCGAAAGTCACATTTCTTATCAAGGAATAAATTCCATGGATATGAAACTGAATCTCCAAGGCCATTAGGCAATCAATATATCTCTTCTTTTTCTTCCTTCTATATTTTCAGTTTATAGTAGCAATAAATACTTTGGTGCATAAAATTTACTGGAGTATAATAACCAGCTGGCATTTCTGACCAGAAGCTGAACCATGCAACCCCATCCCTTCCCCACTGTCATCAACTCAGATAATGCTGCAAGCCTCGGCTGTTAGTTCTCAAATGACATTTAATTATAGTTCTAATTGGAGGTCTCATGGCTGTTCTTCTAAATTGAGGTATGCTCAGTGAAGTCTTTGTAAAATGATTCAGAGCAAGGCAAAATCCACTAAGCAATTAAAGAACAACATAACTGTACTTTTGGTTTATCTCTGTGGGTAGCAGAAAATTGCTTAGCTCATGTTTCTTTTCCCTACCTTTCCCTCTCAAAATTAAGGAATAACTGAACTACGTTCATCACTTCAGAACTGAAATTGTACCAGGAAAACATCGTCTGCTAAAAAGGCATCTTATACAAAAATAGTGGAGGGTACATGAAGCGTATGCACAACAAAAATGTTGCTGTTTGTTGTGGATGCTTTTTTGGATTCTCTCAAGCAGGGGGAGTGAAGGGTCTGACACCTGTCTATGAAGGCAAACAAAAAGAATTATCAGATTTATTTATTATTGCTCATCATATAGCTTATTCTCTTTTCTACTGTTCATTGTTTTATTAATTCCTTTTAACCCCTTCTCAAGGGTCATGCTGACCATTTTTTTTCTTTAATGAATTTTTCCTATATGATTGTTTTGTGTAATTCACATTTTGTGTTCTTTTAAATGAAAGTTTTTAGTACAAAAATTGGCCACCAGGGTTTGGTTTTCCCTTCACATTTCAACTTTAGAAATGCCAAATTATTTATATAAAGGGATGCATTCTATATATTTGTTCTCTAAAGCTCCATGAAAAAAAAATGGACTCACTGTGTCTTTATTCATCAGTGTATCTATACCATGTTACACAGATCTTGCACTTAGTAGTCCCTCAAATACTTGCTAAAAGATGTTTGACTGAATGCATGCACATTTGAGATTTTATAAGAATTTTTACCTGTTATACATATTTATTTATGATTTCATACCCATCAGGATAATCAGTGCCATTTTAACAATCTTTTTTAAATTTAAACCTTATGCTTGTTTTATAGAATATGGATTTTAAGATAAATGAAGACTAATAAAAGAAATAATATGATTGTACTTAAAATATTATGAAAGAAAAAAATGTGATTTATTTTCATCGTGAATTGACACTTAAAAGATGAGCCTTCAGATTAAATGAGAAAATTTTGTACCTGCAGGCTGCTTTTTACTTTACACTTTATAAAACACTCATAAGCTATTTTAAACACTTAACAACTGTGAGGCTGGGTAAGGATGTTCACGTTTCTAAGCCTCAATTTCCTCATCTGTAAAATAGGGGTAATAGTCATATCTATCACCAAGCTTGTTGGGATGACAGAGTAAAATCAGGCATGCACTGCTCTCTCCCTGGGACTGACTCATAGAAAAGTCTCCACACAAAGCAGCTATTATTTTGCTTTTTTCTTTCCCACTTCCCTTCCCGTAGCTGTCACTCAGCTGACATGGGGGTGATCAACAATTGTGGCATACAATGATGTCCCAGGGGCTAGATGAAAGAGCTTCCCTTGTATCCCAGGCTGGAGATAAGAACAACAGATTGGCTGTAAAACAGAAAGCCAACACGATCTCAAATCGAGAGAGGGTTTCATTTTACCGGCATCAGTAACCTGGCAATTTCAGGATTTTTTGAAAGTATGCAGCTTCTAATGAAATCTCCAATAGCTATATTTTTCACTATTGTGAAATAATGCGAAGGTCTGATTAGCTTAGGGGCTTCGGGCATATTGCAACGACATGGTTTGCTCCTGTTTGCTCTGGACCCTGCACCACCGTCTCACAGCCCTGATGTGTCTGTGTCCACCCGTAGAGATCACGGTATCTAGCTGTCCCCTCTGACAGACTTGCTGGCAGTTTAAAGAGCCAAGCAGCCCAGAGGAGTAGAGCCGAAAAGATGATTTCAAATCGTCTTCTGTGATTAGTAAAGACTACACAAGAGGAAGGGCATCTTGTCCTTTCCTGATGGCACATGAACATTCAGGCAGAGACACAGGAGGGGGACGTGTAATTGCTTAGTAGCATTGTCAGATTCCTGTTGCCTCTGCTTCTGACAGCTTTAGTCTTGCAGCTTAAGAAAAATGAGGCTTAGCACCTTCCCTGTAAATAAGGAAAATGACCTGATAGTCTTCAGGCGCTGAGCAAAGGTGGGATTGGATGGTAGCCAAGAGGCTTTACGGAATGAGCGGAAGGAATAATTTACAACAGCCACGTTGTTAGATGCTAGGAGGGCACGCTTATGTGTCCTAGGAGAATGGTCATCATGGTGCCCAAATTACAGTTTGACTTTTGTCAAATAAACAATTAGACCACCAAATAGTTGATCCTCTCATCATTCATTTGAATTGAATAATCATCCATTGTTCTCCAGCTGTTTTTCTTCCCTAAATCAGTAGTCTTAGAGACCTGGTCATAGTTAGAATTCAGAGGGCAGTTGACCTTGATTCTTGTTCTCAGTTTCCTTTTCCTTTGGAGAGCAAGGATTTGAGCTCATACACCCAGGTTTAAGATCCACATCTGTGCTTACAGGTGAGTGATTTGAGATACGTTACTTAAGCTCACTGGGTCTCTGCTGCTTCATCTTTAAAATAAGAGTGATGACTGTCCTTATCACCAACACCCAAGATTGTCCTGAAGGTCAAACTAGTGCGTACAAACCGAATCTGTAAGTAGAAGGCCATTGGTTATTGCTATTGCTGTCATTATAACCGACAATGAGATTCATCTTTTCAAGTAAAATGTAACCATTCAAGCGAATATTTATTGGGCAACTTTAAATAATAGATGGTCGTTGAACTTAGAGAAATACTTGTGTGACTCCTAATTCCATCATTTACTGGTTGAGCAACACTGGGTAAGTAACACAGGCCCTCTGATGCTCTACTTCCTTATCGGTAAAGTGGGGTAACCACAGTGACCCCAAAGGGCCATGGCTGGTCAGTGACACGAGGGTCAAACATCCAGCCTAACGCCTGGTACCCAGTTCACAGTGGTGTGAGCACATAGGACAATGCCAGTTACACACTGGACAGTTATTTTGTCATTGTGAAAGGTGCATCAACAGCTCTCCCCACCCAGCCTCTGGATTGTCCTTTTCCTTCTTCCACTGACCCCTCCCCAAGAACTAAATGCTAACTTCTCATCCCAGGCAATCCCACTGAACCAAAATCTGAACTGTCTGTCTGTAAGGGTAGACGAGCAGAGGATAGTTAGGGGGAAATGAGTTAAAAGTGCTTTATAAACGCTAATAAGATCTGTTGAGCTGTGTGAGAAGTTGAACTCTATCAGTAATAACAGAATATTAGTTGAGGCACTTAATTACCATTAAGATGGGTTTGTTTATTCCAATGGATGTTATTTTCTCTTTGTGATAAGATGCCATAGGAACAAACTTAGTCTCTGTGAATGTTGACATCATCCCCATTTAATTTTATGTTTTTTTTTTTTTTTTTTAGGTTTTGGAAACAAAAAGGATTTTTAGCAAGCTTAGCACTCGAACATGTTGATGCAGAGACTGCAGCAGTCCTGGCTCCCAAATTCAATTTCTGAGTTCATTCACATTTACTCCTAACAAATTTAGCTAATTAGATCACTTGTGCTGTTCTTAAATGGCAGGCTAAAGCAATCTGCTTAATTTTAAATCTGATTATTCTTTTTATTTAGAAGCAAATTTGCTGAAACCTTGTCATGTCAGTGCTTGGGGGTGAGGTGGGGTGGGCTAGCCATTAATGAGATTAAACCAATTGGCTTTTAGGTACTTTTCTCGTTGGTATGCAACAAATGAGGTCTTGTCGGCACAGGAAAGCTTGGCCTCTTCTGAGCGGACCATCATTAGCAACCCTGTTCCTGAAACATTCTACCAATCTCTAGTGCTCTCAATAATTCTTATTTAGTATTTACGAAGCACTCTGAAATCTCTGTATCTCTCTGTGCCTCTCCCTGTCTCACTCACTCTGTCTTGCTTTCTTGCTCTCTGTTTCTCTGTCTCCCTCTCCCTGTCTCATACTCTCTCCCTCTCTGTCTTGCTCCTTCTGTCTCTCACTCTCTGTCTTGCTGTCTTGCTCTCTCTTTCTCTCTTTTTTAAAAAATTAGCCTCCATATCCTTTGCTAGTCCACCCTATATTAGATTTTGTTTCAATTGTGATTGCCCAGGAAGAGAAGCTAGCAGTTGGTTCTGGCGGAAGGCGTAGGTAGAAGAATAAAATTTCTCTCAGAATTCCTGACTTGAAATGTTTCCAGGGGCAGCACAGAGAGACTCCCAGCCTTGTAGGTTATCGCAAGTGCAATGGGGAGGCTGAAGCTGTAGAGGCCTAATGCCTCAACATCCTTTGGGCACCACAGGAGTGTTTGGGACTTCTAAATGCAGCATTTTCCAAGTGACAAGAAACTGCTAAAATGAGAAGGAAAGGAGACCCCTCCCCACCCCCAGCTTTTGGTTGTTCTTCAGTCTTAAAGCATTATAAGAGTAGTAACATAGGAGCTAGAAATGCTCAAATACCTCTTTTAAGGTTGTGCATGTGTGTGGTTTACTTTACCAAAGACTGTGACCCAAATGGCCCCTTGTTAAGGGCTCTTTCTGCACTGTGATGACGGCCAAGAAAAGGAGGATTTCAAACGCCAACATGGATGTATGTTTCTTCTTCCCCATCTTTCACTGATAGAAGAAGCAATTTACTGTTTCTAGATCTCTCATTTCTCTATGCTTTATGTTCACAGCAAAAAGTCATTCATGATCCATTTTCCTCTAGGAGCCATAGCCCATCATGGACATCTGGGGTAGGAAAACAATGATAACACAACCAGTAGCAGTGGTAGAAATAGAGGTGATGGTGCCAATGCTGAGCACTCATAACATGCCAAGCTCCCTGCTGAGCAAGAAGCTAAGATGGATGGTTAAAGAGAGACTTTGAAGCATTTCATGCAGCCAGTGTGTGCTCAGCCTGGGCTGGATCCACAGCTCAAGGCTGGGAGAAAAGACGAGGAAAGAGCATGAATTCACAAGGGACTAAATGGTGGTAACAGAGGCAGTGGCACCAGCAGAGTCCTGGGGTCGTGGGCAGGGGTAGAGGGAAAACAGACACCAAGAGCCCTGTTCCAACTTCCTTTTAGACACAGTCATACTTCATCCTCATAATACCCCCAAGAGTACTACAGCTCACAAGCCCCTCTCCACAAACCTGAAATCCAAAAATTTCAGAAACTCAAAAGGTTTTTATTGGGCTTGTGGTAAACTCATTTGATGGCAAAATCTGATCTGAACTGATAGGAGACCCACTTATGGGCTTTATTTATCCTAGATGGTGTGAATATACAATATGCGGACATGAGAATTGTTTGATTACAGAAAGTTTGCACAAACTTCAATGAGGATTTTATATAATATGCAGTATATGGAATACTTCTGGCCCTAAAGTTTTCAGAGAAAGGATTGTTGGACCTGTAATATTAGCCTAATTTATAGGTAAAGAAGCTGAGTCTTTGGAAAGCTAAGAAGCCTGACCAAGGTCAAACAACTATTAATAGAATATGGAGTCATTTACCCAACATACCTCATATAGACCAAACGATTATGGTTCAGATTTGGGGCAATTGGTCAAGGCTACAATTGTGTGTACACAGGATTAGGAAATTACTTTTACTTTATTTTATTTACCAAGCCTTAAATGCTGCTCTGGCTATAACCAAAGATTATAAATAAAACAAAACAAACACAAAACAACTCCGATGGGCTGATTTGTAATAGCAAGGAGAGATCATAGAGTCTGCGTGAACACTTTCAATAGCAGTTCCTTTTGGGACTGAACAATTTCGGTCATCAAAGGATATGTATTTCCCTGTAACTTGCACCCATTTTCCTGGTTTTGGCACAGGGGGTGGGGCAGGGAGGAGGAAACTGTGAGTTTTGGATTTCTTTGGGAATTTCTAATTTCAAAGGAAAGAAAACCTACTCAAAATGGTTTATAAGAAGGGTAGAGGTGAGCAGGGGTTGGCAAAAGGATACAGGAGCATCTCAGCTACCCTAATTCCAGATTCTCAGAATCTGGAACATCAGAAATATTTTTTCATCACTTTCTTTGAGCTTTCACATTCTCTCATCTCTTTTTCTCCCTGAACATCTGCTTATTTTTTTCATTTTTAGAGACTGGATTCATCTACATATTTTTTCCCCTGAGCAGCACTGAGTTGGCTACTCTGATCTTGTAGCCACCTCCACTGTCCCCAGCCATCTGACGATAATTTTTTTCTTTGGATTCTTGAGAAATCTGAGCCATATGGTCCCTGGTACAATTAGCTAGAGCCAAGAGAGCAGGTGCCACCTAATGCAAACATGGCCTTCAAGGTAACCTCATTCAGATATGTGTGTAGGGGTCTATGCGTCTGTGGGCAAGGGCAAAGGCAAGTGGGGGTCTTATAAAGTAGAGGCTAAACACATTCAATCATTGTTTTCTGGAACAACGTAGAATGAATTTGCTCCTTTCATCTAACAAATCTTCAGCTATCATCTTCTTCCTAGATGATCTTTGCTCTAGAACCTTCAAGTATCTTTCATACAACATGTTCTCTACACCCTTTTAGCTACTCTCCAAATTTGTCAGTGTTACAGAAAGGATACAAACTTTTTTTAAAAAACTATTGTAGTTTTAATCCTAAATGGAGCCTCTGCTGTTTTAACAAGGTATATCTGATTATGTTTTCCTATCATGAGACACTTCAAATACTGCAAATGGACTTTGGCTAGACAGATAATGATTCTGTTTGTAAACATTTATAAATATCTTCACACATTTTTAATATTTATTACCCATTTTTTATATTTATTGATGTGACATTCACACAACACAAAATTAACCATATTAAAGTGAACAATTCAGTGGCATTTAGTACATTCACAATGTTATGCAACTGCCACATCTAACTAGCTCCAGAACATTTCCATCACTCCAAAATAAAGCCCTGTACACATTAAACAGTTACTCCCCAATTCCCCTGCCCCCAGCCCAATCTGCTTTCTGTTTTTATGGATTTATCTATTCTGTGTGTTTCACATAAATGGAATTATAATATAATATGTAACTTTTGTGTCTGGCTTCTTTTATTTAGCATATTTTCAAGTCCATCCATGTTTTAGTATGTATCAGAACTTCACTACTTTCTATGGCTGAATAATATTCCATTATATGTATATTCCACAATTGCTTATGCATTCATCCCTTGATGTGGGTAGTTTTTGTGACTAGTGTTGCTCTGAGCATTCATGTAAAGTATTTGTTTGAGTACCTATTTCAGTTTTTTGGGGTATATACCAAGGGGTGGAACTACTGGGTCATACTGTAATTCTATGTTTAACTTTTTGAGGAACTGCCAAACTGTTTTCTTTTATATCCACTTTTATTTTTAAAGTAATGAATATTTCTGATTCATTATGCTAAAATCCAAATAAACCCTTTTGTAATAAGAAAAAGTCTTCCATGTTTGTTTTATTCTCTCTCTCTCTCTTAGACCACATCTACATTACCATGCAAAGAACACGAGAGAAGGATTTCCTGAACAGTTTGCCTTAACTTGTTCCAATGGGTGCCAAGTAGGTGCCTGCTATTTCTGAATCTTTGGTACTTCTGGGCTGTATAGACAAGCTTATTCTAGCTCAGTTTAGAGGTGAATGAAGCCTTAAGAACAGAAAAAAAAGAATTGAATTGCTTAAATTGCCTTGAAAACCTATTCCAAAGAGCTTGCAATTTGTTACCAGGCATTCTCTTGGCCCTACTGGTAATGATGTTTTTCTCATTCACTTGTTTATTCCCCCAAAGCTTAGTTTGTCATTTAAATCAAAATGATTTAGATGAAGAATTTGATCTGTGAGAATAAACTTACAGGTTTTCTCCTGCACAGAATATCGTATTTTTTAAGGTGGTAAACTTAAAAATATGTTCAGTTCAATACTTGTGCTTCTCATTTCTCTTTCTAAATGATAGTGCAATGTTATGTCATATGCTGGTAAATCACCACAGCATTTCATTCCAGAGGTGACTGGATCTTTAATGGTCCAAAAATGACACCATATATATCAATCTAAACCCATCTCACCTGCACTCAGGTAAAAAGTAGTGCGGAATCTTACTTATTTTTCTCCCTTTTTTCCCTAACGAGTTTGAAAGGCACCTATTGTTTTGGGTTTCTTTGCTTAAGACTCCTGCTGTTGTCTTGTCTCCAAGACAAAGAGAGATGAAAAGTGAAAATTAGAATGTGTATTTATTTATGCCTGTGTGAGATTTGGTAGATTAGCTACACTATGAATTAACAGTTATTACCTGGTAAAAATGGTTTTAGTATTATACTAATGTTGATTGGATAGAACATGTACCAGATAAAACAAATACAAAAGTATGTCTCATTAATCTAACATATTCAATAGAAAACATTTAATTTCCAAACAGCCTGAGAACTAACATGAATACATTTCTGGGTACCTGGAGTAGGCAAAGTTGGTGGATTTGATTCTGCAAGGCTGCACTTCTGTGTTGGCCAACCAAAGCAGCCATCAAATTAAAACCATGTTCAAAGTGATTTTGTGTTTGCATGATGCATAGCAGAAATCAATCAACTCTAGGTGCCTCGTGTGTGGTGAAAACTCTACAAGGAAAAGCAGACAATAGGAGATATCCATGTTCTGTGCAGAGACATGACCAAGGAGAGACTATGAAAAAGTTCACAAAAGAGAAATTCAGAGACGATTCCACTTTGAAAGAAAAACATTCCAAAAATATTTTTTCTTGCCTCGGCCATTCCATATCCACAAATTTCAATAATGTGTAAAAATGTTTGCTTTTTTTACTTAAAACAGAAAAAAAAAAAGAAAGAACAGATGCATTCAACAATAGGGGATGGAAAAATAAATTATGGTATATCAATATAATGGGAAAATATGTGTCAAAAAAATCAAGATGATGACATTAATGAGTATTTAATGATAGGACTAATTAAGTGATAAAAGTAATTTTGTAGACTGTTATTTATCATATTATCACATTTTGGTGGAAACAAGATATGCCCTCTATTGTATACATGCATTAGTATATGCTTAGGCACAATTATGAAGGGATATTTACTCCAATATTAACAGGGGTAATCTCTGGATGGGGAGATTATAAGTGATCCCCTCACCTGTCTTTCTTTTTAAACTTTTTATTTTGAAATAATTATTGATTCACAGAATGGTACAAAGGTAGTTGTTAATGGATTGATCTGTGTCTCACAAAAAGACATGTTTAAGTTCCAACTCCCAGTCCAGTGAATGTGACCTCATCTGGAAATAGGATCTTTGAAGATATTATTAAAGATGAGGTCAAAATGAATTAGAATGAGCCATTTAATCCCATACAACCAGTGTCCTCATGAGCAGAAGAAATTTAGACACAGTAAGAGAGAGACAGAGATGACCATGTGATGGAAACAGAGCTTGAGCTATGCTGCACAAGCCAAGGGACAGCATGGCGTGCCCTGGCCACTCACCAGAAGCCAGGAGCAAGGCATGGAACGGATTCTCCCCTTAAGAGGGAGCCTGGCTTCACCTACACCTTGGTCTTGGACTTCTAGCCTCCAGAACTGTAGGACAATAAATTGCGGTTGTTTAAGCCAACCAGCCTGGGGCACTTTGTTATAGCAGCCCTGGCAAACTAAGACAGTAGTACAGGCAGGTCTCCTGTCGCTTTTCATCAGTTTCCCTAAATGGTTACATTTCATGTAACAATAGAAAAATATCTGACCTCAGTACAATATACATCTGTAGTTCTATACCATTTTATCACAGGTATAGATTTGTGGAACCACCACCACAATCAAGATACAGAACTATTCCATACCACAAAGAAATCCATTGTGCCACCTCTTTATAGTCAAAACTTCCCGTTACCCCAACCATCTCAGCCCCTGGCAACCACTAGTTTATTCTCCATCTCTAATTTTTCCAGATCTAGAATGTTCTATGAACAGAATCCTGCAGTATGTGACCTTTTGCGATCAGCCTTGATAGTCACCCAAGTTGTCACATATATCAGTAATTTGTTCCCTTTTATTGCTGAATAGCATTCCACCATTTAGTTGTGCGACAGTTTTACTACTCACTGATTGTAGGACACACTGGTTGTTTTGATGTATTGCTTATGTAAATAAGACATTAAAAAATTAAAAATCAGGAAAAAACAATAAACACATTAGGAGCCCAGAAAAATAAGAAGGACAGAAACCAAAACGTGGACAATGTTTATCCCTGGGGAATGGACCACGAATGCTTTCATTTTCTCCTTTTCACTTATTTCTGTTGTCAAAATCTCCCATAATAAATACTTGCCAGTTTTCTAATAACAACATTTTTTTAGAATTTTTAAAAATAAAGATGTGGAAAGTCTGCATTCTTCTGCTTTAAGAGAACTAGGTTTAGGAACCCATGATAATTAAAAAAAGAACAAGGAGGACTAAGTGTAAGATCTTAGAAGGACTGTGCTTAGAAAGTATCCCTGAACACATGGAGGAACCTTGGATGACTTGTGTAACAGCTAAGCCTTCCCTAAGGTCTCAAATTACAAGACAGTTTGCTTTTTATATGCTTTAGATTTCTTGAGCAACTGCTCACATACCCATGCATCATTTAATAGCGTGTTGGGAGATGGACTGATGTGAGGTGAAAGCTGAAGAAAAAGAATAGATCTTGACCTTGAGGAGGTTACAGTTTGGTTGGGACAAGATTTGACTAAAACAATGACTTGGATTTTGTGTGTGGTTTATGGAAATTAGTTATATTAAGAAGGCAAAGTTGGACAGCATTGCAAAGTAACAAATAAACAAAGTCATGTAAATATAGCACAGACAAGGGCCAAAGAGAGGGGGATCATCAAAGCCATATATCAGCTTGAAGAAGTTCATTACATCACTAAATCAGTTGTGAGAGGGTCAATGGACTTTAAGAAACATAACACATCATCCAGAGGAATAAGAACATGGGATGTGGTTAGGTTCAAAATTATAGACAACATGCCAGGAATTACACTAATGCGAACATAATTCTTTTCTATATTAAGCAGATGTTCACTGAGCCCATGCATTCACTGCTTTCAGTCTGGAGATTTGAGGCCAATATGAACATCACAGACTGATTTCCCTAAAACTTTCATTTAACTTAAGTAATTAAAAACACTAATTGTAAAACAAAATTGGATAAATTTCAGGACTAAATTCTGGAATTTCTGGAATTGATTCATCTATGAAATAATATTTTATTGAGCATGTATTATGTGTTCACATGGTTCTGGGTGCTGGCAGAATAAAGTCTCTGCCTCATGGAGCATACATTCTGGTATACATGTAGGGGGTATGTATATAAAA
The DNA here is from genome assembly GCF_015220235.1 of Choloepus didactylus. Lineage (NCBI taxonomy): Eukaryota > Metazoa > Chordata > Mammalia > Pilosa > Megalonychidae > Choloepus > Choloepus didactylus. The sequence goes on from NC_051315.1 coordinate 114,720,127, forward strand.
AAAACAAATAAATATGTGTTTATGATACATGCTTGCTGTGATAAGGGCAAAAGAAGAAACAGCAAGATGAGGGGAATGCAGTGATGATGTGGTGCCAGGTGCAAGATTGAAGGTAAGGGTGATTTTCAGCAGAGACCTGAAGGAAATGAGGGAGGATGTGAACAGACATCTTGCAGAGAGTTTTCCAAGCAGAGGGAAGAGTAAGAGAGAAGATGCTGGGGTGGGGGTGTGGTCCATGGGTTCCAGAAACAACCAGGAGGCCAGTGTGCTATATGAGTTGAGTAACCAAGGGGGAAACCAGTAGGACAGGATGTGGGGAGTCCAGATTTAGGCTTTCATGCTGAATCAGTTGGTAAGCCATTGGAAGATATTAGGCTGAATGATGATCTGATGTGACTCAGACTTTAAGAGGCTCACTCTGGCTGCTGTGCTGTAGGTAGACTATAGGTGGGGCAAGGGTGGGGGCAAGGGTGGAGGCGAGGGTGAAGATCCTTAGGGGCACTTGTAAAATTCTAGTCAAGATATGGGGGTTACTTAGAGTAAAATAGTAGCAGTGAACGTGGTGAGAAGTGGTTAGCGTCTGGATGTGTTTGTCAGGATTTGCTGATGGATGTGGGGTATTGAAGAAAGAAGCAAGGATGATGAAGTGTTTTTGTCCAAGCAATTGAAAGATTGACTTTTCCATGTATTGAGATGGGTTGGGGAGAAACAAAATTTGCTCAAATGAAATGAAATTAGAGGCTTCACAGACATTTCAAGTCTTAGGTGAGATGAATTGGATCTCTTAGACCCTCCAAGTTGTACATCCAGCAGAATAGCTCTTAGACCCTGGCTAGAGGGGTCCTTGCTCCAGGCTCAGCTTTGGCCACCTTTAGCTAAACCCCTTGCTTAAGAGGAGTCCATGAGGCCAAGGGGATGTTTCTCCTCAGAGCCCACTGTCTTCTACATGGTCCAGGTGGCCAGCACTCCAGAATTCCCTGCCCAATGGCCCTGAGCCCACTTCCAGGGACTGTGTGGGCTTCTCCCTGGGGACCACCCTCCTGAGACACACATTCCCCAGTATGTTCAACCCTAAGCCATTGGGAGACCATTCGCAGGATACTTGGATGGAGCTGTGGTGTGGTGTGCAGGCTGGGGTGTCCACACATGCAGCCCTGAAGTCCTTCCCAGTGCAGCCAGAGTCTAGAATGGAAGAACAGGGAACAGGGCTAAGTCCCACGAGCTGGAGCAGGGAATTGCCCCCCGTACTCGGCCAACCTGGCACTCCGGGGTATGAGAATTCTAAGCTTAGTCTTTGGGTCATTATGAAGGTATATTTGCCAAGACAGGAGAACAGAATTTTTTTTTTTTTTTTTTTTTTGTAGAATGTAACATACACATAGAAGTGATAATGATCATGTAAGAACTTTTTTTTAAACAATTAGCTTGATTAATAATAAAACTTTTGATATTTTACTGCATCTTCAAGTCACTAGGTGGATGTGTGAAATTATGGGATTCCCATAGGTCTTGTCTTTAAAGGTCTTCCAGGGTCAGTCCCCAGTCCCATCAAGCAATGTTAGGCTCCGTCCTTGGGAAAGGCCCTGAGCTCTCTAATCATGCCATGTTCTAATTGCCTGACTTACTTCTCTGGCTCTCTCACCAGCCTGAGTTCCTGGAAGGAGAGAAAAACTGTGTATCCCTCTTTGACTCAGTGGAATTTAATAGAATGCCAAGCTCATGGGTGCACCCCCCATAAATGTTTGTGGAGGAAAGGAAGAAAAGGAGATAGGGAAGATGGGGGAAAGGAGAAATAAAAAGGGGAGGAAGGGAAGAAGGAAATGATTGATTTTATTACCAAAGACTTAGCACAGATAAGACAGTAGTATTATCCATCATTGGATGTAGAGAGTGCTATGTACTCTGGGTGAAGAATGAAATGCTAAGACAGTTCAGCAGTGAATATGGGCCCTTAAAGCCTTGCACAGGGGTGATTCAGTGGCCAGAGCATTTTGCTGACCTTGGATAAGTCAGGTAACCTACCTGCTGCTGGCCCTCCATCTGTAAAATGGGGTGTTGAGAGGATACATGAGATAATACATGCAAAAATTCTTTTACTTTGTCAGAAGAAAGACACTATATAAACCTAAGGTATTATTATCATTCATTTTAACTTTGGAATAGCATCATCCTGTCATTTTTGATCCCATAATTACAATACATCAGGTAAGCACAGATTTTAAAATCAAGGGAGCACTGCACAATGCAGGGAGACATGAAAACTTTGTCATATGAGAACAGCCCTGACAACTTCAAAAGTGCCTCAGGGCTGCATCTATTTCCATATTAATACAATCCACATACATCATTAAAGAGAAATACAAACGTGGAACATTTGCTGGCCTGTACCTCTTAGTTGAAAGATGCACAAAAATGGCCTGTTTGGGCTTTGTGGCAATGCATAACTGCTGGCCACTTGTTATTCAGAAACCGGGGGCCACCACTGCCCATTTGGGACAGTCAGAAGCCCCTGATTTTAAAGCAAAATTTGAAATCTAGGGATATTCAGTCTCTAGATGCCTTCTAAAATATATATCCATGCAGTATTATCTGAGAGCTTTTGAGGATGTGGCAAATTCTTGGAAGCTCTAAGTGTAATTTTGCTCTGATATGGTGTGGTCTTAGCCAAGTTGTTGGGCCTCGGTTGCCTCATATAAAATGCAAGGGTGGGAAAGAAGTTCTCTGGTCCTCTGCTCAGTCATCAAAGGATAAAAATGTCCAGCTTAAGATCTGCAGGTGGACAGTGTACAGATTAGAAGAAATCCTTTCCAGCTACCTTTCCATCCTTCTGTGTACCACTCTTACCCAGTGGTGGTTTTTGAGTGCCCAGGGTTATTTCTGGAATCACCATCCATTTAAGAAATGACACCAGAAAAGACTTCAGTTTTCCTGGTGGAAATCCTGGAGAGTTTTGCAGCTTTAATTAACAGTGAGATATCATTTTGGGCTGAATACCAAGGTACAGCCCTGGGGGTACCCCCTTGGCATTCATTACAGAGATTGCAGGGTGATAACATTTCCTGATATTTCTTAAGCAAGACAGAAATGCTGAGTTGAAGTGTACAGGGAGTGGGGGAGCAGATAGGGCTCATCTCAGAAATCAGTGTTTTCACAAGGACTCTTGGCTGTGGGAGCCAGAGTATGTGCTCTGCTCTTTGTATCGAGACCAAGATGCTGCAACATGTCCTTGTCATCCCTCTCAGTCTCTGTGGATCAAAGTCCCTCTGATTTCCAGTGCAGCCACCAGGTAGAGAATGTGCACTGAATGCCTTGCTGTCAGAGCTCCAGGGACTTGAGCAACAAATGTTCCCTTTGGCTCAATTAATGGAACCAAAGTTATTCCACAGCGAGCCTGTCAGAGGTATGTGTGGAGCTGAAAACATGAGGATTTTATCCTCCAATTCCTTCTCTAACTTTCCAGTTAGTACAAAATTCAGCAACATTTAATTTGTTTTGTATTTTTTTAAAAGGGATTGGATTTGGACTTTTATTGATGACACCTGAGGTAGCTCTTGATTAGAAAATATTCTTACCCTCTACCCCACATGGGCAGGTCTGATGGGATAATTTAGGTATTCTCCACTGATCCAGATGCAAGATCCATTATACTAATTACGTGCCTGGCACTGTGGCTGGAATGTTTACAGACAATATTTCATTGAATTTCTCACAACCTTATGCTGCAGCCTCATTTATAGGTAACAAACTCAGATGACTGGTTAGCAAATAGCACAGCTGGGATTGGAAACTAGGCCTTCCAATTCCGCACTCAAAATCCCTTTTCACTACTCACATACTGTCCTTGACAAATCACAGTTAATTTGGACGATGCCTTACTTGTGGAAACAATTTTTCCCAGCCAGTGGAGGACAAATTGGAAGAGGTGATACGGAGAAGAAGGGGTTTGGATCTTAAGTGTAATCCAAATATATCTCAGCTACCTCAAGGCTAGTCTCTGCCCCTTGAAGCAACATGGGAACACTACGTATCAGAAGTCTTGAAGAAGAACATAAATCCTTATATTTGATTTCCTTGAAAGAGTGGTATATGAGTTTAAATAGCACATTACATGGCAAAACATCCTAAAATTCCCAATGACATATCCTTTCACCAAAAGACTCCACAATAGCTGCTCTCCCTGCTCTGTCCCTCACAATTTTCTCTCTTTGTGTAAGTTTTTCTATCCTGTATTCTCTTTGTGTGTGTTTCTCTCTTGGTTTTTGTCTTTCTCCCTTCTTCTTCCCGATGCCACCATGCCATTTGCCTCTCCTGCTTTCCTTAGCCCGCCATGACCTGCTGCTTCACACAGAGCCCCCAGGGAAGTCTGGGACTGCTATTAATCTCGGAGCAAGCTTGCCCTGGAATTTGGGTGAATAAAATTCTCCATCTCATTATATAAGTTAATAAGCTCCTAGAGCATATTCAGATTCTATGAAATATTAACGATGTGACACAGAAGTTGTAAGCTGAGGGTATCTTATGCTTAGAGCATTAGAAGCCTTTGCCAATTGGACATTAATCAGAAATTAAAACAAAGCATTTCTAAATGCATAGCAAAAATCAGTGGGAAAATATGTGATTTCTAGAAGTCTGACACAGAAAGCAAATTTTGGGAAGATCACCCATTGCTACTTCAAGGAAGATACGCTTAAACTCAATATTTTGTAAGCTCCCTACTTGGAACTGGATAAAGGTGTATTGGCCATAAGGAACAAAGCACAAAATCAATTTGGAAGTGAAGACATAGTTGTAAAATTAACATTTAGCACCAGCATTTCTTTACAGTAGGTAATAGGCATTGGATGAAAATAATAGCACTCACCTTCTAGTTCAGAACTTTGTGGAATCAAGGGTCTCTCTCTGAGCACAAGGCCCCAGCTGCAGCTCTTAAAAAAAAGGATGTTTTGGACATGAAACCAAAGCACTTCTGAAGGGGGCCTCTGATTTTACATGCTCCTCCAAGATAAAGCTAGAATCAACTTTTACATCCTGGTATCCTGAGTTGACCTGTTATGATAAAAATGGCAATCCTGAGCACCAAAGAAACAACAGAAGAGGTTTTGTAATTTATTTTCCTTATTCTTTTTTGCTGGGATAAGACACTTAAATGCTGCACTATCATCATTTCTAAGAGGGATATCTCCCTGGTTCCATAGGATAGACAGAGTCTGAAGATTTCTGGTATATTCAAAACTGTACATTCAGTTTTCTAGCCTGAAGCATCACTTTGCCCAAACAAGCCCTCTGCAACCATGTGTCCCACTTACTTAAAACTTCCTTGAAGTAATCCCCAAATGCCCATCAGGGCCAAGATTTGCTGAGTCTTAGTCAAAAATCAGGTTCTCTCTCTCCCACTTTCCAATTTTGAGGGGATAGTTCGGAGACTTATTTTTTTTTTTTTTTTGATGATCCAGACTCTGCACATTTGGGAATAACCAGAATTTCCAGGCATTAATGGTATGGGTTATTTCATATAGAGCTTTTAGAAAATGACTGATTGAATTTCAGAATATAGAGTTAGTTTCAAAAGGAAGAGCATTTATCACAGGAGATCAAGCAGTTGTTAAGCCATCAGCCTAATAAGGCATCTACTGTGGACCACATATGGGCTCTGCATTCAGGGATCAGTAAAGATCATGACACTGTAAACTCCAAATGCGTGGGGAGCATAGTTCTTCAGCTGACACCTCAGTTATTCCGAATTCCCTTCTCAGTGGCTACCTTTCGCAGATTTCCTTGCACCTAGTGGTAGCCATGTGACAGTCCTAGGAACGGGTCAAGAGAGTTCCGATAAAGCAGGAAGATCTCGAATTTTTTTTTTCTTGAAGAAAGGAACCAATATAACTTGCATCTGCCTTTTTCCCCTGCCTCGAATGCAGATTCTGTGCCTAGAGATACAGGAACCGTCCAGAGACTGAGTGAAATGCCAAGAGACGACAGAGACATTGGCTCTGGCATCACTGAGCCATGGAAGCAATTCTAGCAGCTGCCTCATTCCGAGTATTTTATTGGATGACAATGAAAAGAATCCCTATCTGTTTGAACCACTGTAAAATGAGTTTTCAGTTATTTGTGCCAAACACATTCCTAACTGATTCAGTACCCTGAATAGTATTTAGCAGAACACCTTAAAAGGTAGAGTGAAAGAGTAGGAGACCAGGGCTTCAATATCACCTCAATAATAGTCGCTCTAAAACTTACTACTCTGATCCCAGTCTGCTTCCCGAATTTTAGAACCACATATCCCACTTCCTACAGGGGATTCCCAAGAGGATATCTCACAGCACCATAAATACTTCTCTGACCAAACTGAACCCCTCTTTTTATCCTTTTTATCCCTAAATCTGCTCCTCTGAGTTCCTAATTTTAATGAAAGACAGCATCATCCTCCAACTGTTGATGTCAGGGTGTGGGTACCATCTCAACTGTACTCTACTGGACTCGAAGAAGAGTCTTGAAATCCTAATCAAAGATCCATAACTTTCTCTGTACCATATTTTTTTTTTAGTTTTTAAATCTGGAGACGAGCTTCCTAGTAAACGGAGAAAAATTACACAGTGACTCGAGGTTCTCTCATGTCACTGCTTCTCCTTCCTGTATCTCAGACTCAAGAATAACAGAGGAGAGAGGAGAAGGGAAATGTCCACACTCTGCCTTCTGGCTCACCCTGGCTCTGCTCAGCTCCTTTGGCCTTGTAGAGGGCGAAGTCCTTGGAGATAGCAGGGGAGGGCAGGTCAAATATCCAGGGCCCTTCAAAAGACAAGAACGTCATGGGAAAACTCCTCTCAGAAAGGAATATATGAGAACCAACATATTAAATAGTTTCTTTTTTCTTTTTCACATCACACAGCCCAGTCCTATGCACAGGTGGCCTCAATACAGACCCCCTCCCTCGTTGCCTCAACCATAGTCACAACTCTTTGGTTAGAAGTAGTAGACACTCAACTCCAACCAGCTAAAGCAAAAAGGGAGATAAGCTGGTTTGCATAAACCACCCATGATAAAGCAGGAGCAGAGGTGGTCCTAGGGCTGACTGCAACCCTGGGATCAAACACTTTCAGAACATTCTTTGTCTGCCTATTTCATTCTCTCTCTGCAGTGAGACTGTGTCATGCCGTGGCCCACCAGACCACCAGCCTCTCTACTCAAGCCCAGAGAGGAAACGGAATTTCTCCCCCTGCCTCAGTTCCAAAAGAATCCCAGAAAAAAAAAATCAATAGAAATTTTCTGGGGTTTTCGAGGGCAACCTTTGTGCACATAAAAGACTGTTTGCAGCTACTCAGTTTCTAAGATAAATATTCAATATACTGAAGTAATGAAGCCATTGGGTTTTTCTCTTTCAGCTTTCAAGTTCAAACTACAAATCTTATTATTCCATCTATAAATCTAATAAATTTTTAGGGGATACTTTACAATTTTGGCAATTAAGTGCCTTTAAACAGTCTGAACTGCATTTATAAATGTAATATATACAATTTTCATTTTAAGAACTTCAAATGCTTGACTAACAAGCAAAACTTTCCCAAGTAGCTAAGCAGTTCTTATATATCAAATAAATTAAATTTAAGTATTGTGACCCTTAAGTTCTCTTAAATCTTTGAATACTGTTTACAAACTTAGCCAACTTCTCTAGAACTTTCAACTTTAAAGCTTTGGTCTGAAATCAACCACTTCATTAGACATTTAATTTAGAATCACACAACTAATGACATAATCGAATATGCCAGAATCTCCTAAATATTAAAAATGCTTTACAAACATTACAAATGCTTTCAATATTAAACATATAGGGATTGCTTTGAATTCAACACAAAAATGCTTAAAGTGTGGGTTTTATTTACTTCGCTGATCCGTGGTTAATTTAAATCCTCCCATGTTTGGAAAACACTTAACTGATAAGGGAACCGCTTAACTATTCTCAGAAAATTGGCGCTCCTTCCCACTGGTTGGTATTTCACATTAACCAGAGATTCTATGTCCAGACAAAAGCTCCGAACTAGAACCTTCAGCTTAGTAGTTCTCTCTTTCCTGGCAGACACAATAAGCCTTAAAAATATATATATATAGTCAGTGATTAGTGGATGCTGAGCCCATTTCCTACAAATGTGGTACTTTTAGCTAAACTGAGACTCCTGAGTTGAGTTTAACCTTTTACCCAATTATTTGTAACTTCTTTCACCTGTTTTCACCAGCTTTGCTTCCATGAAGTCTGTAACCTCCCACCTAGAGTGCATCACCACTTGATTGGATTCAGCTAATCTATTTAGTGTTCGATCCTTACCCTGTCTGCCCATGGGTCACAGCTGCTAAGGCCATTTTAACCACAGGAAGAAGAACGCCAGCCAATTTGGTCAGGTGCCCATCCAGTGGACCAGGTGCCCTAAAGATCTGGTCACATACCTTTTATTCATGGGTGCACAGAGAAGGGAGGGGAAGAAGAAGTGACCAAGCCATTGTTTCAAGAACTACAAGCCTGGCCTGTCCCCTCTGCCCTGCTCCCCAGGCCCACTGACTCTTTCCCAATCCATCTTCAACTCTGAAGACAGTGTGACCTTTCTCAAATATAAATCTGGTTGTGCCATGCTCCTCTTTAAAATCTTTTGATGGACATCATCTTCGACAGTGGTAGAAGCATGACTGAAGTCCTTGCATGGCACACAAGATCTCTCCTGATGAGGCCCCCAGACCCCTGGTCAGCCTCATCTCCTAACACTCCTGCCATTTCTTATCCTTTGATCTCTGTGACAGATATCAGCAATGCCTTCAAGTGCTCTAAATAGGCTGTGACCTCTTCTTCCTTTTTTTGTACATGCTAGTCCCTCCACCTGCAACGTCCTTCCCTGCTTGTTTGTTTACTAAACTACTGTTCACACTTGAGAAGTCCGTTCCAAGATGACCTTCCCTCAATGCCTCTCTCCCTTTTAGTTGTGCTGTCTGCTGGGGCTCCCATTACACCTTGGTGACTCTGTTGGCGCACTCATCACGATGTTTCACAATTCCTTGCCAGCATGTACTTGTTAAGTAGACCCTCAGTTCCTTGAAGACAGAAATAAATCTTGTTTTTACTCATACCCCTAGTGCCACAATACCTGGCACATGGGCACTCTCAATAGAACTTCAGTTTTGAGGCCTCTGGAACTAAGACAACTGTGAAATGTGGAATAATTAATGCATATTGTGGTGCACCCTGAAACCTCATGGCTCTGAGAGTGTGTGTGTGTGTGTGAGAGAGAGAGAGAGAGAGAAAGGGAGAGAGAGAGAGAGTGAATTTAGGAACCATAGTTTAATCAGTGAATGACCTCAGAATCAGCAGAAATCTTACAATCCTTAAAGACACATGGCAATGTGGAGGGCATGGAATATTCAAGATCTTTTAAGTCCCTTCTAAATAATGATAATAATAATGACAGCAAACTCTTACTCTGGGCCAGGCATTTCACCATATAGTAATTAATTTACTCCTTATACAAATCCCATGAGACAGGCACTGCTATTTTTTTTTTCCTTTTACAGAGGAGGAATCTAAGGCACAGAGGGTGTATATGAATTACCCATGCCTCTAAAGAGATATAGTTACCTCTTGTTGACACTCAGTGCTCCATCATGAGATAGAACCTGATAACAAAAAGTCAGGAAATGAAGAAGATGGCAGATTAGAAAGAAGGAATGGATGGTGGTGAATTCAGAAGAAGCAGCAGCTACCAAGTGCTGAGACCCTCTCTTCAGGATTCATAAGGAGATGGTCCCTTACATGAGGGGATTTATTGATATCTGCTGTCTGTGGTCTTATCTGAATGAACATATTCATTTTGGTTAGAGCATTCACCCAGTTGCTACTGCAACAGATCCAGATCATAGTATTTGATCAGATCCATCCATTCCAGCCCATGTAGGAGTATATGTCCTCTCATGGGTTTGCGAAAGCATAATTAGCAATCCCAACTATCTCTCACTTAAACAAGAGAATTTATATACATATTATTTTTAATTGAATCAGCTTGTGTAAACTGGAATGTTATTATACCAGCCAAGATCAGATCCATTCTGTGATGCCCTAGGCTGACCATCAGGGTCTTTCCCAGCACCCATCTAGTCTTGCCATTGCTGCAGAGTTACAAATAGTTCTGCATCTCTCCACCTAGGTCAAACTAATAAGGAATGTCAGAGACTGAATGGGCCCACGCTTCCACACTCCAGGAATTCCAACCTGTTTCTATGTCAGAGTCAGTTTTGTAGTTTCTGCAGAAGTGATAGTCTGTCACTCCAACTGATTGCTCTTTCGGTGGTCAGTATGAGCTTGTGACACAATTGATAGCAAGTAAGGTGGGAGCAGTAAAGTCAATCGTAGCTGGACTTATGGCAAGGACTCGTTGGGATTGGTTTCTGCACTTACAACATAAGTTGGCACCATGAGCAGACATAAGAGGCAGGGAATTAAGAGTACAGAAAATAGAGTGAGTGGGAACAATGTCTTCCTGTTTTAATCATTTGTTGGCATATGTCCCCATTGTCTTTTTAGTTTGAGAAACACAGACATTTCCCTGGTTACTGATGCAGGGTAGATGTGTCTCCATAGGTTTTCAGAATGATGAATGCCAGGCTTGTATGTGTATGTGTGTATATATGCATTTGCATTGTGTTTGAAAGAAGCTATGCAGATTTCTATAAGTAATAAATGGTTTAAATTGTTAGCTTTTATTATATTTATTATAATCCTCCCTTCTTAATCTTGGACAGAAGCCTTTATGCTTATTAGTTGTGGGTCTGTTTCTGACACAATGTGGCTTGTAAAAGTTACTGAGTAACCTTGGGCTAGTAACTTACCCTCTTTAGTCCCTCAGCTTCCTCATCTGTAAAGTAAAGATGTCAAGGCAAATCATCTCCATGTTCTCTTCTACCTTTATGGTACAAGAATATGACATGGTCAATAAATACTTGTTCATTTGTTATCAATGCATTCCATTTGCAATACCTTTAACATGCAGAAACTAATTTCTTTAGAAGTGACACCAGGGTAAGAAAGAAAGGGCATATCACATTACTGGTGGGTGGTTGCTGATCTGTTTCTCTGACTGGGATCTAACACTAAATCAATTGGCAGTAAAGGTTCCTGGTCAAGTATAAGGTAATAGGTTAATTTTTCTGCCAAGGAGAGCTAAAGGCATGGCCAAGGGATCTCAGGCACTTTCTCCAATGTGTGAGGTTTATTCACCTTGAATATGCAACATGTCCGTTGGGCAGTGCCCTACTGAACCTCTCCCCAAGGCTTTCCCTAGAATAGGCTAGTGTCCTTCTAGAATTCAATCCTCTTCTGTAGTTCTCTGATGAACTCAGATTCAACATTGACCCACTCATCTCTAAGGATGCTTAGCAAAAACTATAATGGCTTATAAAATGATTCCATAATGTGCTAGCCTCTTTCTTGGCCATCGTGATGTGATTACTTTCTCTTATTAGTGAAGTGTTTCTGATTCTCAGCAAGTCTGATTCCGGGGCAGGAAATAAGAGCACAATCATTCTCTTGGAACACGAGCCACTGCCTTCGTTAGTTTGGCTGCCCTCTCCACTCTGGACTTCTGCTTTATACACTTCTCACAGCTCTGACACCTCTGCTCAATATGTCTTGTCGTTCTTGGCTAATAAAATTGGTCTGATGCCAACTCAAACATTCTCTCAAAACCTTAGTGTCCCATCTCATCATGTCTTCCTTTTATCACTGAATAAAATGCAGTACTGTTCGACCAATTGTGTGGGTATGTTTCTTTGTTCTATCCTACAAATACAAACATAATACTGAGCCATCTTCTCAACTTTGATTTTGCTTCTTCTTATGTTTCTACAGCTAAAGAGGGTTTTAAGAAAGGGATTTTTTTTTTGTTTGAGATGTGTGCCTCTTTATTCCCTTTGAACATTTCCAATCACTAAGATAAGAATTCTTTTCTCTATAAGTCCCTCAAACTGCTTAGGAACCTCATCTTCCACTGTGACGCCAGGTTGTTTACTAAGGGTGTTTCAGTCTGTATCAGCGAGACGAGTTTGGCATCTCTCTGCTTCTGCTTCCCCATTACTCTATGAGCCAGGAAATCTGTATTATTTTGCTCCTTTTGCTGTATTTCCTATTTTTTAAAATTAAAATTTTAATACATAAACTTTTTATATAAATGTCAAATGTTATCTCATGTATAATTTTTTTTTCTGTGTAGGTTTTTCTATTCTTCTCCCTTTTTTGGCCAGCTATCCTCTCCCCTGTTCTACCTACAAGTGTCTCCACCACATCGTTCCCCTCCACCTGACTCCCACATCTCATTTTACCCACATAGCCCATATCCTTTTATATTTCTCCATGTTTGTGCAACCATATACAAAATTGAATATACATAAATAAATATGCAGAAATAGGGGCTATATTAGCACAAACAGAAAATAGATGGCAATTTCTAATTAAGATCATCCAAAGAGAACCTGATAAAGGGATTATTTATAAAAATCCAGGACACAGTACTGAAAAACCACAAGTGTTGGAACTGGAACCCAGGACTATTAACACTCCTAAGGCCAAGCAAAGGAGGGGAGGGAGCAGTTACCAGAACCTGGAAGGGAAGTTGTATAGAAAGGGCTGTCCTGAGAGCAGCTATGACCTCCCTCTCCTGCATAGCCCCAGTCTGCCAGGGCTTCTAATTGGCTGGGTCCGACAGGAAGCCAGAGGCTAAGAGAGTGCATTGGTGTTGTCCACTTCGACCATTCTCCCAGGGCACACTGCAAGCTGGAGAAGCGTGGGAAGAGGACTTGGGGGAGGAGAAATGAAGACAATGAAGACATCTGACTTGGGTTTGTCTGGTTTTTTTTTTTTTTGTCATTTGTTTTATGGTAATGGGATTATGTTATTCATACTTTGCTACATCTTGCATTTCTCCACAATTCTTTATAGATATCCTTCCAAATTACCTGGCCTAGCCAATTGTTTTTAATGTCTGCCTCAGAGTCCACGGTGTGGGAAATTCAAAAATTTGTGCAGTTTTTTGCTGTTTTGAACATTATTGGAAGATGTATGTGTGTGGTGGTGGGGTATGCAAATATATATAAGTATATACATTTGTATACTTATAAGTATATAAATATGTATTTTTGTCTAAGTATATGCTTTTTATTTTGATAGGTTTTGCCAGATTCCTTTCCAAAAGGGCTATAACTTTTCACATTAACAAAGTATGCAAGTACGCTTTCCCCCTCATCCACTGCAGAAGTAGGTGTTATATAGTCTTTTTAATTCTTCCTAGTCTGAGTATAAAGTGATACCTCATTGTCAACCTCATGGGTGTGTCTTTAATTACTGTTGAACTTGAATATGCTTTCTTGTATGTCAGCTATTTGGGGAGCCATCTGGATTTTCTAATACTGGCTTTTAGCTGTTTTCTGGTAGCCCTTTTTTGGGATTATGATCCTTTTTCTGATATTTGGGTCCAATTGATCAGGGACATTTGCACCTCCATTCTCTTCTATAGTGGACATACTTTCCCAGGGACTATACTGTTTGTTAGCCTATGCACTTGTGCTTTCTGTGTATCAGAGTTGGCCTTCTCTCTGCTGCCCATTAGCAAAAGTTGAAGAGTGTATTCTCTTGAAGTCCTACTAAAAACATTTCCCCTTTTGATCAGCTTCTTTATGATGCCTCTGGAAGCAGGAGCTCTAAGGCATGACTTAGTTATAGCTGCTTCTCTCACTAGTATCTTGTAGACTGCAACATGACTTCAATAGCACTTAAGGTATCACTCAATTGACATACATCCTATAGAAACACAGGAAACTCACATTATGTGCCTACCTACTATGTGCCAACTACTGTGTCTCTGTAACCTCATGCATCTTACCCACACCTACAGACAAATCAAGGCACGACAAACACTAATGTGTTCAAAACGCAGATGAGAATCTCATTAAAATGCAAATTCCAATTCAGCATTTGGGTGGGGACCTGAGCTTCTGCATTTCTTAGAAGCTCCCAAGGGTGCAGAGGCTGCTGATTTATTGACCCCCTCAACAAACCCTGTACTTGGAGTAGCAAGGAGGTCAACAACAGGCTTTCTGTAGATTAAGCAGTATACATTAGGGTCATATGGCTAATAAGTAGAAAGCAATAGTTAATCACAATCTGCCTGAGTCCAGTGCTTCCGGAATCAAGATCTATGTTTGAATTCCTGTGTGCTTGTTTTCTCTCCCAAGAAACAGTGACATTGCATTGATGGGATCTGTTTATCTGTCTTTCTTGGAACAGATTCTAAGCTCCTTGAGGAGAGAGACTGTGTTTGCTCATCTCTGTGTGCCTGGTCTCACAGGGCTCCTGGCACATGAATGTTTGCTAAGTAACAAGTGGCAGAGTTGCACCATTAAGCCCCAAAGTGTAAGACCTGGGATAGACCTGCGATCTTCATGTTTGCCTGTGCACATGCCACAGGCAGCAGGAAAGAAGCTTCCAACACTTGGGCCTGGAGCAGAGAGTCACTCGCTGCAGCTCTCCCAATGCCCAGCACTATTTGGCTAAGGGTCCTGCTCTTCACTACCACTCCAACTGGATAAATCACTGAGGAACTAAGCTGTGAGATAATTGATGGCAACCAAGCTGAAGCAGAGGCAAAACTCGTCTTACCTGGGATAATGGAAGGCAAGATAATTGGGAAATACTATCTGGAAGAGCACAGACTGGGCACCCCTCCGTGCCTCCGAGCACCTCGGAGTACAGAGCTGAGCGAAGCAGACAAGGCCTTGCCCTCATGCAGCTCACAGAGAAATCTCCATAGCAAAACCAAGCTCAAGATAACAAAATATTAACACTTATTGAGTGGTCCAGGTCACCCTACACACGTGATTACCTCATTGCATGTGATCTTCACCATGGCTTGATGGGGGTGGGCACCATCTCCACTTGAATTTGAGGACAATGAGGATCAGAGACGCTAAGTCACTTGCATAGGTCACCCAGCAAATAAAGGCCAGAATCAGGATTTAAATCAAGGTCCATCATTTTTGTTTCCACTCAACAAGGATTAATTTAGTGTCTACCATTCTGGGCTTGGTGTGTGTCCAAAGCATGCTGCTTCTGCTACTCATGGCCACCTTTTGCCAATACCCTTGCTTTTTCCCCTTTACTTTTGAATAAAAGTTAAATATCTGATCATGGTTCTATCTACATATTCGAATGAAATAAAAGAAACAAACAAACTAGACACCTCATAACCCGAAACCACTTTTTTTTCCTGAGGAAAAACAACAGATGGTCAGGTTGGTTTATACACAGCTGCATCGTTTTAACTATTTATGGAGTTTAACGTGAGTTTCAAACTCCTTCCTGAAGGGGCAGTATCCATACCTTCTGTGCGGATGTGCACGTGTGTTTGAAAACTTTCTGGAAGCTTTGGAGAAACATTATTTGGTGACAATATAACCCTTACTGAATAAGCGAATAAAGTGCATTGTTCTTTTGACATTAACAAAAGAACCTGACAGGATGAAATCTCTCTGTGCTTCGTGGGAGCATGCATTCATTCTCCCCTTGGCTCGTGCCACATTATCCATTTGCAGCTCTGCCGGGATCTCCCGGTGAGTGTGGGTTGCAAGCAGTAGTGAACGATTAAGTTCCAGTGACAAGGAGCTTAAATCATAATGTCAGCCCTGCGAGGTGCTAAATTTGCAAGTTGAGTTCCCTGAGAATAACCCCCTTTGTCTGGCCCAGTCCTGATGGGGGGATGTGGGGGAGTGGGGGGCGTGGCGCCCGAGCAGGCACCGCAGCCCTCCGGAGCCCTTACAAACTTCTCCCTCTTAGAAGCCCTAGACCAGCCGCTGAGGGAGGATCCTCTGCCCAGGCCACTCTGTGTTCTTCCCTTATCTACCCCAGCATGGCCGGGTAACCGCTGGGATCACGGGAAGGACCTGTGGAAAGAACAGTGACAGCCGGGTGCTTGCTCTTACACTGGCCGTGTTCCATTCAGTAGCCAGAAGCTTTAAAATCGAACATAGCCAGAGACAAGTCAATGCAAGCTGCACCGATTCTCTGGCTGAAGGCAGCTCAGGGGAGGGGAAGATGATGTTTGTGACTAAGGAAGAGGCTATAATCAGCCCGGGAATTATCCAGCTGAGAAAACGATCAGTTTTTAAAGTCACAGATAAATTCTTTCCACATGATCTTTATTTAAGGAAACAGTGTTACTTAGCTGTGACTATCTCATGCAATTATCTTAAAAATAGAATGGGTATTAAACCCTGATAAAGGCAATCTGAAAAGGCGCTAGTGGGTTTTGCTAGTCTCAAGTATATTATTTAAACCAAACACACGTGAAGATGGGAAATAAGAAATATTCTTTACTGTCCCAGAATCTCCATGTTCCAGATTGAAATTGGGAGTTAAAATCTATGTTTACGGGAACTTCCTATGTGATCTAGGCCCCTGATAATTGCTTCTCCTGTTTCCAGATGTACTTTTTAAAATGTGGGACATTTTTTACTAATTCTATCCACCAATCAATTAAGCAATAAAATATTATTGAGCATCTATAATGTTCATGTTGTGGATAATACAGACAAAAAATAGGATACTATCACATCTCCTCTTAAGGAGATTATAGAGTGTTTGGTGGTGGTGTGGGGGGCTGCAAATCTTCCAAACAGATACATAGGAAACCACGGAATTGCTTCTACCTTTGGTTTTGTCTGGGCAATAATTTTACCTTTGACTCATGCTTATGGATTACATGCTTATTAATAACGACAAAAACTGTAACTCTCCACATCTCTAGAAACAGTTTTAAATATGATTTGATTTTTCATTTGGAAATGATGGCAAAATTAAGTTGCCGAAAGATCCCAACAGATTTGTGATAATGGACTAAACCTAGCAAGGTGAACTTTAACAGGAATAAGACATGAGGGTCTGCATTTCAAGGGATCGATGAGTTATGCCAGGCTCTGTGAGGCCAGAGATGGGGTCTATCTAGTTCATCTATGTTCAGTATCTCCAATGCTTTTGACATCGTTGACACTATTAAATATTGTTGCATGAATGAACTTGCTCAGAGTTATGAAGCTAGTGAGTGAGAAGTACTAAGAAGATTTCACAGTGGTTCATTCTGGAGGCAGAGTGAAGGAGCATCTGACACACAAATGGGGAGGGGCTTTAGGTTAAAGGAAGGGCTTTCAGTTCACTTCTCAGTGGTTTTCCATGACCTATTTTGGATTGCAACCCATTACTGGGTAATGAAATTAATTTGATGGTTCAGGACTGGCATTTTCAAAAATGGAAGGGAATATGAGTGTATCCAATATAGAAAAGATAAATATTCTTCCTCTGAACTTTTATTTCCATCATATGAGTATGTATGTGTCTACTTATTTTAGATGTATACTGTGTGGCAATGCAAGTGATAATCCAAAGATTATCTAGAAGGAGATTAGTTGTTTGGTCAGGAAAGGGGGAACAGTTTGGGCAAAGGGAGAAGGCATGAAATGGCTGAACTATGAGGTCTGGCTACGGGATAGGGTGCTTTGGGGATGTGGTGCCTGTGGGATGGGATACCTGTGGGTGAGAGGTGGGAGATAGGCTACAGAACAGGTGGGAGACAGATATGAAGAGTATTTAGCCCTGCTAAGAAATTTGTACTTTATTCTGAAGGAATTTTAAAAAGAATGGGTAAGGGAAAGCTCACAAGGCTTGGCCAGTAGAGTGGGAAAATGGGGAAGAAACATCACAGAAGTCAAGGAAAGGGCAACACATTTCAAGCGGGAGGCCAAGGTTTGGGTCAACAGTGTCAAATACTTCCCAGTGGTCAAGCACAATAATAACAAATACGAAGGTCATTTTTAGCAGTTAAGAGATGAGTGGATCTCAGTTCTTTGCTTTTTCAGCCTTTTTGGCATCAGGATCCTACACCAAGAAAACTTTGCAACCCAGTATGCATATAATATAAAATCAAAACAAAGATTCCACGGAACAGCATTTATTGTTACTATATGCAACGAACCCTCATTTTTTCTGCCCTATTATTTATTCTTTTAAATTCAAGTTGTGATCTACTGAATTGATTTCATACCCAAGTAATGGCTAGTGACCAACAATTTGAAAACTTCATTAGATAACAATGTCTGTTTTGGAATAAATATTGCAACCAGCATAAGTTCTGCTGCACCCAAGGATAGCAGCCTTTTCTGCTTTGTGTATCTATTTTTATGCATTCTATGCACAAGAATTGACTTTGCAAAACCAAGACTATAATACTTGTCTTTTTTCAACGTATGTAAATAAGTGAAAGAATTCTATTCAGTCTTGTCTCAATAAAATCTTCAGACCTTTACTAGAAATGGATTTTAACAACCATTCATACAGGAAATTGTAAAATTGCTATACAAAATTACATCTTTATAAAAACAATACTTTGTCACAAATACTTTGGGAGATTGGGAGGGGACAGGGGAATAGGAGAGCAGAGAGGGTCTAACATGGAAGATAACTTTTTAGTTAATAAAAACAAAAAATGTTCTCCATTTTTCAAAGAAGACTGTGGAGGATTTTCCCCTTTCTTGGAAAGGAATAGATTCAGAGAATACTCCCAAATTGGCTCACCTGGAGTAAGAATCAGAACACATTTAATTAAAATTTTGTGATGCATATGCATGTTTTCTATCTAAAGAGTGGAAATATTTAAAATAAAAACAGCATTTTTAAATAGTTACTTTTCTTCCTATTATAAATTTTGCAAACAAGACAATTACACCTTTTTTTAAGCTGTGACACACTGGGTCATTTTTAAAACCTAAATATTTCACATGTAGAAAATGTTTTAAACAAATACCTATATTTTATTACGTGTACTTGAAATTAAATTTTAGCAAAGAGTACAAGATCAACTTTCTTTTCTTAGCTTTTAATCCTTACAAAAAGATGCTTATCGTCATCCAGTTGTAGAGCTGAAGGGGTATAAACGCTGTACTGATAACTTTGCACTACTTTTATTAGCACTTCAGTAATTATAAAATAGGTTTGTTTTGTCATAAATCATCTTGAAAATTCTAGAGTTTTTAGAAAAGTAAGTTTTCAGTTTTGCCTGCAGGAAAGTTGTTTCCTTATATTCCTCTGAAATATTATAAAATCACATCTTGAAATAAATGAGATGAAATCTAATAGATTAAACACTTAAATCCCACATAACTCTTCACATACAGGATGGAGTAGTCCTGGACTCAATAGATAATTGAATTCTCTTGACTGACTTCTGTGAAATAAAAGGATTAACCAACACTCATCATTTCCTCTGAAAAGCATGCTGCCCAAACACACCCAGCCTGGAGGCTATTCTCCAATGGAGCCATGCTCTTCTGTTTCCATGTGTGGAGCTGTGTGCATACCAAATGTCAGCGGCATTTGCTCCTGACCTATTTATGCCAATTCCACTTGCTATTACTTTTAGAGGGGAATTCCTTTTGTCCATTCCTCGTTTTCATAATGAAAGAATTTGTCCAAGTACCTTCAAAACCTCTTTCCCCTTCCTTACTGTTTTCTGCCCCTTAAGAGGTGGAGTAACATACAATTGGTAAATTTGGGAAGAATAACGTGGTTGGTTGGCTCAGCTTTGCTTTCCTCTCTAGGGGATCAACACACCTGCAACTCTCTCCAGAGCTTCTATCCCTGTGAGGGAAAGCCAGTCCAAGTCCAGTGCTTCTTGGGACTGAGTGGTTATGTCTTCCATAATTCCTAGCTGCACTAGCAAATGGGTTAATAAGCCTTAAGTTGCGTCCTTCAACCTGGCTTCTATCATTATGAAGGTGATATTCGAACCTCAGTATTTGCTCTTTGTTTTATTTTTCACTTGTTTAGAACCTGGGTAGGAAAGAGGGTTGCTATTTATTGGATCCCCTTTTGTAGACCCCAACAATTTTAATTGCATTATCTAATTCAGCATTACTTAAATTGATGAAATATGAGCAGAGTTGTTGTCTTGACTAAGTTAACACTTTGAAAAGACTTGACAAAGATAAGTCATTTAAAAAGGCTGTTGGTTTAAATGTAAGCATGCCAACTGCAAAAATTCATTAAAAATTGTAAAAATCTATAATTATGCGTGTATAGTGTTTCTCCCTTCATTTGAAACAAACTGAAAGTGCGACTCATAAAAGATGTTTTAATGGTGTGCTTTTCACAAGACACACATAGCACTCCAAACAGCATGCCCAAACACAGAGAAAAAGGCTTCAACCTTCATTAAAAAAAAATGAGAATTTGCCTATGTATATGGTTTAATTTAAACAAAATGTTTGAAATATATATACATCATTTTTTATAATGTCCCTCCTTAATCAACTTTTTTTTTTTTAATTTCTTCTGCACCAGATATCTTCTGCTACAACTCTTGGGTTCTAGGGAGTCAAAGAAAAATAAGAAGATGAGCTCCTGCCTTTTTAGCATATATAATAAAGTGAGAGGAGGATCTGGAAGGAATATAGGTCTAATCACTCAGAGAATGAAGTTGATCTGGTGAGAATTCTGCCTCTGAGGGAAGGACAAAACTCCTTCCCATCAGCCCATCTTATACACCAGGCCTGCTCTTCCAGCTCAGTAATGGTGATCTATTTTCACGTTCGTGTCCCTGCCCTTCTGCCCCCTTGTGGAGAGACTTGGTTAGTTTAAGTGTCACTGCTACCTGACCCTTAACTCCCCCTTCCCTTCCCACAGAGGAAAAGCAGCTCATGGGATTAGTGGATGGGAAGGATCTGGCATCCGTGTATCCACATTTGGGGCTGGGTGGAGTTAACCTATCAAAAGGCTGCAAGCAGTGGAGATTCACTCCTGTTGTTCCTTGTCCACCCTGGACCAATAGGAAGCAGCGATCCTGGATATTTATGACTACTCTTCAGGCTAAGACTCTACGCTGAGTGGACCTTCTTGAGGTCCACAGTTGAAAAATAGGTGTGTTACCAAGCCTGGTGGCTGCAGATATGAAATGGTATTTTCCAATCAGTGCTACCAATATTTTTCAAAAAATCTTCTTTACTTGATATCTGTAATTTACTGATGAATTTCTTTTGGGCCTGGGAGAGGAAGAAAATATATTATTTCTAGCATTCTCAGATCCCAACAGTGCCCCCCCCCCCCCCAACAATGCACACATTCCCCTTTCCCAGAATCCTTAAAACACTGCTTTGCTTAGATCTGTCACTCAGTACTTGTGGGTGTAGCATGTCTTTCCAACAAAACTTATCTGTTTTGTAAAGTAGTTCACTAGACTGGAAGTCAAGAGACCTAAGTTCTAGAATGAGCTTTTTCACTAATCTGTTGTTGGGTTTTGTGCAAGGCACTTCTGCTCTCTGGACCTCAGCTTTCATCTGTAAGATGAAGGGCTGTATTTGGTGATTGTGAGGGCCCCTCCAGCTCTGACATTCTGGGAAGCATTCCTTCAGGGTCAAAGTCTCAGGGTCTTTCAAGATGGCAGCCCAAGAGATCATGGAGAAATTATTCTGAATGCACATGATTATGTGACAGGAATAGAGGAGAAGTCTTCAGGGAGAATGTACATTTTAGCAAAGATTGTTGGGAAATAATGTCCCAACCTGTTATCTAATCAGGAGTGACTTGACGGGTGCAGATTTGGATGCAGACGAGAATGCTTCTCTGGGAACTCAGGCGAGAGGTATTTTGAGAAAGAGTGGATTTCATTGAGCTCCTTTCTGCTTTTCAGGTCCAGGTTTACCAAATAACCACTCTAGTCATGCATTCATTTAATATACTTTTACTGGGCACCTCCCTGGTGCCAGCATGTTTCTAGGAATTAGATGGCAACTGTGGACAAGACAGAGTCTGCACCCTCAAGAAATTTACACTCTAGAAAGAGGAGGATAGTATTCCCAGCAGGGGAGAGAGCAGGACAGAGCCTCTCAAGCAGAAACAGGAGTGGCTGAGATTTCACAAATGAAGGGGAGGGACTAGGAAATAAGGGCAGAGCGTTAGGCAGAACGCTGCCTGGTGGGACTTTCTGGACAGCATGGGAAGTTTGTATTTTAAGTGTAATGGGTCAGCACTGGAGGATTTTTAGCATGGGAGTGTTACCATCTAGTTTACCCCTATCTCACCCAGGCTGCTGGGTGAAAGAGGCAAGCATGAAAGCAGAGTCAAAAGAGAAGTGGCTGCTGCAAGTCTGTGCAAAACACAATGGCCTATTAAACTGTGGTTTAGGCAAATTCCTTGATCAGAAGTGTCAGATTCAGGAAACATTCTGCAGTGACACCTTACAGGACCTACTCTTGGATTTTATTTTTATTTTATTTGCAAATTTGTAAACCAAAGACTGCATAAACAGAATAAGCAGACAAATAGGCTTGTGAGTCTGGTTCAGAAGGAACTATAACCCTTGTGTGTAGATTGAAGAAAACCAAAGTAAAATCTGTGGTTATTAATACCAAAGTAGATCTAAGAGTAATCCAAAGGCCGATGATTGTTCCTAGTGGTTTGAGTACACCTGTGCCTCAGTTTCCTCATCTGTAAAATAAAGATAATAATAGAACCTACCACACAAGGTTGTCATAAGGATTAATACAGGTAAAGGGTTTAGAACAATGCCTGGCATGCCATGAGCATCATACAAACCTTAGCTGTTAGTTACTGTGATTGCGATTATTGTCGTTATCATTGTCATCAGCATTATCACTGATCAAAAGCCAAGGGGAAGTCAGCCTTAGATAGCATCATAAACCAGACACTGTTCCAGAGTGAGCAAGAGTCACAGTCTGGATTACTCTGAACACGATTGAAGCAGAGGTTTATAGGAACAGTATTGGTGTACCTGTACCTGTGCTGAAGCCCTTTCCTTCCAGAAATACACAGCTCAGCAGCCAGAGATCCCCCCTGACACACACACACACACACACACACACACACACAGAAAACCAAACAGGCAAGCAAGTTCTCAAGTGGCCAGAGAAATTCCTTAGCCTGTAAACATCCATTTTGATTAAGAAAATAAAATTATTCAGAATATTAATAATACAGTTTATCAAGTGCCTAAAATATACAACCTACATAAGAAACTCTGCATACATTATGTCACTTAATCTAATTTGATTCAAGCAAATACCCAAGAGGATAGTGTTAGAGATGAAGAAGTCAGGCTCAGAGAAGTTAAGTAACTTCCCAAGATTACATGCTAGTAAGAGAATGACACACTTTTGTCTATTTCAAAATCCGTACTTGGTAGATGGAGTTGGGAAAGAATAGGAATTGCAAACAGAGAGAACCAGGAAACTCATTCCTGGGTTATCAGAAACAGAAAGCCTTCTCTGTATTCCTTGAAATGAGTAAAGATTGAGGATATGAAATATGCTGCTGACTCAGCGCCTCACTGGTGGGAAGCAGATGCCATAAACCTTGGGCAGAAACCTCTGATTTTTATTCCTCTCCCTCATAGCTGCCCTCCTCACCCTTCCTTCCTTCTCCTGCCCACTTGGCAAACGACAAGCACAAAGAAAATAAACCATCCAACCACACACTCCACACATGTACGCACCCTTAGCTGTCACAGCAATGCCCATTTGACAGGTGGAGGTGTCACCCTGGGCAGTAGGGGAGTGGTGGGAAGGGATGAGTGTTAGTGAGACTCTTCCACGAATCACCTTCCACAATCACCTGCCTCAATGCTTCACCACTCCTCAGTAGATACCTTCACAAAGAGCTTCTACTGAAGTATAGTTATGGGCCTAAAGGAGCTAGAGGTTTGTTCACCTTTGTGTCTAAGCAACGTTTGTCTGAAACTCAAGCTAGAGGGCAAAATCAGTATCTTTCACTTCCTTGGAATGACTAGAAGGGAGAACTGGAAGACAGTAATTTGAAGACCCAGGAGCCTTTGCTTTGCTCCCTGAAATCCTTGGGCATGAGCTAGAAACATGTCAGTAGATCATGGTGAGTGTCCTCATGAGCTGGTCCTTTGGGCCCCTCCACTCCACTGGGGCTTGAGCAGGACAAATTCAATCTCCATTTGCCCAGATACGATATTTGGGGAATATCATACATCCTCTCACATCCTCCCTGTTCTTTCTCAGCTGTCAACTGAAGTAGAAACAAACTCCTTTAGTGGCTATCTCATCCCTGTTCTCCATTCCTCTTAAGCCTCTTCTATCCAAAGTGTCATCCTGGGCACCACCTAGGAGCTTTAGATGAATACAGAATCTTGGGCTCTACCCAGGACCTACTGAGTCAGAATCTTCATTTTGATAAGATCCCAAGATGGCACATTAAAGTTCAAGAAACACTGCCTTAGATCATTAGGGCTAAACTGGGGACTTTGAGGGTGGGCAAATTTCCAGTAATAGGAGGGGGAATGAATGTGAAAGTTCTTTATCAATTGTAGACTACAAATTATTAGTTGGTTAACTATGACTGATCCACTGATTATCAACAAAAATACTGTGTACTTAAATAGAACAGAAAGGCTTATACATACTGGTACTCTAGAGGTGATTTGAAACATTGGACCCAGTCTACAATTTACCCAGTAGAACTGAAGGTCATCTCCTTTTCTCTCCCTTCAGGAAATCAGCCAGAGCATTTTATATCATAACACCAAAACTTTTAACTGTCCATTCTTATATGGTTCCTGAAATACTTACCAATGATCATCAAAGGGCACAATGCACGTTGGTAGTTTTTGGAGTCCTTATCATGTAACAAAGCGAGTCTAACCAAATAGGGCATAGAGCAAGGTTCTATAATTTCCCCAGATCGGTGTGTGTTTTATGATGAGAGTGTGTACAGTGAAGGAGGAAATGAGTCTAGGTGTGGGGGAGGGTGGGAAGGATAGGGGAGGGCCTTGTCTTTCTCTACAGATATAGATGGGATGATGTTAATGCAGGCAAGCATTTTGCGGTTTATAAAACACTTGTACATACTTGATCTCATCCGACTTGTTCAGAAACCTTATGACAGATATTTGTACTATTAGCATCATTTTACAGGTGAAGTAAATTAGATTCTGAGAAGTGAATAGACTTGCCTCAAGTCACAAAATTAGTAAGCAGTGAGACCAGTGTCTATACCCATGCTGACAAAGTGAGTGTTTTATACTGTATAGCAAAGAAAAGGAAGGAGTGACAGGGGAGAGAAAAAAAGAGGAAGGAAGGGAGGAAGGAGGGAGGGATGGAGAGAGGAAGGGAGGAAGATACAAGAAAACTGCTATTATTTAACTGCAATTTTCCAGCATTTTGACTACACATTTGTACTCTTTTTAATTGATCTTTTATGACTTGGCCCTACTTCTTGCCATTGTTTAGACATAAAAAAGTCCTTTAGTAATTCTAATTACTAATAAATTACATAAAAGAAGGAATAGAGATTTCAAATAGTTTGATGAAGTATGTAAGTTTTAACTAAACCTATGACACACATAGAATCAAAGCATGTTTTCTAGCATATCATTTCTGCTACAGCTTATAAATTTAATCAGTATTAGGTTGGTTGTCCCAAAACGTTAATTGCATTTTATTTTAACTCATTTCAAGGTAAAGGTCTTCAGTGTGGAAATTCAGGATTTGGCAGCAAGGTCAGGGTAATATGTGAGGAGGTATTTAGATGCCACTTGTTTGTTGTTGCATTATTAGGGTGGTTACTGTTGTTAAATCTTCAGCTGATAAGGAGAGTCAAAATCCCAAAACAATAGAATGTTTAAACTGAAGAAGACGGCAATGTGACTTGCTTCAACCATGGCATTTCATGAACAAGTACGTTTTGGCCCATAGAGGGGTTAGCGATTTCCCCATCATTCCACAATTGCTTAATACTTGGCCAAGGTGTCTAGATTGTATAATAAGAAAATTGATATTTTAAACAAGCTAAGGACTTCTCTTTATTGTTTGACAATGAGCATACTCACTCCAGCCTCTCACTATGAAACCAGAGATTTTTCTTTTTTTCTTACTGATAAGGTCAAAAAGATTTTACACCACCATGCTGTATTTATCCTTTCAATAGACAATAGCCATTGAAGCTCATTGGTTTCTGCATTTTTTCATCTTTTCTCAAACAGTTTAATTTCACAAGGCTAAGGAAAGACTTTTGCCCATTCCTGAGATACTTTCATATCCTATTCTACCAGCCTTTGAATGGAGTTTGATGATCATATTTTGTCCCCAGCACCTGGCAAAAGGCTTGGCATTGTATTAATCCCTAAAAGTAAATCATTTATTTGATCTTTGTAGTCTTATGAGTGACCATGTCCTCATTTTACTGAGGAGAAAACTGAGGTTCCTCATGGTGAAGTCACTTGCCCAAAATAAGAGCCAGAAAACAGTGGAGACCTGATGGAAACTGAAATTTGTGTTTCTCGGGACCCAGTGGCTTCCCTGTGCTCTGGAGGACTGCAATAATTGCTCCTTGATGAATTAAATGAAGAATCAAATGGATGAAAGAATGTGCGTCTTTACCCCACGGTCTGGATGTTACACCACTCTGGCACAGCAGTCAAGAAAAAAACAAAGAATCTACACCAGTTTGATATCTCAGTTGCTTGCTAGAATCACCTGGAAGGAAACAAAACTGCCAGAGGAGATCACCGTGAGAGATTCTGATGGAGAGTGACAAGAGGAGCTTTGCTTTCCTAACTCCTGCAGTATCAAAAAGAGCAGGGCCTCTCTCTCCTGCTCAGAGCCACCGGGGCAAGTGGCTGTTTGCCAAGCTGCTATAAATCTTTTTGTTTAATTTAACCCTCTCTCTGGCCTCGCCCTTGGGATTGCTGCACAAACAAGGAAACCAAGAGGAGCCCTCTGTGATTATCACCACCAGAAGGAATTCAGAGGATGCAACAGAAGCAGCAACTGTAGCAGTGGGGGGCAGAGGAAAGCTTATTTCCGGATTCAGCAAGGGTCTTTATAAATAATTGAGAATAAGAAGCAGGTTAAACTGAAAATAAATGTAGCATACAAAATTATCAGTGTTACTCTTCGAGGGAAATGTTTAAATACAGTCAGATTCTTTGGAACGTAACCAGAGGGCTCGTGTTGCCTCTGAAGCTATTCACAATAAATGGCTTCTGTGACTCCAACGTGCCAATTAAACAGTTTGTCTGTGCCTCAACCTTAAATTGTCAGACATCTCAGTTGTAAATCTGCATACTAGGATGGAAAAAAGTTGTTTCTTAGCTGCACCCTCCCTCCCCCCACCCACCGAGTTTACTCTTTGCTTAACACGAAATGTAAATATGTCATTGTGATGACTGGAAGTCAAATGAAAGATGCCAATTGGAACAAACATATCCAAGTCCCAGATTAATTAATGCTTGAAATATTCTAATTTACTGCCCATGTTTTTTAGAGCAGAAGAGGCACAGGGACTCAAGATCACTGCAGCTGTAGTTTCTTTGGAACTTAGGAAGGAGAGATCTAGAAACCCAGTGCAGTCTCCTTTGTCAAGGCTGGGTTTACAGAAACTGCCTTGTCTTAGGAGTAGATGGGTGTCTCTCAAGTGGCATCATGTCAAATTCCGTAGCCACTTGACCTAACTTAATCATGCAAAGATCAAGAATCATATTTAAACATTTTGTACAAAGCTATCATGGTTTCTATTTATCAATTTTTGGGTGTAGCTGTGAGAAAAATATATGGCTACCAACTAGCTGAATAACATTGGCAGACTTTATGGGCCATCCATTTGTAACTTAACTATAAAACACTCGGAAAAGCTCTCTAGAGTTCAGAGTACTTTATTCTGTGCTGTGGGAGATGGGCATTCTCCCAATGAGTGGAAAATTGAATAATTTCCACCAAACCGTCTAAGTGTGACAGGTGTAGTGAATACTGAAAAATAATAAGCTGAGAGGGTTTTAGCACAGTTTCCCATCTATAATACTCGACTGAATCTCAAGCTTTCAGGCAATCCTGCTCCTGTCTATAAAGTAAAGACCCAGTTTGGGACAGGCATGAGAAAAGGCTAGTCCAATCTTGACCTGTCTCATAATTTAATTCAGGATTCTAAAATCATTCTCAAGGTGGGCTCCTATCTGCTCAGGAAATTCATGAAATGCATGAAATCGGTGAGCTGCACCAAACAATACCACTTGCACAATTCTCTTTATTTAAGTACACTTTTATTTTGGAAAACCTGTTGATTCACAGTTCATCTTGCATTAATGTCCATTAATGTCATTTTCTGTACCAGGACCATATTCAGGATACCTCATTGCATTTATTGAACACGTCTCCTTAGACACCTTGGATCTGTGACAGCTTCTCAGTTTTTCATTGTTTACATGACCCTGAGAGTTTTGGGGAGTACTGATCATGTACTTTGCAAAACATCCCTTAACTTAGGTTGTTTCTCTTTTCATGATTAGAATGGAATTATGGGTGTTCAGAAACAACATACAGAGGTGAAGTGTCCTTCTCATCAGATCATATCGGGGACACATGAAGGAAACCCACATGGCTTTTCACTGGTGATATTAACCTTGATCACTTGGCTAAGTTGATGACAGTTTTCTCCACTGTAAAGTTAGAATCTTCCCCTTTATCTCCATTCTTTGAAGCAAATCTCTCAGTCCAGCCCTTACCTAAGGGAGGAGAGCGTGGAGACTAAGCTCCATGTCCTGGAGTGGGGATTATTTGTGTCTATTATTATTAACATTCTTCAGTAAAGAAGTTTTGCCTTTTCTCCCTCATTTATTTATTTATTCAACCATTTATTTATTTCACTATAGACTCATGAATATTCATTTTATACATTGGGTTTTAATCCTATACTACACTATTTTGTTTCTCAAATTGTTTCATCTTTAACTATTAGATGTTTCAGTTGGATCCTGTATCCCTTTGTCATGACCCCGTGCCTTAATTTTTTGAGTACTTCCTTACTTTTTGATACAAGATGCTCCAGGCTCATCTTGTATTTGCCCTGCCTCAGCCCTAGAATCAACCATTTCTCCAAGGAGCCCTGGTTCTTTTTATTGCAGAATGACTACTTAGAACTAAGATCTGGTGCTAGGTGTGCTCATTGCTATTGGGATGTCATTGCTTCTAGACCCCCTCAGTTAATTTTATGGGTGTATACTAAGACTTGTGTATACACATATCTATAATTGATCCTGTATCTACTCATCTGTATATATATTTACTTAAAATGAGTCCATACTGATACCTTAGACTCCAATCCAGTACTACATGGCTCATTCTGACTTTCCCTTCTTCCTTATCTATAACTTTCCTCTCAGACAGTGAGAAAATTGGCTCCTACCATCCATCACCCATTGACTTATTTGTTGAACTCCAGTGATACATGTAAAGCAGTTTCAAAATTGCTAACCCATACCCCTAGGAAAAACGAGTTTACCAACTAGAAACCAATATGTATCCTTAGACTTTCTGGTCGAAACACTTTTCCAGAATTATCTAGGTCAACTCCTCCCCACGCCCCATCACTCCCTCTTCAGTGAGGTTATGTCATGCATTTGTAATTCAGCAAGATTCATATGTCACAGTCTACATTCCATCCCGGTTGTGGGTTTTTTAAAATTTGCCTACATCAGAGTTCACTCTTAATGATGTTCAGTTTTATTAGTTTTGAGAACACCCCCTTACCTCCTCCTTTTTAAAACAGAACCAAGCTTTTAAATTGAGCCAGTGCTGTAGGGATGGGTTTTGAGGATAATCCATTCCTGTTGGAGGTCCATCCCCACCATCCTTAATACCAAGGATCACTTGTAATGACTCCACCTCTAGTTCAGGAGTGCAGTGAAAATACAAGTTCACCTTAGTATACCACCCCAGAGGGAGGTATACACTAAACTGTAAACACTAAACAAAAATTAGAGGCTGACAGTGGGCATCCCAAAAGAACACTTTATTACTTACTGCATAAGAACCATATGTCGAAGCAAGGGGCACAGAGCACAAAGGAAGGGACTGGGCAAATTTTCACTTTTATGTTTATCAACCCAGTACACCAGGTTGTTGTACATGAATGGACTCTCTGTAAAGCATCTCCAAGTGCTTTGCTTGCTCACCCTCTCCCACAGTCAGCCCTGTCCCTTTTATAATATCTTGCACTGTTTCTTGTCCATTTTTTTCACTCTGCTGTTCCATACCTCTGCCTTAAGGACCCTTAATCACCTCTTCTCTCAAGATCCTATTCAGACAACACCTCTTCCATGAAGCCTTCTTCATTGTGATAGTTGATAAGTATTTATTGAAAACTCACTTTGGCAGTTGGTGATATGCTTGCTTGGAGATACAAAGATGTATGAGTTATGTTCCTGCCTCCGAGCCCTGTACTCTAGAGGACAAGCAAAGACATATACCCAGGAAATCTAAGGGGGACTTGTCTAGAAAGAAGAATAGAGGGCATACTAAGCTAGGAGCAGAGAGTGAGCAATGGGTGGGATGTAGATCCATGTCAGGAATTGGAGAGAATGAGAAGTGGAAGAGGTTTACCAACTGTACTGGACATTCTATAGGGATGTAGGGGTAGCGGATTGACTAAAGTCTTCATACCAGGCTGAAATGTCTGGATATTTTCTGTAGTCAGTGGAGAGAGATTAAAGGTTGTTAAACATAGAAATATCAAAGTAAAACTGACTTTTAAAAGAGAACAATCAGGCAACACATTATATTAATCTTGTCAAATAGAATATAAACTTCTTGATGGAATGGTTTTGGATTTCTGTTTTTTTCTTTTTAAACCCTACCCACTATATATTGAATTCTGGCCAAATGCTGATTTGCTGAATTAATGAATATTGAAATTCAATAATAATAATAACTATTTTTTTTATCATTTCTGACATATGTCTGGCACTTATTGTGCGCCACATACTGTACTAAACAGCACTAGACATGGGCACCGCCATGGAGCAAGCAGCTGTGAAGCAAGAAGACATGTCCTGTCGGAGCCCACACGAACTCCCCGAATGCTACACTGCCACATGCCCACCTTCTCACTCATCCTCTCCGTACCAGGACCTGGGAATTCTCTGCCCAAATGTTCTAAGTCCATCTCCAGGGTCAGCCTGGGCCTCTTTCCTAGAACATTCTCCCAAGACTGAGGGGCAGCCAAGGGAAGGCTATTTGTTAGGTGATGATGGGGACTAGACAGGCAAAGGGCAGCAAGCAGGCAAGCTGGGGAGGGAGGTTCCATAAATACTCTTGCCCTGAGCCCCACAGATATTAGGAACAGATCCGGTGCTAAGTGCTTGAGTTATCTCATTCATTCCTTGAAACAATCCTGTGAGGTGTCCACAATATACCAAGAAGCCATAGGGCACAGAGATGTTTGGTAGATTGTCTAAAGGAACCAGCATGTAAATAGTGGAAGACAGGATACAAGTCCAGATTTACTCAGCTCTGGACTTCGGGCTTTTCACCACTACACTACTCTACCATGTGCTGTCTCCTTCAGGGCCCCCAGGTAGTATGACACCTTCCACCTTGCTGTCGGTGAATGTGCATCCTGGAGCTGGGGACTGCCGAGCCAGCATGGCTGTATGAGGTAGCCCTGGCTGTTAAAAGAAAAAGATTGCTCACCACTCCCAAGTATATACCCAAGAGAAATGAAAGCCTATGTCCGCACAAAATCTTGTTCACAAATACTGATAGCAGCGTTATACGTAAGAGCCAAAAGTTGGAAACAACCCAAGTGTCCACCAACCGACAAATGGATAGTAAAATGTGGCATAACCATACAGTGGAATATTATTCAGCCATAGAAAGGAATGGAGTACTGATACATGCTGTTACATGGATGAACCTTGAAAGCATTGTGTGATGTGAAAGAAGCCACTCACAAAAACACATATTACATGATCCATTATATGAAATATCCAGAATGGTAAAACCTACAGAGACAGAAAGTTGATTAGCAGTTGTTTACAGCAGGGGAGGTTGGGGGTTGGGGCAAAGCTAAAGGGTACAATATTTAGTTCTAGAGATTATGAAAATGCTCTAAAATTGACTGTGGTGATGGGTGCACATATCTGTGAATATACTAACATCCAAGCGTACACTTCAAATGGATTAGGTGTATGGTGTGTGATTTATATCTCAGTAAAACTGTTAAAAAAAAAGAGAGAGAGAGAAACAGAAAAACAGTTTAAGAGATATTTAGCAGATGAATTCTAAAGGTTCAGTCATTTGGGCTGGGTTTTACTTGTTTGTTTTATTCTAAAGAGCTTCACTTATAAATGTTCCATTTCAAGTTCAATTAATTTGTTGTCTTGTTTATTTCAAATGGAAACAAATCTACAGTTACAATTTTTGAAAAATTGCACATTCACAGCATTCTACTTGTTCATTGTACTTAACCTTGTTTCTCACCTGCTACCATGACCCTTTTCTCCCTTGGGATTTGTCCTCTGCTGGCAAAGTGGGCTCCTAAATTTGCAGCAACTGTGGTCCTCAATTCTCATGTGCACATGCATGTACTCGAGAATCCATGTGTCTTTCAATCATGAGGTTTAAAATGGGTAAATTCCCTCTTTGGGAAATGGCAGGTAAGCCTCTCCAGGTGGGAGGGCACGACATCTCAGCCACGTGCCGCCTCAGCCCCCCTTCCCTCCTCCACAAAGGAGTATTTTAATAGAAGGTTAATGGAGGGCACACAGAACAAAAAGAAAACCCTGTCATCGTTATTCCATGTTTTACTGTAATAGAGGTCAGCTCTCTGGGATTCTTCGTAGTATCCACCTTTAAAATGAATTATTTAGCCTATGAAAACAAAACTAGTTTATTTATGATGACAGAGAAGCTGTAAATGTGCTCCTGATCTGTGCATTGACTAATTAGATTAATTAAGCCAGCATGCATTTTGGAACAGGCAGGCAGGTGGCAAATAACATTTCCATTGATTTATATGATATATTCCATCAAACTTATACTTGATAAATAATATCACATTCATTCCATTAAGATATCAAAGTGGAAGAAGAAAGCAGTGTATTCTTGGCTCTGCGCTCTCACCAAAAGAGCAACTGCTGAGGTTAATATACAGTATATAATTTAAGCTGCTCAAAATAGCGAAGGAAAACCAGAAAAGCCAAATCTCAAACTCAAGTTAGTCTCATCAGTCCCTTTCGCTAGGCAGAGGTGATTCTTTGCCATGGCAGGGGAATTGAATTTTAGAGAGATGAGATTTGACTCTTAACTAAGCCTTGGTGCTTGCTACCAAATATTGCTAGAAGCTGCCATACCATGGTCCTTTACTACTTTCTGTGGACATTTCTGATAAATGAGTATGAAATTGGCTGAGTACAAGCTTTGTCTTTCTGTGGTCTTCAAACTTCAACATGCATAGGAATCACTAGAAGTGCTTGTACCAGTGCAGATATCTGGGTGCTGCTTCCAGAGATTCTGATTCAATAGCTTTGGATGGAGCTCCGTAATCTGCATTTTTTAAAACCAAAACCTAGGATATCAATATTATGCCATACTAATCTGCTTACATACCAAGAACTGAATGCTGTGATTTGATCTTTTGTCTTTCAGGATTCCAGTTTCTCTGAATATACATTAGACTTCTTCTCTGATAGTGGTCAGTATTTCTCAAAGATTGGTCAAAGGACCACTGCATTAGAATTTCTTAGGGAGCACTATGAAAATGGAGATTTGTGGGCTTCCCTCAAAAACTACTGAATCCAAAAAATTTACAAATATAATACAAGAGAATCTGCATTTTAACAAACCATCCAGGTAAGAACCACTGCTTTGGAGCAAGAAATGTTTGATATAGGTGTAACAGAAAATGGCAGAGTCTCCTCTCTATCCTTCTGTAGCCATGATTTTGCTTAGAAGGCAAAGTTGTACATCTTCTCTTTGCCTACGGCAGTAACCTCTGGAAAAAATGATGTAAGGCCTGATCACAAGGCAGTGCTGGATGGTCTGCTCTCCAGCACCAGCTTTTGGCCTTCCAATCCTTTGTGGTTTGTGCCTTAAGAGGCTCTGCAAAATTAACACTATCTTGTTGCAGGCTGTCCCTGTTGTCTCTGGGAGGCTGGGAAGCAAGGGGTTAAAAAAGGAAGCCCCCTGAGCTGCTGCTGCTGGGGTATAATGGTGTGTCACACAGGTGTCATGGCAATAACTAATGGCAGAAATTGATTTGTGAGACAGATCCCCATCAAAAAGTGACAGCCCCTCCTTCCCCCAGCCCAGGAACAGATAATAACCCTTCCTTTTACAGCAGAATGTCGGGCAAAACAGTGAAAGAGAAGCCATCAGAATAGAGAGCATCAGAGCCTTGCAGCAGCAGGGGCAGCCTGCATTTTACAAAGCGTCTTAGCCAAAGCCTCCACAAAGTCATTTGGCAATGTCTGAATTTAAGCCTTAAACAACCAGGTACACAGGGATAGAGAAAAATCTGAAAATCCTAACGCGAATTCTAAGATGCTATAATTTCATTCCAGACTGCATTGGACAAAGTTGAGTGGGTTGTAAAAGGAGATCTTTGGAACCTGGGAGAAGAGGATTTTGCACAAAACAGAACCGAGGGCCTTCTCTTAATCACGCTGGCTACAATCATCACCTGTTCCACAGCAAGAAGGAACTAGAAACCGATTTCAGAGCCTCTTTTACAGCTTTCATCATTTTGCAACAATTTCTTTTGCTTGTTACTGTATATTGTTTCTCCTTCCATAGTGTAGATTCAGGTCATTCTCTGTACATCCTCTGGTTCTCTTCATCATGTTCCCATATAAAGAACTTGCCAGGTATTGATGCATATAGAGATCTGTTCTGGTTTGCTAATGCTGCCATTATGAAAACACCAGAAGTGGATTGGCTTTTATAAAGGGGGTTTCTTTGGTTACACAGTTACAGTCTTAAGACCATAAAGTGTCTAAGGTAATGCATCAACAATCGGGTACCTTCACTGGAGGATGGCCATTGGCTGTTGGTCCAGAACACCTCTGTTAGCTCGGAAGGCACGTGGCTGGTGTCTGCTGGCTCTTAGGTTGCATTTCAAAATGGCATTCTCCAAAATGTTGCTCTTGGGGTGTTTTGTCCTCTCTTAGCTGCAGCTGCTCTTCAAAATGTAACTCTCAGCTGCTCTGAGCTCCTTCTGTTTGTCAGCTCATTTATATGGCTCCAATGATTTAATTCAGACCCACCCTGAATGGGTGGGGTAACATCTCCATGGAAATCATCCAATCAATGGTCTTGTCCACAGCTGATTGAATCACATCTCCATGGAAACACTCAAAGGATTCCAATCTAATCAACACCAATACTTCTGCCCCCACAAGATTGCATCAAATCATATGGCTTTTTTCTGGGGGACATAATACATTCAAACCGGCACAAGACCTTAGATGAGTACTTCCTCCTCCCCCAAAAGAGAGAAGTACTTGGTTCCCAGTGTGGACGAAACCGTGTAAACAATGTCCCTCTGGAGCTTCTTTCTGAATGCTGAGTTATATCTTTGCCTAGTGAAAAGTGTAATGACCTCACAACCCTGTGAAAATATATCCTTGCACAATTAAAATGCTTCACCTCATGAAGCATTGTTGGTAAGATATTCTCTATTAAGCTATAAGTTCAAGGTATACACAATTAAGTAGTTTTCCATTATAAACAGCACCATCATGACAGTGGCTTTCTTCACTTTGGACCCATCCTGCAGCACCAAGAAGCAAACTGAACCAGTTGCAAGCCCAGACAGGTTTTGTCGTCAAAGTCACATGACTTTTTCCTATCTTCTGAAATCCTAGTGTCACTTAAGTTTCTATCCCCTTATGAACATATGTAAGCTTTAGTTCTTATTGAATGCTCTGCCTGTTTCCAAAAAGCTCTTAAGTCTCTTATAAGACCTGCAAAAGATAGGTTTATTAAAAATAAAAAGAAAATGTCAACTATATCTATATTAAGTGCATTGATAATCCAAAGGACACTCATGTTACTATGACTGACAGTTAAATTTGGTCTAAATTTCCTAAAAGCCAAGGTAAACATGGAAATAAGGTGTGTTACCTAAATCATATCATCCAAAGAAGAATATCTACCTGTTCTTTATGGGGTAAGGCTATTTTTAACCAGATTTATTGAGGTGTTATTTACATACAACAAATTCATTTATTTAAAATGTACATTTTGATGAGTTTTGACAAATACATGTAATCATCACCACAGACCATAGAAAAATTTCATCATCCCCAAAAGACCCCCTCCTGCCCCTTTGCCATCAATCTCCTCCCATCATCCTCAGCCTCTGGCAGCCACTCTGCTTTCCCTAACTAGGGTTTTGTATTTTCTATATAAATATTAAAAAATTATATTTATCTATAATTTCTTATAAATGGAATCATACAATATATAGACTTTGTGTCTGGCTTCTTTCCCTTAATACAATGCTTGTGAGATTCAACCATGCTGTTGGGTGTTACTGAAGTTCATTCCTTTTTATTGCTGAGTAGTATTTCATTGTGTGGATAAATCAGAATTTGTTTATCCATTTATTAGTTGATGAGCATTTGAAGTGTTCCCATTTGGGGGCTATTATCAATAAAGCCACTACATATTTTCATATACCAGCATTTGTGTGGACACGTTTTCATTTCTCTTGGGTAAATAAATACCCAAGAGTAGATCCACAGCTTTGCTTTGCTCAGTATTTTTTGTTTTTTATTTGAGCTATTCTAGGGAGTGGGTAGTGGTATCTCTTTGTGGTTTGAATATGCATTTCCCCAACGACCAATGATGTTGAGTATCTTTCCATATACTTACTTATCATTCATATATCTTTGCTAAAGTCTGCTTAAATTTTGCCCTTTTTTCTAAAAAAGAATAAGGTTGTTTTATTTTTCAGTTGTTTTATATATAAATTTGTTCTACCTTCTGTATAAATTCTGGATTCAAGTTCTTTAACAGATATGTGTTTAGTAAATATTTCCTTCCAGTCTGTGGCTTGCCTTTTTATTTCCTTAACAGTGTCTTTTGGAGAATGTAGGTTTTTAATTTTGATGAAGTCCAATTTATCAGTTTTTCTTTTACAGTTCATGCATTTAGTGTCCTATAAAAGTAACTTTGCTTAAACCAAGGTCAAAAAAAATTTCCTCTCCGTTTTTTCCAGAAATTTTACAGTTTTAGGTTTTATATTTAGGGTCTATCATCTATTTCCTGTAAATTTTTGTATATGATGTGAGTTAAGGGTCAAGGTTTTTTTATTTTTAAATTATTATTATTATTTCATTATTGCATATGGATATTCAATTGTGCCATCACTTGTTGAAAATACATTATTTTCTCATTGAATTATTTTGGCATCCTTGTTGAGTATCAGTTAACTGTTTCTTGGCTGTATTCTGCTTTCTTGAGTTATATGTCTATCCTTATGCTAATGTCCTAATTACCATAGCTTTATGTAGTAAGTCTAGAATTCAAGGAGCGTGAGTCATCTGATGTTGTTTTTCAAAATCATTCTGGTTATTTTAGGTCCTTTACATTTCCATATGAATTTTAGAATCAGCTTCTCAATTTCTACAAAAAAGCCGATAAAATACTTTTTCTACTTAATTGTGGAAGGAAATTTTCACACAGCTCATATGCTTTCCCTATTGCAATAGCATCTTAATCTGGTATCTATCCTTCCATTCTCCCCCTACTCCAAACCACAGGCTACCAGATTAACATTGTAAAATCTTCCTTTCATAACAAAATCCTCCTGCTCAAGAATTTATCAGAGCAAATGTTAAGTTTCTCCTAAGAAACTGTCTGATGCAGTAGAACCAGTAAGAGATTTGGAACCGGGTAAGACTGGTTTCAAATGTGTTCCCTTGTTTTCTCTACATCTTGGTTACCTGATTGTTACAAGAATTAAATCAAATTGTTGACGTATGGCACCTTGGACCCTATTCACTGAGTGCCCAATGTGACACAGGAGGCTGGAATTGGAATTGGCGTTTCCATGCCAGTTTGCCCAGGTGCCAATTCTGGTGTCCTCTGGTGGTCACCTCCCATTTCTGCAAGGTCCCACTGGAGTAGATGGAGAAAGCAATCCATAGCCAGCAGTGTCCTTCTAAAAGGGCCAGCGGGACTTTGCCATCCGGGGCAGAGATAAATCCCTTAAGTGGAGACTGTTCCATGGAGGCTATTTTCACTTTCTGACCCGGTACGTTTCTATGTCCTTGGGGTTGGGAAGGAGCTTCAGAACCCCTGGATGTCAAAACAGGGTACCTGAGGACATTATGGAGATGTCTCGAAAACAGGCCAAGAATAATGAAGATAAACGTAATCTGTTTCTACATCTGTATTTGCTTTAACTTGATGACTAGAAGTGTGTGTGGGGGGGGGTGAGTCAGTGAATTCATTTTAAAGTAGTGTTTCTGATTCTCTTGAGGGGGAGGCTTAAATTAAACTTTGAGGACAAACTGCTCCTCTGTTTAAGGAAAGCTGCCTTAGTGGACGCTTTTGGTTATTTCAAGCTAAAACAAGGATCCTTTTCTGGACAGAGAAGTTTGAGAAAACAAGGCAATAAATAGTTGGTCATCATGATGTTTTAAAAGTTGCCTGCATCAAAGGCAGTATCACTTCCAATGTTTTCTTTTAGAAAAATTAGTGTGTCATTATTTACTTTCTCTCTGGGTCAACGGAAGTGTGAAAGGGGCTTTCCTGTGAGGAGGGTGGCGGTGAGGGTGGGATCAGTCAGCTGGTTCCCTCAAAACGGAGGGGGAAGGAGCGCCAAGGACAACCTCAGAGTGGTTCTGTGAATGGCCTTGTTCTGTGGATTCTATAAACAGTAACAAAGTAGCCACTTCTATCTTTTTTTTCCCCCCTCCATATTATAATTTCCTTCTATTTTCTCCCAATTTCAGACGATTCCTATTTGGATGCAAAGGAAAAATGGTTAAAAGTTAAGGAAATCTGAGTAAAGCATGTATCAATATTGGTTCATTAATTGCAACAAATGTACCACACTCTCTTAGCAGTTACTCTGTAAATCTAAAACTGTTCTAAAACCAAAGTTTATTTGGAAAAAAAAGAGAGAAGGAACAGTGCCCTCTAAAGACCAGAGGCGACATCTGGGAACACCCAGGTTCCATACACTCCACTGATTTCTCAGTTTCACTTAGCTCTGGTTTTGTTTACCTTCACATGTTCGAGGACAAATAGAAACAGTGGGATGAAGAATTACCCTGGTGTATTGCCCTGCAGGAGTACAGCTCGGTGAGAAAAATGCGGCTGAGCAGCACAGTGCATGCCAAGAATCTGCACGTAATTTATGACGGTTTCCTTGTTTATTTTGAAAAGCAATCGACTTGCCTATAAAGGGGCCAAAAATTATATAGTTTCTCTCTCCTGTTAGCTTAATAATTTCTTGAAGGTATAAACCATGCCTTCTCATTCTTGTAGTAGCTTGCACGTAGTAGGTCTTCACAGAAAAACTGTAATTCCAGTCAATGCTATAAATACAAGCATTGCTGAGCATGGGGCAATCTTCACATCCAATGTAAAAAAACTTATACTCATCAATTTAGATTCTTATCAATTAAATATAACAAATGTTCACTCATCTTCTTAAAATTAACTGCCATTAAAATTACTAAGGCAATTAAGTCTACATCATGAATTCATCATATTGGAAGAGAAAAAAAGAAAAGGCTCTCAGTTCAACAAGCAAAACCATATTCTGAAAGATTAATTTCCATCTTTTTGACATCCTTGTCACTCAAAGCTGTAAAACTTGATTTAGGGGTTTCAAACTCTGTCACTTCAAACAATTTCAAGCTGTGGATGTCTATGCAAAATTTCAGTGGGAATGTTTTCTTGGCCACGTTGTTGTGGCCTTCAAAATAGAATTTGCAGCAGAAACTCTGGCAGGTTCTAAATGTAGCAGATTGAATATTGATGTAATGTCGAAAGAGTTCCATAATTAAAGGTGTTTCTTTATAGCATCTCTCTTCATCCATTCATTAATTCAACAAATATTTATCAAGCACCAGCTATTTGCCAGGCACTGCATTAGCAAGGCTTTTCTGTTTCCTGAGTCATATCAAAGTACCCGGAAGAATGAATGAATGAATGAATGAATGAATGAGGAGATGTCTCCCAGAGCCACATTACTCAGCTCCTTCAGCGTATTTTGGGGGTGGGGAATTTGAAATGTGAGGCTTTTTTGAGAGCCCGGGGAAGTGAAGCCCCTGTGATTCTCATTGGGTATGTTCTCTGACACCACCCCCTCAATCTGTTATATACATATTATACCATCCCTTCCCATCCCTCCCAGGACTGGAACCCAGAAAGAGGCCAGAGTATCTTTCACTGAGGCCTTGTCTTCCTCTCCTTCTCTCTTTCAATCTCCTCCTGCCAGTCCATACAGGGGTCTCTTTATTCCACCTGTCAGGGACTACCCTATGTCATAACCATCTCCCTTCTTAGGACATGAGACTCAATTTCATGGCCTGGTCTGTGTTTTTTATGTTTGTTTACATTGATTTTTGTTGTTGAACTTTATATTAGGGAGAATCTAGAACATTCAAAAAGTAAAGAGAATATTATAATAAAGTCTCACACACCCATCATTACTCAGCCCCAAAAAACATAACCCAAGGTCCTTCCTGCCCCATCCATATACTCCTCCACTTCCCCACCCTTATGTTATTTTGAAGCAAATCCCCCAAAATCATATATTCTAAGCTATAGTTTGGTCTTAATGACAGAATGTCTTCATGGGGGAAAAAAAAGAAAATTGCTGAAAGGGGGTGGAAGAGCAGGAAATTGTTTTGTAAATAGATGTATTTATATTATATATTATATAAATATATAATCCACTTAGAGTGGGATAATCTGAAGAACTGACCGGACTAACAAGATCACCAAACTTTGACAGAGAAATGGGTGAAGATAGCTCTAGGAAAAGCAAGATAGGAAGACCAGAAAGCAGTGAATTTTTTGACTTGGTCTTGCCCTTACCTCTACGTTTCTCTCTTTATTGGTTGAGTCAATCCTCAAACATACTGACTTCTTTATATAGAAGGAACCACAACTGCGTGAGTCATCTGCAAACTTACATTACAATAATTATATGATTGTTGGGAAAGAGATGCATCTCTGCAAACGTCAATCTGAAAAATCCTGAGAGGTACTCTGATTGGGTGAGCTTGTCTCAGGTGCCCTCTCCTGGACCAATCACTAAAGTCAGGGGATGAGATACCCTGATCGGCCTTGGCCATTCCCCAACCCCTCCTCCGCCGTGATTACCTGGGTGGAGCACAGAAGAAACGAGGGGGCGACCAAGACCACATCTTTGTGGGAAAGAGAGGGACCTTAACATTTATTGCACTTCTGCCATGTGATAGGAAATATTAAAATTTATAGAAACTAAAATTCCTAAAGGGTCAACATCATTATGTGCATTTTTGAATGAAGGAAAAATTGGGTAGTTTGCCCAACCTTCAGCATTCTTCCTAGTGCTATTTTGAGCTATATGATTTTAGGTAAATTACAGGTATATATTGAACGAAGAGGACATTTCAAGAGAGCACCTACAGGTAATTTTAATAATCATGAACATTCAACACATGAGTAATTTTCTCGACTTCTCTGTGCCTCAGTTTCCTAGTGTGTAAAATCATGGTAATAATATTTACCTCGCCAGGTTGACTGCAAGGATTGAGAGAAGTTATGTATGCAAAATGACTCACACAGTGCCTGGCTTATAGTATGAAATAAGTGGATGGTAGCAATTATCATTATTACTACATCCAGTGCTCCAGGCAAATACAAAAGGGTGATTATCAAAAGCAAAAAGAAATCCAGGGTTACTGACTGTGATGAATTGCTGTGATTATGAAATGAAAACACCTCACCTGTATTATTTCTTAAAAGGAGAGTTCCAGAATCTACGAAGAAGTTTGTTGTTTCCCATATCAATTGAATGCACTTTCTCTCAAACCCTGGAATTCACTGAAAGCTAAACTGAGTAGGGTAATGAGATTTCTAAAAAAGGAAAAACTGAAAAGCACACACACAAAAAAGTCACTGACCTAGAAAGGGAAATGTTTGAGTGGTTTTGTCAAAATAGGGTAGGTATC
This sequence comes from Choloepus didactylus, assembly GCF_015220235.1. Classification (NCBI taxonomy): domain Eukaryota; kingdom Metazoa; phylum Chordata; class Mammalia; order Pilosa; family Megalonychidae; genus Choloepus; species Choloepus didactylus. The sequence continues at coordinate 114,762,186 of NC_051315.1, forward strand.
TTTCCCATTTCTGGTTCTTATTTGACAGGGAGGCTAATAAAATTGCCTTAAAGAGGAAAATTGCCCCAATGCTTGGTTCTAGCCTTATAAATCTAACATGTAACAATGTGACAACACTATCTATTTGCTGAAGACTGAGCAACTGCTCCTGCTGTGACTGCTGGAAAAGATTGGCAGTGAAAGCAGAAAAACAATTCCGAATAAATGCTACCCTAGGAATATGTTCAGTACTCTAGATAAAATTGTCTCTGCCTCAATTTGCAGCTTGCCAAACATGCTTCTTGTAAAGGATACAACTCACTCTAGAAAGAAATTGTGTAAGAATGGCTCAGAGAAATTTAAGCAGCTGGAATGCAGAAATTCCATACGACTCCATTGTGAGGTTTCTGGAACCAGAAAACATTGGTTGTAAGAAAATTCAGAAGATACTTTGCTTTTTGCAAATCACTGTGCTGTCCTTGGAGAAGAGTTGGTATCATCTAAGGTAGCAGTCAGATTGAGTTCTGAAAATTTACTGAGCAAACTGAGCCAGATAAAATAGAGAATCTGATAGGGGTGGGCAGTCAGATAAAGCAGAATATTCTGCATTTTTATTGTTTCTGACCACCTTCCCCTCTATCATTACCTAATAGAGGTAGTGGAAACAGCAAAGGGCTTGCAATGAGAAGCTCTGCTGCAAACCACAGATGCGCCCCATTAGCAGAGACATCCTCTAAACCGGCCAAAAGACATCATTAGAACAAGTCTATAAGCACATGGAAACAAACTATATGTCATTCAGAACCGTATCCACAGGGTCTATTACTCAGCCCAGAGCCAAGAGTCACTGAATGTTGACCGAATGGATACTTCAATGAAAGACACATGGATGATTTAAGAGTCAATTCCAAACAGCCTCTAGAATTGATCATGAGCAGGCATTTTCAGCACTCACCAGTATGACCAGCCCAAATCTGAAATAAATCTCTATTTCCTACACCCAGAGAGACAAGGCTGAAATTGGGAATTTAATGGTGTACAGCCAAATCTTTTTGGAACAATAACAGAATGTGAGGACTCTCCTTTTTCATCTAATGTCTTGAATTTGTGTTAAGCTTTTAGAAGAAGAGCTGGGATTCATTTACTTACACATTCAAAAAAATGTATTTTGCTTACTGACTCCACCATCTCTGTGCAATCTCTAGGTGATGTTCAGACTGAGAGAACTTGGGAGAGCCGTTAAAGTCTCTCCAAATCTGTGTTTCCAAAGGGAACAAGTTCCTTTAAGACTTGGTGGGGTTGCACAGGTAACTCTTCATACCTTGCAGGTTTCTACTGTTTCTCATATGATTAGAAAACTTCCAGAACAGTACACTAAGTTCCAGTATGAGTGCGCCAGGGATTTGCCTTCTAGTCTCTGCTTATTTTTTAATCTCTGCTTTTTTTGACCTAATCCCTCACCTCTCTGACTATTCACAACCCTTTCTCCCTTGTTTCTCCTTTGGTACCAGATGAGTTCCCAATCTCCAACCTGAGTCCTAGCAGACTCTTTAACGTCCCTCTCTCTGGGCATCCCGGTGACTTCGCTTGCCTCTCAAGTTTTCCCTGGTCTTGACAGTAACCCATTCTGGTCTGCCTAAGCAAACTGCTTATGCCACCCCCACTTAATGAACCCATGATAACCTTGGAAGCTGATGTTTATATTTCAAAAGTGGCCTTTAGCTCATTGAGTGGTCAAGTGCTAAACATGAGTAAATGATATCAGATTCAGCTATAAATTGCTAAGACCAACACACATCTTACAGTCCTTTTTTGTTCAATAATAGCACTAACAATTACTTAAAAATTTTTGTTACAAAAAATATCAAACATATATAAAAGTAGAATCACATAATGAACTCCCATGCACCAATCGGACAGCTTCACAATTACTTTTCAAGTTTGGGACTGCAAAAATTATTGCCTAATAAGCAAATCATTCCTATACTGTACAGCTATGTTTTTGACTGACCCATATTTGCAACTTGGCAGTGCCAGCAGCCCTGTTTATCAAGATCATATCCTGCCTTACTCAAAAATGATGAGTCATTCCTTCTAGCAGACTTATTCTAAACTGCTTAAGCAAATCTACCAAAGACATCTTTTGTGTTTTCTCCCTTTCTTAAAAATAGAAGGTGATTTTAAAAGATCATAAAAATGGTCATTCATCAGGTCAGATGAAGCAGTTCTCCTTTTTATCTCTGATAGCAATTTGGCAGTAGAGCATGCTTATTCCCCCTGATCCTAACCACAAAAAGGCCAGTGAGATAATACAAACCTTCCCAGCCTCCCTTAATAATTAATTACATAGCCCATCCATGAATTTATCTAAACATTTTTTGAAGCTGTTTGTATTTCTAGCCTGTACCAGGTCTGAACAAGCCCAGTAGAGGCCAGGGCGATAAGAGAGTAGAATCAGGAGGTGGAAAGATGGATAATAAAGCACACATCCATGCATTTGACCCCACCAGACACAACTTTGGCTAAATGGAATCCAAAGCCAAGTAGTAGAATTAGCAATAAACCAGTAAAACATTCTCTTCATTACTAAAGAGCTTATCACCTAAACCCATAAATCCTCCCACAGTCTAAGATGTGTGCATTTTTTGTTAAATTAAAGTTACTATAGGGTATTTTATTACCCACAGTACAATCTAAAGTTGTGGAGATAAGGTGTGTATACATAAGAGCTCTTCCTGCCGTTATCTCCAACAACCTTAGTCTGGACATTTATCTTTATTAAGGTCATGATGAATATTGTGTGTGTGATGTATATATATGTATATATGTATATATATGTGTGTGTGTGTGTGTGTGTGTGTGTGTGTGTGTATACATGTGTATGTATTTTTAAGGTAAAGCCAGACATACTTTCTGGGCTGTGTTGGCACTTGAGATTAAAATATAATTCCAAAGATGATAAATTTGCATCTCCAAACAGTCTTGTTAGTTTTACAAACAAAACCTTTTATACCGCCACACAAGCTGATCATCTTCCTTTTCCCTACCCCTTTCTTTATCTAAAGTATCTTGCAGTCATCTTTACTGGGGTGGAGTTGGCTGTCAAGAAATAAAACTGGTTGACTATGGGCATAGTTCTGTAAAATTTAATTCCAGGGGGAAAAATTCACAGAGCATGCCATATTGACACTCATCTCTGAGGTCATCAGATATAAAGGTCAAACACTCTTATACTCTATGTAATCACATTTTATACTAACTTGAATTGTGTTCATTGGACAAAGTATGTTATAAAAATGAATGAAGTCTCACTTTAAGGGCAAATCTGATATAATAAAAATCCCTCCAAATTAAATCATAATTAATCATAACTTGTGTCTATTCTATTGCCACCTAATAACACTGTTTTAGTAGATACAGCAAAATAACTGCCATTCATCATCAGGCTAGGCTTAAATCCTGTGAGTTGGAATTAGGTAAGAAAACATCCCATGAACCAAATACAAAGTTTTGTATTGCTAATGCAGTTCCTTGAACAGTGCTTGGTTTTCTTAGCTGACTCACTGAATTTCTACCCCTGAAGTCGCAGGTGATTCCTTAGAGACCATTGCAGCATCGAACGTGATAACTGAAGCGCAATCAGTTAGGCAGAAGACAAAACTGAGCGATGAGGAAGGTCCGTTTTGCGCCTTAATCCTAGAAGGAGCTGTGATCCTTGTCAAATACACTCCAGGACTGAGACTCTAAGCCCCAAGGGAACAAAGAATGTCAGAACACTTAAAAACCTTGTTTGCTCAAAGTGCCCTCTGGGGCAGCAGCAGGAGCAATCCCTGGGAGCTAACAGAAATGCAGAATCTCAGGCCTAAATCCAGATCTGCTGCATTTTAACAAGATCTCCAGTGATTTGTATGCACATTGAAGTTTGAGAAGTACTGCCTACACTTAAGGACAGAAGGCTGAGACATCATCAAGCCTACAGACCAGGTTGTATGAGTACTTTGGTTTTGTTTTCTTTCTTTTTGGATGTCAGCTAACTGATAATCATTTGTGTGACAGAATTCCATTGATGCTTACTGTGACTGTAACTGACACTTAGTGGTATGGATGTGAGTGAGGAGAACTGTAGACCTCTCCAGTGTTAATTATTGGAGGCCACTTTTATCTATCATAAATATCCTTATCATCGCAAAGGATCAAATTGGCTTAAATCAGTTTGCAACACTTTCTTTTTTTCCAGCCCACTGCATTTCTAATTTTATATTCATTGCTTGGTTATTTGACTAATGTGTGTCTTCTTCACTAGATTCTAAGTTCCAAAAGGCAGAAACGGGTTTTATTTTTTTTCCCTCTCCTTTGCATCTCTAGCCAAGTGTCCAGTATTCTTATTAGTAGATGTTTCATAAATATTTGCTGAAATACTATTGTTAAATGAAAGAAATTTATGATTTTCTGAGCAGACAGGGGATGTGCATCTAAGCTTTTGCATACTTTATAACTGTGATCTGACTCTTGGATTTTGAATGAACAACTGCCATTACGATTTGTCCCAGTAAAGACAAACAAACATTTCCCAGGCTTGCTTCTTGAAACCTCTAGTGTCACTACTGTGAAGTCCAGAGCATGGAAAATTAATTATATAGCTTTTGCTTTGCTTTGCTTTCTTCTTCTCCTCCTCCTTCTTCTTCCACCTTTTTAGCTTATCATTTTTGGTTGAAGCTTACTAACCAGGTGTGTATTCATTTAATAATCATGGAAGGCATACCTTCAGGATTGAACGGAACATTGACAAATTATTTCATGACTTCAGTACATTGTTCTACACTCAAAGTGCAGATTTACCAAAGGGGTGAGAACCAGCCAGTGGTAGCACACAGATGCCTTCTCCCAACCCGACTCTCGTGAAATACAAAATCTTATCAGAAATACGTAATCAGTTTAAGCTCATGTTATGCAAATTATACCCTATTAAAGAGGCTTGTGAACAAAATCTCTGAAAACAAGATTCTGCAGGCTTTCTTGGCAGCGCTGTGATAGACAGTATGGAATGCCAGCAGACTTGCATATTTAAAATATTTAATGATGAGAAGAAAATATGAAATTCATTATCTTAGTGGGAAAAAATACGATCAGATAGATAATTTATTTAAAACTAGTTTGGAAAACTGTTACATAAAACATTTCTAAATAGGAGCAATAGATCTATCTAATAATAGGAATTGGAACTATACTCAAATGTTGCCAAATTAAGATTTATGTTGCGCTCCAATCCAAACAATAGATGACATAAATTGTACCTATAATATGCAATTGATTGCTCATGGCAATCTCACACCATAAGGATGGCTTGCCAGCACAGATTTGCAGGTCCTAATATCTTATACGAGCGTTATTTCAGGGAAGTCAAGTACCTTAATGCTCTAACCACGCCCGGAAAGGTTATTTTTCAAAAGCGTGTGCTGCGGTTCATATGGTTTATTCCAAGAGAGTTCTTATGTAGGACTATTGGAGATTTCTTCCCATTTTCAAAACCACATTCATAAGAAAAGAAACATGCAGGAAAGACATCTATATACTGAAATAACATGTGGGTGAAATGATTGAAATGGTTAAGTAAGTAATACTTTATTATTAAAACATAACATTTTTCTTAGACTTTCAAGCTCACATAGACAACTTACATTTGAAAAGGATGAAGCTATAAGATTTTATTGCTTAGAGATATTTATGCACATAGGTCCCTGAAATTGAAAGGCATACACTTTATCACTTTCCTCCTGTAACTCAGAACTGTTGAACAGGTTTAGCATTTTTAAAATGAATTAAGACCAGACATAGGCAATTTAAGCTTTGTGACTGTGGTTTCAATAAAGAATGAGGAGAATAAAATGATGATGATAGAAAAGCTTTTGCACAGTCCTAGGTGTGTGCTCTTACTCTGAAGGAGAGAGGATGTGTAACCCAGAAGTATGGTTTAGCCTAAGACTGGGGGAAAGAAAACAAAGTTAAAAGATGGAAACCACAAAGGTTATGCTCAGCTTCCTAGAGCTCAAGACTTTCTTTTGTTAAAGTGGAGCCCAGACCTCTTCTTGGGATCCTGGGGTGGAAAAGACTGCCTTTGTCCCAATTCCCTAAACTTGCCACTGCTGGGTTTTCAAATGCCATAACCACAGAAAGTAACTTTTCAGCTCTTTTTCCCAGTCCTAGTCACCCAAATAGGGCAATGGGAGGTTTAATTATATCAATGCTCTGTCAAGTTACATATAGAGCTTCACAGCCACGCAAACTAAAGTGCATTCCAAAGTATTCATAAGAATCCTCTAAGTCTCCTAGTAGAGCTCGGATCCATGCTTTTTATGGATGTATAATAGTCCACAGCATGGATACACAATGATTTTTGCCAACCACTTCCATGAAAATTGGTACCTTGCCTCCAGGTTTTTGCTACAATGTTGCAATAAATGTCAAAGCCCAGATATCCTTGAGTGTTTCCATTTCTCTGCTATGGATTCACAGGAGTGGGATTGTTAGGTCAACATAGACACACACATACATTCCTTCCATTTTAATAGATATTGCCAGGTTGCTTTCCAAAAATGTTTTAATTCACACCAGCAAAGTGTGAGAAAATAGTCTTTCAGAATCCTTGGCAGTAACAGATGCTTATAATTTTTTCAATCTTTAGAAATTGCTTTCTTATTTTTTGAATGTATTTAAACTTTTGAATGTGTAAAACATTTACATAACTCCAAAGTCAAAATTATATGACAGATTATATTCAAAGAAGCCCCCTTTCTATCACTGTCCTCTCCATCCTGTTGCTTCCATCCCCAAAGATGGTGATTGTTCAGTCATTTTTAGTTTATTCTTTAGTGTTTCTTTTTCACATATACATATTTACTGTTATACATTTATCTCCTTTTCTTACACAAAAGGTATCATACTGTATGTATTTTTCTGTGCTTAGTTCTTTTCACCTAAAAATATATCCTCGTCCTCCAACCACATGGGTATATAAAGACTTTCCTAATTCTTTTCTATACCTGCATAATATTACATCATATGAATGTACCATTGTTTCTTCAACCAGACTCCAATTGATGAATATTGGTATTGCTTTCAATCTTTTTCTACTATAAATAATGCCACAGTGAATAATCTTGAGCATATTTCATATTTTTTCTAGTAAATGTTTAGGTTAGATTCCTAGATGTGAAATTACTGGGAAAGAGTTAATGCATATATAAATTTTAGATATTGCCAAATGCCCCTCCAAAGGGGTTGCACAATATTGCATTCCTACAAAAAAATAAAATAAGACTGTTTCCCCACAGCCTTGTCCAAGTTATCAAACTGACACATGAGAAATGATCATTTAATTTAATTTGTATTTTTCTTATTATGAGTGAAATTGAGGATCTTTTCATGTTAAAGGCAATTTACAATTCTTTTTGAATGGATTACTTGTTCATATATTTTGCCCATTTTTCTATTGAGTTATTGGTCTTTCCCTCCATTAATTTAGTAGCTGTACATATTTTGGTCATAATGGCCCTATGTGATACAAATTACAAATATTTTAAATTTATGTTTTGACTCTGCTTATGGTGATTTTTGTCATGCAAAATTTTATGTTTTCATGTATATGTAATTGAACCTAATTATTTTAAACTGCTTATGGATTTTGAGTCAAAGTTAAGAATGTATCCCCTACAACTATGTAATGGTACTGTAAACAATCGAAAGTACAATTTGTTTTGTATGACTGCGTGGTATGTGAATATATCTCAATAAAATGATGATTAAAAAAAAAAAAAAAAAGAATGTATCCCCACTTCTAGTTTTATAAAAGATTGATAGGTGCTTTCTTTCAGGCATTGTATGCTTTTCTTTTTTACATATAGATCTCCAATCATATGCCGGTCTATCCTAGTATACAGACTGAGATACAGATCTAATTGTATTGTTTTTCCAAATGTCCCAACACCACTAATTAAAGAGTCCATCTTTTCCCCACAGATATGAGATGCCATTTTTATCCTATACCAAATTTCCATGTGCACTGGGATCTATTCTGTAATATATTCTGTTAGTCTGTCTACTCATGCATCAATGTCATAAAAAGTTTCTAACTTATATGACTATCTGACAGGTTTAGTAAATATCCCCACCACCGATATTCTTCTTTTTAAGAATTTTTCTGGATATCCTTGCTTATTTTTCCATGCAAATTTTAAAATCAAGTTGGGTAGCATAATTTTAAAAACAGTATTTTCATTGGGATTGTGTTAAATTTATAACTAAGTTAGGAAGAATTAATACCTTTACGAGACTGAGTGTTTTTATCCAAGAACATTGTACATTTTTCCACTTGTTCAAATGTAGTTCAGAATCTTTCAGGGATATTCTAAAGCTTTTTCTCATTTAGCTTTCTCACTTTTCTTGTTAAGTTTATGCTTAGGTATTCCATCTTGTTGCCATTCAATTGGGTTTTCTTTTCCATTGCATCATCAAACTTTTATGTGCAGAAAGCTGTATTGATTTCCATATATTAATTTTATATCTTGCTACTTTACTATATTCTTTTATTGTTTGCCCATTGATTATCTTGAGTTTTCCTGATAAGTAATTTCAAAAATTTACCTCTCTTTTCCTTTCTAATTCTTATGCATCTAATTTTCTTCTCATCTAGTAGCATTGGCCTGTATTTCCAAAACATATTAAATTGTAGTTGCAATATTGGGCATCCTTCTCTTGTTCCTCACTTTAGCAAGAATCCCTCTAATGTCTTCCCATTAAGTAAGAGACAGTTTTGGAACTTATATAGATGCATATATGTGTAAGTAAATGTATTCATATTATAGAAATATCTATAATTCCTGTTCTATTGATTGGTTTTATCAGGAATGAAGGCTGAATTTTATCAGATGTTTTCTAAGCATCTATGTAAATTATCCTGATTTTCCTCTTTCAATATATTAATATGATGAACTATTTAGATTTTAATACATTTATAGATTATTAATTTACATAGATTTTCTAATATTGAAGCATCCTTACAGTCTTGAAATAAATCCCATTTTGCAATGATATTTTAGTTTTTAATATGATATTGGAATCTATTTGTTCATATTTTTTAAATATTTTTGCATTCTGTTCCAGTTGCTAATGCTGCTGTTATGCAAAATGCCAGAAATGGACTGGCTTTTATAAAGGGGATTTAGTAACAAATTTACAGTTCTGAGTCCATAAAAGTGTCCAAACTAAGGCAACAACAAGAGGATAGTTTCACTGAAGAATGGCCGATGGCAACCGGAAAACCTCTGTCAGCTGGGAAGGCACGTGGCTGGTGTCTCCTGTTCCTTTGCTCCCAGGTTGCGTTTCAAAATGGCTTTCTCCAAAATGTCTCTGGGTCTCTCTTACCTTCTTCAGCTCTTTAAGCATCGGGGTCTTCTCTTAGCTTCTTCGGAACAAACTCTGGGCTAGCATCTCCAAAGGTCTCCAAGTATCTCCAACTGTCAGCATCACTGTCAGCTCTTAGCTTCTCTCCAAACTGTCCTTCTCAGCTGCTCTGAGCTCCTTCTGTTTGTGAGCTCTTTTATCAGACTAGCATATGGCTTTTGGGGGGACATAATATACCCAAACTGGCACACATTCCTATTCAAAGGTGACATTGTTTTTATGATTTTCTTTTTTTGTGCAATCTTTATCAAGTGTTGAGATAGATTTACTTGTCACTTAAAAAGAACTTATACTCAACAACAGTTTAAGTAATCCTGGCTTATCTGTTCTATAAAGATTTGGTAGGAATTTTCTGTAAAACCATCTGGTTTTTGGCATAGAATTGTCTACACAGTCACATATGAGTTTCTCTTTCTTCCCTTGTTTCTTTCTATTTCTGCTGATTTCATCATTTTTCTTCCCTTGTCTTTTCCTAATTTGTTTTTTTCTGTATTTTTCTTTTTTGTTCTTTCTTTTTCTTTAGTTAATTAGGTTGTCTAGTGGCTTTTCTATTTGTTAATTTTTTTTAAAAAACCTTTTTTTTTTTTTTACAGATTTTCTCCTTTTCAACTTGTTAATTTCTGATGTTCATATTCCTTATTAAAACCACTTTCTTCTGCTATCTTTCAGCTTTGTTTTTCTTTCCTAGTTTTTAAAAGTGAACATTTAAATTGTTTATTTTTGTTTTCCATTTTTGATATAGTTATTTAACACTATAAATTTCCATTTAACTGCTTTAACTGTGTTCCCAAAATTCTGATATATCATGTTTACATTAATGCTATTTTTCTAGAAATTTTGCAGTTTAATTTTTTATTTCTCCTTGATTCAAGAGTTATTTAATAGAGGATTTTTTCACATTGCTAGGGGGATGAGGCATTTCATTATGCCATTATTTATTATTATTGGATTGAAGTAAGAGAATGCATTGTTTCAGTTTTGGAAATTTTGTTTTCCTGTGTGGTCCCACACAAAGATATATAGTCATCTTTCATTAATATTCTGTGTAAATTTAAAGAAAAAACTATATTCTTCATTATTTGAATACAAATTCCAATATATATTTATTAACTCTACCTTATTGATTATGTTATTTATTTTTTTATATCTTACTATATATATTCCTACTAATTTTTTGCCCACTTGATCTGTCTAGGACAGAGAAAGCTGTGTTCAAGTCTACTGCTCTTGGTGTTTGTCTATATATTTTTTCTTTTATCTCCTAAAATTTTTGCTTTCTGAAAGTTGCTGCTGTGTTATTTAATATATAGCTATGAATAATTGGTATACTTTCAGTCTGAATTGTTGACGTTAGCATGGTGAATGTCCTTTTTGCTTCATTTAGTGTTTTTTTGTTTTGAAATCTACTTGGTTTTACATATAGATTGCAAGCCACTGCTTTTTCTTGGATGCAGTGCTTTCATGATTTCCACCCAGTTATATTTACTTGAAAATTTTTATACCCTTGATATTATAGGCCACTATTTTATGTTTGAACAGTAACCAGCTTTTATTTCAGTTCATCTCTGAATAGTTTATTTGGGAATTCATGTTTTTAAGCACCAGAAAGTTTTTTTTTTTTTTTTTACTTGCTGCATTTCAACCTTTATATGTTATTATTATTTTTCTATTCAAATTACACTCATCAGCAGATTCCTAAAGTCACAAATAATTCATTGAAATTTCATAAAGTTCAAAGAAATTTAAAGTTGGGGCTTGGGAAGCATCTAAATCAGTGATTCTCCAATTTGGCCACATCTGGATACATTTTTGTTTGTCACAACAGAGGGAGGTTGCTAATCCTACAGTGCACAGGGCAGCCCCCCCACCCCAGCCCCCAACAAAGATGTGCCTGGCCCCAATCATCAATATTGCTGAAGTTGAGAGACGCTGATCTAAAACAACCCCTTTATTTTAAAGATGAAAGTACTTGGACCCAGAGAGGAAAATGATTAGCCCAAGTCACAAAGCTGTACAGCAGCAGTCAGAAGTAGAATATTCTTTCCATGACCCTGTGCTTTTCAAAGTTTTCACCTGTGGAGCCCTCAATCAACATTTGGCACATAGATAGGCCAATCATTCTAAGTACTTTTAAAAAAATCGTTACACAATTTAAAACTTGACTAAAAATAAAATATTTAAAAATTAATGATGCTAATTGTGTAATAAATAATTTAGCCTCAGCCCACTACCTACTACCCACCCCCAACTTCCTGAAAGGTAATCTCTAATTGTTTGGAATGCCCTGAGTGATTAGAGTGTCTTTGTTTTTCATTGTGGACCCCTTGGACCTAATCTGATAGTTTATGCTAAAGAGATGACTCAGGGTGGGGGCTGGCCAGAGAGACCAACCATGTGATCAGAGGGTTAGGACTTAGAGCAGGTGAAACCAACCAGACCTCCAGCGAATGGGGCTGGAGATTGGGTTCAACCACATGGGGAATGTTTCAGTCATGCCTACATCATGAAGCCTCAATGAAAACTCTAGACAACAAAGCTCAGGTGAGTGTCCCTGGTTGGCAATTCTATTTGAGTAACATATTATCACACCTCCATGCTAGGGATGCAGCACATCCCTGAAGATGAGGAAATTTTGTGTGTGAGACTCTCCCAGATCTTGCCCTGGGCATCTCTTCATTTGGCTGGTTCTGATCTGTATCCTTTTGCTGTAATAAAACTGTAATCACATGTATAGCGCTTTCCTGAATTACATGGGTCATTCCATCAAATTATAGAATCTGAGGGTGGCCACAGGAACCCCCATATTTGCAGCCAGCTGGTCAGAATTGAGCGTGGCCCTGGGGAGCCCCAAATTTGTGGCTGACATCTGCAGTGATGGCGGTCTTGTGTGGACTGTTCCCTTAAACTTTGTAATTGGACCCCGACTCCTGTAAAGTCCTTTTTCATCATTGAATGAACAACACTCTTGGGATTCTTCCTTCAAAGTGTGTGCATTTACCCTAATGACCGAGCTCTTGAACCACAGATCTGTTTTTACATTCTCAGTTAGCTTCCTTCCTGACACTTTATTTTTACCAAGCTAGACAATCCAAATTCATGATCATGGGCTGTTTAAGATGTCAAACAGTTCCATATATTCATAGAAAACATGGACTCATAAATTACAGAGTTTTTTTGTTTGTTTGTTTTTTCTTTTGACACAGTCTACTTTTCACCAAAACACAACATCTCAAAAACTGGAAGGTTGACTATTTCAACTTGAGAAATAATGGCAGATGGGTTTTGAATCCTCTCTTTGGTTGTATTTTTCCACACCCTGTTGCAGTATATAGATGTGTTTGCTTTGTTTCGTTTTCCAAAATACCCAATCATACTTCATCAGGTTTTTCTTCACTCTCAGTAAAAATTCATTAATTAGGTAATTTTTCAAATGAAGTAATAAAAAAGAGAAAAATAGCGATTAATCCCTTTCCACCACAACTCTGGTTTTTAAGGAAATCCTGGCAGTTTATAATCCAGCTAATATGGATGATATGTTGGTCTTGAAGACTGGGCTATTCTGGATATTAAATATGGTTGAGACATGCCAATTATGCAGTCAGTGGAATCACAGGAAAATAACTAGTATTTTAACTAGCTCAATTAGCATTATAATTTTTTTTTTAATATGAAGTTTGTGCATCTTTTCCTCAACAATGAGAACACTTCAGGATGGAAAAGCAAAGGGCTGAACTCCCTGTCCATTTCTCGTTTTAGAGCACTGTGGAGGATGCTGCAAGGAGATGGCCCCTCGGGAATAAAGGGCCTCTTTATCCTCCTGCTGGGAAAATGACTGTCAGGGGTCAGCACTCTGCCTTGTCCAAGGCCACACCTCCTTCCAAGTGCACCCCACATCCACTGCCTGATCTACACAGGGGTAAAAAGGTCCTGCCCTTTGTTCAAATTTAGGACCATCTGAAAGGCCATGCCTGCTCCAGAGCTCTCCAAGCAATTGGCCGAGGCTTTCAATGGGACTGAGCAACCCTGCTTCCTTCCCCTCCATGTCATTGATGTCAATCCCAAAGCACCTCCTAATAGATGTCTTGAATACTGTCCTCTCTCAGAGACTGATTCTCTGGGTACCCAACCCCAAGCAAGTACACTTAGGAACTGAGATGTTTTGTGGTTAGTTTTACATTGGTACTGATCTCAATGCCCCTTTGCAAATCATTTTGATGAAATATGTTTCCCTTTGTTTTCCCGTATTTTCTAGTGATAAACAAAAGAGTCATCGACTACCACTGCCCTATAAGTGATGAGGTGTGATGGCACAGGCTCTGGAGGTGGCTGTTTGGTGACCATGGGCCTTGGCTGCACCTCTAACCTTCTCTAAGCTATGATTTTTCTGAGCTGTCAAGTGGGAAAAAGAATAGCATCTTGTCATAGGATCGGTGGGCTGATTAACTGAGATTCTACAGCTACAGCACAGAGCACAGAGGAAGTTCTTTGTAAATATTTGCTGTATTTTCTTGCATACCTGTTGCTTACTTGGCAAGAGCTGATCCACAAAGTCTGAACATCAACAGTCTCAAGTAACTGAAAAGTAAAATATCTGCTACCATGCCATTAATATTATGTGATGCCTAACAGTGTCCTTTGATAAAAAGATTTTGCCAGTAGCTTATACTGCTTCTTCTCCAAGCATAATATTTGTTATTACATTTTATAAGCTTCTCAGTCACATTGTGGCTGGAACAGGGTTTTGTTTTTCTGTTTGGTATTGTTGGCTTTATTTTCTTACAGAGAGGGAAACTCTGAATGGCCTTTTCTCAGCTTTCAGAAACAAAATGTATCCATTAAATGCTAGAGAGCATTATTTTACTGTTGTTCTGGAAAAAAAAAATTGATCAACCTGCTAGCGTGGTGAATATACTTTAAAATGATTTGAAAACTTGGTGGCTTTATACCACTATCTGTCAAAGTTTCGTATCAGACAAAGCACTGAAGTCTTAAGGGAAAATGAAAAGTCAGTCCAACAAAATCAGGTTTTCAGATATTCATTGTTTCTGTTTGCACTTTCTTTTTCAGTTTGTGAAAATTCATCACATTTAGAAATCCAGTTATCTCAGCATATGCAAAATCACATTCTATATTCACACCTAAGCCCTGTTCACTGTATTTACGATGTTATTTGAAGTTGTGGTATTTGCTTTACTATTTTCATCACTATTTTCATGCGTCAGCTAACAACTTTTGAGCCACTGGTCCATTTCTGTGAATCAAGAGTATAACACCTTCGTAAACACACAACAAAAAGTGGAAATCTAACAAATATAAACACAAATATGCAAATGAGGCAAGAAGGAGTTAGCCGAGATAAACTACATCCTGTTCGCTGAATGAGCTGGCAGGGAAGGAAGGACAGTGGCAGCTCTTGTAGAACGAGCAGAGCCTTTCAGAAAATGACCATTAATCATACCTTTCAGATTCGGCAACGTCTTTGAATAAATCATTTCCTTGCATTTCCTCTGAAACTGTCAAACGGATGGACTGCTAGAACCACGAAGACCAACAAGCCACAGTCCGAGATATGCTTGCTCTACCTGATACTGCTTCTGCGCCACTCCCCAGCTGAATTCGCTGGCATCCATCTTGCCCAAAGCCAGTTGTGCAGGCACTGGATCAAATTTGCTCCTTTGAGCTAGAGTTAAGACTCAACATTCAGTTGAATTTGGTTACACACCTTAGAAATGTTCGATTCTATGCAAGAGAGATTATAGGGCATCAACCACTACTCTCATCAGTTAGTTGGGTTTGTTAAGTGGGTCAAGGACTTTTCCTTATGTTCCTGGGTTGCTCACAAATTGGATGCCATGAGAATTAGAGTAAAATTAGCTCTACTTGAAGGGATCTGTCTGAAATGAGGGTTACCTGGGCTAATGCCTCATACGCACCAGGGATTCTAAATTCTAACCCCTACTGTAAAAATCACTTATGTAGGGATTTTAACAAATGATTTAGCCTCTTTTACCTCCATCCCCTCCTTCTTTATGAACAAAAGAATAGATGTAGCTTTCTGATGAAAAAGAAGATGTCAAAAAGTGAAAATAAAACAGACTCACAGAAGGTTCTTTGTATGAAACGAAGACCCCAAGGATGCTCAAATAGGTTAATTTATTATAACATTTATTTTTAAAATAATCCAAACTCATGGCTATTGGGACGAAAATTAACATCTAAAGTGATAGTATGGTTTCACTCTTCACTTTCTCAATGCCTTCATATTCTCACCTGGTGGGAAGGGAAACTAATAATATTAGCATTTAATTTATACTACATGAGGAGATCAAGGCTAGAGGGAGAGAGATTTGTCAGTTTTATGGATGCCAATGAGGAGCCACCAAAGATGGTCACCTCACATTAAAACTAGGTGGAAAACAAATTGGTTTCCCTGAATTTGACCATGTAGGATGTGGGCAGGTTAGATGAGGGGCACTGGTGGGGTGGGGTTGTGAGATAGAAAAGGGAAGTAGATGGGAGATGAAGAGAGAGGGGACTCCAGGGCTCTCTTGAGTGAAGGCCAACTCTGTATGGAGAAGAAAGACCAGATTTTTTTTGAGGGGGTGCACAATTTTGGACATTTCTCTGGACTCTAGGTTCACAATCAGGTAATAAGGTTGTGTTCCCTCTGGAAAAGTGCTCAGTGGTTGCGGTGCAGGGTTGCAATTATTAAGATACACCACGTATTTGAGGAAGTACCATTTGGGGGAGGGGGATCTGTTTCCTCACCCTGGGTTGGCACCCCAGCTTTGTCTCTCCTATTCTTTACCTCAGCAGCTGTATTCTTTCCCCAACATGGGTGCAGAGGAAGTTGTGCTCCTTTAGGGACAGCTCTTCAGATCACAGGGTGGGCAAACCAGAGCCAGTACTTCCCAAAGAGATTTTCACCTAGACTTTGATGATTTTTTTTTGATTGTTTCTATATCAACACTGGAGACATTCAACAAAAAATTCTGTGCCTAGAATAAGGAATAAAATCTCCTACAAGAATAAGCACTTAAGCATATACAGCAACTAAATAACATTCAAGCAGTCTTATTATGGAGGCAGAAAAAAATGTCATTATTTCTTTAACAGAAGTTTAAGAAAGAAGAATTCACCTTTCAGCTATACAAACTTATCCTCCAGTCCTCAATTTATAAATTTATAAATTTGGAATAGGAATAACCATCTCTCTGTCACATAAACCAGAATATTCTTATGGTAAAGAATAGAAAAAATAAAAGAGAAAATGACTTCTATCTCTATTTGTGTCTGTGTTTTTAAAAACAGTCATCACATTGGTATGAAGGTGTCATTATGTCTGTACAAAATGACAAATTTCATTTTAGCTTCCCTATCTAGTCAACATATTCACATAAAGTTAACAAGCCATTGCTACTCTGACTATACGGAGACAGCCACCAGAAACTCAAAGGAATCATGAAAATCAAGGTAGTAGGTTGTTGCAATATTGAAATCCCTGACAGGTGCCCCGCTGCCTCGAATGAGATCTCTTACATGTGCCGTCTATGCCTCTACAAATAGCGCACATTGGAAGCTGTCAAGCAATGAATAGACTGCAAGTCACAGCAGATCAATGAAAGTGGGGCCTCCACCCCCACCCCATCCACACATCCCTTTACTTCCATCATGCATATATGAAATTACCAAATGCCAAAAATGTTTCAGAAATGCCAGGGCAGAAAAAGAGCAATCGGGCCAGGGGTCTAAGACTTCAGCATGGAAATTCAGAAGTGTCAGCTGAGGGCGGGGCATGCTCCTGCTGACATTGCCTGCTGTGTGTGGGTGTGTGTAAGAGAAAGGAGGGGTGTTTATGGAGGCTGAAAAGCCAAAGGGAAACTGTTTGCAGAAACAGAAATAAGATCTCATCTAATTTGATAGGGTGCAAGAACAAGCAGGAGTCTATTAACTGGTCACTAGAGTCAGCTGGAAAAGGCTTAAATACAGGAAAATGTATCAGGCTGACAGAAAATATTCAGAGAAGGTGAGAAATTCAGAGTTGTTTACGAGGCAGCTATGGAAGTTTGGTCTCACAGAGAGTCAGAAAACCATTTAAAGGACAATACAGGAGGAACTGGAAGAAAATACTGGAGAACCCAAAGAGAAAGGAATTTGTTCTGTTTCTGACCAAGAGAAATGATAAAAGACCCAAGAGAGTTGAGAGAGAACAAGGCTGGAAAAGCAAGATGAGATTCTGGAAAGATCCCTGTATCTGGATTGGGGATGCAGCTAGGAAGAAGTCAGGAAGTGAAACTGATTGGAAATTGAGGCAAGCTGAATTAATGAATGCCACCCATTCTTAAATATATACCCACCAATACACTGGTGCCGTAACTTTATCTAACCCTGGATGAATATGATTCCTCCCCATAAGCACCTTTTAAATGTGTGTTATTCTGAAACCCACTAGGCATGTAGGAGGCTAGGAATAAGTAAAAACATGAGACCAAGTAGATGTCCATTCCAAATGCCTGTAATTTTGAAAAACGTTTCCAAATTCTGGTTATTGGAAGAGAAACTCCTGAACCCCCAAGGGGCGGTTAAGGAAAACGCCTAGCAACAGAAAGCCCGGGAGCCTTCTCCGTGGAATGTTCTGGACCTGTTTCACCACTACCCCATTTCTGTGGTTCTGTGAGCAGAATATTTTTTCTTCCACTACAGATCTACTTTGGCAGCCCCAGTTACTGCAAGCCTAAACCAAAGTCTAATGCATGTGGGGATATTAGGATTAGGATAGGAAAAAAAAAAAAAAATGGTGTGTTTTTATCCAAACCACAGGTGCCTGTCTGGTTTTTACTTCCAGCACCATCTCCTGCAATTCATCAGCAAGTAAATAAAGCCACATCACTGTTTAATATACTGGGGATTAGAGGACTGTCATTTGATACCCATGACCCAGTTACAACACTGCATGTTGATTCCACACTGTCCTGTATGTGGGCTGGGGCCATTTGGCCCCAAAGCCTCCACTTGGCTATCTTTCAAGTCACAGCTTGCATTTTCATTGCCCAAAATATTTCATCTTCTGTCCTCACAGTTAAGTCAAGTCAATAAAGATGAAAATCATTTGACCAGTCATTCTCACTGTCCAATTACTTAACCTAATTCATCTTCTTTAAATTTCACTCAGTGACTGCAGTCCTAGCTTCCCCATAGCTCTGTCTCTCCCACCCCCTCTTCAGTATTGGTACAATCAGTCAGTTAGATAGTTGGAGAATCTGAAGACTAGCCCAGAAGCTGCTTTTATTTAATTAATTTACTTTATTTAATTAATGCTTTATCAATCTTCCCATAACACTAATTTCATACCATCTTTTCAAAGGGGCTACCCCTACCCTCTGTTCAAAAAAAAAAATTTTTTTTTTGGAGAAATGCAGAGGCACAGAATGTCCACAGCCATGTTACTTTTATTTGGGGTTTCCTAGTAATCTTTTTCCATCCAGGAAGCAATAGTGATGACTCAATAGATACTCTTTCTGTCACCTGTCAGAAAGAAATGAAGTCACCAATGCCTTGTGGCTCCTACAGAGTCTAGAGGCTGCCAGCACAGAGCTTGCTTCTCGACTCACTGACTTTCTGCAGCTCTGCCCTGCAGAGCCTTACTTGAGGACTTTTATTTTAAAAGGAAAATCACCAGCTCGGCAAAGGCTCAAGCGTCAGTTTTGATAGCGCTGTGGGAGCACATTTAAGGAATGTGTTATAAAGTGGGAGACATATATCCTTTTATGTGCCGAGTATAATGAGGTATACTGATTAGTCTAACTCACTGAAGCAAATCACTACATAGTTTTAAAGGTCTACTGTTCAATGCACCGTAATTAAATTAAAGTTAAAATACTGTAATTATTTAGAACCAGGATGCCATTTTTTACTGACTTTGTGAACTCATAGGCTCAAATGAATGCAGAGATAAAGTAGCAGAACACAAGTTGGCTATATATTATCTTGTCTATCTTGTATTTGGAATTAAATTTCTCAGGAGTTCAGAGGTTAATAAGAAACACCAGTACTTTTCTCTGCATAATAGTAGCTTTATGTTGGCTGAATTTAAATATAAGTGGAGAGGAATAACTTGATTATTGACATACAGGCATGCAAGTTTAAATATGCACACTTACACCTAATGTCATGCTCAGCAGTCCCCTTGTCTTTACCGAGGGCCTACTACGTGCAGGAACTGTTTTTTGCGTGCACTATCTGCTGTAATCCACAGAACCACACTGTAAGACAGGTATTATCAGTTACACTTTAGGGATGATAGGATCTCAATTTGGTTATCTCAAAGGCAATTCAAACTCTAGCATGGCCAAAACAGAGCTCATCATGATCTCGCTCCATCTTCACCTCTATTTCCTCCCCATTCTAGATGTTTCCCCAACATTTTCAACCTTGGTGAATGGACCCTCTCTCCATCCAGCTGTAGAAACCAGAAACCTGAGAGTTATCCTGGACTCTTTTTTCTCCCTTACCACCATGTTCAATTCGTGATTCAGTCTTGTCAATTTTTATCTCCTCTACCTCTGTTAAGCCATTCACTTATTTCTGTCACCCATTACAAACTTAAACCCAATTGCCATCATGCTTCACCTGGAATGGGGCAATGGTGTCCAAACTCAACTTTTAGCTTCCATGCCTTTCTACTTGTTGTTCTTAAAACAAATCTGATTATGCCATTCCCCTGCCCAGAATACCTCTTTGGCTTTCCATAGCTCTTATGGAAAAAAGTCTCCAATACAGTCAACAAAACCCAGCATGGTTTTGCTCCTTCTACCTTTTCAGGCTCATATGGTACCCTCTCTACCTACTATCCACTCCTCCAGTCCCAGTGACTTCCTTCTGCTTCTTGAATAAATGCCCCATGCTCTGTTCTGCCTCAGGACTTTGCATATGCTGTTCTCTATCACTAGCTCAACCACTCTTCCTCTGTCTCCTTTGCCTAGTTAATGCCTACAAGTAATATCCTGGCTTTACTGTTACTTCCTCAAGGAAGTTTTCCTTGATCCCACACTAGGACAGTCCCCCTGTAATATGTTCTAATAGCATCTTATCTCTTTCCTTGATAGATAGCAGTTAGCATGGTATATGAATATACCTTTATACATGTGGTTATTTGATTATTTGTCACTCCCATTTGACAGTAAATTCCTTGAGAGTAGGAACCTTGCATATCACTGCAGTTCCAGTGCTTAGGAAGTTAACTGGCATATGGCAGGCTCTCAATAAATATTTGTTGCTATTTATTTAGCTCTAAGACACAAATTTAAATGACTTTCCTAATTTCCACCCATCACACCTAGGTTCTATCTAACTCTCAATTTCATACTCTTTATAATGAATTAGAATGTTGAGATTTATTACAAACTTCCTTTATGCCTGGGATCAAACAAGAACTTATATTTTCCCTAAACCCCTGGTACCAATCCACAGCAACCAAATGGAGTAGTTCCATGAACTTGTCAACCCCAAAGAACCCACTCACATTTTCTCATATCTGAATTTTCAATTGCTTCTTTTTCTCATGCCATTCCTCTCATATACACCAACTTAAAACATACAGAACAAAGTCAAGAGGAAATCTAGCTGGGACTAAAACTATATTTATAAATTTAAAATTGATGGAGTCACTTGAAGATGATTGTACAATGATGTAGCTTACAAGGGTGACACTGTGATTGTTAAAACCTTGTGGATCACACTCCCTTTATCCAATGTATGGATGGGTGAGTAGAAAAATGAAGACAAAATCGAAATGAAAAATAGGGTGGGATGGGGGGATGATTTGGGTATTCTTTTTAACTTTAATTTTTTATTCTTATTCTTATTCTTTCTGGTGTAAGGAATATGTTCAAAAATAGATTGGGGTGATGAATCATAACTATATGATGGTACTATGAACAGGTGATTGTACACCATGGATGATTGTATGGTATGTGAATATATCCCAATAAAACTGAATTTAATTTAAAAAATTGATGGAGTCAGTAAGAATATCAATACACTAAAAAATAAGACAAGTAAAGAGGATAGAAAGTAAATAGGAGGGCCTCTAAAGGAGTACTACAAAGTTTATATAGCGCTTTATAATTTAGAATGCTTTTTTAAGTATTCCATCTCCTTTCCAGAGCATTGCTTAATCAGAACTGTTCTTCAGCTGATGACTGCCCCTATGGTCCCTAAACAAAGCGGCTGAGGTGGTACAGACAAGGACAAAGGTGAAATCCATCAAAACCTTGAGCTTCAATTTCCTCAATATGTGCATGGACTTCACTGCACTCCTTCTTAAGAGTTCACTTTGAAGTCAGCGACCAGGTTTCATTTGCTCATGTAACCCAAAGTTCTGGCATGATGTCCAGCTCTGTGGTCGCTAGCCTCTAACACGGCCTTCAGTGACGCCAACCTCCTCGTTCCTTACAGAGTTCCCTCCCACACTGTACCAGGGTCGGTGCACATGACCAATAGAATTTGGCAGAAATGATGGCACATCACTTCCAAAACTGGGTTGTAAAGACACAGAGGCTTCCACTGTTCCTTCTCTCTCCTCTCTCTCTCTTTCTTCCTCTCTCTCTCTAACCTTCCCACTCTAGAGAGCTGCCCAGTTGTCAGAAGCCCTTGGAAAGACCCACAGGGCAAGGAACTGAGGATCCAACTGCCAGTGAATAATCTTGGCTTGTCAACAACCCTGTGAGTGAGTCGAGAATCAGATCCTCCAGCTCCACTGGAGCTTTGAAAGACTTTAGACATAGCCAACAGTTTGACTGCAACTTCCAGTGACAGACCCTGAGGCAGAATCAGCCAACTAAGTCACTCACAGGTTCTTGACCCTCAGAAGTTATGTGGGATAATAAACATTTGTTGTTTTAAGCTGCCAAATTTGGTGGTAATTTGTTACATGCAATAGATTACATAATACAGGTTTCATAGGGTTAATTGCATGTCAACGCACTAACCCTGTAATAGTCTGCTATATTATTTTGAATGGAGTTTCTAAGAACAATTTTGATGTTTAGCAGCCATTTTGGCCACGTGTTTGATTTTTATTCTAACTTGTCTTTAATTTAATAGCCTATCTAATTGCTGAATTTAGAAAGGGGGAATGTCTTTGAAGAAAGAATGGGGAAAGCAAGTAGGACGTGGGAGTATGGAAAGAAGTAGCTTCCTATTTGATGTATTTTGGTGGTCGGGAAACAAAAAGGTCATTGACCTGTTATGATGCCTGGAATTTACACTGTTGGAAACCATCCTTTGAGTTCAACCATATTTTCTAGAAAGTCAAATCAGGTGGGAAACGTATCACCTAGAATGAAACCACTAGCCCCATGAATCCAACAGATAAGCAGCAGAAAGCAGAATCTTAAGAAAAATGGTAAAAAGAGAAGTAATTTTGATCAAGGTAATTTTAAAACTCATTGGAAGCGTTAAAGCTTGGGAGAATACCTGGGTAGGGGGAGGCATATTGTACAAAATGCCTGAAGAAGGGCAAACTCTGATGGAGTAGTAGCCAATCTCCCCACAAGAGGGTGCTCATAGTCGTAGTTGTGCAAGATGTGTAAAATTGAATCATCTGCGGTCCCAGCCCTGCTTTGGGTGCCATTCAAAGATATATAAGTTCAGCATCCAAAATAGTTAAAAAGCATTTAACCTACCTTAATTCCTTTTTAAACAATCAAGGACTAAGCACATTTGTAATGGAGAACAAAACTTTAAAATCCTTGTTCTCCAACTCCCTCACTCTCCTGCCCCCTCCCAGCCCCCAACTCCAAGCCTGCCCCCCCATTCTCAGGAGCCCAGCTTGGAGACTTTCTTATCTTTCAACCCTTTCCTTTCCAACTCACCTTTTCATTACATAAGATCTCTGACTGCTGTTTAACCATTCCCCAGACCCACCAAACACCAGAAAGCAAAATTCTTACCTCCTTAGAGTAAGGAGTAGAAAAGAACCTGAAGTATTTATAATTTAATGATAGGTTATTATAAATTGTTATCATTGTCCCCCTTGCTGTTGAAAACATACAATTTTATACTTTGACAAAGCAAATAAAGCCCTGGTTTGTATTTCATAGTTTATGAAGTGGACCTCCTGCTCTATAATGTTCATCTATCATGTTTTGGAAAATTGTGCTTTTCCCCCTCTTTTGGACATTGGGAGATTAGAGGTGGGGGAAGAGAGAGGGGAGAGAGATCCCCTGGTGCCCCTTAACCATGTACTATTTGGATGAAATATGCTCAAGTTGGACATTATGTTGAGGGACTGGGTGTCACAAAGCAGCAGGAAGTATTAGGTACCACGGTAAGAAGCCAGGGCAGATGCTGGAAGAGAGGAAAACGGCGAGCAGAAAACATAGCACTAAGGACAACTCACCCAAGCTGCCATTTTGCTTCTGCTAGGCCCTGATGTAGAGATACCAGGAAGGAAGTTCTGTGAGCCATCAGTAATTAATACTGTCCAGGAAAATTGCCTTGGGATAATTAATCCCAAACTGAGGGTCTAAAATGTTTTACTGCCATCGATATACACAGATGAGCCAAAGACCACATATCTTCAGAAATGAGAGATGGCCCCTGGATGAAATCTCCTCTAATAGCCTGATTATTGCAAACCCCAGTCAACACTGTGCTCTGAAGCGAAGCGCTCCGAGTAATGTAGATTTCAAAATATGGCATGTTTTCTGCAGTGGAGCACATTTAATGATTTTCTCATTTGCTACCTAATGAGATTTTTTCAAACTAATTGCAGACTTTCTATAACTTTTTGAAATCAGATAAGAACAGCATTAACAAAACAAACCATGGCAATGATCCCATGCTGGGAAGAATTGAATAAGATACCTCTAATCCCAGAACTGCAGTCTGATATAGGATAGTATTAATCAAGAGTTTTTAATACAGTACAGCTAGATCATAATAGAGTTTCAAAAGCAGGTCATGCAGACAGGCCTGGTCATTACAAAGACCAGTCAATTGCAAACTACTGCTTACATTTTAATTTAAATTTCCAGTGAAATTTCTAGTGAAATACATATGAGATGGTCTCTGTTAGAGCCATGAACATTCATTACCCAGAAAAGCCACTGAAATACATCCCAGCAGTTCGTTAGTTTAATTATAGATTTTTCTACCATCTACATCACCGTAATAATTTTTGATGTGATACTTTTCCAGTAATAGATTTGAAATAAAAAACATATAAAATTCCATTCTACTCTAAACTCTCACATTAAAAGAATAAAGGTTACCAAGGGATAGGTTGGTGCACTGGTTTGGATGTATTATGTCCCCCAAAATGCCATTATCTCTGATGCAGTCTTCTGTAGGCAGGAAACATTGGTGTTGATTGGGTTGCAGACTTTTGATTGGACGTTTCCATGGAGATGTGATCACTCAACTGTGGGCGAGATCTTTCATTGGATAATTTCCATGGAGGTGTGGCCCTGCCCATTCAGCATGGGCCTTGATTAGTTCACTAGAGCACTATATAAGCTCAGAGAGAAGGAGCGAGCTTGCTACAGCCAAGAGGGACACTTTGAGGAATGCACAGGAGCTGAGAGAGGAACATTAGCTGAGACAGACATTTTGAAGAAGGCCGTTGGAACTGATGCAGACGTTTTGGAACGCAACCTGGGAGCAAGCAGATGCCAGCCACGTGCCTTCCCAGCTAACAGAGGTTTTCCAGACACCATTGGCCATCCTCCAGTGAAGGTACCTGATTGTTGATGCATTACCTTGGACACTTTATGGCCTTAAGACTGTAACTCTGTAACCAAATAAACTCCCTTTATAAAAGCCAGTCCATTTCTGGTATTTTCAAAAGGGTAGTATTAGCAAACTAGAACAGGTGGGGATAGGGAATGGGAAGTTAAGGCTTAAAATGTACAGGTATTATTTGGAATGATAGAAATGTTTAGGTAGTGGATGGTGGTGGTGGCAGCAATTAACAACTCTGAAACATATATCTGAATATGATTTAAAAGTTAGATTGTATGTTTAGTAACAGAATAAAAAGCTTTTAGAAATCCATGGAACTCCACTACACAAACAGGGATCTCTAGTTGAAACCCTGGACTTTAATTGATGGTACAATTATAAAAATGTGCTATCATCAAATGTAATAAATATTCTACACCAATGCAAGGTGTTGGTGATGGGGTGGTATATGGGAATCCTGTATTTTATGCATGATTTTTCTGTAAACCCACAACTTCTTTAATTAAAAAACTTTTAAAAATGTAAAAAAGATATAATGATGATTTGTCTTAACTTCCTGGATTATTTTTCAAATTATTCTTCTAAGAGAAAAAGAGATATGAAAGAAAGGAAGAAAACCTGCTAAGAGTCTGAGATTAAATATAACATCCTACACAACTATATAACCTAGTAGGAAGACTCCTTGTGGATGATCACACAATCAATTGTTTTTGTTCTTTAGTAGAATGTATATGCTAAATGATAAACTGTTTGGGTTCAAAGGACAGTGGATTCATTAAAAGAAGTTCCTAATAAAATAATTCAATCTTCGTATTTAGCTTTTAATAGGAAAAATTAATTAACATTTGCATTATAAGACCTGACCTCCCCAGGGAAATATAATCAATTCTCCCAGTACAGGATGGATTCTGCAGTGATAACTTCTTATTGTGGTACCAATCAATCATGTCAGTTGTACAGGGGCATTGTAAATGATGTGCAAAACTATTAAACTCTGGGCTCTTTTAGAGCCAGTTGTCAATGTCATAGTATATAAATATATACTTACAGTGGGGACTATTTAATTATAATATTGATTAAATTATTGCCACTGCTGGCATTACACATGATGATGGTGGCATGCAATCTGGAAGGAATGCAAGACCACTGAAAATGCATCTAGAGTTTTGCAAATGTAATTTCATAGGATATTGTATTAATTTTAACAGCAAGATGCACGCCTCTACTGCAAAGGCTACATAACTGAGGAAACATAAAGCTTTCTCGGTTGAGGGTTCAGTCTAGGTGATTTTAGGTCAGTAGAGGTAATTCCCATTTTTGCAGAAATTTTTTTTTCTTAATTTGAAAAACATTTTTAAAAATGCCTCCTGAACATTTTTTATTGAAGTAAAATTAACATAACATAAAAGTTACCATTGTAACCATTTGAATGTGTACAGTTCAGTGGATTCTAGTACATTCATAATGCTGTGCAACCATCACCACTACTTCTAGAACATTTTCCTCACTCCAAAAGGAAACTCCATACCTGTTAAACAGTCACTCCCTATTCCTCCCTCCCCACCGTCCTTGGCAATGAATAATCTGATGTCTGTCTCTATGGATGTGCCTATTCTAGAAATTCCAAATTAATGGAAACATACAATATATGGGGCTTTGGGACTGGCTTCTTCCACTTAGCATAATGTTTTCAAGGTTCATCCATGTGGTAGGATGTATCATTCCATTTTATGGCTGAATAATATCCTATTGTATGGTTATACCACATCTTGTTTATACATGCCCATCAGTTAATAGACATTTTTATTGTTTCCACTTTTTGGCTATTATGAATAATGCTGCTGTGAGCATCAATGTACATTTTTGTTTGAGCACATTTTCATTTCTCTCCAGTTCCATCTAGGATTGGAATAGCATCATATGGTAACTATGCTTAACTTTCTGAAGAACTGTTGAACCATTTTCCACAGCAATATATAAAGGATTCAGTTTCTCCACATTCTTGCCAACACGTACTTTCCTTGTTTTTTATACTCTCCTCGTGGGTATGAAGTGGTATCTCATTGCGATTTTGATTTGCATTTCCCTAATGACTTATAATGTTGAACATCTTTTCATGTACTTATTGGCCATTAGTATATATTTTTGGAGAAATGTCTAGTCAAGTCTTTTGCTTATTTTTAATTGTGTTGTTTGCCTTTTGGTTGTTGAATTTCAAGTGTTCTTTATTTACTCTGGATAATATACCCTTATCAGATAGTATTTACAAATATTTTCTCCCATTATGGGTTTTATCTTTTCACTTTCTTGATAGTGTCTTTTGATGCACAAAAGTTTTAAATTTGATGGAGTCTAATTTATTAATTTTTTTCTTCTGTTGCTTGTGCTTTGGTGTCATATCTAAGAATCCATTGCCAAGTCCAAGATCATGAAAATTTACCCCGATGTTTTTTTCTAAAACTTCATAGTTTTAACATACATGTTTAGGTTTTTAATCCATTTTGAGTTCATTTTTTTATATAATTTGAGGTAAGGGTTCAAATTAATTGTTTTGCATGGGGATATGTAATCATCCCAGCACTATTCATCAAAAAGACTTTTCTTTCCCCCATTGAATGGTCTGGGCACCCTTGTCAAAAATCAATTGGCCATGAATGTATGCATTTATTTCTGAACTCTCAATCTCTCAATTCTTTAGTCTATTGATGTATATTTCTATCCTTATGCTAGTACCATACTGTTTTGATTACACTAGCTTTGCACTAAGTTTTGAAATTGGCAAGTGTGAGTTCTCCAAACTTCTTCTTCTTCAAGATTATTTTGGCTATTTGGGGTTCCTTGCAATACCATATGAACTTTAGTGTCAGCTTTTCCATTTCTGCAAAAATATCCATTGGTATTTTTGTAGTGATTGAATTACATATGTAGATCATTTTAGGTTTATAGCCACTTAACAATATTAAGTCTTCCAGTTCATGTACTTGAATGTCTTTCCATTTATTAAGGTCTTCTTTAATTTTTTTAACAATGTTTTGTAGTTATCAGTATACAAGTCTTGTACTTACTTGGTTAAATTTATTCCTAAATATTTTACTCTTTTTGATGCTATTGTAACTGGAATTGTTTTCTTAATTTCAATTCCAGATTGTTCATTGATACAGTATAGAGCATTGTGTGTTGATCTTGCTGAATTTATTAGTTCTAATAATTTCATGTGTATGGATTCTTTAGTATTTTCTAAATACAAAAACATGTCATTTGTACATAGAGATAGTTTTATTTCTTCCTTTCCAATTTGAATGCCTTCTATATAGAATTCTTGGTTAACAGTTTTTTTTCCCCTTTTAGCACCTTGAATACATTATTACACTGTTGTATTAGTTAGAGTTCTCTAGGGAAACAGAATCAACAAGAGATTTCTGTAAACACAAGATTTTATAAAAGTGTCTCATGCAACTGTGGGGATGCACAAGTCCAAATTCCATAGGACAGGCAGCAACTGGCAACTCCGATGAAGGTGTTCAATGAAATCCTCAGGAAATGCTTTGGTGGCTAGCCAAAGAAGAAGTGAAGGTCCTCTCTCTCTCTCTTCTTTAAAAGTCTTCAACTGATTGGATTATATCCAGCTGATTGAATTCTCTCATTGCGGAAGACGCCCTTTGTTGATGTAATCAGTCACAGGTGCAGTCAATTGACTGATGATTTAATAAACCAGTCTTCTGGTTTATTAACCAGCTACAAATGTCCTTGCAGTAATGGTTAGGACAGTGCTTGCCTGACCAGACGTCTGGACACCATCACCTGGCCAAGTTGACACATAAACCTAACCATCACAACTGCCCTCTGACCTCCATGGTTTCTGAAGAGAAATAATCTTATTGAGGATCCCTTTTACATGATTTTCTTCTCTCTTGATGCTTTCAGGATTCTCTCTTTGTCTTTGTCTTTTGACAGTTTGATTATAATATGTCTCAGAGTGGATCTCTTTGAGCTTATCCTACCTGGATTTGTTGAGCTTCTTAGATATGGATTCATAACTTTCATCAAATTTGGGAAGTTTTCAGCAGGCAATTCTTCAAATAGTCTAATAGTCTTTCTGCCTTTTTATCTCTGTCCTCTCCTGGGACTCCCATATGTGTATGTTGGTATGGTTGATGGTGCCTCATAGGTCTTTTAGTTGTTGTTCATTTTTCTTCATCCATTTTATTTTCTCCTCCTCCTATTGGCTAATCCCAATTAACTTATCTTCACGTTTGCTGATTCTTATTTCTGCCCGTTCAAATCTGCTGTTGAATCCATCTAGTGAATTTTTTCTTTCTATTATTTCACTTTTCAGCTCCAGAAATTCTATTTAATACCTTTCTATAATATCTCTTTAATGATATTCTCTAATTGTTGGGACATAATTCTCATGCTTTCCTTTAGTTCTTTAAATATGATTTCCTTTCGTTCTTTTAACATATTTAAAATAGCTAATTTACATATAGACTTTGTCTAGTAAGTCCAATGTCTGTGCTTCTGCAGGAACAGTTTCTGTTGATTGCTTTTCTCCTATGTATCAACATGCATTCTTTTTTTCCTTGGATTATTTATTGAAAATGAGACATTTTAAATATTGCAATGCAATGTGAAAATTCTGGAAATCAACACCCCCCCCGACATGATTTGTTATTGTTAGTAGTTGCAGTTGTTGTGTTTAGTAACCTTTATGAACTAATTTTGTCATCTGTATTCTTTGTCATGGATTACCATTGAAGTGTTTCTTCTGCTACCTTCGTGGTCAGCTAATAATTGGACAGAGATTTTCTTAAATGTCTGGAATCAAAACATTTCCTGGTCTTTGCAAATGGGCTTTACGTGTGTGTTGGGGCCCACCTTCGACATTTAACCATGCAGTCTACAAGTGCACCTTAGCTTTTGCTTCCTGCTTGCACAGAGGTTGAAGGTCAGTCAGATGTGAAAGTTAAGGACCCTGTCAGGTTTCTTCTGAGCATACACCCTGCCCTGGGCATTGCATGGCCTTCTAGGTTTCTAAAAAATGTGTGAATATTTCCAAACCCATATCTCCAAGCATCATATTCCACAGCCTTCTCTTCCAAGCTTTTCCATGTGTCTATTGTTTACCTCAACTCTTATCCCATGCCCCAGGCAGCAAAAGCCAATCTGTTAGCTTAAATGGCTCCAAAAATGCACCTCAGGTAGCTTTCTTTCAACACTGGTAGATTCCAAGTTAGGCAAAATAATGGTGAGCCCTTTGTGTTGGTCCTTCAAGGATCAACCCTAGGGGTCAAAACAACCAACCATAATTCTTAGAGAACAAGGATCATTCTGCATCCTCTGGCACAAGGAACCCATGCAAGCTGCCATCTTTAAGACTGTAACTGAGCTGGATGGAGAGATGGGATCAGGGTAAGTTAAAATACCACAAAGCCTTCCTGCCAAGACTCAGCCACCTTTTCTTGATTAACATTCATCTTGTTGATTTAAACCTTGGACTAGTTTCAGAGTTCTAACAGAGTTGATTCTGACTTTTTCTCCAATTCATTCACTCTTGTTTGTGGAGGAAAAGGCCCTTGGAGTTCCCTATTTGCCATTTTTGCTGATGTCACCTGAATCATTTCCTTTCATATTACAAAAATTTCCATAGAGGGGAGGATTCATCAAGAAACTATTTTTTGAAACATTCTAGCTCACAAAAAAATAAGTGACTAATCTAATTTTGGTGCTCTGTCATATTGCTTGGACCTGACATTTTACATGATTGTAAATGACTTGCAAGGTAGTAAAGTTCATAGTTGATATAAAGTCTATACCACATGATATGTATGTCCGAGTGTATCAACTGATCTGCCTCATGTTGAAGTTTTCTCATGTCATGGACTCCATATTTATTGTTCAAACTATTGAAATTTAAAAAGAGAGCAGGAAGCTATGATACAATTTAGTGCACACAGTCCATTATCATTTCATATCCAGGCATGTTTGACTGGGTTTCTTTAGCCAAATGCTCTAAAAGCAAACCTCTCACATGGATCTACGACAGAGAGAAAGAAGGAGGAGATAAGTTGAAAAGCACAGGAGGTTGGAACTGACAAGATTTTGGCATTTTGGAAAAAAAAAAAAACTCCCTTTGATAGCATCCATTTCATGTGCCAATTTATCCCTTGTGATGGTTAGGCTCATGTGTCAACTTGGCCAGGTGATAGTACCCAGCTGTCTGGTCAAGCAAACACTGGCCTAACAATTGATGTGAGGACATTTGTGGCTGGTTAATAAACCAACAGGCTGGTTTATTAAATCATCAGTCTATTGACTGAAGCTGTGACTGATGACTCACCAAAGGGCGTGTCTTCCACAATGAGAGAATGCAATTGGCTGGATTTAATCTAATTAATCAGTTGAAGACTTACAAGCGAGACAGATAGAGGACCTTCACTTCTTCTTCGGCTGCCCAGCGAAGTGTTTCCTGAGGAGTTGGTCGAAGTTGCCAGTTCGTTTCCTGAGGAGTTTATCGAACACGTTCGTCGAAGATCCCAGTTCATTTCCTGAGGAGTTCGTTGAAGTTGCCAGTTCATTTCCTGAGGAGTTCATCGGACATCTTCCTTGGAGTTGACAGTTTGTTGACTGCTGTACAGAATTTGGACTCATGCATACCCACAGTTGCGTGAGTCACTTTTATAAATTTTATAGTCATAGACACCTCTCATTGATTTTGTTTCCCTAGAGAACCCTAACTAATACATCCCTCATTTTTCCCAACCTTGTATTGGGGATTGAATCATGCCCCTCACAAAAGGCATGTTCAGGTCCCAACCCCTGGTCCTGTGGGTGTGAACCCATTTGAAAATAGGACCTTTGAAGGTGCTATTAGCTAAGGTGTGCCCAAACTGAATGAGGGTTGGCTTTGATCCAATATGGCTGGTCACCAGCCCCCTAATGCCACAGTCTTCAGGGAAAAAACATTGTCTTGCTGATGCCTCAACTTTGAACTTCTCTTAGCCTCAAAAACATGAGCCAATAGATTCCATTATTTCAGCCATCCCATGTGTGGTATTTGTTCTGGCAGTTAGGAAACCAAGACTACAACCAAATATTCACTTAATGCATATTTCTTAAATTAACATTATCATCACAAATTATGGGAATACCAACTTCATAGTTTATAAGATACTCTATTCCCCTTCTGGACATGAAAGGAAGAGAAATATTAAGATTGCATTCTGCATGTTCTGGAATATTATCACAAATCCCGCAAAATAAAGACTGTAACAATTCTTTGAATTTATGAACCTATGAAGAAAAGTAAAATATTTAACTTAAATACCCACCCCCCCTTCTTTCTGAAAAGAATATTGCACCATATTTTTTTCTATTTAAACAGTTATTTGTAGGAAGGAGCAATATTTGAGGTAATTATTAAGAATACTATTGTGAGACAGATTAAATGCTCTGTTCCTTTAATATAATAATAGAGCATTTAATGTTCTTAAGTCATTTATTCAGCAAATACTGATTGCTGCTTCCAATGCACCAGACACTGTATTGTGTACCAATAATGCATTGTAAACATGGCCACTATGGCCCCTGTCCTCACACATATTACAGATGAGTGAGAGGTTAGGATATGGAAACAGGCAACTGCATTACCTTGGGGTGAAACGTGCAATCATGTGGGAAATCCAGAAGACCGTGGCTCACCAGGAGAGGATCACAGGGGCTGCAGTTCAGGGGTGGCTTCCCACAGGAAGTGACATCTAATCTGTGATCTGGAAGCTCACTAGGAGTTAGTGTGAGACTGACTAGAATTCCTGACAGGACATACAGCATTTGTGAAGTCTTCAAGGTAGGAAAGAATGTAACCCACTTGAACAACTGAAGAAGTTGTTCAGCACTTCATTAGGACAACAGCATAGAGTAAGAGCGGCCAAAAAGGAGATCTGAGAACACAAATCTTGTAGGGACTTTAAAACTTTTTTAAGGAGCTTGGACTTCATTTTGGAGGGCAATAGAGAGACTCAATATATTTCAAGCAGGGAGTGACATGATCTGACTTTTATTCTAGAAAGATCATTCTGGTTTCTGTAAGAAGGATCAGTGTATAGCAAGGGGTGGGGCAAGACTATAGACAAGAAGAACCGTAAGGAGTTGGTGAAGCAATATAGGGAAGAGATGATAATAGAATAAATGGAGATCTGGAAAAAGAAATAAAGAGAAGTGGACTGATCTTAGAAGTATTTAAGAAATGTCTACTGTATTTGGTGATGAATTGGCTGCAAGTGGCATGGAGGGGGTGTATCAAGCATAATTCCCAGTTTTTCACTTGAGCACATGGGCAGTTGGTGGTATTGCTCCCTAACAGCAGACCATGGAGAACAGAACAGGTTTGCAGAGGAGAAGCTAATGAATTAATTTGTATACAAGATGTGTTTGTGGGCCTTAAAGGCACATGAACCTCTCCAATAGGCAGTTGGACAAGTGGTTATGGATTAATGGGGCACAGAGTGAGACCTGGACTGGACATAGAAATTTGGGAACATCAGCATATAATTGATAATTGAATCTAAGGAGTAGATGACCTTGCCCAGGAAGTTTGTGCAGAGTAGCAAACCAAAGAGAAGACCTTAAGGAGCACTAACATTGTCCATTGGATTTAGCCACACAGCATTTGTTAGTGACCTGGGTGAGAGCAATTTTAGAGTACAGGTGGGAACAAAGCCATATTGCAGTGGATTGAGGCAGAAGGGGAGGTAAGGAATGGCATTTGTCTGTGATGAGAAGACAGTGAAGCAGTTGGAGGCAGGCATGATTTATGCTGTGAATAACTCAGGATGTTTGGGGCTCATAAATAGGAGAAAGAACACCTATCTCACAGTGACAAAGAAGGAAGAAGGAGGACATATTCTAGTGCAGATAAGTTAGTAGAATTAGGGTGAGATTAGGGGGTAGAAAGTTGGAGAGGTTCCCCCACTGGATGGCTTCTTTTATCTCTATGAATTAGAAAGCATTATATGTGAAAGTGAAATGGAGGTATTGGCTTTTATGTTTCATATCAAATAATGCTATAATCACCTGACATTTAATCATCACTAGTCAGGAAGCAATTGCTTTTATAATTCCCATTATACAGACAAGGAAACCACGTCACAGAAAATTGTTGAAACTTGCCCCAGAACTCACTGCTGGTAAATGATGAGCTGGAATTTGATTCTAATCAATCTGACACCAGAGTTCATGCCCTTAACCACTAAACTAGCCTCCTCGAGTTGAGTTTATGGCTATGAATTTGTAAGGACACAGATCTTTGTAGTTGTGTAGATTTTCTCCTCCAAAGCTCTTCGGTATAAGGAGAGGCACTGACAAGTACTGAGTTCCAGATTTGGGTTTTTGACTGGCAGGTGCATGAGAATAAGAGGGTAATAAGATGAGATGGATGACAAGAGGGTGATCAAAGTGATGTACCAGAGCCACTGAGTTGAGTAGGAAAGAAGGACAAGCAGGAATAAAGAAGTACAAGTATAAAGAAGGACGTGGAGTCTTGGAGGTCTCAATGAAATCCAAGAACACGTACTGTGGCCATAGCTAAATGAGAGCTGGTAGTCAGGGAGTAGGGTCTTTGAGGATAAAGTTTCAGATGTGGAACAATTAAGGACATTACAAGTTGCAGATATTGGTCCTATGTGGGGAAAGTTGAAGGGAATTGGAGACAAAGATCAACTGGAGAGGAAGATTTTATAACTTGAGTCCAGACCATTGAATTGGATGTCCATGTAGATATTTAAAAAATTCAAAGTGACAGTGGGATCTGGGGTCCAGCCCTGCACTCTTTCACTCTCTATCTGGTTCACCCCACTTACTTTCCAATCACCCCACAGGCTTGCTCTTTGCTTTCATGGCTTATTTAAAAGGGCTGACATTAAACTGTGAGTCACAATATTCTTGCAGTAGAGCTTCAGTAATCCTGAAGAGTCTCATTTTTGAGCATTTCAAATCAGGGAGAAGAAAAGAGATCCACAGACTGTTTAGTGATAGGATATTCTTCTTTCCAAATATTTTATGCATGTGTTTGTCACTTTGGTGGGGAGGATACTGAATTAAAGAGGATGGATGTGAGTGCTTTGAGGTTTTTATTCACAATTTTATTACAAACCATTTATTTCTATATGTCCAGATTCAGATTTTTCCAGGGGGAAGTTTGCTGAGGAAAAGTACTCTTTGAAGATTGTCCTGTGTCCCCCAGTTCAGCATGTATTATTTACTTAAGGTCTATACCGTTAGGCAAAGCCCTCTCGATAAATGTCAATGGTTTGTCTTTCCTATAATTTTAAGGATCTAGCTCAGTGCCTTCCCTGGCATAGAGAGATAAGGACTTGCTCTATCAAACCTCCGTTCTCTTGGGACTATGGCCAGCTGCTTGAGAAATCTCTGATGTCCTGGGAGAAAAGTCAGTTCAGTCAGCCTAAATGAAAGGCATAGGTGAATGTTTTCTGAAGCACTGGAGCTACAGATGCTTTGCCCTGCTCCTTCCCCCTCCCTTTGGAGACTTATCCAAGAATCCAGGCAGACCATGTGTGGGCTAGCAAGCCCTAAGGGGACTGGCAAGCCTCTGGAGCCACACACACAAAGTTGACGGGAACCAGCTGACAAGCAGTATGCCCATGTGCTCCAGAGACAAGAGCCATAAGGTAAGAGTGAAGGAGGCAAGCGTCACTTCTTACTCGGAGCCAAGATGGCAAGGCAGTTGGACCCAGGA
The DNA here is from genome assembly GCF_015220235.1 of Choloepus didactylus. NCBI lineage: Eukaryota > Metazoa > Chordata > Mammalia > Pilosa > Megalonychidae > Choloepus > Choloepus didactylus. Next base: position 114,798,118 of record NC_051315.1, read on the forward strand.
TAAAGTAGAAGGGGCCAAGTCCCTGCAACCCACGACCAGTCCTTGACATCCTCACTCACTTTGTCAGCCATCACAAAATATCACCACTCCTGCAAAGCCTGATTTAGGGTGATGAATTTTCAATATCTCAGTGCTCCTTTTCCACCTGGGACTGTGACTTTTAGGAAATCTCCTGGGAAGAAATTCACTATTCTATCAGTAGCTGTCTTTGAGAAAGTGGACTTATAGGGAATTTGTTCTTCTTCAACTTTTTTTTTCCATTTTTTTCTATAATGGCATACCTATTTTAAAGGAAAATTTAGCTTATTTAAATTTTGTTTCCTTTACCTTAAGACTAAGTCCCTTTATCATTTTATCTGTAAGGAAGGGCAGACTTGAAAACCCTTCTGGCAACTCCTGACCTAAGATTTCAGGCCAAAGGAGGCAGCAGTCAGGGTTTCTGTGATGAGTTCTCTTTTTATGGTGTAGTAGCCCCCACGGAGGAGTCCCTCAGTGGGTGTCAGAATGTTCTGGCACAGGAGAGAAATGTAAAAGCCCATGTGCTACCAGCACAATCAGTGTCATTTAGAAAAAAATCATATACTGTAATTTGAAATATTCAGGCATCTTGCATTTTAAAGAGGGTAAAAACTTATATTTAAACAAAACTAAATTAAATTCTTCTCCCACCTCCACCTCCACCCAAGTTCTCTTCACTCACTGGCTAGCGATGCCCACACCCACTTAGGAGAACCCAGAGAAGATACAGAGCAGCTCCTCACCACAGGCACATTTGGGAACCAGCTTTTGACTTTGTCAGTTTACAGCATTTGTTCATGTAAGAACTTGACCCCCTGTAGCTACTGCTCTATAAAGAAAACATCTTTATCTTCTTATGTTGGCCTGAAGAAGAGGGTAAAATGAGAAGGTATGGAATTAAAATTTAGATAGTCAAATATTTGGAGTAAAAAAAAAGAACTCATTAAAATTATATTCAAACATCTTATACCTAAAGTACTCTGAATGCAATTCACTTTCAATTCTGGCTTAATAAAATATCTCCTGACCTCACCCTACCCCAACCTACCTCATGTCCTGGGAAAGAGAAGCAAGATGAAGCAGCAGGTGTGCACATTGGTTTTTAAAAATGTTGGATATGAAAACCTTGAATAAGTTTAGGTAGAATGAAGCCTCTACAGATTAGAAATGCATCCTTTTTATTATTTTAGTAGAGCTTTATAATATCCTCCTCATCTCTGCCCCAAAGGAACTGTTTCTTTCTACACTAGTACAAATTTACATAAATTAAAATCCTGCTTTGTTCAATTTCAAGGTTCAGAGAGAAGGAAAAAAGTATCTACTAATAATTTACAGCTCTTAATATCAATTGTGAGCTGAAACTGTAGTTATTTATTTCACACTCTTATCACGCTTAATTTTTGCCAACTCCTCTGAGTTGGGAACACTAAAGTTCAAAGGCCAAGCAACTTGCCCAAGGTCAAACACCTGGTTAAGAGACAGACTCAAATTCAAGGTCTACTTGGCCCCAAAGTCCCCAACCCCTTTCTCCTGTAAGGGTATTTATTTCCATTAGTTCCAAAAACTAATGTAAATTCTGAATTCTGTGCACTTAGCATTATGAAAAAAAAAAAGGTAGATAATACAAGAAAAGTAAGGCTAATGAATATAATAAATTCATTGCAGTAGTTCTGCCTAGCCTGATGACTGTATATTCAATATAAAGTTCTCTTTAAAATGCCACAAGTAATCTATTCTATTATTTAAATGTTTTAAAACATTCTAAATTATTTCTCTTGAAGTTCAAATACCTTTTGAAAGGACCTTCTGTATTGCTTAAAACATTTGGACTTTCTCCTTAACAGTTGTAAGGATTTATATGTAAACCAAATTCACGTGCTCCTAACTTATTCCCCAGACTCCCCATTTTGCCTCATTTAAGAGCCTAAGCCAGGTTTTCAAAATGGCTTTTTGCAGTTTTTCATCTTTTGAGATTTAAAATTTAAATTTATGTCTTTGCTACTCCAGGCCTTCTCTTTTCCTAATTTATTTTTCACTTACTTCAAGCCATCACCATATCCCTGCCATCACTTTTGATTTATATTGCCTAGGAACATAATCCAATCATGAATCTTCCTTGGGAATGCCAACATGGCAGGAAAAAGAACTTACTTTAACGATCTTTCTAGAGTAGAAAACAAAAAGGGAAAAAAAAAGCAGTGAAACTTAAAAAATATTATCAAGCAAACCCTATAAGTCTATCATAATATAAGAAACTTAGCTTTTCCCTGAATCCAAAATGGAAAGCAATGATGCATCAGTCCATCACTTTTTGCTATTCTCTCCTTTCCACACACAGAAACTGGAATTGATCAGTTTAATTTATAAATAAGATCCCCAACAACTACAGCTTTTTCCCACATCCACCCCAGGCCCTATGTGCATCTCCACTAAGCCCAGGAATTTCTTGTGTTACTGACCAGGAAAACATGCCTGTCCTTTACACTATGACCCACAGCTAAATAAGCATGGTTACCCCCCAGCCACAGGGCTATTGTTAAGGTTTGTGTGTTGCTAGTCACAGAAAACAAAGTTGGAGATTCAGCTGAAGAGGTCATTTATAGGGAAGATATTGTGGTATCTCCCAGTCAAAACAGACTCAGGTAAGGCAGGAGCCAGGGAGCTCCAGAGACATCAGTTGGAAGAGTTCACAGATCTTTTAACCACCATTCCATACTTAGCATGAATCAGCTTCAAAGACTTTCAGACGTGATGTTTCTTTGTTCCATGGTTAGATTCTCAGGAGATAATCTTGTTGGTCCATCTTTGGCCAAGTGACTACCCTGGTTCTATCACCTGGCTGAGCTACCTGGAGTCAAACCTTGGGTCCTGGGAATTATGCCCTGAGAAGGGAAAATTGATGAAAGAAAGAGGTTTCTAATAGATGCAGTCTTCTTGCAAATATACAGCATCATTGAATCTCTGGACACTCTCCCAAATGGTGGGCAGTCCAGAAGACTCCCTCTGTTTAATTTGCAAAGACTTAAGTTAGCAAACACAAAAAGGCCTGTTTAAATACTGACCTCATATATGACATCAATCAAGAGAAAACCCTTTTCATATTTCATTTCATTCAGCAACCGTCAATAGTGCTTGTACTGTGTACAGAACACTATGTTCCATAATATGAGTCCATTGCAAAGGGGAAAAAAAAGCCCTAGCCTTCAAATCAAGCCTTTTCTGAATTTTACCTGGAAGTCAATTAACGGTCATTCATTCATTCAGCAAATATTTACTGAGTTCCTTCTAAATATGAGGCACTGTTCAAGCTCTGCAGAGGGAGGGGAAATCTGGTAGTGAACATCACTATGAAGCATTCATTATAGAGATGCAAAGTCAGCAGTGGTTAAAAGACTGGGCCCAAATCCTAACTCTGCCTCATACTAGGTGAGGGGCACATTCCCAAATCTCTCTGCTATTGTTTTCTCATTTTTAAAATGAGAATAGGGCTGTCAGAGAGGTACATCTGTCACATAGTAGGAGCTGCTGTCATCACATCATCATCATCATCATCACTGTGACATGTCATCCAGACCTTCCTCCCTCTTACCCTGAGGGCTCTGCCTGAAGTTATCCTCCTGCCAACTCAACTCCAATAAGAAAACCGACAAAGCTGAGTGTAGGAGTTTATTCCTTACTCATTGAGTGTGTAAGGGATTGTCAGACTCGCCGGAAGCAGTTGCTGAGAAGGAGTATGGGGTGCAAGATGTTTAAGGATCGACACCTGTGGAAGGAAGAGAGAGGAAGCAGGATCAGGGAGGGGAGAAGTTGAACTTCAACTCAGACCGAGCAAATTCTTGACCAACCTGGCAGGGAGCTCTGACCTAGTGTTGCCCATTAGTGTCCTTTGTACGGCCAAAATGGCTGGGACTTTATATTCCCACTGCTAGCATTCGTTGGGGGACCTGGGGGATCTGGCCAGAGTGCCTTGGTGTCTACTACCAAATAAGGTCTGAATAAAAAAAAAAAAAAAAAAAAGGAAAACAAAAACATGATCTTAAGCTGCAGGAAACCTATAGTCTAGTAAATGAGAGGAGGCTGCATGAATAATAACAGAAAGAATGTGTTCAGGCAAAGACTTACCAAGTATTTTGAGAGTTCATTTAATAGAAAGACTACTTCTGGCTAAGATAAGAAAACAAAATAACATGCTTAACTCTTCAGGCTAAGGCAATGTGCAAAGATGGATTGAAAAATAAATTAATAAACTCTTGCATGATTAGGATGTGATTCTCATTTAATTGAAATTTATCTTTTCAAGTAAACTGGCATTAGAATATCTGATAATCTACTCTGTATCAGTGCAACTCAAAGTGTGATCTATGGACTGTGATGGTAGCAAACTTTTTTTTTTTACCAGCCCTTGACTAGATAAATATAGAGCGTAGGAGTAAGCACTTAGAAACCCTTTAAGCACTTTGACACAGTGATTTTGTATCTATTGGCTCTAATAATAAAAAATGGGGGCTTATATTTATACATTTGGATTTTTCCTGCATCATTTCTTCTGGTAATTCATTTTTATTGTATTTTACAAAAGAGTTAGCCTGTAGTGGATTAGAATTTTTTTAAAATATGTGTTCTTTCACCATAGAAACTTTAAGAAGCATGAGTCAACACTTTATAAGACTTATTTTTTAATGCAATTTTGTTGAGATATATTCACATACCATACATTCATCCACAGTATACAATCAAATGTTTACAGTACCATCATATAGCTGTGCATTCATGACCAAAATCAATTTTTGACCATTTTTATTACTCCAAAAAAATAATTAAAAAGAATAAAAATCAAAACAAAAAGAACACCTAAAACATCCCATTTCCCCTACCTGCCCCCCTCTATTATTTATTCATTTTTTGTCTTTATTTTCTTACTCATCTGTCCATATACTGGTTAAAGGGAGTGGGAGTCACAAGGTTTTCACAATTACATAGTCACACCATAAAAGCTCTATAGTTATACAATCATCTTCAAGAATTAAGGCTACTGGATTACAGTTCAACAGTTTCAGATGATCCCTTCTAGCTATTCTAATACACTAAAAACTAAAAAGGGATATCTATATAATGCATAAGAATATCCTCCAGAATGACCTCTTAAGTCTATTTGAAATCTTTCAGCCACTGAAATTTTGTTTCATTTCTCTTCCCCTTTTTGGACCAAGAAAGTTTTCTCAATTCCATGATGCCAGAGCCAGGCTCATTCCTGTGAGTTATGTCCCATATTGCCAGGAAGATTTACACTCCTGGGAGTCATGTCCCATGTAGGTGGGAGGGCAGTGAGTTTACCTGCAGGGTTGGCTTAGAGAGAGAGGCCACATCTGAGCAACAAAAGAGGTTCTCTGGGGGTGACTCTTAGGTATAATTATAAGTAGGTTTAGATTCTCCTTCACAAGAGTACATTTCATAAGGGCAAGCCCCAAGATTGAGGGTTTAGCCTATGAAATTGGCAGTTCCCAATGCTTGCAAGAATATCAGGAATTCCCAAGTGGGGAAGTTTAATATTTCCACATTTTTCCGCAGTCCCTCAAGAGGGCTTTCCAAATACTTTTTTATTCTCTGCCAAATTACTCTGGAATGTATTAGCACATCACAGTAACCTGTACAAACCAACAAGGCCTCATTCCATATTCAAGTTTCCATGTAATTATTGTGTATGAATAAACTGACCACAAAAGTTAAATTGGGTAGTGTGCTACAGAAAATATAAATGTAACACCAAATTAGCATCTCTTCCTTTCCTCTCACATAGAAGTCGAAGTTTTAAAACACAGTCAATATCATCCTTTACTCTTTAGTCTGATTTGCTTTAGTCCTAACTAGATCACCTTCATTCATATCTCTAATTGAAGTCTTATCTCTTTTTCAGCTTTTTTAACAGTTGCTGTATGGGGTAATGCTGACATTCATAGCTGCAGAACTCTAGCTCTGAGTGTCAGGTGTCACATAGATACCTGAAGCCCCAGGGAGCAACCAGGTTATACACAAAGAGCTCAGCATCTCAGAATTTAGAAATAACTGTAACAATTCAGGAATAGATGTGACTGCTGTAAGAGCTTACAATCTAGGAATCTTTACAGTAAGCCTTCCCTGATAGCCTATGCTCTCAAATTCAATTCTCAGAGTTTGCACATTATATTTGGCCCATATTAGTGAGACATTATAATATTTGCCTCTTTGTTTCTGGCTTATTTCACTCAACATACTGTCCTCAAGTTCCATTCATTTAGTTTCATGCTTCATAACTTCATTCCTTCTTGCAGTTTTCAATATTCCATTGTATATATACACCACAGTTTGCCCTTCTGTTCAGCAGTCAATGCACCCTTAGGCCACCTCCATCCATTGCAAATCATGAATACTGCCAACATAAACACCAGTGTGCAAACGTTCATTCATTTACCTGCTTTCCATTCTTCCAAGTATATGCCTAATAACTGGGTCACAGGATCAAATGGCAACCCTCTCCTTAGCCTCCTGTTGAACCACACACTGCCCTCCAGATGGGCTGCACCATTCTACTTCCCTACCACCAGTGAATAGGTACATTGTTCTCTCTCCACATTTTCTCCAGCACTTGTATCTTTCTGTTTATTTTTTAAACAGTTTTATTCACACACCATACAATCCATCCCAAGAAAACAATCAATGATTCCTCATATAATCCCATAGTTATACTTTCACCACCACAATCTATACTGAGGAAATTTCCATTTCTTCCACAAAAGAAAGAAGGTGTGGGGGGGGGAGAAGAATAAAAATGAAATAAAATAAAAAGGAGAAGCCACAACACTTACACCAAGTATCCCATACCCCTCCCTAATATCCCCCTCTTAGTGACATTTAGCTTTTGTATACTGCATTTGTTAAATTTCATGGAAGTATATTACATTGTTACTGTTAACCACAGATTGCAATTTGCATTGATTATATTCTTCCATATACCATCTCATTGTCAACACCTTGCAAGGTGGACATTCATTTGTTCTCCTTCATGGAAAAACATTCCTGTATGTTACATTTAATCACCATTGTCCACTCTAGGTTTTGCTAAGTTATACAGTTCAGTACTTATCTTCTATCTTCGCTTCTGGTGTCATACATGCTCCTAGCCTTCCTCTCTCAGCCATACTCATACTCAGCTTTCTTCAATGTACTAGCAATATTGTGCTACCATCAGGTAGTATTGTGCTATCCATTTCTGGATCTTTACAGTCAATCCTGTTGAACATTATTTACTCCTTCAGCACCAAATGCCTAATCTCTGCACTCTTTCTGTCTCCTGAAAACCTGCATTCTCAACTTTAACACTCAAATTTCATTCATTAATGTTAGTTCATATTAGGGATTTTCTCTCGCTCTCTTTTTACCCTTACTGATAGTCTTCATTTCTACATGTTTCTCCAAACCTCTCTCACTTCTGTCTTTTCTTATGATCTGTAGTGCTTCCTTTAGTATTTTTTTTTTTTCTTGTAGAACAGGTCTCTTGTTCACAAACTCTCTCAGTGTCTGTTTGTCTGAAATTATTTTACACTTTTCCTCATTTTTGAAGGATAATTTTCCCAAATTTAGAATTTTGGGTTTGCAGTTTTTCTCCTTCAGTATCTTAAATATAGCATACCACTGCCTTCTCTCCTCTATGGTTTCTGCTGAAAAATATACACATAATCTTTTCAAGGTTCCCTTGTATGTGATGGATTGTTCTTCTTTTGCTGCTTTGAGAATTCTCTCTTTGACTTTGACATATGACAATCTGATTAGTAAGTGCCTTGGAGTAAGTCAATTTGGATAGATTAACAGAATAGATTTAGGTCTATTCTGTTTGGGGTACTCTGCATTTCTTGGATCTGTAATTTTATGTCTTTCATAACAGATGGGAAATCTTCATTATTTCCTCCATTATTCTTTCTGCTCCCTTTCCCTTCTATTCTCCTGCAACACCTGTGATGTATAGTCATGCACATCATGTTGTCATTCAATCCCTGAGATGCTGCTCATGTTTTTCCATTCTTTTTCCTGTCTGCTCTTTTTTATGGAGGATTTCAGATGTCCTGTCCTTCAGTTCACTAATCCTTTCTTCTGCCTCTTCAAATCTGGTATTGTAAGTTTCCATTGTGTTTTTCATCTCTTCTATTGTGCCTTTCATTCCCATAAGTTCTGGCATTTGTTTTTCAAACTTTTAAGTTCTTCCTTAAGTTCACCCAATGTCTTCTTTACGTCCTTCATTTCTTTTGTCATATCTTCATTCAACTCACTGATTTGATTTTTAATTGATTTAGTATGTTTGTTTGAACATCTTTAAATAGTTGATTAAACTCCCATATTTCATTTGAAGTGTAAGTTTTTCTTTTGACTCAGCCATATCTTCATTTTTTGTAGTGTGACTTATGTTTTGTCCATGTCTAGGCATCTGGTTTCCTTGATTAGTTTTATTTAGAGGTTGTTTTCACTCTTTACCAAGGGTTTTCTTGTTGATTGGCTTTGTTCTCTATCTGTTCTTTGGCATTCAGTTCAAGTTATTCTGACCTCTATCATAGCTTCTGTTTTAGTGATCAGAATTTTTCAGCTCTTAATATCCTGGTTCTTGCCCTGCCTATATGGAACCTTTTTTTTTTTTTTTTTTTTTTTTTTTTTTTTTGATGAGGGTCAACCCAGACATGATCAATCCGAATCAGACAATCAGATTTTCCCAGACCAGACAGGCCAAGGACCCAGGAGGAGAGTGTAATCAGTATCAAGTTTTTCTGATGATGAGACCCAGAAGGTCATCAGACTTTCCTGTGAGGCTTCTAGACTCTGTGCTTTTCCTATCCTGACCAGCAGGTGGTGCTTGTCAGCCTGGAGTTCCCCATAAGTGTAAAGAGATGTGGTACCTTTAATTCTCACCAGACCCTGTCCCTGCCAGGAGAGGTAGAAGTCAAGCTTAAGCTGTTTCTGTTTCCCCACCCCTCATCCCCAGGGTCTCAATTCTCTGAAGGAGGGCTGCCACTTGAGTTGGGCCCTGCACCCCCTTTTCTTGGAGAAGATACACTCTTTAGGGAATTATTTCCTTCACTTGACACCTTATTTGGTCTCTCAGGCCTATTTTAACTCCATCCTTGCCTGGGTCAGCACTAACAACTGAAAATACCTAAGGTTTTCTCTAATGAGTTGCTTGGGAGAGTTTTTTTAAAAGAAAGAAAAAAATTCGCTTTTCAGAGCCAGCCCCCAGCCCCCTACGTTCACCAGTCAAGAGCCAGACTTGGTATCTGGCTCTATGTGCCCCTTTTCTTAGTATTTTTCAGTGTTATGAGCTTGGCCAACTCCAAAAGCCTCTGTTTTCATTAATTTTTTTTTCATCAGCCCCACCTCCTCTCTGCAGGAGAGACCTCAGGATTCTTTCCCTGCTTGCTCCAGGTTTGTCTGTGCTTGTAGCTTGTATTCAGTAGTCCAAATTTGTTAATTAAAACTGCAATTGGAGCTTGGATTGCTTCTTTTGCTTCTAGTAGAGATTGCTTCTTTTTTCCACAGTGAAGTTTTCCAACTCAGCCTGCCATGGCAGTGGGGGAGGGGCACCAGCTCCACAGTTTGGGAGCTTTACTTACAGTTCTACGCAGCAATCTCAGCCTTTCCACCCATTCCAGACTGGTGTACGATGTATGTCCAGCCATGGATGTTCCCCAAACAGTTGTTCCAGACATTCCCTGTCTATTTACTCCCAGCTCTAAAGGACTAACTAAATTCTATACCTCCCTACACTGCCATCTTGCCCCACCCTCCTATGTGACTTATTTTTACTAAAGTCTTTTTTTTAATATTTGAAAAAAAATCAACAAATACAAATCTCTTTTATGCTTGTGATTGTTAATCTGGAAGTTAGACTGTATCTCCTTTAAAGAACAAGAGTACTCCTACAAATTTCCTGAAGAAAGAATTATTTTTATATAAGAGCCCAATTTTCTATGAGCTTTCATTTAGTTATCTAAGATGTTCACATGCATGTTATAGCAACAGAATGAAATGAAACCAAATAAAAATGTAAGACCTTAAAGTAGCATTGGTAGATACATCAGCTGGTGAAGGGATAAATATAATATGGTATATACATACAATGGAATATTATTAAGTCATACAAAGGAATGAAGTTCTGATGCATGCAACAAGGATGAGCCTCAGAAACATCATGTTGAATGAAATAAGGCAGAGACAAAAGGATAAATATTGTATGACCTCACTGATATGAAATAATTAGAATAAGCAAACTCACAGAGTCAGAATCTAGAGTACAGGTTGCCAGTGGATAGGGTAGAGGTAGGGAATAAAGAGTTAATGCTTAAATTGTACAGAATCACTATTTGAATTGATCAGAAAGTTTAGATTATGAATGGTGGTGATGGTAGCACAGCATTATGAATGCAATTATCAACACTGTATTATATATGTGAATGTGGTTAAAAGGGTGAAATTTTAGGCTTTATATATATTACTAGAATAAAAATTTTTAAAAAAACAGGACTGTACAACACAAATATTGAGCCCTATTATTTATTATGGGCTATGGTTAATAGTACAACTATAAAAATGTTCTTTCATGAATTATAACAAAAGTACCACACTAAAGCAAGGTGTTAATAATAGGGTGATATTTGGGAACTTTGCATTTTATGCATGATTTGTCTGTAAACCTACAACTTCTCTAAAAAAAATAGCATTGGTAGAGAAATAAGTTTCTGACAAAATATTAACAGTCTTCAAAATTATTTATGAAGTTTAAACATAGAAATATCATGATTAAAAAAAATTCCACAGTACCCTCAAACTGTAAAAGAAAATCTGTGAAGGATTAACTGAGCAAAATGCACTGAGCTGAAAAGTTCTGTTTCCATGGAGCTTGCCTCAAGATATTTTACAATAGACCACTCAGCCTCTGAGGCTGTTTCCCTTATGGAAATTCCCAGCCATCATAAGTTATTATTGTTTGTTGGAATCTGGATAAAGAAAGGAAAGCACTCAAACATCGTAGAGGTATTGAATCAAAAGCTACCATGCAAAATTAAATAAGATAGCAGTGATATGGTTAAAAAAAATCCTGGAATATTTGAAAAGAAAATATTTAGGTGGTAATGTAAGCATTCAAACTCTCTAAAAGAGAGAGTTTAAAAAGAATAATTAGTATAATAAGATTTTTTTTAATAACTGAATATAGACTTGGACTTTTCAAATAAACCCTAAAATCATATTCAAATCAGATTTAAGTAAATCAACACATTTGTGCTACAATAGAATCTTGCCTTCATAAAAGGAACCATCACAACTGTTTTTGTGTGTGTGTGTTTTTTGTTTGTTTGGGTTCTTTTTACCTGTACACTCCTAACATAATATTGAGAGTAGGGATATGAGGTTTGGGAGTTCTGGGAAAAGACATAAAGCCAAGAAGTTAAAATCCCTTGATAGCTAATGAATAAGAGATTTAAGCATCCTTGTACAAATGCTGTAAGACAATAGAAAAGCATAATTCAATTTATTTAAAAATTTTTTCAAAACCATGCCTGCATTACATGACTAACAAGCTACAGGAACAAGCTGAGTTCCAGATCTAGAATCTGGGAAACGGATCATCAGAAAGAATTATTTTCAAAACCTGAAGTTAGTGAGCATTAGTTCCCAAAAAGGGAATTCACTGCAATTTTAAATTGTGATTTGGACATAGTTGATTTGTAAAGTAATTGTTCTTGCCCGGTTTCTATTGTTCATCATTTGAAAGACTCTCTTTATACTATAAATAATTAAAATAAGGCAGAACTTTGGATATTTCAATAGATTATAAGATTTTTGTTGTCAGCTATGAGTTTGTGTGCTGAATTCAGAACATAGAAAGAGAAAAATGATATTCTAAAAATTGGGTTGTGGGTCTCCAGCTATGGTGGACGGAGATCAATATCCTGGCTTTACAGGAAAGATTCTTTGAGTGTCTGTGGTAGACATATGATAAGTGACTGTTGATGGAATAAAGGTATGAACAAACTAATGAATACATGAACTGATATCACTAACGAGGAGTTCCTCACACAGGGATAATTGCTTGATATAACTGTCTTCTGGCTGATTTCCTTGAGGATTGAATCTTTGCTCACCAAGCAATTACAATTGGGTTTTCTGGGTGAGACTATCTTCCATAAACTGGATCTTTCTCTTAAGTTAAGTCTATTTTAGAGTATAATGAATAAGCTGGCATTTTGTGTTTATATTGGACTCCTATGAGTTTAGTGAATAACAATTGCTTTTCCAAGATCTGATCATTAAAAAGAGAAAGGACAAAAGTTGAGTGTTGCCCTGGAATAACCAAGTTAAAGCCATGAGCTGTCATGAGCCTAAGAAATTCTTTGGTGAAACCCAGGCTAGAACAATCACCTGTATTTGTCTACTTTGTCTAATCATAGGCTTCATCCCAGGTATATTTCCCACACAAATGTGGAAACACACTTATTTTGGAATAAATTTGTATGCAAATTTGACCTGCTCACTTTTCTTTCTTCTATTCCAGTTTAACCCCTAAAGAAATGCATTTTGAAGCCAAAAAAAGTGCTTTATTTCCCCAGGACAGAGCAAGAAAACAGAACTACAACTGGCTGCTTGCCACATTGAGAGAAGAGGGGGCAAACATCTGATGATCACTTTTCCCCTATTACTCAGCTCACTCACTTCCTTACAGGTTGATGCTTATGCCTGCCATCCCCTGATATCACTTCATTCTTTGGGTTGACATCAGTAATGATTTAGGGCTCAAGTAGACATTTTCTTTTTAACAAAGCAATAAAGTTAGGATCTTAAAAAGAAAGGAAAACTTAATATGCTTACCATGCTCTGCAGATTTTCAATTATCCTTATATAATTCTCTTATAAAGATTGCTTAAGGCAATCTTTCATTTTAAGCATCATGGAATTACTGAAGAAAAATAGACATTTTGGATACTTAGAGTTCAATAAAATTTGCCACCCAGTGATGTGTGTCTCCAAGTAACTCAAAATTGTAGAGAAAATGGAGGTGAATATCAGAACTGTTAATGGTAACTCCCAAGGGTGCTAGGGAATAAAAACTCAAATTCACAGCTGGCTGGAAGTGAGATGAAACTTAGGGATCAGTTGCTCTTGGCTTCCTTAAATTGTGGTCTCCAAAACCTTAGGTTGGCAGATTATATTAAATACTTGCAGATAAAAGGGTCAAGTGGATGAACGAACTTTTGAAAATGCTAGTTAAATAAACAAACCATGCCTATTTCCTGTTACATTTCTCAGAGCCAAAAATATGCTAATATAAATAGTGCACCCCCAAGATGGGCATATATAAAGTAGACAGCATTCTAAGAAGGGTGTGGAGAAAGCACAAAACATTTCTCCAGCTCATTTGACCATAGAATGCTTTCTTTATGGAACATCTATGAATGTTTCACATAATAGACTTTGGGAAGTGCTGATGTAGTTTCATTTTCTTCTTTTAAAAGTGAAGAAATTGAGACTTTGTGAGAGGAATGTGTGCAAAATCACAACACAGGCTAGTGACATAACTAGAAAATAAAATCAGAATTTTCTCATCTTTCTATATTGGAATTAGGAAACATAAGAAGGATGAGGGGGAAATACATGTTTTTATATGAGGTGAACTATACCTATAATGGCAAAAGTCATAAGGAATCAGATTATCTACTGTCATTTTGATTTTGGTGCAAAAGATTTAAAACACTGAGAAAATAATTTATCAACAATACAGAATCAGAGATATTGTAGGCAAGCAAACTATTACTGCTGTCCTACTGTGTGATAAGTACTTGATGAAATATCATATTTAATTAATCTTCACAACCACTCAGTAAGAGGAAGAATCTGTTTGATTCTAAGAAATGGAAAACTCAACAAACAATGGCTTAAAAAGCAGGGGTTCATTTTCATCATGTTAAAACTTACCTGAGGTAGACAGCAGGTACAGCCACTGAGGAAGTTCCCAAGGCTTTGGGCTCTTGAAATCTTCATGCTCTGACCACCTCATGGATGGATCTCATCTTCATGGTCTCAGTATTGCCACTGCAGGTCCAGATATTTTATCCAAGACCCAGTATTGAAGAGTGAGGAGAGAAGGGATCAAAGATCTATTTCAGCTGAATCAGTTTACCTTTCCTGGAAGCCCAACCAAGTAGACTTTTGTCTATGTACAGTTGGCCAGAACTATCCCATCACCATCCCTGCAAAGAACCCTGGGAAATTGAGCTACTTTTTTCCTTTTAAAGCTGAGGATATTTCTGTCCTAAATAAAATCAGGATACTGTTAGTAAAGGAAAAGGACAAAAGGCCATGATTAAAGGAACTAGCCCTATCCATGCAGGCATTATTATTCCTATTTTCATATGAGGAGCCTGCGATTTCAGGACTTTAAATAATTTGATTAATGTTACATTGCTAATGAGTGTTTGAGTCAGAGGATGAAGCCAGACCTGCCTGGGTTCTCAAAATTCAAGTTGTTTTCCTTTAGAAGTCAACTTCACTGGGTTGGGACCTGAAGCAACCAGAAAACAATGTTCAAACAGTGTCCTTGAAAAAAGGCCAGGGAAATCTGTAGATTTGTGTCATAAAATGAAATAAAAACAGAGGTCTAAGGTATTTGTTTGCTCAATTTATGCATCCAACAATATAATCTGTAAGTTGGCCAATAAGCATCATCAGTCTGGTCCACTATGAGACTCTATGTTGTTTGAGCTACAATGAGAATGCACACTTCTAACAGTCTTTTGGTCCCTCTGACATTTGCATTAAGACTTCTGTTTCTAATCTCTTTATATTTGTCTTCCTCATCTCCCTCTCCAGCTGTACAACCCCATCCACAACCCACAGTCCTGTCCTCCCCAAGCACATCTTTTTCAATATATCCTTCACTGTTCTGGGAATTTTCCAGACTAATTTCTCCTCATAGAGTCCAAGAGAAAATGAAGAGGAGATGCAAAAATGACCCTCCATCCTAGCTGCAGGAAAGCTTTGGGTTGCTAGGAAACCAGCAGTAGGTGCTAACCATCCCTCACTAAATGAGAGCAGCTCCCAGCAGAATAATCCTTTCTGTGGAAGAACCTAGACCACGATTTCACTTCCTACCTCCAACTGGCTTTGTCCACATGCTTGCTTTTATACTCCAATAACAAGCAGCAGAAATGACTAAAAATAATTTTAGGGATGTGAAACTGCACCTATGAAGAAAGTCAGAGGAGTTATGTTACATAACATACAGGCATAAGGTTGAAGGGCTTCTTTTTCCTCAAATATTTGGACCATTGTTGTGTGAGAGAGAGAAAAAGGGAGAGAGAGAAAGGAGAATCTTATTCTGCTTGAGAACAAATTAGAAAAAAAAATTAAATAAAATTTGGGTTGAATATATGATGTAAAGACTGCTGCTGGAAGGTTTTACATTTCAGCTGAGATCATCAGACATATAAACAGACAAAAGTAATTAAGTATGTTATTGTCAGTATACAGTATATTATTACTTCATCATGAACAAGACAGGTCCTCTGAATTGTTTTTGTCACAGACAAGTTTTAGTTTTTTTGCTCATGTCTAGACTGAAGTTAACTAATCTTTAAGATCTAGGATTATATCACTTGAAGGTGAGGGTAAGCACAGTTGGGGATTATAGGATAGTTAAGAAATGAACGATTTACTCACTCATTGAACAAATATTTGAGTGCCGGTTATATACTGGGCTCTTCTAATTGGAACAAAAATACTTGAGAGAAGCTTACATTCTGGTGGAAGAGATAATTAATAAACAAGATAATCAAGACATGTATATATCATGTTGGAAAATAATGCTAAGAGGGAAAATGAAGCAAGAAAGTTTATAGTGACGGGAGAGGGCAAATGGAAAAGTCATGGGACCAAGTGGGAGTATTGCACTGGCCCAGGTGAGAAATAGTGGTCTGGGCAAGGGTGTGACAGTGAGGGTGGTAGGAAGTGGGTGAATTCCAGATACATTGCTGACAGGCTGAAAGTGAAGTGTTGAGGAAGAGAGGAGCAATTGGAGAGATGGAATTGCCATCAACTGAAAAGGACACAGCTGGGAGAGACAGGGCTGTTAGGGGAAGATCAGGAGTTCTGTTTGAAGGTAGAGATGCCTATTATACGTTCAAAGTAAGGCTGTCAAGTAGGCAGTTGGATGTATGTATGTGTGTGTTTATTCTAAGTATATGTGTATGTATGTATCTGGAGTTCAGGAGAGATGGCTGGGCTTGTGGAATATATTTGGGAGTCACCAGCACATAGATTATTTTGAAGTCATGAGACTTGTTTCTCAGGGAACAAGTGTGGATAGAAGAAAAGGGAAACCTGTAAGAATGATTCTTAGTAAAAAGAACATGGATTCTAGCAATGACTTCTAGGTCAATTTTGCTGATAAACTTCATCTAAGGAGCAACAGACAGATGCTATGCAGAAGAATACCTTGGCAAATCCTTTTCTCGTCAATATTCTGAAGCAAAGAAGTAGGATTAGTGGTGACAGAGCACTGGGTTTTCACTTGTGTATTAGGACAGATCTAAAAATGTTACGCAAGGGACACTTACATGGGAGTAAAGTGTCTATATGGCGAAAGAAGAGTGAAAGTAGTTTCTGCACACATGGAGCAGCAGCTATTTCTGATGGGAGGAGAAACTATTTATTAAAATGAAGCTATGCCTTAAAAGAGGCAACTTGGCACCAGTAGCCTTGCTCATTTGCCAGCCACTACTATGACGTGGCAATAAGCACAGCAAGCTTATTTCGAGGGCTACCTCTGAAACTTCACTCTGACTTAGCCCTGTTTGCAAAAGTACTTACCACCCTTTTCTTCTGATGGGGGACCTGAATTGAATAACCTGAATAGCATGATTATGTATGTATTTGAGATTGTGTGTTATAGCTCACTGCTGTAACAAACAACTTTATTGTCTCGGTGGTGGAACACAACAAAAAGTTTAATTTCTTAATCTTGGCACAATCCAACTGGATATATGGTGAGTAGCCTTCCATGTAGTTGACTGATTCCTAATTCTCCCACTTCCTAGGGCCTCGGAGTTCTCCACCAAACCTTCTGCATCCTGGCAGGAAATGAGAGAAGAAAGTGAGTGTGGGGTCTTACATAAGAGTTTTTAAGGGATTTGGCCTGGAAGTGGCATTCATTGCTTCCATTCATATTCTGTTGGCCTGAATTCAGTTCATGGTCTCACCTAACTTCAAGGGCAGCTGGGCGAGGCCAACCTGTTGTGTGCCAGGAAAAGAGGAATGGCTTGGGCAGGTGAGTGCTTAACCAGTCTCTGCCTCTGTGGGGAAGTCTGCCTTACTGACTGTCATCTCACCTAGGAGATCTTGGGTATGTTCACTTAGCCAAACACATATATTCAAATGAGGTTTGTGACCGACCCACACAGAAGTCTCCCAGAATTCAAGGTTATTCATTTCCACATCTACCAGCCGGAAGACAGAGACATTTCTCTTTAGAATATGATCTTGGCCTGGGCCCAGAGCCTTCATCAACTAGTTATTATTAAGTAATGAAGCAAACAGTTATCGAGCATTACTAACCAGATACAGTTCTGAGTTCTGAATATCTAAAGGTGAATAAGAACTGGATCCTGCCTTCAGTGAACTCATAGTTGAGTAGGAATATCAAACATTACAGGTATCAGAAGAAGGTGTGAAAATTAATTCTGATTGGCATTCCGATTGGCATGGCAGAGTTTGGAGCAGAGTTCTGAGAAAACATCAAGAAGAAGATGGTGCTTAAAATGTAAGTTAGAAGATGAGGGAGAATTCCCTGGGTGGAGAATAAGAGGAAGAGAAGGTCACGCAGTCCGTCAAGAGATGAGCTCAGAGAGGAGCAGCCGAAGAGGTAGGTGGTGATGAGCTTGTGAGAGGCCTTAGGAGTTTGAATTTCAACCAATAAGCCAAGAGGAGCCAAAAAGATGAGCAAGAGTGGCAAGATTTAGTTCATACTTTAGAAAGGTAAAAAAAAAAAAAAAAAAAAAGAGGTCATAAATTAGAAGTGGAATAAAAAGCAGACATGCGAGCAGGTAGGAGGCTACTGCGATC
The DNA here is from genome assembly GCF_015220235.1 of Choloepus didactylus. Taxonomy (NCBI): domain Eukaryota; kingdom Metazoa; phylum Chordata; class Mammalia; order Pilosa; family Megalonychidae; genus Choloepus; species Choloepus didactylus. The sequence goes on from NC_051315.1 coordinate 114,816,265, forward strand.
AAGTGCATAAGGATGGAGAGGAGAAGATAGGTTTGATAAACATTCTACTTTGGAACGTAAAATCAATAGGCCTTGATAACTGAAGTGAAGGGGGCAGTAAAGGAAAAGGGATTGCAAAACGGAACTCATTTACCTTTGTATCCATAATCCTTGGCATGGTGCCTAGAACATAGCAAGTGTTGCTTTCTGTTTCTGCCCAAGGGAAGTGATTTTAGAAGACTGAGAAGGTTTTTATATATTTAAAAAAAATGCCTTTCTCTAAAGCTCCCTAATCCTGGAAATTTATTCAATAAGGATTAAAAACCTTTTATTATAACACACTTTGTTGTTGCGGCTGCAGGGAAATGGGCATTCTATACATTACCAGTGGGAGGGTGCATGGGTTCAAGTCCTATTGAGGGTAATTTGGAAAAATCTATTAAAATTGCACATGCATATATCCTTTGATCCAGCCATCCCATTTCTGGGAAATTCTCCTGCAGTTATATTTGTACATGTTCAAAATGGTTTATGGAAAGGTTCTTCATTGCAGCCTTGTCTTAAACAGCAAAAAAAAACTGGAAACAACTCAACTGCCCCTAAAGAGATAACTTATTAAATGATTTATGGTATACACATAAAATGGAATTCTTTGTGAACATAAATATAAAAAAGAATGAGCACGCTTTCTATATACTGATAAAGATCTTCAAGATATATAAAGGGAAGAAACTAAAATGTGAAGAGTGTATTTAATATGCTACCTCTTGAGCAGAAAGGAGATCAGTATTTACTTTTTTTCTTTTATATGCATAGAAAACTCTGGAGGAATACAAGAGAAACTAAGAATGGGCAATATGACTGTATTACCTAGTCAAACAGTTGAATTAAAAATATTGTTTTCACAACTGTTTATAATGTAAAGCACTGCCACCTCCTCCCACCCCCATCCTTGTTTCCTATCTTCTAATCCCAGGTAAAACACTGACTTAAATTTGCATGAAGATATACATAATATCAGATCCTTTCATAAAAGCAGTCTTTGAGAGGAAATAGCGAAGATAGAGGAGAAGAATTACAAGTATTGAGAATTCTGAATATCTAAATAAATGAAATAATGGGGTGCCACACTAGAAGGAGAAGTGCATAGGAGCAAGTTGAAGCACCAAAGAGAAAACTTACCTGCTTTATGATTTTGTAACATAGTTAGAATACATGTATAATTTGTTAGGCTATTTATCACAAAGATGCTATTTCTTTAGGGCTTTTTCACTGCCATATTGCCATTAGTTTATCAGAAGTAGAGGCAGAGTTTCCTAGAATTGAAATATTAATGAACCTGAGGTTTGTGGTTCCTTGCAATTTTCCTCTAGGTGTTTCACAAACATTGGATCCCTCTTAAAAGTGAGGATAAATTTGTCTGGATGCTTTAGCAATTTACCAGCCTCTGTGGCCTTCATTTGAAGAATATTGATAAACATATCTATCTATTTGAAGATTCATTGTTGGTAAATGTCTGTGAATCCAAGAAAATTAACTAATGCTACCCTACCAGCATCATTCCTTTGGGAAACCATGCCCCACCAGAGTAATAGATTCTTCAAATTACACATTTTATATCACTAACATTCTTGATCACCCCATATCCTGTAGGATATTCTGAAAGATTTCCTATGGCCAAAGATAGATTCTATGTCAGCACCTCAAATAAATGCCGATTCTCCCTAAAAGCTGACTTGCTGACTTTGCTCACCAAAAACACTCTATAAGTAACTGAGTGGCATAAAACCAAAAAGGAAGTTGGAAACAGTAAATAAATATGGGAGATGCTTGTAATCTTGGATAAAAATCAGCATCACAGTACAGCAGACTCCAGGTTTCAATTATACTATCCAACTCTTCCATCCCCACCAGCATTCACTCTGGAATTAAGAATGGAGTGGCTACCACTTCCTCTCCAGCATAAATTCTTCCTTTCCTACTCTTCAATAAGACCTCATGTTATATCCCTTTTCTTCTACCACAGACCTGTCTCTCTGACATTTTTCATGAGTTTATAGAGGATATGTTTGGTGTTATCTGTCCCCAGCACACACGCTCAGACCCTGGTGACATTTCCACAGATGGCCTGTAAAACCCACGAGCCACAACTAATGACTGTACTCATGAAGTTACGGCAGATTTTGAAGCCTTTGGTTTTTCGTTTCTACATAGAAGCCACCCACCACCCATCTGTCCACGCTTCAGCCTTTACTACTAACCAGGAGGAACTGCTGACCTTGGGAACAGTTTGAACATGATTTGTTTGCCATTATTGTTATTCTTCAATATGAGAAATAAGACTCCAATCTTGACAATGGGGAGGGAGAGGGGAGGAAGAGAGTGACCCGGTTGTTGGGTTCTCTCTTCCCTGCATCCCAGAGACCTGCCTCCACTCAAGCCACATCTCCAGGCGCTATTCTCCAACAGGTTAAGCCTGCTTTTTTCTGTTCCTAGCCATTATGTAGTTTCAAAAATCTCTTAAACTCCCCAATTGGATTGAACATCTCTTTCCTTTATGCTCCCTCATCACAGCAACTTTTTCACTCTGGTCCACTGTATGATAATTGCCTCAAAGAAGGAGAACATAGCTTACTCATCTCTAGCCATCACAGCCCCTTGAACAGCCCAGGCACTTTGCAAACAGTAGGTGCTGAGAAAATATCTGCTCATATTTTCAGAGACACGTATCAGGAATCATTGTTCTGATATCAGTTTTTGGAGCTGCAAGAGAACTTAGAGATGATCAAGACAGAAATTTCCTCTCATTTTGATTCATGTATTTCTTTTTTTTAATTCATATTTATTGAGATTTATTCACATACCATGTAGTCATACAAAAGAAAGCATACATTCAATTGTCTACAGTACCATTATATAGTTGTGCATTCATCACCAAAATTAATTTTTGACATTTTCATTACCACACACACAAAAATAATAGGAATAAAAATTAAAGTGAAAAAGAACAATTAAAATAAAAAAAGAAAACTGGGTGCCTTTTTCTCCTTTTTTTTTTTATTTTTATTCTTTCCCCATTTTTCTACTCATCTATCCATAAATGAGACAAAGGGGAGTGTGGTCCATATGGCTTTCCCAATCACATTTTCCCCCCTCATAAGCTACATTTTTATACAATCATCTTCAAGATTCATGGGTTCTGGGTTCTAGTTTGATAGTTTCAGGTATTTACTGCTACCAGTTCCAATTCATTAGAGCCTAAAAAAGGATTGTCTATATTGTGCGTAAGAGTGCCCACCAGAGTGACCTCTCGGCTCCTTTTGGTATCTCTGCCACTGAAGCTTATTTCATTTCCTTTCACATCCCCCTTTTGGTCAAGAAGATGTTCTCCATCCCATGAAGCCAGGTCCACATTCCTCCCCAGGAGTCATATTCCACGTTGCCAGGGAGATTCACTCCCCTGGGTGTCAGATCCCACGTAGTGGGGAGGGCGGTGATTTCACCTGCCAAGTTGGCTTAGCTAGAGAAAGAGGGCCACATCTGAGCAACAAAGACGCATTCAGGAGGAGGCTCTTAGGCACAATTGCAGGGAGGCCTAGCCTCTCATTTGCAGCAACAGTCTCCCAAAGGCAAGTCCTGTGGTAGAGGGCTCAGTCCATCAAACCACCAGTACCTATATCTGTGAGCACATCAGCAACCATCGAGGTGGGGGAGCTCAACACCCCTGCATTCTCCACCAGCTCCTCAAGGGCTTTGCACATTTTTTTCATTGTTTTTTTTTAATCAACTATATCAAAACAAAAAAAAATTTTTTTTAAATACAATAAAAAAAATATTTCAAACAAACCGTAACAAGGGAGTCCAACATGTTCCTATTCTACCCCAAGAAAATAACCCAATATAGCAACATTTCTGTGAACTTGTTCCACCACACCCACCAGAAATTAACAAACCATAGTCATTCCTGGGCATTCCCAGAATGTTAAACTTACCCACGATAGCTTATCTGTTCTTACTGGATTATTGTTCTCCCTTCACCAATTGCTCTCTATTGCTAGTTCCCCTACATTCTACATTATAAACCATTTATTTTAGGAGTGTGTTGTTTAACCTCCAGGTTTTTGTGAATTTTCTAAGTCTCTGATGGTTATTGACTTCTAATTGTATTCCATTGTGGTCAGAGAATGTGCTTTGAGGAATTTCAATTTTTTTAAATTTATTGGGGCTTGTTTTATGCCCCAGCATATGGTCTATTCTGTAGAAAGTTCTGTGATCACTAGAGGAAAATGTATATCCTGGTGATCTGAGATGTAACGTTCTATGTATGTCTGTTAAATCAAATTCATTTATCAGATTGTTTAGCTTTTCAATTTCCTTATTGCTCTTCTGTTTGGTTGATTTATCTATAGAAGAGAGTGATGTGCTGAAGTCTCCCACAATTATTGTGGAAACATCAATTGCTTCCTTTAATTTTGCCAGTGTTTGTCTCATGTATTTTGTGGCACCATGATTGGGTGCATAAGCTTTTATGATTGTTATTTCTTCTTGTTGAATTGCCCCTTTTATTAGTATGTACTGGCTTTCTTTGTCTCTCATAACATCCTTGCATTTAAAGTCTATTTTATCTGAGATTAATATTTCTACTCCTACTTTCTTTTGGCTGTAGCTTGCATGAAATATTTTTTTCCCATCCTTTCAATTTCTATTTCTTTATCTCCTTGTGTCTAAGATGAGTCTCTTGTATGCAACATATTGATGGTTCATATTTTTTGATCCATTCTGCCAATCTATGTCCTTTAATTGGGGAGTTTAATCCATTTACATTCAAAGTTATTACTGTGAAGGCATTTCTTGAATCGGCCATCCTATCCTTTGGTTTATGTTTGTCAGATATATTTTTTCCCTCTCTCTCTTATTGTCCTTTAATGAACCATTATTGAATCTCTTTTGTACTGAACGCTTCTCCATATCTCTCTCTCCTTTCATTGTTTCTCTATCAGTAGGGCTCCCTTTAGTATCTGAAGTAGGGCAGGTCTTTTATTAGCAAAATCTCTCAGCATTTGTTTGTCTGTAAAAAATTTAAGCTCTCCCTCAAATTTGAAGGAGAGCTTTGCTGGATAAAGTATTCTTGGTTGGAAATTTTTCTCTCTCAGAATTTTAAATATGTCATGCCCCTGCCTTCTCGCCTCCACGGTGGCTGCTGAGTAGTCACTACTTAGTCTTATGATGTTGCCTTTGTATGTGGTGAATTGCTTCTCTCTTGCTGCTCTCAGAACTTGCTCCTTTTCTTCAGTATTTGAGAGTCTGAACAGAATATGTCTCGGAGTGGGTTTATTTGGGTTTATTCTATTTGGAGTTCGCTGGGCATTTATGCTTTGTGTATTTATATTGTGTAGAAGGTTGAGGAAGTTTTCCCCAACAATTTCTTTGAATACTCTTTCTAGACCTTTACCCTTCTCTTCCCCTTCTGGGGCACCAATGAGTTTTATATTTGGATGTTTTATTTTATCTTTCATATCCCTGAGGTCCATTTTCAATTTTTTCCCCATTCTTTCTTTTGTTCTTTCATTTTCCATTCTGTGGCCCTCAAGGTTGCTGATTCATTGTTCAGCTTCCTCTAGTCTTGTACTATGAGTATCTAGAATCTTTTTAATTTGGTCAACAGTTTCTTTTATTTCCATAGATCTTCTATTTTTTTATTTACTCTTGCAATTTCTTCTTTATGCTCTTCTAGGGTCTTCTTCATGTCCTTTATATCCTGTGCCATGCTCTCATTGTTTGTCTTTAGTTCTTTGATTAATTGCTTCAAGTACTGTGTCTCCTCTGACACAGTACTTGATTTGGGTGTTTGGGTTTGGGTTATCCGTATCATCTGGTTTTTTCATATGCTTTAAAATTTTCTGTTGTTTTTGGTCTCTTTGCATTTGCTTTACTTGATAGGGTTCTTTTAGGATATGTAGGATTATTCAAAGCCTAATCTCTAATTTGTCAGATCTACAGCTTGGTGGCGTACACTTCCTCTAACTAACCAGCAGATGGCATATGCGAGTCACCTATTCCCCTCAAGTCAGTTCTCCCCAACTTTGTCTTTGTGGTGTGTGGGGGTCTGATTCTTGTGGGGTCCAACTAGTGCACGAAGATTGGGTGTGTTGTTGGTGCTGTCCTCACTGAATGTGGGGTGTGTGTCTGAGCGGTTAGGGAGGGAGGGCAACTTTAATAATCAAACCTCCCAGGTGTCCCTGGAGATTTAAGGCTGTTGCAAAAGTTTAAACCTTCATTTCAGTCTCACCACAGATTGTCTCTGCCGCTGACCCACAAGTCCTTAGTATTGGCGTATGGTCCCTGGGATTTCTGAGCGGGTCCCTCTTCCAAGCCATGCCCTACCAGGGCCTCTGCTGAGGGAAGGTTGTGCTACAACACAAGTGCGCACTGTCCCTCAAGGGAAGTTCTGGGCCTCAGGGCCGTGTACATGCATTCCCAGCCTGCTGTAAGGATGGCTTTATGGGGCGTGTTAATTTCCCCCTTTTCGCACAGCTCCACCTTCCCAGCTCTGGAACAATTAGTTGTGGGTGTGCGAAAGGCTAATGTCCACACCTGATATTGTGATGTGTGCATGTGATGCTGGAAACACTTCCTGTCACACTGGGTTTTTTGGCGCAGCTCTGGGCTGTGGCTCCAGCACCAGGCAGGAGCTTTCCCAGCCCTCTGGGAAGATGGCTTCAAGGGGCGTGGTTATTTTCCCCTTTTGGCTCACCTCTGCCTGCCTTGTTCCAAGACAGTTAGCAGCCAAAAGACTGCCTTGCATGCCAGCTATTGAGGCATTCGCAGAGCCCATTCCTGCCATGCTTCACTGTACAGTTCTCGCTGCCATATCTGCAGCCACTTTTGGGTTTTTAAAAAAAGTAGTCCGCCTCCAAATGCCAACCTATGCTTTCCCCACACCACAGTGTGGCTGCCAAACATTAAGCAGGCTTACTCACTCATTTCAGAACACAGACTCCCAGTTTCACCAAGTCTACGATCCCTGTGGATTTAGCAGAACTTGTCCAGCTGGTGCATCACTGGAACTGGTGTTCTGGGTCACTTTCTGGCTTTTATCTAGTATTTTTCATGGAGGTGTTTTTTTGCCCTGTCTCTCCTAGCCACCATCTTAGATTCTCCAGATCCATGTATTTCTAATTATATTTTAAACATCTACCTCCCACACCGATATTTTTGTGGCTTTAAACGTGACTACATTTTTCTTTGTCACATCTATTTATGATACACTTGTCAATACTTTAGCATAGTTGACTCTTTTTTTAATGCAAGTCTCAGGATTGGCAGACAGTCCTTACTCTGTTAGTCCATTTGGTGGAGAAAGGAAAGTTAAAATTTCTTGCCTTAGTGACTTAAAAAGATATTTGCACACTGATGTTCATAGCTGCATTATTCACAATTGTCAAAAGATGGAAACAACCCAAGTATCCCTCAGCCAATGAATGGATAACGGAAGTGTGGTATATACATACAATGGAACTTTATTCAGCCATAAAAAGGAATGAAGTCCTGATACATGCGACAAAATGAATGAACCTTGAAGACATTAGGCTGAGTGAAACAAGCCAGACACAAAAGCACAAATACTGTTTGATCTCATTGATATGTAATAATAAGAATAAGCAAACTCATAGCATTAGCATCTAGAATGCAGGCTACCAGGGGCTGGATTGGGGGCAAAGAATGGGAAATTAATACTTAATTTATACAAAATTTATCTTTAGGTTAATTGTAAAGTTTTGGAAATAGATGGTAGTGATGGTAGCACAATATTGTGAGTGTAATTAACAGCATTGAATTAAAATTGAACATTTTAATTGAATTGAATTAGCATTGAACAGCGGTTAAAAGGGGAAATTTTAGGTCATATATATGTTACTAGAATAAAACTTAAAAAATAAAACAAGAGTTTTTTAAAAATGTTTTGATGGTGGAGGAAAGTAGCACAACATTGTGAGAATGATTGGCACCACTGAATTGTACACTTAAAAGCTGTTAAAATGGGAAATTTTGAATTGCAAATATTTTACCACAATTAAAAGTTAAAAAAATTTAATTAAAGTACCAAATTACCATTTTAACCATCTCTTCCTTGTATTCCCAAATACTGATCAGGCTTAACCACCCTGCAAGCTAGATTTCTATCTACTCTATTGATGAATGAACATGCTTTGCTATGTGACTTTCCAGTAAGCCTGGGCTTTATCATTTTATCTTAAATGTTTATTATGATTTCTTGAGATGTTCTTGGAGTAACTTGTTTTGATCATTTAAATAAAACCAACATTATTACAAATGTCCTTTAGCTTTAAAATACACATTTTCTTTATGTTAAGGTATAGAAAAAAAAAATCTCTTGCCTTACCTTGAGGCTACAATGTACCTGTGATCCTTGGTCTTATCAATGAATCAGTCAAACAGAAAAGTTAGTTTTACAAAATGTGTTGGGAGGAGAAAATGACCTGAAGGAGCAAAAGCAGAGGCTAGAGAATGAGCTGTGCATTCAGGAGGCCATTTATTCATTCATTCATTCATTCAGGAAAATATTGCTGAGTGCCTACTATTCACGGGAACTGTACTTGCCTCTATGGAACTTTCAAGGGAGACTGACATTAATAAAATAGTAAACACACTTAGACGTAGAAGGAATTATTTTTGCTCACCACTACTTAGCAGTTTGTTGAGTGTTCCCCATTGCTCCCCGTTCGCTCTATGAAACTTCCTGACTGATACTCACAGCCTGCTCTCTTATCACTGTTTACCAGAACCGTGTTCTTCTGTTGTATGCTTTTCAAGAGTCAGTTGAGTTTGTTCCCAATCCCGTTTATACCAGTTGTATAATTTATTGTAATTAAATAACTTAAGTATATATAACACAAATCTATGAAATATGAGTGTGAAAAAAGTTGTTTCTATGAAAACTAATGCTATAGAAAGACATCATAAAGATAAGCTGTGGAAAAAGGCTATTGAATTAAGTGTGTGTGAGACAACTGTAAAAGACTGGGGAGAGAAACAGAAAATAAAGAAAGACTCTCAGATTTCCTCACAAATGTCTTTCAGTTCTCTCTACTTAAAAAAACTGGAAAATGTAGATATTGCCTTTTGTGTGTGGTGATACAGGAAAGATGGAGGAAGACTTTTGTTGGTGGGTGCCAAACTCAAAACGCCTGATTTTGTATCATAAGATTGAGAAATAAATATGTATTTATATGTTTTAACTTAAAATAGAATGCTTAAATAAATGTGTTTCATTTTTTCCCCTACTCCCCACTTTAAAAGACATTTGATTAATCAATTACCAGTCCTGGTTTACTCAGCTGAGAGAGTCTCCTCTGGGTATAAAGCGTTTATTGTTCGTGTCCCCGGGGTTTGGGGGGTTGACTGGTGTAGTTTTTCTCTGATACTCCATCCAAAGAAGAAGCAAACGTTCAGGGATTGGGGAAAACTTGCCTGCAGATTGCTAAGTGACAAGTCGCAAACCAGTTATAAAAATTACCTAAATTTTTAAGCATATGTCCACTTAAACCTTTTGAAATTTTTCTTAAAAAGTCTACCTCATGTAACATTAAACAAGTATATCTTCTATTTGGAACTTAATGCAACACATGACAGAGTTTATAGAACTCTGTGAGGTGCTAAATTGGTCGCCAGGACAGCCCTCTTACCTAATTTTCTGATACTTTCCAGAATCTGGCAGGGAGAAGTCTATGCTGCTGTCCCAGGAATCCCATCCCTGAAATCACTAAGTGTTATCTCTAAAACAAGTGCTAAATTTTCATGATGAAATGATAGATGAAAACATGTAATTTCCTAACTTTTTAATAACTATAAAGATCTTCCAGAAACATCCCTTAAGAGGGCTATTCATTAGTTACAACTGTGATACTTGCTACAAAAGGAAAAGTACAGTGTGAAAAAATACAGCGAAAGCCAGTCAAGGTGTTTATGGAAGGCTTCCTTGAGGAGGCAGCGTAAGGTTGTGGCTTGAAGGATGCACGAGTCAGCCTGGCTATGTGGGGCGGAATGGGGTTGGAGGACAGCAGTTCGGCAAAAAGAACAGCGTGTGTTAACGCCCTAAGACAGAAAGAAACTGCCTTTTAAACAAACTGAATTCTTTGTGTGTCTGGCTTGAGGGATGAAGGCAACGAGATGCAATGGAGGAGGACAAGAGGTTAGGAGAATCTGAGGCCCAGAGCAGTAAGGAAGCTGGATAAGCTCCTGAGATCATAAGATGCAGCCAGGTTCCCTTCCAACCACTTGAGAACTGTGAAAGGAAACTGAGGCCTGATGAGCTACTTCCTCTCTTGTTACAAAAGAAGTCAATTAACTTCCTCACCTGGACTGATGTTGATGTTGTCAAAAACACTGAGGACTGGCGGTTTGATGTGCCAAGCCCTCTATCGTGGGACTTGCCCTTATGAAGCTTGTTACTGCAAAGGAGAGGCTAAACCTGCTTATAATTGTGCCTAAGAGTCTCCCCGAGTGCCTCTTTGTTGCTCAGATGCGGCCCTCTCTTTCTAACTAAGCCACCTTGGCAGGTGGACTCATTGCCCTCCCCCCTACATGGAACCTGCCTCCCAGGGGTGTAAATCTCCCTGGCAATGCAGGATATGACTCCCAGGGATGAATCTTAACCCAGCATCACGGGATTGAGAACATCTTGACCAAAAGGGGGATGCGAAATGAAACGAAACAAAGCTTCAGTGGCTGAGAGATTTCAAATTGAGTTGAGAGGTCACTCTGGTGGACACTCTTATGCACTACATAGGTAACACCTCTTAGGTTTCAATGTATTGGAATAGCTAGAAGTAAATACCTGCAACTATCAAACTCCAATCCAGTAGTTTGGACTCCTGAAGATGATTGTATAACAATGTAGCTTACAAGGGGTGAGAGTGTGATTGTGAAAACCTTGTGGATCACACTCCCTTTATCCAGTGTATGGTTGGATGAGTAGAAAAATGGGGACAAAAACTAAATGAAAAATAGGGTGGGATGAGTGGGGATGATTTGGGTGATCTTTTTTACTTTTGTTTTTTATTCTGATTCTGATTCTTTCTGATGTAAGGAAAATGTTCAAAAATAGATCGGGGGGCTGAATGCACAACTATATGATGGTACTGTGAACAGTTGATTGTACACCATGGATGACTGTATGATATGTGAATATATTTCAACAAAACTGAATTTAATTTTTTTAAAAAAGCATATATAAGGGAAAAAAAAAAGTCAATTCAGTCAGTCCTATTTCCTGGACTACTGACATAATCATGTTGAAGTTCAAGTACAGAAGCTCTGTGGTCAGATTATTCTTCTAATTACCACATTGTAATCCAACTCTCCCACCTTACACCCAGGGGAGTAAAACCATCCCATTCTTTTCTGTTCCTTCAGGAGCTATGTCAGTGCACCAAGGTCCCTGCCTCCCCTAAAGCAGCCCCCCTTCTCTCCCCCCAACACACACACTGGCTCCCCACCCCCCCACTTCCTGGCCCTCCTACCACTCCACCAAAAAAAATTACCCAGGCTGCCAGCCAGGAAAAGTTGTTAAACCTTGTCCTCTGCAACTTCGCAGCACATTTGCTTTAATACCAAAAGAGGCTCCATCTTGGCCGATGAGAAACAAATGAATATGCAGCAATTCACCACTTGCTGGAAAGCGTTGCCAGCAATTCCCACTGCTGTGTTCTCTTCTGCTTTTATAATCAATTAAAAAGGTTCTGTTCATTAGGGGCGTTTTTCCCCGTCCTGAAAATGGAAAGGAGAAGCAAGCAGCCCTTAGAAGAGGCACAAAGCTCTTCTGAGAAATGTCTAGCAGCCAGACATTACAGTAACACTTTATTTTAATGGTCCTTTAATGCAGATTTGACAATGGAACTCCCACCACAGGCCTCCCAGCAGCCTCGCTCACCCTAAATAAAAATGAGTATGCTGCCAGAGATAGGTCACAACTGAGATCTCTAACCTCAGAGGCTCCCCAGAGAAGGGAAGTGGGAAAGAGAAATCCCTTGGGCTATGCTTCTGGTATAAATCCTCTCCCCGCGCCTGCACCCTCTAATCCAGCTCCCCATCTCCCTACTTAGATGAGCGTCCCTTGTACATTTAGGGAATTATTCCTCAGCCGAGACTCCATAGGTATCAGTTTTCTGAGAATTGGATTGTGCTTCAGAGAAACCAAAGGGTGCCGGGTTGGTTTGAATGCTCAATTGTTGGTGAGCCAAGGACCTGCGGAAGACAGTTCACAACTCACCAGCAGGACCCGGCTCACATGGGAGCCCAACATCCACTCACCACTAGCAGCAGATTGAAGGTAAAATTTTAAGAGGTTTTCAAGCTGCTGGGAAATTGTGGGTTTGAGAAATGCTCTTTAAGCCTTTTGAAATTCAAATTCCATTTCAGCCAAGATGTTGAAATGGTAAGCAGAGGAAAGGACAAAAGACTGACAGTTCACCCATTCACCGCCTCCCCTCCGTGCGCCCCTGCCTCGTCCTTTCAGATGGGTGGTCGGGTTCAGTTGCTGAAGCTCCACCATGGGCGGGTGTGGGAAGAAGTCACCAGGGGCAGGGAGATCTGACATTAGGAACCGCCCGGCTGAGAGCCTGCTGCCATGTGGCAGGTGGGGCGGTGGGGAGGGAGGCAGGGGGTGCCAGGCTGCTTGGTTGCGGGAGCCAAGAACAAATGTGGGTAATGTTAACACTGTTTTATTAAGCAAGGGAAGTGTAAGGAGCAGCCCTCATACAGTAAACACGGACAGCAAAGCCTGGGCACCCTGCCGGCTTGCTTTTTCTGGGGGATACCAGTTCCAAACTGCAATGATTTCCTAGGGCTGCGGCAACTAAGTACCACCTACGGGGTGGCTTAAAATGACAGAAGTTTATTTTCTCATGATTCTGGAGGCCAGAAGTCCAAAATCAAGGTGTTGGCAGGTGCATGATCCTTCTGAAGTCTCTAGGGAAGAAACTCTTCCTTGCCTCTCTCCAGACTTTTGGTGGCCCCAGCATTCATTGACTCTTGGCAGCCTCACTCCAGCCTCTGTGTCCATCGCCATGTGGCCACTTTCTCAGTCCAAGGTACTGGGGGTTGGGATTTCAGCATATCTTTTTGGGTGACACAATTCAACTCATAATGGCACCTAAGGGCATGACATGGTGATATCTGACATCTAGATGGTGATCATACTGGAAAATAAGATAGACAAGGATGAGCAGTCTGGTTAAAACCATACATCCAGCTCAAACAGAGAGGAGGTGAAAGGTCAGGTGCTAAAGTAAAAATGCAGCTCAAATTGTCACGTAATGGATATGTGACAGTATATCATAATGGTTAAGGACATGGGCCCTGGACCCACACAGACCAAGGGTTTAAAATGTTCCCCTACTATTTGATATTCTTTGGGGCTTTCAGTGTTTGACTTCTCCATTAAATGAAGCCAACAGTAGCATCTAGCTCATAAGATACTTATATTACATCAGATGATCCATGAAAAGTGCTTAACCCAGTGCCTAGCATATAGTAAATACTTTTTTCAAAATGGTACCTATTGTTATATTGTGTGTTAAGGGAAACCCAAGACCAAGAACCTTCTAAATGCATAGGTTGCCATGGGCTCCCACTCTCACATGTCTGGGATTTTCCGAATATATCCTCGTGGCATTCTGGTGCACCTGCGATGATTACATAACTTTCTTACTCCCTGTCTTCATTGATTTTTCCCTTTAATTTTTCTTCTTCCAAATCCTTCACAGGCTAGCTGTCACTTGATATTAGATGTTGACTGGAGAGAAAGTGGCTGCTCCAGATAAACTGACATTAGCCTGGGATAAACAATAAGGCCATCTGTAATGACTGATGGATCATCTGGATTTGAGTCTGGTCAAATATGCAGAGTTCCAAGATAAGATGGAAACATACCAGATCCAGTCTTATCCTGTCACTGATTAAACAGCATGAAGGGGAAGGTCTTAAATTGATACAGAAATATGGTGCATCTTTTTGAAGAGGAGGGGGATATGGGAGACAGTCTCTAACTCTTACTGACATTGCAGCCCTGTTCCAGAGAGAATATTACCGTGGAGCAAAAGGAAATAGCAATGTACCATGCAGTGCTGCTTTCTCCCACCTCCAAAATTACTCTTTAATGCCAACCTAAGAGAGGTGTCAATTACCAACATGAAATATTTAATGCTGCACAACACATTTCTCCAAATAACTTGAACATCGAAGAGAATATTTTACTCAAATAGAACCCGTGCATATTACTGCTAGCTTCTAACTTATTTCTCTGATTGGCCTTGCAACATCTAGAAAAAATCAATGCAAGATGTCATCATAGGATCTACATGATGCTTTATAAAAATCCTAACCTATTTAACAAGTTTGGATTTCTCACTCCACAAATGGAGTATTTCAATCTCCTTTTAGTAGCCAACTTAGTAATGGTCACCCACATTCCTACTGGCACAAACTGTATCTTCTGAAGAGCAAGTGAGAAAGAAAGGCAAGAGGGAAGGAATGAGACTAAATACCCAGTTTAATCTCTAGCTCCATCCAGTTGAGAAATGTGGAACCGTGACTAACACTCATTTACCAGATACCCCAATTCTCCTCCATGGAGCCATGAGTAAGGGATGGAGTATGAGGGAAATTTCTCCACATGGAATTAATGCAGAGTAGAAATACATATCACACCCCTTTCAATCAGCCAGGCCCTGGGTGGCCTGAAACTGTTCACTTCTCTACCCTGATGCTTTTCAACTCCCTCCTTCCCAGCCTCTCAACACTGGGCTACAATAGACCAAACTTCTTCAGTTCCTCCTCTGTCACCCCCTCTCCCCACCAAAGTCACACATGCCTTTCCTCTGCCTAGAACAATCTTCCTCCTTCTCTTCACCTAGCTAACTCCTGCTGATCCTTCTGATCTGAGCTTAGACATCCCTTTTTCCAAGAATCCCACTTCTGATCTAGCAATTAAATCGTATTATGTGCCCCTCATATGTGATCCTCGGGCAAATATAAGTTCCTTATCTTAGCATCTATCACAAATATATTAGTTAAGACTCATTGGATGCAAGATATGGAAACCAGCTTTAGGGAATTTAAGCTAGATACAAATACGGTGCTATTTTTCATAATCCTAGGGCAAGATTGCAATCAAGCCTTAGGAAAGGACTAGAACTAGGACTTGAACCCACATTTTTTGCCACTTTTTTCCATATCTATTTTCTTCCTGTTTGTTTCTGTAGACCAGCATTCTCTGACCTTCCATCCACATGGAAGAGTATGGCAGGCCACAGCACCAGCCACAGGCAGAAAAATAAATGTCCCTAAATAAAGATCCTAAATTCATGCCCAAATCTTAATTGGTTCTGTTTAGGTAATGCATCTAAAGGAGAGCCCTTTTCAGAGAAGAAAGTAACAGCTGTGGGGTGGGCTGTTACCCCAAAAGATGTATAGTACCATACTACTTGGAATTGCCTATTTGCTTGTTTGCATCCTTCACCACCTATAACCTTTATAAAACTAGGGGCAATCTATCCATGTCTATCTTATTCATCATTGTACCCCCATGAAACCATAACAGACATATTATAAATGCTCAATCTGTGATATAAAAGAAACAAAAGTCTGTGCCATTCCCTCTGCGTCAATGAAGACTTCTTCCTATCTCTCACCCTCATCCCTTATCTCTCTCACACACACACACACACACACACACACACACACACACACATACCCTACCATTACCATCTACATCTTATACTCATTGTATATTTTAACTTTTGTAAAATCTTCCCTGTCTTCTACACACAGTCCCAGGGACTCAGCTCTCTATATGTTTCTCTACCTGGACTAACAATAAGAAATACAAATTATTTAGATCTTATGTTGCATGCTTATTGCTAGGCATAAACAGTTTTTCAATATTTTCCCCGACTAAAACTCAGAAATATTTGAATAACTTGTCCAAGGTCACAACTGAAAAATAACCCTTCTCTGTCTGAACCCAATACCTTATATCTATGTATTCTCTAATCTTCCCACTCACACAGCCCAATAGACTGAAAGCTCCTCAAATCCAGTAGCCATGGCTAAATTTATTCCTATACCCCAGAGTCTAGAATATTTTCACATTTCATGTATGCATGTTATATATGCTAAATGAATTTTTGTTGAGGAATGAATGAATGAATGAGTATATGGCCTCTATTTGGGGGAAAAGGATGCATTCACCTTCAGCAAAGATGTTTTCTGTCCTAACAACTTTGCAGTCTTTGTCTGTCAACTAAATAATTATTAAGATGAAAACAGGTTAGTGGTACTGAAAAGTTGATAAGGCTGGAGGACTAGTTTCTACAGGATAAATCATCTCTCTAAGAAAACTGTTAAAGCTACACATAAAATAAAACAAAACAGCAAATTTTTAAGCCTTTGGAAAACAATCAAGACATCCAGAACATGAGCGGCAGAGATATCAAAGAAGAGAGAATCTTGGAGACGGGAGACTGTTCCAATTTGCTAATGCTGCCACTAAGCAAAATATCAGAAATGGACTGGCTTTTATAAGGGGGGCTTATTTGGTTACAAAGCTACAGTTCTAAGGCCATAAAAGTGTCCAAACTAAGGCATCACCATAGGGTACCATCACTGAAGAACGGCCAATGGCATCTGGAACAACTCTGTCAGCTGGGAAGGCACGTGACTGGCATCTTCTTCCTTTGCTCCCTAGTTGTTTCAAAATGGCATTCTCCCAAATGTTGCTGTTGGGCATTTTGTCCTCTCTTAGCTTCTGCAAAGCAAACTCTGGGCTAGCCTCTCCAGAACATCAGCAAAAGTCTGCTTTCAACAGCTGTCTCCAAAATGTCTCTCTCAGCTGCAGCACTGAGCTCCTTGTGTCTGTGTGCTTTTATAGGACTCCAGTGATTTCATTAAGACCCACACTGAATGGGCAAAGTAACATCTCCATGGAAATGATCTAATTAAAGTTATTATCCAAACTTGGGTGAGTCACTTCTCCAAGGAAACAATCAAAATGTTCCACCCAACAGGATCAGATTCCTGTACCTTAGGAATTAGACAATCCTGAAAACATATAATCCCTCACAAAACTGGAACCCCAGCCTCAAAGTATCTCAATACCTAATTGGATCAAGATAATTTATGAATATACTAACATTCTGCAAGAAAGAAGTAAATCCTCTCTGGAGGTATATGACATTGTCCAGGCTTCTAAAATTTTTCATAGATGTCCACAATTCAATTGAAAATTATCACATATGTGAGGAGGCGAGGTCAAATGGCCAAAAACCAAGAGAAAATGAGACAATAAATAGATCTGTACCAAAAATCCAGATATTAAAGTTATGAACCTGGAGTTTTAAAATTAACTATGATTTGCATGTTTAAGGAAATAGAGGAAAAGTAGAAAATTAGATGAAAAGATAGACTTTTTCACTAAAAAAAAGTAGAATTAAAAAAAGAATCAAATGGAAATTCTAGAATTGAAATAAAAGAGAATTGAAATTAATAATTCAATAAGTGTGCCTAACAGAAGATTAAACACAAAAGAGGTGAGAATTAGTCAACTGGAAGATAGTTCAGTTCAAAATATTTAGATGGAAACATAGAGAAAAAGATTTGACAGAAAAATACCAAAATGAGATTGAGAAGTATTTATATCATAGAGAAAATATCTAGCATATGTGTAGTTGGAGTCTCAAGAGAAAACAAAAGAAAATGGGGAATAAACAATATTTTGAGATATTGGCCAAGAATACTTAAAACTGACAAAAAATACCAAAATTCAGATTCAAGAATCGCTACATACCACGAGCAAGATAAATACAAAGAAAGCCGTAATATTGGAATAAAATTGATGACACCAAAGACAACAAATATCTAAAAAGTAGCCAGGCACGGGCAATGATGTTTGAAGGAGCAATAATTAGGTCAATGTCCACCTTTTCACAGAAACCATGGAAGCCAGAGACAAAGGAATGCCACCTCTAAGATGTTGATTATACAAAATAACGAACAAACTGGAATCCTTCACCCAGCAAAAATGAAGTGAAATAAGAATGTGTTTTCCAAACAAATGAAAACAGGTGAATTTTGTCAACAGCAGAATCATACTAAAATAAACTAAAAGGGGACTTTTTCAGAAAGAAGGCAAATTGTCCTAGATGGAATAATGGTGATGCAGGGAGAAGTAAAGAGAAGCAGAAAGGGTAAATAATTGTATAAAAGTAAATGGGCATTGACAGTTTAAAACCATAATAACAATGACCTGTGGGGTTTGGGATACATGTAGAATAAAAATACATTTTTATAAAAGGACAAAGTTGGATGGAAATATGTGGGGTTAAAGTGTAGTAAGTTTCTTTCATTGTCCAGGAAGAAACAATTGTAACAAATATGTATTTTTGTTATAGTGTAATGTATATAATATTTCTCTTTTTGTGCCTGGCTTATTTCGCTCAGCATTATGTCTTCAAGGTTCATCCATGTTGTCATATGTTTCACGAGATCGTTCCTTCTTACTGCCGCGTAGTATTCCATCGTGTGTATATACCACATTTTATTTATCCACTCATCTGTTGAAGGACATTTGGGTTGTTTCCATCTCTTGGCAATTGTGAATAATGCTGCTATGAACATTGGCGTGCAGATACCTGTTCGTGTCACTGCTTTCCGATCTTCCGGGTATATACCGAGAAGTGCAATCGCTGGATCGAATGGTAGCTCTATATCTAGTTTTCTAAGGAACTGCCAGACTGACTTCCAGAGTGGCTGAACCATTATACAGTCCCACCAACAATGAATAAGAGTTCCAATTTCTCCACATCCCCTCCAGCATTTGTAGTTTCCTGTTTGTTTAATGGCAGCCATTCTAACCGGTGTTAGATGGTATCTCATTGTGGTCTTAATTTGCATCTCTCTAATAGCTAGTGAAGCTGAACATTTTTTCATGTGTTTCTTGGCCATTTGTATTTCCTCTTCAGAGAACTGTCTTTTCATATCTTTTGCCCATTTTATAATTGGGCTGTCTGTACTATTGTCATTGAGTTGTAGGATTTCTTTGTATATGCAAGATATCAGTCTTTTGTCAGATACATGGTTTCCAAAAATTTTTTCCCATTGAGTTGGCTACCTCTTTACCTTTTTGAGAAATTCCTTTGAGGTGCAGAAACTTCTAAGCTTGAGGAGTTCCCATTTATCTATTTTCTCTTTTGTTGCTTGTGCTTTGGGTGTAAAGTCTAGGAAGTGGCCGCCTAATACAAGGTCTTGAAGATGTTTTCCTACATTATCTTCTAGGAGTTTTATGGTACTTTCTTTTATATTGAGATCTTTGGTCCATTTTGAGTTAATTTTTGTGTAGGGGGTGAGGTAGGGGTCCTCTTTCATTCTTTTGGATATGGATATCCAACTCTCCCAGCCCCATTTGTTGAAAAGACCATTATGGCTCAGTTCAGTGACTTTGGGGGCCTTATCAAAGATCAGTCGGCCATAGATCTGAGGGTCTATCTCTGAATTCTCAATTCGATTCCATTGATCAATATGGCTATCTTTGTGCCAGTACCATGCTGTTTTGAATACTGTGGCTTTATAATAAGCTTCAAAGTCAGGAAGTATAAGTCCTCCTACTTTGTTTTTCTTTTTTAGAGTGTCTTTAACAATTCAAGGCATCTTCCCTTTCCAAATAAATTTAATTACTAGCTTTTCCAAGTCTGCAAAGTAGGTTGGAATTTTGATTGGGATTGCATTGAATCTGTAGATGAGTTTGGGTAGAATTGACATCTTAATGACATTTAGCCTTCCTATCCATGAACATGGAATATTTTTCCATCTTTTAAGGTCCCCTTCTATTTCTTTTAGTAGAGTTATGTAGTTTTCTTTGTATAGGTCTTTTACATCTTTGGTTAAGTTTATTCCTAGGTACTTGATTTTTTTAGTTGCTATTGAAAATGGTATCTTTTTCTTGAGTGTCTCTTCAGTTTGTTCATTTCTAGCATATAGAAACATTACTGACTTATGTGCATGAATCTTGTATCCCGCTACTTTGCTAAATTTGTTTATTAGCTCTAGTAGCTGTATCGTTGATTTCTCAGGGTTTTCTAGATATAAGATCATATCATCTGTAAACAATGACAGTTTTACTTCTTCTTTTCCAATTTGGATGCCTTTTATTTCTTTGTCTTGCCGGATTGCCCTGGCTAGCACTTCCAGCACAATGTTGAATAACAGTGGTGACAGCGGGCATCCTTGTCTTGTTCCTGATCTTAGAGGGAAGGCTTTCAGTCTCTCACCATTGAGTACTATGCTGGCTGTGGGTTTTTCATATATGCTCTTTATCATGTTGAGGAAGTTTCCTTCAATTTCTACCTTTTGAAGTGTTTTTATCAAAAAGGGATGTTGGATTTTGTCAAATGCTTTTTCAGCATCTATTGAGATGATCAATTGATTTTTCCCTTTCGAGTTTTTAATGTGTTGTAATACATTGATTGTTTTTCTTATGTTGAACCATCCTTGCATGCCTGGAATGAACCCCACTTGATCATGGTGTATGATATTTTTAATGTGTCTTTGGATTCGATTTGCAAGTATTTTGTTGAGGATTTTTGCATCTATATTCATTAGGGAGATTGGCCGGTAGTTTTCCTTTTTTGTAGCATCTTTGCCTGGTTTTGGTATTAGATTGATGTTAGCTTCATAAAATGAGTTAGGTAGTGTTCCATTTTCTTCAATGTTTTGAAAGAGTTTGAGTAAGATTGGTGTCAGTTCTTTCTGGAAAGTTTGGTAGAATTCCCCTGTGACGCCATCTGGCCCTGGGCATTTATTTGTGGGAAGATTTTTGATGACTAATTGGATCTCTTTGCTTGTGATGGGTTGGTTGAGGTCTTCTATTTCTTCTCTGGTCAGTCTAGGTTGTTCATATGTTTCCAGGAAATTGTCCATTTCTTCTACATTATCCAGTTTGTTGCCATACAGTTGTTCATAGTATCCTCTTATAATTTTTTTAATTTCTTCAGGATCTGCAGTTATGTCACCTTTTTCATTCATTATTTTGTTTATATGGGTCTTCTCTCTTTTTGATTTTGTCAGTCTAGCTAGGGGCTTGTCAATCTTGTTGATCTTCTCAAAGAACCAACTTTTGGTGATATTTATCCTCTCTATTGTTTTTTTGTTCTCTATGTCATTTATTTCTGCTTTAATCCTTGTTATTTCTTTTCTTGTACTTGGTTTAGGATTGGTTTGCTGTTCATTTTCTAGCTTCTTCAGTTGATCCATTAGTTCTTTGATTTTGGCTCTTTCTTCCTTTTTAATATATGCATTTAGTGCTATAAATTTCCCCCTTAGCACCGCTTTTACTGCATCCCATAGGTTTTGGTATGTTGTGTTCTCATTTTCATTTGTCTCTATATATTTAGCAATTTCTCTTGCTATTTCTTCTTTAACCCACTGATTGTTTAGGAGTGTGTTGTTTAACCTCCAGGTATTTGTGAATTTTCTAAGTCTCTGATGGTTATTGACTTCTAATTGTATTCCATTGTGGTCAGAGAATGTGCTTTGAATAATTTCAATCTTTTTAAATTTATTGAGGCTTGTTTTATGTCCCAGCATATGATCTATTCTGGAGAAAGTTCCATGAGCACTAGAAAAGTATGTGTATCCTGGTGATTTGGGATGTAATGTACTGTAGATGTCTGTTAAATCTAATTCATTTATCAGATTGTTTAGGTTTTCAATTTCCTTATTGGTCTTCTGTCTGGTTGATCTATCTATAGGAGAGAGTGATGTGTTGAAGTCTCCCACAATTATTGTGGAAACATCAATTGCTTCCTTCAGTTTTGCCAGTGTTTCTCTCATGTATTTTGTGGCACCTTGATTGGGTGCATAGACATTTACGATTGTTATTTCTTCTTGCTGAATTGCCCCTTTTATTAGTATGTAGTGGCCTTCTTTGTCTCTCAAAACATCCCTGCATTTGAAGTCTATTTTATCTGAGATTAATATTGCTACGCCTGCTTTCTTTTGGCTGTAGCTTGCATGAAATATTTTTTTCCATCCTTTCACTTTCAGTTTCTTTGTGTCCCTGTGTCTAAGATGAGTCTCTTGTATGCAACATATTGATGGTTCATTTTTTTTGATCCATTCTGCGAATCTATATCTTTTAATTGGGGAGTTTAATCCATTTACATTCAACGTTAAAACCGTGAAGGCATTTCTTGAATCGGCTATCTTATCCTTTGGTTTATGTTTGCCATATTTTTCCCCTCTCTCTATTAATATCCTTTATTGTACCCATACCGAATCTCTTTAGTACTGAACCTTTCTCCAAGTCTCTCTGTCCTGTCTTTGTTTCTCTGTCTGTAGGGCTCCCTTTAGTATCTCCAGTAGGGCAGGTCTCTTGTTAGCAAATTCTCTCAGCATTTGTTTGTCTGTGAAAAATTTAAGCTCTCCCTCAAATTTGAAGGAGAGCTTTGCTGGATAAAGTATTCTTGGCTGGAAATTTTTCTCACTCAGAATTTTAAATATATCGTGCCACTGCCTTCTTGCCTCCATGGTGGCTGCTGAGTAGTCACTACTTAGTCTTATGCTGTTTCCTTTGTATGTGGTGAATTGCTTTTCTCTTGCTGCTTTCAGAACTTGCTCCTTCTCTTCTGTGTTTGACAGTGTGATCAGTATATGTCTCGGAGTGGGTTTATTTGGATTTATTCTATTTGGAGTTCGCTGAGCATTTATGATTTGTGTATTTATGTTGTTTAGAAGATTTGGGAAGTTTTCCCCAACAATTTCTTTGAATACTCTTCCTAGACCTTTACCCTTTTCTTCCCCTTCTGGGACACCAATGAGTCTTATATTTGGATGTTTCATATTATCTATCATATCCCTGAGGCCCATTTCAATTTTTTCAATTTTTTTCCCCATTCTTTCTTTTTTTTTTTTTTTCTCTCATTTTTTTATTGTAGAATATAACACATATACATAGAAGTGATAACTTTCTAAGTGCAATTTAACAAGTAATTAGCAAATTTCAAACAACATTATAGATTACAATTCCGCAGTTTCAATTATTTCCTTATTATGAAATATATACAAAAAGGTAATATTTTTCAAAGCATGATTTAACAAGTAGATACATAGGAAATATATATCCAATGTTTATCACTAATGGACTTTTTTTTTTTTAATCATCATTTTATTGAGATATATTCACATACCACGCAGTCACACAAAACAAATCGCACCTTCGATTGTCCACAGTACCATTACATAGTTGTACATTCATCACCTAAATCAATCCCTGACACCTTCATTAGCACACACACAAAAATAACAAGAATAATAATTAGAGTGAAAAAGAGCAATTGAAGTAAAAAAGAACACTAGGTACCTTTGTCTGTTTGTTTGCTTCCCCTGCTTTTCTACACATCCATCCATAAACTAGACAAAGTGGAGTTTGGTCCTTATGACATTCCCAATCCCACTGTCACCCCTCATAAGCTACATTTTTATACAACTGTCTTCGAGATTCATGGGTTCTGGGTTGTAGTTTAATAGTTTCAGGTATCCACCACCAGCTACCCCAATTCTTTAGAACCTAAAAAAGGCTGTCTAAAGTGTGCGTAAGAGTGCCCACCAGAGTGATCCCTCGGCTCGTTTTGGAATCTCTCTGCCACTGAAGCTTATTTCACCTCCCTCCACATCCCCCTTTTGGTCAAGAAGATGTTCTCCATCCCACGATGCCGGGTCCACATTCCTCCCCGGGAGTCACATTCCACGTTGCCAGGGAGATTCACTTCCCTGGGTGTCTGATCCCACGTAGGGGGGAGGGCAGTGATTTCACCTTTCAAGTTGGCTTAGCCAGAGAGAGAGGGCCACATCTGAGCAACAAAGAGGCATTCAGGAGGAGACTCTTAGGCACAAATACAGGGAGGCCTAGCCTCTCCTTTGCAGCAACCGTCTTCCCAAGGGTAAAACTTATGGTAGAGGGCTCAACCCATCAAACCACCAGTCCCCTATGTCTGTGGTCATGTTAGCAACCATGGAGGTGGGGTAGGCAAATACCCCTGCATTCTCCACAGGCTCCTCAAGGGGGCACTACATCTTTTTTTTTTTTTTTTCCTTGTTTGTCTTTTTTCTTTTTTTTTTTTTTTTTAACTTTCCCTTCTTTTTTCAAATCAACTGTATGAAAAAAAAAGTTAAAAAGAAAACAAACATACAATAAAAGAACATTTCAAAGAGACCATAGCAAGGGAGTAAGAAAAAGACAACTAACCTAAGATAACTGCTTAACTTCCAACATGTTCCTACTTTACCCCAAGAAAGTTACATAATATAGCAACATTTCAGTGAACTTGTTCCTACTACATCCATCAGAAATTAACAGACCATAGTCATTTCTGGGCATCCCCAGAACGTTAAATAGCTTATCTGTTCTTCTTGGATTATTGTTCCCCCTTCCTTAATTGCTCTCTACTGCTAGTTCCATTCTTTCTTTTATGCTTTCATTTTCCATTCTGTCATCTTCCAGGTCACTGATTCGTTGTTCAACTTCCTCTAGTCTTGTACTATGAGTGTCCAGAATCTTTTTAATTTGGTCAACAGTTTCTTTAATTTCCATAAGATCATCCATTTTTTTATTTAGTCTTGCAATGTCTTCTTTATGCTCTTCTAGAGTCTTCTTGATTTCCTTCATATCCCGTACTATGGTCTCATTGTTCATCTTTAGTTCTTTGAGTAGCTGCTCTAGGTGCTGTGTCTCTTCTGGTCTTTTGATTTGGGTGCTTGGGCTTGGGTTATCCATATCGTCTGGTTTCTTCATATGCTTTATAATTTTCTGTTGTTTTTGGCCTCATGGCATTTGCTGAACTTGATAGGGTTCTTTTAGGGTTTGTAGACCTATTGAAGTCCTTATCTCTAATTTATCAGATCTAGAGCTTCGTGGAGTACACTTTCTCTAACTAACCAGCAGGTGGCGTCCACGAGCCACCTGTTCTCCACAAGCCAGTTCTCCCCTGCTTAGCCTTTTTGGTGAGTGGGGGAGTGAGTCTTGTGGGGCTCAATTGGTGTACCAAGCTTGCGTGTGTAATTGGTGTTGCCTGCCCTGTATGTGGGGTGTGTTTCTGGGCAGTCGGGGAGGGGGGGTGGCCCTGACAATCAAATCTCCCTGATGATCCTAGAGTTTTAAAGCTGCTGCAATAGTCTAATCCTTCAGTTCAGTCCTGCCACAGTTTGTCTCTGCCACTGACCCACAAGTCTTTGGTATTGGCGTATGGCTCCTGAGACTTGCAAGTGGGCCCCTCTTCCAGGCTGTGCACCTCGGGTCCTCTGTTGAGGGATGACTGTGCTATGTCACAGGTGAGTGCCGTCCCCCCAGGGCAGTTCTGGGCTGCTGGGCTGTGTAGGGAGGCTCCCAGTCTGCTGAAATGATGGCTGAATGGGGCTTTGTTAATTCACACTGCTCCACCTTCCCAGCTCTGGGACAATCAGCTGAGGTTGCAGGGAAGGCTAATGTCCACGCCCAGTTTTGTGGTGTGTGCCTGTTATTTGAAGCACTTCCGTCACACTGGGTTGTCTAGGGCAGCTCTGGGCTATGGGGCTGGCGATGGGCAGGAGTGTTTCCTGTCCACCAGGATGGTGGCTGTGAGCAGACACCCCCCTTTTCTTGGGAAGTTGTGGTGTTTAGTGAATTTTCTCAGCCACTGGATTATTGCCTTTTGTCTCAGAGCTCTCTTAGTTCTGCTCTTGACTTGACGTGCCCAAATTGCAATTCTTTGAAGCTTTCTGTATTGGGCTTCTTAGAGTAATTGTTTTAGAAAAAGAAAAAAGGATTAAAAAAAAAAAAAAAAAAAAAAAAGGGCCTTCCTCAGAGATCTAATGGGTTATTGAAATGCTAATAGACAAAGCAACCAGGGCCATTAAGGAAAGGTCCACAGGGCAGAGAGATCAGCTTTTCTTCGGGATTTGCATATGCGCCTCAAGGCCTGAGCTCCGCCCTTCCCCTTTCTGTGTTCACCAGAACTCCAAAAATCCTCTGCTTTTATTTTGGAGTTTTTCGCGTTATTTTTTTTTTTCTATGCCTGTCTCCTCTCTGCTGGGCTGGCAGCTCTCAGATTCTCTGGTGTCTGGTTTCAGTCTATCTGTGGTTGGAGTATGAATCAGTAGAATGAGTTTCCGAGAAGGGCTACCACTGCAGTTCTCCCTTCTCCTTCCCGGAGCTGGCAGCCCCTCCTCCCACGGGACTGAGCCTGGCAGGGAGGGGCGCGGGTCCCCTGGCCGCAAAAACTTACAGATTTCGCTGATCTCAGCAGTTCGACATTTTCATGAGTGTTGTATAAAGTATGCCCAAAGTCAGATTGCTCTGTGGTGTCCAGTCCACGCAGTTCCTGGCTTTTTACCTACTTTCCTGGAGGAGTAACTAAAACTTACAGCTCACCAGTCTGCCATCTTGCCCCGCCTCCCTATAGTGTAATGTAAAGGATAATCATTAGAAAATAATAATAAATCTATAATTACAAAGTAAATCAAGGTAAAAGAGAATAAATTTTAAAACTTGGTTAATATAAAAGAACACAAAAATGAAAAAAGAACAACAGCTAGTTGAGATGAATAGCAAGTGATGCTACCTTCTTCAATTAACAATAAAAAGTTAACTATATAAAAACCTCAATTATGTTTTCCTTAGAAGAGATACCATAAATAAGAGGATCTGGAAAACATGAGAATAAAACAATGTGAAAATAATCAAAAGAACTTGGTGTAACAGAATTAATATCAAATAGAATTAACAAAAGAATAAAGGGGCATTTCCTTATGATAAAAGGTCAATCCACCATAAATATGTGATGATGATTTTAAAAACATATATCCTGATAGAAGACAGAATAATTCTAAATTGCCATATGTATTAAATAACATAGTTTCAAACATATTCCAAACTGACAGAATTAAAAAGAAAATGGCCAAATCTACAATGGTAGTTGAAGGCTTTAACATACCTCTTTCAGTAAGTGAAAGGAAGAATAACTGAAAAAAAAAGAAAGATCAAATGAAAATGTAGTAGAAATAAATATTTGGACAGCTCTATTAACAACTGGACTTAACTGACAATTACAGAATACTTCACACAACAACTGAAATTATACAATATTTTCAAGTATACACGGATTATTTACTTAAATTGACCATATTCAAGGATTTAAAGTGAGTCTCAGCACATTTCAAAGGACTGAATACATATAAGCAGGATTTCTGAGCCCAGTAGAATTAAGATAGAAAACAATACTAAAAAGTTAATTAGGAAAAGCTCAAATATTTGAAAATTAAGAAATATGCTTTTAAATAGCCAATGGTTTGAAGAAAAAATCAAAATGGAAATTAGAAAATATTTTAATATGCATAATAATGAATACACAAACCTATACAAACTTGTGGGGGTGCAGTGAATGCAATGCTTGAAGAGAGAATTATAGCTTAAATACACACACATACATATTTCATACATATAAAAGTTTGAAAAATAATGATCTAAAATTTTTCTTAAGAAAAAGAACATAATCTCAAAGAAAGGAGAAGAAAGAAGGATGTGAGCAGAAATCAATAAAATAGAAAGCAAGCATACGATAAGGAAAAAAAGAACAAAGGGGCGTTCTTTCATAGAGATTAATAAAATTGATAAGCCACTAACGATATAGCATAAGGAAAAAAGTGAGGGATAAAAGAAGGCACAAACAATATCAGTACTGTAACAGGGAACATCACTACAGATAGTATGTAATTTTAAAAGCCAATAAGAGGGTATTGTGAACAACTATATGCCAATAAATTTGAAGTTTTAAATAAAATGCAAATATTCCTTGAAAAATATAACCTAACAAAACTGACACACACTAAAAAAAAAAAAAAAAAAAAAAAAAAAAAAATTCTGAATAGCCAATATTGATTAAAGCAATTGGCTCAGTAATAAAAAAAATCTACCCACAAAAAAACTAAAGTTTAGGATGGTTTCATTGGTAAATTCTTCCAAATATTTAGAGAAGAAATAATGCCAATATTAAATAGACTTTTCTAGAGAATAGAAAAAGATGAAACTCTTTACAACCTGTTCTATGAGACAAGAATAATTTTGATATCAAAATCTGACAAGAATATTACATGAAAGGAAAATTATGGACACATCTCTCTCATGAATTTGGACACAAAAATCTTTAAAAATATATTAGCAAATTATACTAAACAAAAACAAAAAAAGATAAGGATAACTCATCATGACCAAGTGGGATTTATTCCAGAAAAAAAGTTAACATTTGAAAAATTAATCAATGTTAGTCACCCCATTAACAAAATAAAAGAGAAATCTCTCTAGATAGATATATAAAAAAGCATTTGATAATACTCAGATCATATTTATGATAAAAACAAAACTGTGGCAAAACAGCAACAGAAAAATTGTTTTAATTTAACAAAGAATTTGTGTCAAAAAACCAACCACTAATGGACAGACATTAAAAATAATTCCAGATATTCCCAAGATTGGGAATGAAACAAGGATGCCTGCCTTCACCACTTTTATTCCACATTGTAATGAGATCTCAGCCAATGCCCTAAAATATTTAAAAAAAAGGTATAAAGATTTGACAGAAAATTTTAAACTCATTACTTACAGATAACACAAATGTATTCATAGAAAATCATAAAGAATCTATAAACTTAATAAGCAAATTTAGCATTGTTGGATAGAATTTCAATACACAATATTAAGTTTATTTCTATACACAAGAAACAAACAATTTGGAAATAAAATTGTAAAATGAAATCCTTTATAATAGTGTCAAAATTTATCAGCTATTTAGAAATAAATCAAACAATAGCTGTGAAATCTCACTGCATAGAGATCACAAAACATCACTGAGAGAAATGTAGGTACTGAGATTACCTGCATTTATGAAAGGATATACCATGTTTATGGACTGGAAAACTCAATATTAATGTTTTAAGATTTCAGTCACTCCACATTGATCCATGGATTCAGTGCAATCCAAATCAAAATTCCAACAGTGTATTTTATGTAACTTAACAATCTGTTTATGAAATTTTACAAAAATACCAGAATAGCCAAGACAAACTTGAAGTAAACAGACAAAGCCAGATTTAAATCACTATATAGTGAGAACTATCATAAAAGTAAAGCAATTAAGAGAGCATAGAATTGATGCAAGGATATACATATAGATCAATGGAACAAACTAAAAAGTCAAGAAATAGACTAACACATATATGGTCACCTGGTTTATGACAAAGCTGAGCACACAATGGAGTAGTGAAATGATGGTCTTTTTAATAAATTGTGCTGGGTTGAACAAATAGCCATATGTTAAAAAATATATATCATGATCCCTGCTATACAGCATACCCAATTATCAATTCCAAGTGGATTATAGGCCTGAAATGTGGCAGTAAAAACAATAAAAGTTTTTAGAAGAAAATATTGGTGACATCTTCATGATCTTCAGAAAGACAAAGGTTTCTTAGTCAAAAAAGCTCTGAAAGGTGAGTGTGGGGGGTAGGTGGTGGGGGGTATTGATAAAGTATGCTCAGTTAAAATTAAAAATTTTTATATGTCAAAGACATCAATAAAGTATAAAAGCATGGCACATGGTAAAAAAAGATATTGAAGAGTCATATCCAGAATATATAAAGAGTTCCTATAAATGAATAAGAAAAACATAGATGAGTTCATAGGAAAATAGTCATATGTTAATAGTCACGTCCTATAAAAGAATAGATAAATGACTAACAAGCATATTAAAATGTGCTCAACATCATTAGACAGAATGCCTAAAATTGGCCAACTGGTAGCTAAAATTTTTTAAACTGGCAACATCAACTGAGGGAGAGTATGTGGAGAAATTTGGACTTTTATATCCTATTGCTGGCAATGAAGACTGGTGCAATCATTTGGGTAAACTCTGGCAGGACCTACTAAAGCTGAATCTACACATAACCTGTGACTAGCAATTCCACACTTAGGTGTTCAACTGCTACAAATGTGCACTAAAAGGCATGTACTAGAATGTTTATGTCAGTGCTCTTCATAGTGCCACAAGGCTGGAAATACCAACATGTTTATCAACCGAACAGTGGATAAATAAATGGAGGTATAATCATAAAATGCGTGTCAGTTGATATCCTCTGGGAAACAAATGACCTGATAGAGTTAGGAGTGCAAGAGATTTACTGGGAGGAATGCCTGCAAACCATAAAGGGAGAGGGAGCAGGAGCAAGCAAAGGAAGCTGCAATGCAGGTCTAACACAGGAGAAAGAGGGACAAAGGGAGAAGATTGGTGAGGAGGGGAACTCAGGCTCTGTTGCAACTCTAAGAACATCTAAGCCAGTCCAATAGGGAGTCCCGGTGGAAATATTGCCCATGAAGAGTCCCATATTGGGCAGAAATATATTTTAATTTTTAGATTCGTATCATTTGAGTATATATGGAATATATGATATATATAGTATATATTGTGTTTATACACACACATATGTATGCTAAAATACTGTGAATCTAATGTTAAAAGACTAAAATAATGGTCAGAGAAGTTAGATTTCCTTTTAAAATTAGCCATTTTCAAGGCTATATTTAGGAAGCTATATTTTGCCTGAAACTGCTCTACCTCTGTGATGATTAATTTTGTGTCAACTTGGCTAGTTATGGTGTCCAATTGTTTGGTCAAGCACTAGCCCAGATGCTGCTGTGGAGATATTTTGTAGACTGGATTGGCATCTACAATCAATTTACTTTAAATACAGGAGATTACCTTCAATAATGTGAAGTTGGAGACCTTAAATGCAAAAAAATGGAGGTTTCGGGAAAGAATAAGGAATTCTGCCTGGAAACTACACCCTCCACTCCTTTCTGAATTTCCAGCCTAAGGTACTCAGACTCAAGACTTCAACGTCCTCTTACCAGAGTTTCTAGCCTCTGGCCTGCCCTATGGAATTCAGACTTGCTACCCCTCATAATTGTATGAGCCAATTCCATATAATAAATCTCTTATATTTTGGTTCTGTTTCTCTGGAGAAGACTGATTGATATAACCCCCACCATAACCATCTAGTGGCTACTAAGAGAAAGTGGACAATTATTCATTCAACAAATAGTTCATGATCTGTTGTGTTCTGGACACTGAGAAAAGAGAAAAGAAATGTAAGAAATAGGCACATTATTCTAGGAACTCAAAAAGCATATGCAGATATAAGACATGATTGTGGGCATAAAAAGAAACGTGTGTCAGGTAATATATACTCTAGGAGTTCAGAGAAAGTGGAGATTGTGGATTGTAGGGATTGGCTATACCATCTTGCAGAGAACAGATCACAAGAGGGACTATACCTCTCAAATACAGTTTCAGATCTCTTAAGCTTGGGATAGACTGACCTCCTTCCTGCCATCTCTGTTGAGTGTGCAGTCAAAAATGGGTTATTTCAGTGGTGCCCCTCTAAGTGATAGGGCTCTGGAAATACATGGCCAAGAAGATTTATGTCTAGGTAGGAAATTTTTGAAAGCCAAAAAAAAAAAGCAACAGGTCAGTTTGAGATAGAGGACTTACTTTTTTCCCCAATAGTCATCACCTGTTTTGTTATTGAGTAATGGGCACAACCAAGCAAACTATTTAAAAATGGTAATCAGTGGTTTTTCTCTCAGTCATCAGATAAGACAGCAATTACATGCCTACAGTATATCAACAGAGCAGTCTAAACAGAGAGATGTGCCTTCTTTCCACCGTGTTTATCTATTGATTTTATGGTAAGTCAAAGGCTTTAGTCTTTTGGGCAGAGAGTAAGGGTTGGATTTTGGAAATGATCAGACAAATAGATTGCTCATTGTGATAGGAAATGCTTCAGGGCCATAAAGATTACACAACATACTAGTCAAGTCTTCAGAGATGTACCTGTTATTGCTAAAGTTTTTACTTTCTCTTCAGAAGCACATGGCTATTTCTCTCTCTTCTTTGACTCTCTGTGGTAATGTGGAATTTAACTGGTTTGTACCTTTTTAAAATAAATGACACTACAGTAAGTACCAAAAACATATAAAAGAATGTCCAGTCTATTACACTCTTTCATCTTAGTCCAAAGGACTAAAGATAGAACATTTCATGTACTGAGAGGCACCAATGTACCTCCAAGAAACACTCTCTTCTACAAAGTCAAGAAAATGACATTTTGTATAATTTTAGAGAGAAATAAAATTAATATATTTATAGAAATACCTTTCCTCAAAACCAAAACCCTCCAGCATATAACTATTTTAATCACCATTCATTCAACAAGTGCTTGTCAAGTGCTGGTTCCTGGGGCATGTTTCCCAGTGTGGTACATAAGCCAATGGTGGATATGAGAAAATTCTAGGGGCACACTGACAAAAGATCTCTTTATTTTATTGGTTACGTATTATGTTTATATATGTGTGTATGTGTGTGTGACATAAAATCCATGAATTTAAAGAAGTGACAAAGTTTTTTTTTAACAAATGTATTTGCACTTAAAAAGTGAGTTGATTTAAAGAAAAATGTTATGTAAATGTGGCAGACAGAATTCTCAGATGGTCCCCAAGATTCCTGCCCCCTGGTACATATGCCCTGTAAAAGCCCCTCTCCTTGAACATGGGAGGAATCTGTGAATGTGATGGGATAGTCACTCTCATGATTAAGGTATATCATATAGGACTGCATCATAGTGGACAAAGGAGATTCTGCTCCTGGCCTTGAGGAACTTGTTGTGGAGAGGACCATGTGGTAGTGAAGAGCCGAGTGACCTCTAGAAGCTGAGAACTACTGTCAGTTGACAGTCGGTGTGTGTCCAAGGCTGCTGTACCACAAAATAGATGGCTTAAAACAACAGAAATTTATTGTCTCAGTTCTGGAAGCTAGAAGTCTAAAATCAAGGTGTTGGCAGGGCCATGCTCCCTCTAAAACTAGTAGGGAAGAAGCCTTCCTTGCCTCTTCCTGGCTTCTGGCAGTTACTGGAAATGTTTGTGCTTCAATCTCTGCTTCATCTCTTACCCAGCATTCTCCCTTGTGTCTGTCAGTCTCTGTGTCTGAATTTCCTCTTCTTATAAAGACAGCAGCATTTTGGATTAGGGCCCACCCTAATCCAGGTTGGCCTCATCTTAACCAATCACATCTTCAAAGATCATTTCCAAATAAATACAGTCACATTAATGGGACCAGGGATTAGGACTTGAACATTTCCTCTGGAGGACCACTATTTACCACTATCACGTGTCCTCTTGTCCTACAACTGTAAGGAACTGACCTCTGCCAACAACCCAAGTAAGCTTGGAAGAAGCCACCAAGCTCCAGAAGAAACCATAGAATGGCTAACACCTTGACTTAGCCTTGTGAAACCCTGAGCAGAGAACCCAGCTGAGCTGAGCCTGCTGAATTTGTGATAGTTGTTACACAGCAGTAGAAAGCTAATACAGTGAAAACACAATAAGTGTTATGGAGCAATGGCAAAATTCATGAAGGTGGTAACTCAAGTGACTGAGATTTGGAAAGCACAACTCCACCCCCGAGACAGTGCTACTCTTAGGTCCAGGCAAAAAAAAGCCCTTGCCTTGAGCCCCGCATATTAGAGGGCATCAAGTATCACAAATACACCCGTGCAAAATGAGCATGCACATTGATTCCTCTGTCATTTGAGATCCAACACTCAGTGGTGTCACAGCACAACCTGTAAATCTCAACATCCACTCTTATGTCTAACACCATTTACACCCCAGGGAAATGCTGCTACCCATTTCTAACCCAAGGTCCTTGAAACAAAAGATGAGGGCTGTGAGGATGTGTACATTGTGCTGCTCCTGACTTCAGAGACAATGTGTTGCAATGCAAATAACTTGGTGAAATCTTCCTCTGAGCATGAACACAATAGTTTCTTTGCATAATGAGGTATCATTTCTGATAGTGCCAAGCATTGCTTTTCTTGCTTCTCTTCACATTCCAATTTGTGGTTCTGCGGAGTGCTAGTAAATTTATAAGGTAAGTGTGAAAGTTACACATAGTAGCTGAGGAAAATTTTGCAACATTAAATAATTTATTTTATTCTTAAATATGTGTACACACACACACCAATTCTTTACATTGACAACTGATCAAATGTCAGATGCTAAAATTGCAAATATTTGTATTTTTACAAAATATGAAATAAGATTTAGTTAAATATTTTAAAATGTCAAAAATGTTAAATAACAAAATAAGGATGCAGTCTACAAAACATATGTGGGGGAAAATTCTGTAAGACAGACAAGGTGGTTTCTTCAACAAATTGCCAGAAAAGAAAGATAGTAAAAGAGAGAGAGAAGGAGGGAGAGAAAGAGAGACAGCGAGAGAGGGAGCACAACATAAAGATTAAAAAAGATATTTTTTAAAACAAATTGCAATGTGTAAATTTTATTTGGATTTTTATTCAAATGATATCAAATATATGTAACATTTGAGATGACTGTAATATCAAACATTCGATGTTTGTTTATAGGAAGGAATTATTGTTAAGTTTTAGGAGTGATAATGACAGTGTGGTTATGTCTATAAAACCCTTATCACTTAGAGACATATACTGACATATTTACAGATAAAATTATATGACAGATGGGAATTACTTCAAAATAATAGGGAGGGAGGATAGAAAGGTGAGATGAAATAAGACTGGCCATGAACTTATCATACTGAAGCTAGACAAGAAATATATGAAGGACTCCATAATACTACTACTCTGTCTAGTTTTATATGTTTGAAGTTCTCATAATAAAAGATAAAAAAGAAAAAAGATTTTTAAGTAAAATTTAAAAATTCATTTTAATTTAAACTATTTTATTTAGAATTTTGATGTTTATTAATAATGTATAGTTTATCTTTTAATTTTAGTAAATAATTTTGAATAGTTTAGAAAAAATTAACTTTTTTGGAAAATAAAAATTATTTTAATTCATAAAATTTTACACTTACTTGAATTTACATCTTTTGAGAAAATAATTTCAAGTTTTGTAAGCTTTGAATACAAATACATTTTCTTCTTTAATCTTTTAGGTCCTTGAGAATGAGTACAAATTGAAAGCAAGACAGAAATGGGAAGTACAAAAGGGAGCTCAGAAAACAATAAAACACTGAAAAGAAAATTTCCAAAGAGATGGTTTACTTAAATGTTTGAAAACTAGAAACAATAAAACAGAGTAGCTTTTTGTTAAACATAACCCATATAAGATTCATGAACAGGACATTAGAAATTCTTTATTTAGTGAAAATGTACTTACCCATCAAAACAATGAAAATGAGCAAAACAATATTGTCATCAAGCCCTGTTTGAACAGGTTCAACAAAATGTCTGCAATTTCACATCCATGGTGGTTTGAAGCTGTATGTATCCCAGAAAAACATGTTCTTAAGTCTAATTCATTCCTGTGGGTGTGAACCCATTGTAAGTTGGACCTTTTGATGAGGTTACTTCAGTTAAGGTGTGACCCACCTCATTCAGGCTGGGTCTTAATCCTATTACTAGAGTCCCTCATAAATGTAATGAATCCAGAGAGAGAGAAAGAAAGTCATAGAAGCAAGAAGCTGAAATCAATGAAACTGGGAAGAGAAGGGAGAGACCAGCAGACCCCGCCATATGCCTTGACATGAGACAAAGATTGCCAGCAGCTGGTCTTTAGAAAGAAAGCATTGCCTTGATGATGCCTTGATTTGGACATTTTTCTTGGCCTCAAAACCGTAAGCTGATAAATTCCCATTGTTTAAGCCAACCCGTTTCATAGCATTTGCTGGAGCAGCCTAGGAAACTAAAAGAACATCTTTTGCTATATGAGATTGAATTACTAACCAAGAGGACGAAAATGCGTGAGCTCCTCAATCTGATTCTTGCCCAGCCTTGCAGGTGTTGGAGACAGAGGGCTCCCAGGAGAAAGGCAATGTCATCTACCTTTAAGGGATATGCCATCTCTTTATAGAAAACACAACTACAAAACAATACGTTCAAAATGGCATGATGTTGTGTGTAATAGAGATTCAGAGAAGAAAGAGAATTGTGTTGCTCTAATAATTGTATAAATTGGAAAAGACTCAAGAAAGGAGGTGGAGCTTTGATGGAAGAAAGAATGTTGTTAGATGGAAAAGAAAAATAAGGTCATTCCAGGCCCAGGAATAAGCAACATATAGATATAAGAATGGCAGAGCTGAATATTCCATAGGCCTCTAATTAATGGAGACAGACCCCAATCAATTTTACACCATGAGTGAAAATTTCAGCTGGATTAGTCTAGCCCTGCTTAGTACCTTATCCAAGAACTGAAATATTACAGCTGCAGCATGGCAAGCAGAGGAAATGAAATAGAAGCCTATAAACGCCAGAGTGTACAGCAGGATGCCAATTCAGAGAACTGGATGCAGTTTTATTTTGGGGCTGTACTGTACAGGTGACTTAGGTGGACACAAGGGCCAGGGTTCTGTGTGCCTGTGTGCGGGCCTCTCATGATCATTAACGTTTGAGAAAAAAAAATGGTTGCATGGCCCTGCAAGTAAAAATGATTAAGGTATTTCACGTAGCTTTTTCTGTGTGTCATAAAAACAGCAGGATTTTTTAGAATGGGCTGGTATTCTTTATCCCAGTCATCCCCAAAGGGAATTAAAGAGCTAAGACCTGTAGGAATTTATTGGTCTGATGGGATGAAAACCCAGCACCAAAAGGAGCACACACACTCACAGTGACTCATTTGAGTCTCTGTCTGAATGCAAAGCCTGGTCTTATTTTTTAAAACCAGCTTTCTGGTAGACTGTTTAAGAGTTAGGGGATTACAAGAGTAAGTAATTGATCTCCCATTTCTAAGGCTAACAAAGGATTCCATATTACTAAAACCAGACATTGCTTTTAAACCCACAGGTTTTAACTAGGGTGGGGGGGGTGTATTTTTGTTTACTCTGTGATAATTTGAAAGCTGCATGACATTCTTGGGAAGAAAAGAAAGAGAAAACAGTAAATCTTATGAGAGCACTTCCCCATGCCCTCCATGGAAAGGGTGAATTAGAAATTACTTTTGACATGGAAAGGTAGCCTTTATTTTAAAATTGAGAAGAATGATTTACTGCATATTTAGAAAAAGACGTTGTTTTCAGTCAGAACGATTCCAGGTGAAAGATGTGGTACTTACAGATGAGGCATTTCTGTGACTATAGCAATGAAACCAAGCTAAATAAATATTTTACAGCCCTTTTGATAAAAGTTTTTGATTAAAAGAATTATAGGTAGAGGTAACCTGTCACTAATGAAGATGAAGTACTTGATAATATAAGGCAGCAGTTTTAAAACAAATATACCAAATTTACTCATCTCAGTGAGTAATGTCTTCCCCAAAGGAATTACCTTGAAAGGATATGAGCATAAATGAGGATGCAGCAATTTTAAAAAAAAGAGTTTCCAACTCCTTTTTCGAGCCTT
Source organism: Choloepus didactylus (assembly GCF_015220235.1). Classification (NCBI taxonomy): domain Eukaryota; kingdom Metazoa; phylum Chordata; class Mammalia; order Pilosa; family Megalonychidae; genus Choloepus; species Choloepus didactylus. The sequence goes on from NC_051315.1 coordinate 114,853,777, forward strand.
CAAGGACAGAAGTCAATTATTTTGGCTATCTTCAAAAATAGGAAAGATTCAACATAGGAAAGTAGGTATTTAGTTTTGAAAAGAATCAAAAGTCAGTTGAAAGCAAGTCTGGAGATTGAGGTGGAAATTAAGCTTAGTAATACTGTTTTTTTTTTTAATTCAATTTTATTGAGATATGTTCACAAACCATACAGTCATCCACAGTGTACTATCAGTTGTTTACAGCACCATTATATAGTTGTGCATTCATCACCACAATCAATTTTTGAACATTTTCATTGCCATACAAAATAAAGAATAAGAAGAGAAATTAAAGTAGAAAAGAACACACAAAACATCCCATAGCCCCCATTCCTCCATATTATTCATTTACTTTTTATCCTCATTTTTCTACTTATCTGTCCATACCCTGGATAAAGGGAGTAGAAGCTACAAGGTTCTCACAATCACACAGTCACACAGTGTAAACTATATAGTTACACAATCATCTTCAAGGATCAAGGCTACTGGGTTGCCGTTCAACAGTTTCAAGTATTTCCTTCTACCTATTCCGATACACTAAAAACTAAATACTGCATAAGAATAACCTCCAGAATGACTTCTCAATTCTATTTGATATCTCTCAGCCACTGAAACTTTATTTTGTTTCATTTCTCTTCCCCCTTTTGGTGCAAGAAGGCTTTCTCAATCCTACAATGCCAGGGCCAAGCTCATCCCTGTGAGTCATGTCTCATGTTGCCAGGAAGATTTACACCCCTGGGAGTTATATCCCATGTAGCATGGAGGGCAGCGGGTTTACCTGGTGAGTGGGCTTAGAGAGAGATGCCACACCTGAGCAACAAAAGACATTCTCTGGGGGTGACTATTAGGCACAATTTTAAGTAGGCTTAACCTCTCCTTTGCAATAAAAGGCTTCATAAGGGCAAGTCCCAATATCCAGGGATTGGCCTACTGCAATGGTAGTCCCCAGTGCTTGTGAGAATATCAGGAATTCCCCAAGCAGGGAAGTTTAATTTTTCCACATTTTTCCCCAGTCCCTCAAGGGGGCTTTGCAAATACATTTTTGTTCTCTGCTCAAATTACTCTGGGATGTATCAGGTCTTCACAACAACCCGTATAAAAGCAACCAGACTTCACTCCCTATTCAATTTTCCATGTAATTATGGTATTTGAATAAACTGACCACACAAATTGAATTATATAGTGTGCTACAAAAATACAGATTTTGCCCCCAATAAACATCTCTTCTTTTGGTCTCATGCAGAAGTTGAAGTTTAAAAACACCATCAATATCATCCTTTACCCTTTAGTCTGATTTACTTTAGTCTTAAACAAGTCCATTTCATTCATATCTCTAATTGAAGTCTGATCTCTTTTACAGACTCTTTAACATTTGCCGTATGGGGTGATGCTGACATTCATAGCTGCTGGTTTCTGGTTCTGAGTCCCAGGTGTCACACAGATACCCAAAGTTTCAGGGATTGACACAAAGAGCTCAGAATCTCAGAAGTTAGAAATAGCCATTACAACTCAGGAATAGATGCAACTGCTGTAAGAGCTTACAATTTAGGAATGTTTACAATGAACTTTCCCCTGATAACCTATGCTCTCAGATTCAGTTCTCAGAGTTTGCACACTATAGTTAGTCTATATTACTGAGGCATTATAATGTTTTTCTTTTCATTTCTGGTTTGTTTCACTCAACATACTGTCCTCAGTGCCCATTCACCTCACAACTTCATTCCTTCTTTTAGCAGCTCCAATATTCCATTGTATGTGTACACCACAGTTCACCATCCCTTCATCAGTCAATGTACCCTCAGGCCACCTGCATCCACTGTGAACTGTGAATACTGCCACCATAAATCCCACTGTGTAAATGTCCATTCATGTCCCTCTTTTCAGTTCTTCCAAGTATATACCCAATAACAGGGTTGAAGGACCATATGGCAACCCCATGCTTAGCTTCCTTTGGAGCCACCACAGTGCCCTCCAGATGGGCTGCACCACCCTACTTCCCCACCAATAGTGATTAGGTACATCCTTTTCTCCACATTTTCTCCAGAACTTGTATCCCTATTTAGTTTTTTAGACAGTTTTATTCACACACCATACATTCCCTCCTAAGTAAACAATCAATGGCTCCCTGTATAATCACATAGTTATGCATTCACCACCACCATCCACATGAGGACATTTCCATTTCTTGCACAAAGAAAGAGGAAGTAGTGAAAAAAGAAAAAAGAAAAAAAAAACAAACAGAAAAAAAACAAAAATGACAACTAAAAAGCAACTAAAGAAAAAATAAAATTAAAATAAAATACAAAAAAAAAAATCAGACAACAATATCAATGCCAAGAATCCCATACCCCTCCCTTATACCTCTGTCTTATAGACATTTATTTAGTTAGGTATATTGCCTTTGTTACAATTAAAGGAAGCATATTATAATGTTATGTTGACTACAGACTCTAGTTTGCCTTGACTGCATTTTTTCCCCAATACCATCTTCTTTGTAACATCTTGAAAAGTTGACATTCATTTGTTCTTCCTCATGTGAAAACATTCTTATATTTCTACATTTAACCAAAATCTTTGGTAACTCTAGGTTTCACTAAGTTTTACCATCCCAGTCTTTATCTTCTATCTTTCCTTTTGTTGTCCTACATCTCCCTAACCTTCCTCTTTCAACCATACTCACAGTCATCTTTGTTCATTGTACTTACAATATTGAGCTCCCATCACACAGTATTGTGCTATCCATTTCTGGATCTATATGATCAATCCTATTAAACATTCCATACTCCTTCAGCAACAAATGTCCAATCTTTATCTGATTTCTATCTCCTGGTATCTTCATTTCTACACTCTTCTCCAAACTCTCTCGCCTGTATTTTCCTATCTGTATAGTAGCACTCCCTTTAGTATTTCCTATAGAGAAGGCCTCCTGTTCACGATCTCTCTCAGTGTCTGTTTATCCATAAATATTTCAAACTCTCCTTCATTTTTGAAGAATGGTTTTGCTCAATATAGGATTCTTGGTTGGCAGTTTTTCTCTTTCAGCGTCTTGAATATACCATACCACTGCCTTCTCACCTCCATGCTTTCTACTGAGAAATCCGTACTTAGTCTTAAAGAGCTTCCCTTGCACATTTTGGATTGCTTGTCTCTTGTAGTATTCAGAATTCTCTCTTTGTCTTTGACATTTGGCAATCTGATTAGTAAGTGTCTTGGAGTAGGTCTGTTTGGATCAATTCTGTTTGGAGTACACTGCGCTTCTTGAATCTGTAATTCTATGTCTTTCAGAAGAGTTGGGAAATTGTCATTGATTATTTCCTCTACTATTCTTTTTGCCCCCTTTTTCCCCTTCTTTTCTCCGTCTGGGACACATATAACATGTATGTTCATGTGCTTCATGTTGTCATTCAGTTCCTTGAGCCCCTGCTCATATTTTTCCATCCTTTTCCCTATCTGTTCCTTTGTGTGTAGGATTTTAGTTGTTGTGTACTCTATCTAGTTCAGTGATCCTTTCTTCTGCATCTCCAAGTCTGCTGTTGTATGTCTCCATTGAGTTTTTCATCTCTTCCATTGTGTCATTTTTATTAGTTAGGGTTCTCTAGGAAAACAGAACCAACAGGAGATATCTGTAAATATGAGAGTTTATAAAAGTGTCTCACGCAACTGTGGGGATGCATGAGTCCAAATTCCATAGGGCAGGCAGCAAGCTGGCAACTCTGACGAAGGTCTTCGATGAACTCTCCAGGAGAGGCTGGTCAACTGAAGAAGAAATGAAAGTTCTCTCACTTCTCCCTTAACACTCTTCAACTGATTGTATTAAATCCAGTTGATTGAATTCTCTCATTATGAAGGTATGCCCTTCATTGATGTAATCAGCCACAGATGCAATTGACTGACTGATGATTTAATAAACCAGCCACAAATGTCCTTGAAGTAATGATTAGGCCAGTGCTTGCTTGACCAGACACCTGGGTCAAGCCAAGTTGACACATGAACCTAACCATCACATCCTTTATTCCCATAAATTCTACCATTTTTTTTTTTTGAAGCTTACAAATTCTTCCTCATGGTCATCCAGTGTCTTCTCTTTATTCTTCATCTCTCTTGTTACATTTTCTTTCAACTTGTTGATTGATTTAGAAGATTTGTTTGAAAATCTTTAATTAGTTGTTTCAACTCTTGAATCTCAGTTGAGGTTTTAGTTTGTTCCTTTGACTGGGCCATATCTTCATGTTTCCTGGTGTGTCTTGTGATTTTTTGCTATCTAGGCATCTGACTTTCTTGATTAGTTTATCCTGGAGGTTGTTTTCTCTCTTTTGTCTTTACTTTCCTTGTTGGTTTTCTTTGATCTCTACATTTCTTTGCTTCTCTCACTAGCCAGTTGTCAGATTGGCTCTGCCTCCCAGTCTTTCCCCCAAATCAGGCACCTACCAAGGCCTGCCACAGGGATGGGAGGTAGGCACTGGGCATCCCAGCAAATTCACTGTGTGTGGTAATACAAATCTCCTGGCTTCCAGTGGTACTCTGCTTTCCCTTGCACTTTCCAGACTCTCCAGCAGATGGCACTGTTTGGCAACTTAATCATACTCAGAGGCTGCTTTGCCTCTGAGCACAGGCTGGGTCTATACAGGTGAGCTGAATCTGTGGGATTACTATGCTCTCACTTTGCCAGCCAAAATCTGGTTCAATGTGGTGCTACTCCTGTGGCAGAGTACTCCCTCAAGCTGACCCCACACTCCAGCTGTCTCCAAGACAATGAAATGGCTGCTGGCTGTTGCTTCCCTGAAGGGTGGAAGAAGTGTTTTCAGACCCAGGGCTGGAAATGCAGTCTCTGACCACGTTTTCTCAGTCTCTTTGTCCCTCACTGACCCAGGCTTTGAAATGTCCTCCCCTGTCCCCCAGGTCTTCAAACAATGGGGGTATGTTCCACTGCTGTGAAAGATTTAAAAATCTAGGTCCCTAGTGAGAGGGTTCCTGTCTGATGGTTCCATACCTTTCCCAGAGACCAAGTGAAGGGGAGGAGAGAGGACCAGCTTGTCTGGGACAGAAGATTCCTACCTGATATTTCTTCTGTTTCTTCAATTTGGCATCTGCAGGGTCCTTCTCCAGTCTATATCTTCCTCCAGAGTTTCAAACAATTCAGAATTGTCCTTTTTTTCATTGAATCTCTGAAGAGGAGTTTTCAGTAGCTGTTTGTGTTGCCATGTTGATGACATCACATTTGATTGAGTCACATCTCCATGGAAACACTCAATCAAAGAATTCCAATCTAATCAACACTAACATGTCTGCCCCCACAAAATTGCATCAAAGAATATGGCTTTTTCTTGGGGACATAATATATACAAACCAGCACAGAATTCATCTCAACAAGAAAGAAAGCTAGTGCTGATAAGTGATGCCTACAATCAGAGCAGGATAAAGGAAATGCCAGTACAAAGAATACCTAGGCTATTCCCATTTTCCCATCCTCCATTATCCCATTGCCTCTCACTGGCCTAACTTAGTTGGAAGCTTGCCGGAAAAGAAAGTAATTTGCAGAGATTGGCTCCAAGAAACAGGAAGGCAGAGCAACAGTGGCAAGGAGATCTAAGAGTTAACAGGTGAATGAATGGCACATCCAAGGTAAGGATATATGTTCTTATGGTCATATATTCAAATACAGTAAGATTTTTTAAAGTTATAGAATATGGGATAGTATGTGATCCTGTTTATCTAAATGTGTGTATATCCATTTTTAAAAGTCAGGAATTATAAACATCAAGTGTCTAAAATATGTCAGGAGAAATATACACTAATGTATTTAATATAGTAATAGGTGAGTAAGATTATGGCTATTTTCTATTATTTTTGTTTGTTCTCTCTTCTCTCTCTCTCTCTTTCTCTCCATATATAGAAAGGATTGTAGTAAATAAAATACTTTCATTTTTTAATTTAAAAACATACAAAGAATGCCTGTTTATGGCCTAAACAAATACTGTATCTTTTCATCATCAGGGTCAGACTAGAACAGAAATTTAACTTCTGTCCCAGTCTTGTCGCATAAGGCAGGGAGACAGAGTGGGATGAGAACTCAGGAAGAGTCCTCACATTGGGTGCCTGGGAGGGCACTGGTGAAGATCTGACATACAGCTTCAGTAGAGAGTTGAAGGTCGAAGATTGGTTTCAAGTTGTTGATGAGGAAATGTAAGCAGTGAATGTAGATAGCTCTTTCGAAAATAGAGCCAGGAAAAGGAAAAGGATGGCAATCTGACATGGTGTTGTGGAGAGAAGGAGACATGGCTTCGCACCTGACCTCCAGGGCTCCCGTCTCACAGCCCTCAGAGCCTGAGTCCCCTCTGGGCTGGGCCTGTGGAGTTCGACCATTTCTCCTGGCCAGCACAAGTTCCTGTTACTTTTATTTTCTTCTGAAAGCCACGCTAGTCATGATGGTTGTTTAGGGAAACCAGAAACCATGGCGAATGTGGTATGTGCCATAATTTCAGCCAGGCTTTACCTTTCTGTACCCATATTATGTTCCCACAGTTTCTTGTTTGAATTCAGGATGCCTAGAAATATCCTGATTTCCCACTGGCTGCCATAGGCCCAGTGAAGAAAATAGGGTAGAACTTCAATTTTAAAAAGTGTTATAGTAAAAAGTTTCATGTACAATTGGTTTAAAAAGATTTTCCGTAGAAAAAGTGATCAGTTGAAAGGTTGTTTACACTTAAGACTTCTCATTTAAGGAATTATTTCTCAAAATGCTGAATTTGAAGTCAGCCATTCTAAACTTTTTAACGACGTTGAATTTTGGTACAGATATCTGAAAATGCTATGATTTTATAACATTTCAAAAACTCACTTGAGGGACAATAAAACTTTTCCTCTCTCTGGTTATTTCTTCACAAAATATCCCCCAAAAAATGGTGCCTTGATAGGAAGCATATGATGCTCCATGCTAAATATTGTTAAAGCAATCTTAAAATGATTGGCTTATACTGAACTTCATTCTCTCTTGGCAAAGAAGCTGAGAACCAAGGGTTGGAACCTCTATACTGTTTTATGTGTATTAGTCTGTTGAATGGAAACGTCTGCAATTAAATGTGGACATTCTTCAAAATCAGGATCAGTCAGTGTACTGCTGCTTTGCTTAATTTTTCATTGTTGATTCCAGAAATATGTTCTTAATCTATGTTTACTCATTCTTCTTGTACAGAATCATTAACCCTGCCTTTCTATTTTGTTAATGCACATGTAAGTCCCACCGGGTATTACGCGGCTTTCTCCTTAATCATGATGCGTCACATATAAACCTGCCTCCTTCTCAGAAGAGTTCAGTTTACCCACCCTTATCACCCACCCACAGTCTGCTCAGCTGCTGAGGCAGGAGACAGTGTGACAAAAGGCCATAAACGTGACACTTTCCACGAACGATAGCAGTAAAATTTTACATTGTTATCCTAATTGAGGGGAAAAAGGAAGATTCTTGAAAGGGTGTCAGATTATTTTCTTTTGTCAGAGGTTAAATGGATAATTAATTTGCATCTCTGCTTTTCTACAGCTATTTTACACTTGTCTGAGAAAATAAATTACAAGCCAGGAAAAATTATCAGTTTCCCTCTTTGGACATTGCTGAATAAAACTTTTGTAAATGTTTACCTTGTTGAACTATTTCAAAATAATAAACACCTCGTTTCCATCATTCTCCTCTCCCACATTGGTTTAATCCATGAATCATTGAGTGTCTATTCAATGCATCAGGTACTCTGAGAGGGGACAAGATATACATGGATCTCAAGTTGCTCAGAGCAGAGAAATAGGAGGAGACTGCAGAAAAGAAGCTAAAAGGAAAAAGAAGAGGCTATTATCAAGTGGGTACCCAGAGAAGTCCTTGTAGAGGAGGATCTTTTGAGTTTCGAACTTGTCTTTGCAATATGGGTCTGCTGTGAACAGATAGAGATGGTGGATGGAGAGAAAGGCTGGCCATAGGGTAGCAATGTGAGATAGGTGGGAAATAGGCTGGAACCACATGCAAAAAAATTTAAATGCTATAAAACATGTTTTGAATTTGACTCTTTAGGCAGAATAGTACGGAACACTCTTAAAAGTGAAGACATGGTATGATGATAACAGAGTTTGAGAAAGAAAACAAGAGCAGTGTGGAGGATGAATTGTGGGGCGAGATACTTGTGGTCAGAGAACCTAACAAGAGTCCCAGTGGTGTAGGTATGAGAAGGGGAGGGCAAGGCAGAGCCAAGAAAGCAGGAATGGGAATACAGAGACAGTAATAAATAAGAGACGTTGAAGGAGGGAAGTGATCGATTACAGATAGCGAAAGAGATAAAGGAGAAAATGAAGATAACACTAAGATTTTGATGATGATTTTGTTACAGTTTCATTAACAGAATTAGGAAAGTCAAGAGGAGGAGGAATTTGGAAAAGTATGTAATGTCCAGAGTATAAAAAAATAATGAAGTCAGGGTATTAATGGACATGAAGATAACACTAAGATTTTGATGACGATTTTGTTACAGTTTCATTAACAGAATTAGGAAAGTCAAGAGGAGGAGGAATTTGGAAAAGTATGTAATGTCCAGAGTATAAAAAAATAATGAAGTCAGAGTATTAATGGACATACAATTGGAAGTTACCAATAGAGTTGGGAATGGTTATCTGGAGCTCTGGAGAGAGGGTGGGGTAGGGACGTAGATTTTGGAATCATCGGTGCAAGCATATTTATTGTAATATAGAAATGGATCAAATCTCCAAGATTTCCTGATGCTTAAGCATATGAAATAATAAGTTTCAGGAATGGAGAGGGATGAAGTGCATGAAAATGATCTTTCAGGAAAAAAAGAAAACCTGGGGAAATGTAGCACCACAGAAGCCAAAGGAAGATCATTTTTGCCAATATGTGAGGGCTCGAGTTATGGATGGTGAGTGAGAAGGCAGAAGCAAATAGTGTAAAAAAAAATCATTTTCTAGAAGTTTGAAAGAAAGAGAGGTGGACAGTAGCTGGAAGAAATACCAGGTTTGAGGGAGAATATTTTAGGAGCAGGTATTTTGGAATAGGAGAATTCCACAAAGGGGATGTTATTGCGCTCCCCGTTGTAACTGAATTCTTTGACCTGTCTCCCACTCCACGGCTAGCAGCACAGCTGCCACTCAGATTTCGGCTCCCCTCAGCATAATGGTGATTGACAAACAGTAATATCTTAATCTTCTTTCATCAGCAGTAATAAATGTATCACACCAAGGCTAGGGGTCAATGATGGGGGGAGAATAAGGGTTATGGGATGTTTTGTGTTTTCTCTCCTCTTTTTTTCTTGAAGTAATGAAAATGTTCTAAAATTGATTGTGGTGATGGATGCACAACTATGTGATGATGCTGTGAGCCACTGACTGTATACTTTGGATGGATTGTATGGTGTGTGAATAATCTCAATAAAATTGCATTAAAAAAGAAAAAAATGAGGATGTTATTGAAGATATGAGAAGTAAGGGCTGTGTACTGCAGCAAGTAGTGATGATAGGCTCTAGAATCCTTCGGCATGAGGCAGGCTAAGGTCCTGGGATGGGGGCTGTCAAACTCAATGGTCCTGCTTGAGCAAATGGCTGTCCTAGGTCTTTGAGAGCAAGTCTAGTGTGCCCAGGAAAATAAAGAATTTTAGCTCCAGCTAAATTCCTGCAACAAATACAAGAAAGCAGAACCTTCTTGTGCCAGTTTGGATATATTATGTCCCAGAAAAGCCATGTTATTTAATGTAATCTTGTGGGAGCAGATTCATTAGTCTCTTGATTAGTGTGGAGCCTTTGATTAGGTTATTTCCATGGAGGTGTGGACCCCACCCATTCAGAGTGGGTCTTGATTGATTTACTGGAGTACTTAAGAGATCAGGAGCCAACACAGGTACTGACGCTGGAGTTGCAGACAGAAGGACATTGGAGTTGCTAAGCTAAGAGATGAAGCCCAGAGTTTGCCCTGGAGAAGCTAAGAGAATACCCTAAGAAGCTTAGAGAGAAACACCCTGGGAGAAAAAAGCGAGGATGCACAGGAGCTGAGAGAAAAGAGTGAAGACAGAAGCCCAGAGACATTTTGGAGAAAGCCAGGAGCAAAGGACCAGCAGATGCCAGCCACGTGCCTTCCCAGCTGACAGAGGTTGTTCTGGATGCCATCAGCTGTTTTGCAGTGAAGGTATCCTCTTGTTGATGCCTTAGTTTGGACTTTTTTATGGCCTTAGAACTGTAAATTTGTAACCAAATAAATCCCCTTTATAAGAGTCAATCCATTTCTGGTATTTTTGCTGAACGGCAGCTCTAACAAACTGGAACTCTTGTGGAACTCCAAAACATAATGCTGGAGGACCTAACAATAGAAAGGACAAGGAGATTTTAGGTCCTAAGACATAAAAAGATGGAAAGGAATGAAATCGAGGCCACACATGAAGGGTTAGAAGGAAAATAAAGAGAGCCTGCAGGGAAGAAGCCATCAGCAAGTGCACTGGGAGTGGAGGCATTTGGAGTTACAAAGGGCTTATACTATCCCTGACGGGGAGTGTGATAGGAAATCAGATAAATAACAGGGTTTTGGGGCTGCATTGTGGGTCCAGCTGAGATTAGAGAGCATTGATTTGTAGTAGATCCATTTATATATAAAAATTATACCATGTAAAGGAGTATTGGATATCTAGCCAAGAGCTAATGCATACATACAATATTTTATCTCCAGTAATGGTACTTAAATTTTTTTAGTAAACTCCGACAGTCAAACACAATTTTAACTTGACTCCCCTGCTGATGCTGGTGCATTTAGTGAATGCTGCTTTGCTGCCTTTTAGTCACTCAGCATTTCTTGTTAGTTTTTAAAAACCGAAAAGAATTGATTTGTTTTCTTCAGCAGTTCTGAAATCACCCCATTCATTAAGTTGTATTGAGAAGAAAAAGAAAGAAAAAATGTTTTCCATCTTGAACATGCTTATATTTTTGGCAAGAGAAGTAATCTTTTAGAGTTATATTCTTGGCCACCTTGTGTGGAGGGTGAACAGTGCCACCTTTGCAAGATCTTCACGTACAACCAGTGGAAACACACTGGCCCTGAGCGGTGGAAAGCACCTTCCTTTGTCCTGGCTTTGTGACACTTGTCAGACACCTACCTGCCTCTGAGCTCCCTGTCCTCCTGTTAGAGTTGGCCAAAATCATATTAAAGGATGGCAAGCACAGAGAGGCAAACAAGCAGTTGGCAATTTAGAAAGCATTTGTTCATTGGGGAAAAAAGATTTAAAAGAATGGACTGTGCTCTCATTTCAGTTAATTGAATAGGAAGCTGGTGACCTACAGTACCTTAGACAAATGAGTTGGGGTCAGAGACTGTTATTTGGCAGAGGGAAAACATTTTCATGAATACTTTGCATTTCCATCTCTCTGTGTAGAATGCATAACAATCATTTCTTTATCACTGTGGATCCAAAATGACAAGCATTCCTATCTATGGATGGCCCGTTAAGGAAGGACTATTGGTTCCCAGGACCAAGATGTTTGTCTCCAAGCCACTGATATTAGAAATTGAGGCTCCAGTTGAAGAAGTCATGGAAGTCGATGGTAAGGCCAATACCGTCTTTGATTCCAGGCCCGGGAAAGCATCTGATTTTCAATTCTGCATCTTGTCGTCATAATGCCAGCAACCACAATTTGTGTTTCTGAGCTCCAGCTCCAACTTTACTACATGTTTCTCATTCAACAGATCCTCCTGGCATTTAGGGGGAGGAAATATTATTCTTATTTTCATGCGAGGTCATGAAACCACACAAGCATTAAATCATAAAGTCTAATAGTGGCAGTCAAGGAAAGAACCCAGACTTCAAGCTTAACTAGAGCCAGAGTCGAAAGCAGACAAAGCAATGCCCCTTGCCCTCCCTTTTCTTTATTCCACTCCCAGGCATCAAATTTTCCTAGGTGTGCCCTTTGGGTCTCAATTCCTGAGCAGTAGCTATTATTGTTATATATTTTTGCTGTTGTCATCCTTATAAGAAGGAACAGTGATCACCACTATGTGCAATATTTAATGTTGTTAGAGGTGATGTCATATTTTATTCTTACAAATCCTGTGAATGTATGTAGAGGTCTACTAGATGTATTTCAAACGTATTGCAAGTGCGTACGTGCCCATCTACCTAAGAACGAGGACTGTGTTATCATTAACTTTCTGTTTGTCATCCAAGTAGGATGGTCTTTAGAACAAGAAAATGATTTGGGGTTTCAGCCAAAAGATACTGAGGAATGCCTTTGAAAGGGACAAACAAGGGGCATGTATCATTCTTTTAACTCATTCTGGGTTTTTTCGATGCATCTTAACTTCCCTCTTGCATTATTCTCTCATGGTGCCAACGGATATTGCAAATGGAGCAGCCAATCCCAGAGTTTCTCTGCTGTCCAGACATCTCTTTTGTTACTTTGTAGCAGTATGAGGAACAAGAATGAAGAGTGTCATCTTTTATGACTGACCAATGAGTAATTCATGTACCATATTGAGTGAGAGACTTTTAATTATGCAGAACACATAAAAGTGATGCAAAATGATAAAAAGTTTAGGATATTCAGTCCATCACGGTCCCTGTCCTTGAGTCCCCTTTTAGCTGCACTCTGAAAATCAGATTCTAGACTAATGTTGATGTTAGCCTGGCTAAAGAAGGGGGAAGACCCCAAAATGGACATTTTCTGGACATTATTAAATTAGTCCTGAAATTTTTTGTAAGCTGGATTAAATGGCAAATGGTTGGCAAATCTATATATGGGAATCCATTTCATACGAAAGAGAGGGAATTAATCAAATTCTAGGGTTGGAACTTAATTCCATTGCAGTTGGGTAGGAGACAAGAAAGGAAGCCCACCCTAACAAGAAACACCACTTCAATGGGATCCCAAAGGAATACAGGCAGGTACTATTACCCATTATCCTAGCATTATTAGATCAGCAAGAAGTGGAATTTCATCTCACTCCCAAACTCATGTTTTTAACCATTGTTTTACATTGTCTGCCTCTTATATGCCCCCAGCCCCTCCATCAAGGAGTGAGTACTGGTAAAAAGAGCTAAATGTGCTTTGCCTTGAGAAGTTCCAGTCATTGAGGACAGCCAAAATGTTTCCCCTAATGTGGTAATGGGAGCATCTCCAGGCTTAGATCCAGGAGACCTGGGCTGAGTCCCAGCACTGCCACATAGGAGTTGAGTATATAGTCAAACTCTCAGCATAGGGTTCCACATCTGTAACCAAGGGATAATAAAGCCCATGTCTGAAAGAAATATTCAATGAACCATACATTTCTATACAAATATTAGGTGTTCTTTATCATCACAGCCATTCCTCCATGTCAATATTGTGTCTTCTGGCAGTTCTTTTTCAAATGCACACTTCAGCATGAAGAATATATGTCATCTCAATATTCTTAAGTAATGTTGGAAGCACTCAAGAATTGGTGGTTTGTATTATCTTCCTATGAGATTATGAAGGCAGCATGGTATAATGCAAAGCAAACTAAATTAAGAAATAGAAGACATAAGTTATTGATCTGACTCTACTCCTCATAACCCACCTTCAATTTTCTCATCTATCAAACAGAAAAGATAATACTCTGTTTTGGCGAGTCAAATAAGATTTTTTAAATGCAAGTGTTTTATAAACTTGGCACACTACATAAATGTAAATTATTGCTCTCAATCCTTTTATGATGCTGGGATCTATGCTTTCTGATACAAAAATGCATTAACTATTTGCTTGTGATCATTCTGATTAGCATCTGATTGAAAGAAGTGACTTTTTCCACTAATAAAGCCATTTATTTTTTTTTCTTTCCTTTTGCAGTGACAATTGAAAGTTGTAGGATAAATAATCTGTGAACCTTTTGTCCTGCTAAAATGGTTCATAGGATGAAGAATTTTGAAAACCACAGGATCAGAAGGTCAATTCCCCACTCTTAACTGAAAAATAATTAGAATTATCCTTCTATTTATAAAATATAGAATATAGAGGAAGAGTATAATGAAAAATTCTCTTGCATTTTTACCTAGGCATCATTTCATAGCCTGCTAGAGATAGAACACAAGCACCATGCTTGATTTAAAAACAAAAACAGCAAATAAAACTCCAAAGCCCCCTAGTGCTATGAGAAATTAAGTCACCTATTCAAGGTCATGTGACAGCTTCATCACGGCAGAGTTGACAACTGAAATCTCCCATCTCCTGACTCTATGTAGTATGTTCCCCATCACAGTTCACTACTCCTGGACCACTGTACAGTCCAATTTAGGTGCTTATTATAGCTGTTTGTTTCTTGAAAAATCATGGAAACCACATGACATAAAATTCTGCTGGTAAAGTGCCATTTATTCTAGCCATGAAGTGGAAGATGACTTTTTTTTTTTGCTGTAAAACCATTCAGAACATAAGCAAATCTCACTTCATTTGATTTTATTTCTTGAACCAACCCTTTATCATCTAAAATGAATGCTGGGAAAAAGATGGAAACCAAAAACTTATTTATACAATAGACACTTATCCAAGGAAATGGGTTGCAGGGAAATTAGCATGTCTTGAATGAAATGTGAATCAGTCATTAAAGCATTTGCTTCTCTCATGGTATTCTCAAAATGGATTATTGTCCCTGAATTTTTAATAACAATTTAGTGGTTCAAAATACTGACAGTGATGTATGATGACAGCTTAAAAAAAGTGCCTTGGCTTTCTATATTGCATAAACAGAACACAATTGTATCTCTCTAGCCAGTATCAGAATCATTCTCAATGAAGATAATGTTGAATTCATCTGCCAAGAGAAGGTCAAAAACATGTACAGAGAATAAATTATGACAAATGTTAAATTGACTAAAGGTTAAGGATCCAAAGGACAAATACATATCTGAAAGCACAAATCACCCCTCATCGAATAATATTTTAACCATCCCCACCTCTAGACTCCTAAATAGCTGGCTTAATTGTTACATATATTTCCATAAATATTATAGTATTAATGGGGCAACAAATGAAAAAATAACTTGTTAGGATGTTAGACCATTTTAGCTCCATTACAGATTTCATTATCTTGTACAGCACCTCAAAACTAACTGCTTATCTGTTTCTTTGCACTGGAGGAATCCAATAAATAAATAAGTTGATTCCAGAAATGTCATCTCCCAGTGACATTCTAGGAATTGTCAGATAACTTGGTCATAGCCTTCTGGGTACCACACAGGACAAGAAGAGTCAACCCATAAGCTGGGGATTCAGAAGATGGGTCCTGGAGGTGGTTGCAAGGGCCTCAAACTCAGTGAGCTTGCTTTGCCTTGGGCTCTCTGCATCCATTCAGAGGGTCTCAGAAGCCTGCAGTCACTTGCCCATGCAGCGCCAGCACTGTGAGTAAGTGAGCTCTGTTCTGTAAGTACATGGACAAAAAGGACACCTCAGGAATCCTATTCACAGGGAAGTGCTACATGAACCCAGTGAAGATACAGTCAATCAAAGTCAAAAAACTAAAGCCAAATGTTCTTTCCAATGCACTCTGCGGGTCGTTTCTTATGAAGTCAGTATTTATAAAACCCATTTCATCCAAAGGAAAAGTCCATCAAAAAAAAAAAAAAAAAGTTATAACAAAGCATGGATTATAAGAAACTTAGGTGCTCCAATTCTTGATTTGTAACTCCATTATAGCCCTGATCACACACAGCCTGAAATGATAATTAATGTTTAGATCCAACTACACCATTAAGCTGTAAATGCAGAGACAGGACGCATTCCATTCTTCTGCACACCACACCTGGAGCATCTCATTGCTTTTGTCATGAGATGTGCTCAAACACATTTACTAGACTCCTGACTGAAAGCTCTTTGAGGGTCAGAACTGTGTCTTGCTCTCCATTCAAACTATGGCCAACAAAGTGCCAGGTATAGGTGGTGCTCTATGAATATTTATTGAATTAATGAATAAATGAATGAATGCCAAAGCAATCCCCCAATCCACCTTCCCTCAGTCCATGCCAAAAAATTCCCATTTGCTAAACCAGGAGGCTTATTAACTTTAACATGTGTTCATGAGACCAGGCCCCAGAGACCCTCTCCAGCAGGGATTCTCTGCCATATCTACAGTTCCTCCATCTCATGTGATGGAAAACTCCTACCCCTGCAGTGGGACTAATTTTTCTCCATTTCTTAATTTTAAAACGTCCTTCCAAACTAATACTTGCTTGTTTTATATATATAAAAGACAGAAGTGATTGACACAAAGGGAAAGTGTTCTATTTGTCCACACCCCAACCCTATCCTTAGGAGATACTTTTATATGCACAGATAAAGTGGACAAAATAAGATTCTAAGAACTCTCCCTCCTGAAATTCCTGGCATCTCTGCAGGTGAGAACTGTTCACTGAGTTCCACAGATAGAAGATCTACAGATGGGGCCAGGAGAGTCCTCTCAGCAGCCAGTTCCAACCAAGGCACCAAACAAAGCTTTCTTCCTAGCTCGTGGCATCATCTCCCAGAGGCCAATGGCCTGAATGCCTTTTGGGTCCCCCAGGTATCTGTAGGGAGAAGGAGCCGCATCCCCTTTCTCTGGTGTGACTGGTGACATTTCCTAGGCAAAAACATCCTAGCTATTAGCAAGGTCTTCTCCAAGCAGAATTCCCCACTCTTTCCTGTGGAGCTCTTCAATTCTGGAATTGGTTCCATTAGTTGCATGCCAAGGGCCTCCTGATCTCTATAGAAGAGGAGATCTCTCCTCCTTGGAGCTTATGCTCTTGGGCTCAGCCTGCAGGTTAAGAACAGGTGCTGAGAAGCAATGACTTCTCCAAATCACCTTTGGTTTTTTCAGAATTTCAATTATGAACTTGAAACTCAATACTTTGTGTTGCTTTTTAAGTTTTCTTTGTGACAGTCTCTTCTAGCCAAGCAGGGCCATGACCTTTGTATGTTTGCATAATGCTGATCACACTGACTATTAACTGGGTGCCCATAATCAATCAAATTCTTAAACACATGCATTCTCTTCTAGTCAGCAATATTTTCTTCTTAAGAATCCAGGCCATGACGGACACAGCATCTGGAGATGATAAACTGTATGTGAGCCTGTCTCTGGAATATCACTGTTTCAGGGTCTACTAATAATACCTGCCAAGTTAGATGGGGTAGAGTAGAGAATGGAAGCAAGTTGTACATTACCCTAATAGATTAAGAAAATATAATCCCATTTGGATCATTTCCTGGGCCTTCTTCCAAACCATGAGATAGCTTTACTAATCATTAAAATGTACTGGGAAAGGGTGGGGTTTTTTTTTGTTTTTTTTTTTTTTACAAGTATATTGCATTTCTAAAGGGCACTGTATTCATTTCTTTATGAGTGTAATCTAATAAGAAAAATAATTGATTCAAAGGATGATTTTTCTATAAACAAACTTGTCATTGTTTTAGACTAGGATAAGCAACCCTCACCCTATTTCAGGCTTTTAGCTTCTACTTGTTCACTGATGAATAATTATTTCCAGAAAATATCTTTAAATATTTTCAGTTGCTTCTTTACTGCTTCATCAGATGTTGGTCACCCTGCAGTGAGAGTCAGGCTCATAAAGACAAAGATAACTAAGAGTAAGCAAGGTTTGGAATAAAGAGTAATGCAGCTTAAAGTCAAATGAATACTTTACACAAGCCCTGGGTCAATATAAAATAAAATGATTATCCATTAACATGACATTAATTTATCATGTGTGCCCATTAAACAATAATAACAATATGGGGATAACTCATTAGGGTGCCCTTTGGATCACTATATTATTTTCATTTCTTATTTACATGCCAACCAGTCCTGGGGTTAATGACAAATGGGTTTATTGGTTATGGTTACCAATGTGATGTGGAGGTTGTTATAATTGCAACTCATAATAAGAAAATCCATTCCATTCAGGCAAAAAATAATTTTTAATAAATACATTTTGGTTGTTGTTTAAGTCTCAGAGTTGTCCTTTTCCTCCCGAATGAGGGATAGTTATGTGCAGCGACTATCAATCTCTGACCACTCGTTTTCCTAAACTGTGCCAACACCTGGGAAAACCATTAAATTATGTTGTTTAAATGTGTTTGTGAATTCCTTATCCCAAATAAATGATTATTATTTTAAGATATATGTGACAAACTATCTTACATCACTGTGTCAACGAAAGTTTTTTTCCTGCTTAAATCTATTTTGGACAAAAGAAATTCTGAGTTCATTTGATTCTTCAAGACAAGGAGGGGGTTTCTGAACAGAGAAAGGGAGTAAATTTACTAAGATGCACTAGATACCAGGCACCGAGTTATTTGTACTGGTTTATTTAATCTTCAAAATAACCCATGAATTAAATAGTTATTATCCGTATTTTATGGATAAGAGCATAAAGAAAACATGTGCAAAGTCATGCAGCTAATAAGCAGCATGCAGGACCCCTGGACTCCTAAAGTCTGTGAGAGGCTGTGCCGTGAAACTGCAGAGTCCCTGAAAGGGTGTATTGGTGTCAAAGAAAAACTGCACCGGACAATGTTAAACAGGCAACGGTGGCTGTATTCAAGGGCTACTATAGTAGTGGAGATGGACAAGAACTCAATTCCAGGGAAAAAAGGGGATTGGTTGAGTTTTACAGGCAAAACAAGGGCAATGGAAAAATACTAGGCAGCTATCTGGTGGAAGAGGGGAGAGAGAGGACAGAGGCAAGTTTGATCCTTGGAATAGCTAATGTCTGAAGCTGGGTTTTTTTCCTGCAATCTGAGTTGTTTGTATGTGTGTGTGTGTGTATTTGTTCCTGTAGTCTCACAGTGGCAAAATTAGTTTCATGGAAATCAAGGCAGGATGGAAGGAAAGGATCAGATGAGGACATGCAGCAAGCAAATAGCAGTCTTGGTCATTGGTTAAGATACTCATCAGTAAAGTTGGTGGCCAAAGCACCTTTCCTGATACAGAAAAGAAGGATTGTAAAGCATGCATCCTTATTTCTGCACCGTGGCCATCAAACTAGTCTGTAAATCCCTAGAGTATGGACTTACACTTCTTTTTTCTACTTCAAAATACCCACTATAGGCACTCAATAAATATTTGCTGGGTATTGTCAGACACTTTCTAATTAATAGAAGTGACTAAAATGCAAGTCATATTCAAAAAAAAAAGAAAAGAAAAGAAAAAAAAACTGAACTGGTTCAACTAATTGAAAAATTCAGGAGCTGGTCTGACTTCAGGTCCTGCAGGATCCTGGAGCTCAAACAATGTCATTTCTTTCACCATTTCTAAGGCAGTTACTTTCTGTGTGGTGGACATGCCTCCAGCACCCCAAGATTTATATTCCTTTAGCATAGAAGCTCTAGCAGCAGATTGCATCTTCCTTGACAGCACTCTAAAAGATCCTAGGAAGGATATTGATTTCTCCCAACTTGACCATATACCTAGTCTGACTTGATCTCTCTGCTCAGGAGAAAGAGGCATTTCAATTGGCCATCTCCACTCCTGGAGTGAGAGACGTTGATTCAGTGATCCCATCAGAATCAGATGCCATAGAGGAGGAATAATTCCCAAAAGGAGTAGGTATGCAGCAGGCAAAAACAAAAAAAAAGTAGTAGCAGACATTGACCGCTATCTTGCATTTTGCATTGAACTTTAAAACTGAAAGTACATTTTGAGAGATTCTATCCCAACATTCCACATTACATTAAGATATTAAATATGTTTTATTCAATATGCAGACAAGGTACCTGGAGTTGAGAGGGGAACGATTTTCCGATGACCACATAACCTGATAGAATCAGAACTGAATATTATATTATACTGGACTACCCATGATTTTATTGAATTTGAAAAGAGGGTCTGCCAGAGAATATGTTCATTATTGAAAGATAATCACAGCCCTTGCATACGTCAATAATATTACCCATTTCATGCAGTTTCATTTCATGGCTATATTGCTGCAAAATGAGAGCAATCTTAAGGGAAAGCAAATTGTTAGATAAAAAGAGATGCTAAGAAGTTCACCAAAGACCATTCTTCTAAAATTACATCCAATTTGATAGTAGGATGGATATAATAAAAAGAAAACAATAACAAGTGTGGGTAAGGATGTGGAAAAATTAGAACTCTCCATACATTGCTGGTGGGAATATAAAATGGTACAGCAGCTTTAGATAACAGTTTGACAGTTCCTCAAAATGTTAAAACAATAGAATTACTGTGTGACCCAGCAATTCCACTCCTAAGTATATATCCAAGAGAAATGAAAACATACATCCACACAAAAACACATACACAAACATTTATAGCACCATTATTCAAAATAGCCAAAAAGTGGAAACAACCCTTCCAAAAAGTGGAAATGCCCATCAACTAATGAATGGATAAACAAAAAAGTGGTATAGCCATATAATGGAATATTATTCAACCATAAAAATGAATGGAGCACTGATACATGCTACAACATGGATGAACCTTGAAAACATTATGCTAAATGAAAGAAGCAAGATACAAAAAGTCACATGCTGTATGACTCTAGTAGATAAAATCTACAGAATGGGCAAATCCATAGAAACCAAGAGTAATGAACTTTTATCCAGGGATGGGGAAGGGGGAGAAGAATGAAGACTTGATTGCTAAGTCTTTTGGAGGCAATGAAAATGTTCAGTAATTAGATAATGGTGATATTTGCACAACTTTGTTATATGCCAAAAACCACTCAATTATACACTTTATAAATAAATAAGTAAATAAATAAATAAATAAATCCATCTGAAATATACTTATTGAGGACTTACCTGGTTCTAAGTCTTGTGTTACCTACTGGAATTAAAGACACAAACAACGGCTCCTGCCCTCCTGGTGTACACAGTCTTGAGGAGAAGGTATATGTTGAACAAGTGTATTGAGTTTACCAAAGACAAATAAAAAGAGTTACAGCAGCAAAGAATAAATTGGTCTCATCGCTTAAAAGAATTATATATTTTTCTTTAGAAACAGACCAAAGATTTACATCAGACATTGTGTTATCTCTATTGTTTTACCTAATCTTCAAGAGAGAAAAATTAATCAAGAGTATGCAAATGGATGGGTTACAGCTGTGGGAAATGGGCTCGATGCCCCTGGGTCTCGCTAAGATGTCATGCATATCACAACGCAGAATTATCCCTCTGTGGAACACCGGCTATCGTCTTCATTGGTGGCATTGCCCCAGAACTCCTGGGTGGCCCCTCGTAAGAAGTGAAAAGCTCCTATGGTTCTGAAGAAGGTTCTCTGGCAGGGAAACTGACACACAGGTCCGTGAAGCAGGAAGCAGCCCTGTGTATAGGAACTGTCCACCATGGCTGCAAATGAACTTAGAAATGGGTCAAGATAGGGCAGGCATTAAAGACTTACAAAAAACATCCATCCAAAACCTATGTATAATCTTGCCCACCTCTAAATTCAGCCAATAGAAAGTCTGGATGTTTAATTTATGCCGGGAACCTCTGTCCACATGAGGGTAGCACACTAAATTGCCAGACCCAATGCTGAGGAGGAAATTAACACTTTATCCAAATGTTTGCCTCACGAACCAAAAAGTCATAGTAAATAAGCAGTGTGATATTGAAATATTCCAGACTAGGTTCCAAGCTAAAGGTAGTAGATATTTTTCCTTTCTATCCACACTACCAAGCTTTCATTACAACAAATAAGTTCCAACATGGAATTTTCTTGAAGTAGTAAACCTCCCACTTTTGCGATTGTTTTGCACATTTCCAGCATGACTCTCAAAGACCCCCAGTGCTATTAGAATCAAGTCATGGAAATATTTACTTAACAAGCCAAATGAGTGAAAGAAAGAGATACATTTGACCTTTGAAGATGCAGAGTCTGAGCAAAATGGTGCCTGTGGGGTCCTTTATTCTTACTAGTATTGAAGGAGTCAGGAGGAAGGGTCAGTTAAGAAGATGTGACCTGATAATAGAGGCAGTAAAAACATGATGTTGAAATAAATATTTGTGGATACACATTGCCTTAGTTTACCATAGTTGTTATAACAAATACCATACAATGGGTTGGCTTAAATAATAATTTATTGGCTCATGATTTTAGGGACAGAAGACCCAAATCAAGACGTAAGCAAGGCCCAGTTTCTTCCAGGGGCTGTAGCATTCTGATGCTGGCTTGTACCAATGTTTAGAGTTCCTTGGCTTGTATCTCTGCCTCTTTCACATGGTCTACTTCTGTGGCATTCTCTGATTTCTGGTTTCTTCCAGTTTCTGGTTTCCATTGACTGACTCCTTATAAGGCTTCCAGTAATGTGTATTAAGACCCACCCCAATTCAATTTGGTGACATCGTAACTAATAATAACATGTTCAAAAGGTCTCATTTACAAAGGCTGACATCCACAGGAATATGGATTAAGACAAAGAACATGTCTTTTGTTTGGGTACATGATTCAATCTATTGCACATGTATTTTGTAAAACTTGAAATGTATTTAGTATAATTTTAATAATTTGTATGACATTTTGATGCTAAGTGAAAATAAAACACATGAGACACTTTGGTTTTCAAAAGCCCCAGGAGAGCAACATCATCAACATAGTGATATAAACAGCTACTAAAAACTCCTCTCCAGAGAGACAATTCTGAATTGTTTGAAACTCTGGAGAAGGATAAAGACTAGAGAAGCACCCTTCAGATGCTGAATTGAAGAAAGAGAAGAAATATCAGGTAGGAATCTTCCTTCCCAGACTAGCCAGTCCTCTCCCCTCCCCCTCACTTGGTATCCATATGGGAAAGGCACGGAATCAGCAGACAGGACCCCTTCCACCAGGGATCCAGATTTTTAAATCTCTCACAGCAGTGAGACATATCCACACTGTTTGAAGACTCCAGGGCTCAGGTCAGTAAGGGACAAAGAGACTGTGAAAATGTGGACACAGATTGTGTTTCCACCCTTGAAAGCCCTTCCCCCACCCTTGAGAGAAGCAGCAGCCAAGGGCTGTTTCCTTGCCTTGGGGATGACTGGAGTACTGGGATGACAGGGAGTGCTCTGCCACAGGTATAGCCCCACATCAAGCCAGATTTTGGCAGGCAAAGTGAGGGCATAGGAATCCCACAGTTTCAGCTCACCTGTATAGACACAGCCTGTGCTCAGAGGCAAAGCAGCCTCTGAAGATGAGTAAGTTACCAAACAGTGCCATCTGCTGGACAGTCCTAAAAGTGCAAGGGAATGGAAACACTTTTTAAAAGATGCTCCAGAGCCTTTATTAGGACCACAGGAGCTGTTCTACATGCCCTGCACAGAAACCCAGCCCTATTTTAGCTGAGAAACGTGTACAACCCAAGTGTTAAAGCAGGGATCTAAAACAAACCCAGGTCTTTCTAGCCAGCAGAAAACAAAGCACCACTGGAAGCCAGCAGATCTATATTATGATACACAGTGAGCTTGCTGGGGCACCCAGTGCCTACTTCCCATCCCTTTGGCAGGCTATGAGAGGTGTCTGATTTGGGAGGAAGACTGGGGGCAGAGCCAATCTGACAACTTGCTAGTGAGAGAAACAAAGAAATATAGAGATCACAAAAAACCAACAAGGAAACCCAAGGCAAACAACCTCCAGAATAAACTAATCAAGAAAATCAGGTGCCGAGACAGCAAAAAATCATAAGCCACATCAGGAAACATGAAGATATGGCCCAGTCAAAGGAACAAACTAACACCTCAACTGAGATTCAAGAGTTGAAATAACCAATTAAAGATGCTCAAACAAATCTTCTAAATCAAATCAATTAATTGAAACAAAATGTGACAAGAGAGATGAAGGATATAGAGAAGACACTGGGTGACCATAAGGAAGAATTCATAAGCTTGAAAAAACAAATGGCAGAACTTATGGGATTGAAAGTCACAATAGAAGAGATGAAAAACACAATGGAGACATACAACAGCAGACTGGGAAAGGCAGAATAAAGTATTACTGAACTAGAGGACATGACAACTGAAATCCTACACACAAAAGAACAGAGGGGGAAAAGAATGGAAAAATATGAGCAGGGGCTCAGGGAACCAAATGACAACAGGAAGTGCATGAATATACATGTTATAGGTGTCGCAGAAGGAGAATAGAAGGGAAAGGGGGCAGAAAGAATAATAGAGGAAATAATCAATGAAAATTTCCCATCTCTTATGAAAGACATAAAATTACAGGTCCAAGAATCACAGTGCACCCCAACAGAATTGAACCAAATAAACCTACCCCAAGACATTTACTGATAAGACTATCAAATGTCAAAGACAAAGAGAGAATTCTGAAAGCAAAAAGAGAAAGTGATCCATCACACACAAGGGAAACTCAACTAGTCTAAGTGCAGATTTCTCAGTAGGAACCATGGAGGTGAGAAGGCAGTGGTATGACACATTTAAAATACTGAAAGAGAAAAGCTGCTAACCAAGAATTCCATATCTGGAAAAATTGTCCTTCAAAAATGAGGGAGTTTAAAATATTCTCAAACAGACACTGAGAGAGTTCATGAATAGGAGACCGCCTCTATAAGAAATACTAAAGGAGTGCTACAGACAGATACGAACATACAGGGGAGAGAGGTTGGAAGAAGAATGTAGAAATGAAGATACCAGGAGACAGAAAGCAGGTAAAGATTGGGCACTTAATGCTGAAGGAGTACGTAATGTTCGCAAGGATTGATCATATAGATCCAGAAATGTATAGCACAATACTGGGTGATGGTAGCACAATATTGTAAGTACACTGAACAGAGATGACTGTGAGTACAATTGAAAGAGGAAGGTTAGAGACATGTAAGACACCAGAAGGAAAGACAGATGATAAAAACTGGGATGGTATAACTTAGTGAAACCTGGAGTGGTCAATGATTAGATTAAATGTACAAATATAAGAATGTTTTCACATGAGGGAGAACAAATGAATGTCAACTTTGCAAGGTGTTGAAAACTGGATGGTATAAGGGAAAATACAATCAATGCAAACTAGAGTTTGTGGTTAACAATAACTTTGTAATATACTTCCATTAAGTGTAATAAAGGCAATATACCAAATCTAAATGTCTATAAGGGGGGGATATAAGGGAAGGGTATGGGATTCTTGGTTTTTGGTGGTGTTGTCTTTCTTATCATATTTTATTTTATTTTTATTTTATTTTTTTCATTTGTGTTTTAGTCACCATTTTTTCTTCTTTCTTTTTCTTTTTTTTATTTTTTCTTTTTTCACCACTCCCTCTTTCTTTGGGGAAGAAATGGAAAAGTCCTCATGTAGATAGTAGTGGTAAATGCATAACTATGTTATACAGGGAACCATTGATTGTTTACTTAGGAGAAATTGTATGGTGTGTGAATAAAACTGTCTAAAAAATAAACAGAGGGATACAAGTACTGGAGAAAATGTGGAGAAAAGGATGTACCTAATCACCATTGGAGGGGAAATAGAATGGTGCAGCCCATCTGGAGGGCAGTGTGGTGGTTCTACAGGAAGATAAGCATGGGGTTGCCATATGGTCCTGCAACCCTGTCATTGGGTATATGCTTGGAAGAACTGAAAAGAGGGGCAAAAATGGACATTTTCACATGGGGTTTATGGTGGCAGTATTCATGATTCACAGTGAATGGAGGTGGCCTAAGTGTACATCAACTGATGAAAGGAATGGTGAACTGTGGTGTTTCCATCCAATGGCTTATTGACTTGCTACAAGAAAGAATGAAGTTGTGAGTTAGGCAACTAGGTGAATAGACCTTTATGACAGTATGTTGAGTGAAATAAACCAGAAATGGAAAGGCAAACATTATAATGCCTCACTAATATGGACTGATTAAAATGTGTAAACTCTGAGAATTGAATCTGAGAGCATCCGTTATCAGGTTATCAGGCTTATTGTAAAGATTCCTAGATTGTCAGCTCTTACAGCAGTTATATATATTCCTGAGTTGTAATGGCTATTTCTAAATTCTGAGATGCTGTGCTCTTTGTGTATAACCTGGTCAGTCCCTGGCACTTTGGATATCTGTGACACTTGAGACTCAGAGCCAGAGTCTGGCAGCTATGAATGTCAGCATTACTCCACACAGCAAATGTTAAAGAGTCTGAAAAAGAGATCAGACTTCAATTAGAGATATGAATGACATGGAATTGGTTAGGACAAAGGGAAATCATACTAAAGGGTAAAGGACAATAATGACAGTGTTTTGTAACTTCAACTTCTGTGTGAGACCAAAGGAAAAGATGTTTATTAGGTGCAAAATCTATATTTTTTGTAGCATACTATATAATTCAATTTGTATGGTCAGTTTATTCAAACACAATAATTACATGGAACTTTGAATACAGAGTGATAGATTTGTATAGGTCAGTTTTAAGCCCCAATACATCCCAGAGTAATTTGGGCAGAGAATAAAAACATATTTACAAAGCCCCCTTGAGGAATTGGGAAAAAATGTGGAAATATTAGACTTCCCTGCCTGGGGAATTCTGATATTCTCACAAGCATTGGTTGGGGACTACCAATTTAGAAGTCCAAGCCCTCGATCTTGGGGCTTGCCCTTATGAAGCTTGTTACTGCAAAGGAGAGACTAAGCCTACTTATAATTGTGCCTAAGAATCACCCCAAGAGAACATCTTTTGTTGCTCAGATTTGGCCTCTCTCTCTAAGCCACCTCGCAGGTAACCTCACTGCCCTCCCCCCTACACGGGATGACTCCCAGGAGTGTAAGTCTCCCTGGCAATGTGGGACATGACTCACAGGGATGAGCTTGGCCTTGGCATCAGGAGATTGAGAAAGACTTCTTGGACAAAAAGGGGGGAAGATAAATGAAACAAAATAAAGTTTCAGTGACTGAGAGATTTCAAATAAGGTCGAGAAGTCATTCTGGAGGTTATTTTTATGCATTATATAGCTATTCCTTTTTAATTTTTAGTGTACTGGAATAGCTAGAAGGGAATACCTGAAACTGTTTGAACTGTAACCCACTAGCCTTGATTCTTGAAGATGATTGTATAACTATATAGCTTGCACTGTGTGACCGTGTGATTGTGAAAACCTTGTGGCTCCCACTCCCTTTATCCAGTGTATGGACAGATGAGTAGAAAAATGAGGACAAAAAGTAAATGAAGCTAAGATGGTGGCATAGAGAGAAGTGGAAGCTAGTTAATCCCCTGGAACAACTGAAAAAAACCAAACACACTAGGAAATAATCCAGAATCACTGCGGGGGACAAATGTGACCATCCACTCATCATACTCCAACATGAATTGGGAGGAATGCCCAAGATCACAGCAAAAAATCTGTAAGTAAAAACTGTGGATCCAAGCCAGGAGACCCCTCCCCCAACATCCCGAGCTGCAAAGCCTCATGGTGCTAGAGAGAAACTCTCTCCCAGCAAGCAACTATAGCTCAGCTGAGCTCCAACTTGGTTTTTAATTAGTGAGTGTGAACTGTTCACTATGAGCTATGAATCCCCAACAAACAGACAGAGGCTTTGGGTGACAACTGACCTTAGATAACAGGAGGGTCGCCATGGACTAGCCCTGAAAGGGACTTTTTTTCCCTTTTTCCACTGAGTGGAGAAAGTCTCAGCCATTTTCAATTCCCAGCACTCTGACCCAGACAAGGGTGGAGATAGCACAGGCAGAGAGAGACCACTGAAATGCTAATGACCTCCCCCTAGGGGGTCTATTTTCTCTAAGAGGAAAGGGGTGGGGCCCAGCTCTACTACCTGCCTTCCATTCAGAACCAGACCCCAGAGCCTGGGGGAAAACAGCCACAGGCCACACCTCCTTATGCCAGTCTGGAATTACAGGCTGACAGGCACCACCTGCTGGGCAGAAAAGCACAGTGACCTGAGGCATCATAGGGTGTACCAATATCCTAAGACACACCTTCGGGGAAACCAGATACTGAATATTTCTTCCTTCTGGGAGCTGAGCCTGTTCTGGTCTGGGAAAATGTGTTTGAGGTAATCAAGGAAACCTTGCCTAGACAACAGAAAACTACAATCTACACTAAGAGAAATGAAGTTATGGCCCAGTCAAAGAAACAAACTTACACTTCAACTGAGATACAGGAATTCAAACAACTAACAATAAGTCAATTCAAAAAGTTTAGGGAAGATATGGCAAAAGAGCAGAACTGTATAATGAAAACACTGGACATACATGAGGTAGAAATTGAAAGTTAGAAAAACCAAATGGCAGAATCTATGGAAATGAAAGGCACAAGACAAGAGATGAAAGATACAATGGAAACATACAACAGTAGATCTCAAGAGGCAGAAGAAAATACTCAGGAACTGGAGAACAAGGCACCTGAAAGCCTACATGAAAAGAACAGATAGAGAAAAGAACGGAAAAATATGAGCAACATCTCTGGGAACTTAAGGACAAAATGAAATCAAGAATGTGCATGTCATTGGTGTCCCAGAAGAAGAAGAGGAGGGAAAAGGGGCAGAAGCAATAAGAGAGGAAATAATCAATGAAAATTTCCCATCTCTCATGAAAGACATACAATTATGGATCCAAGAAGCTCAGCATACCCCAAACAGAATAAATCTGAATATGCCTATGCCAAGACACTTAATAATCATATTATCAAATGTCAAAGATAAAGAGTGAATCCTGAAAGCAGCAAGAGAAAAGCAATCTATCACATACAAAGGAAGTTTGATAAGACTACGTGCGGATTTCTCAATAGAAACCATGGAGGCAAGAAGGAAGTGGGGTGATATATTTAAGATACTGAAAGAGAAAAACCACCAACCAAGAATCCTATATCTGGCAAAACTATCCTTCAAATATGAGGGAGAGCTTAAAATAGTCTCTGACAAACAGACAATGACAGAGTTTGTGAACAAGATACCTGCTCTACAGGAAGCACTAAAGGAAGCACTGCAGACAGAAAGGAAAAGATAGGAATGAGAGGTTTGGAAAACAATTTTGGGAGATAGTAGCACAGCAATGTAAGTACACTGAACAAGGATGACCGTGAGGGTGGTTGAAAGAGGAAGGCTGGGACCATGAACGATGGGGACTGGGACTCTGTAACTCAGGGAAACCTAGGGTGCTCAATGATTGCAATAAGAGGTACAAATATGTTTTCACAGGAGGTAGAGCAGATGAGTGTCAACATTGCAAGTTGTTAAAAATAGGGTGGGATTGGGGGAAGGATACAATCAGTGCAAACTAGAGACTATAATTAACAGAAACATTGAATTATGCTTCCTTTAATACAACAAAGGCAATATAACAAAGCTAAAAGCATATGGGGGGGCAGGATAGGGGAAGGGTATGGGGCTTCTGGCATTGGTGATATTGTCTCTTTATTCTACTTTAGATTAATGTTATCTTTCCTTTTGTCACTTTCTAGCCATCAAGTTTTGTGGGGTTTTTTGTTTGTTTGTTTTTCTCTCTTTCTCTTTTCTTTTTATTTTCCCTCTCTGCCTTCTTTGACTCTTCCTCCGTCTTTGTGGAAGAAATGGAGATGTCCTTATATAGAGAGTGGCAATGGTGCTGAATACATAAATACGTGACTATACAGGGAACCATCAATTGTTTACTTAGGACGGACTGCATGGTGTGTGAACAAAACCATCTTAAAAGAAATGGGTTGATGAAGAAACCTTGAGGGCACTATATTGAGTGAAATAAGACAGACACATAAAGGCAAATATTGTAGGGTCTCACTGATATGAACTAATTATAATATGCAAACTCATAGACATGAAATATGTTACCAGGATATAGAATGAGGCTAAAGAATGGGGAGCAGTTGCTTATTATGAGCAGAACGCTCAACTAGGATGAACTTAAATGTTTGGAAATGGACAGCAGTGATGGTAGCATGTTGTGAGAACGGTTAACAGTGCTGAAAGGTGTGTGAAGGTGGTGGAAAGGGTAAGCTCAGAGTCATGTATATCACCAGAAGGAAAGCTGGAGGTTAAAAGATGGGAATGTATAAAACAGTGAATCTTGTGGTGGACAATGTCCGTGATTAACTGTACAAATATTAGAAATCTCTCTCATGAACTAGAACAAATGTATGACACTATAACTAGAATTTAATAATAGAGAGGCATATAGGGAAAAAATATATACCTATTGCAAACTATATACTACAATTAGTAGTATTTTAACATTCTTTCATCTACAGTAAGAAATGTACTATACCAAAACCAAGAATCAATAATGGAGGGGGTTGGTTAGGGGTATGGGAGGATCTGAGTTTCCTTTTTTTTTTTTTTTTGTCTTTATTTCTTTTCTGGAGTAGTGAAAATGTTCTAAAAATTGAAAAAAAAATTGTGTTGATGGATGCACAGCTGTATGCTGGTGCTGTGGGCAACTGATTGTGCACTTTGGATCTTTGATAGTTGAATGGTATGTAAACAATCTCAATAGAAAATATATGTATAATAAAAAAGTAAATGAATAAAAGGGAGGAATGGGGGAGTATGGGATGTTTTGGGTGTTCTTTTTTACTTCAATTTTTCTTCTTAATTCTTTATTTTGTATGTTAATTACAATGTTCAAAATTGATTGTGGTGATGAATGCCCAACTATATAATGGCACTATGAACAACTGCTTGTACACTGCGGATGATTGTATAGTTTGTGAAGATATCTGAATAAAATTAAATTTTTAAAAAAAGCCCCAGGAGAAGATAATTGATTGTTTCTCACCTGCAGTTTGACTACAGAAATTCAGGAAGTACTCAATATAGAATAGTAAATGCTGACATTATTAGGTTGAGTTACAAACCAGATCATTTGGGTAGTACCAACATCAATGAGCAGTGACCCAGGTGATCATGGAATCCTTACAGAAAGCCTAACATTGTGAGCTGTAAGATTAATGGGATTCTCCAATGTCTCTTAAGCACTTAATCCTTACCCAACTTTGTTTCAAGCTAAGAACAATCCTGAAGAATTTCATATCGTAGTACAAGTACTTAAAGAGCACATTATCTAACTGAAGACACGAAATTATGAGTTAAGACGGGAAAAACAGTATGAAACTGGTAGAGACTATAAGTGCGATAGGAATTAAGAAAGGGGAGAGAGAGCTTGGAGCTATAGTTACCATAGAAATCTGCATGGATGAAGAGGAACTTGAGCTGAAGTGTGAAGGATAGGTAGGATTAAGTTACAAGAGTCTGAAAGGTTTCAAAATGTGTGTTCAGCTTGAAAAATGCCCTAAGCCCTAAAGGCAGGATTGAGCCTTACGTTTATGTATGAAAGAATTGAGAAGGGCCTGGTCCAGCTGGAGGGTGTAGACAAGAATAAAGTTATGCAAACAGGAGGAATTAATTGCAGAAGACCTTGAAAACCAGCCAGAGGGGGCAATCAAGATGCTACTTTTCCTTTAAGTATAAAACAATAGATAACTCTTATTACTTTTTCTTTTTTTATCATTTGTTAGAAAATAAGCATTATATTTGGTCTCTGTACATTTTCATTTTAGAACTTGTAGAAGAAAGAAAACATTTTCCAGCATGCAAACGGACTTTTCAAAAAGAGAAGTTATATGACAACAAAAGTCATGTTATAGGAATACCAATCTGGTAGTGTCTTTCAAGATGACTCACTAGAGGTGGGGGCTAAATGGCTGAAGGCAGAGAATAAGCTAGGGCACTAAACAGATTTTCAGGTGGGAAGGAATGAAGGCCTAGACTAGTGTTCTGGATCAGGAGCAATGGATCTTTAGAAGGAGGAAATGTCTGGCTATCATTTGAGAAAAAGTAAAAGAAGACGATAAGATTTCCAGGCTTTGAAACTGGAAAATAGAAAATCCGTGAGGGAGATTAGAAATCACCGAAGTGAATCTGTCCCTTATTGGGGAAAAGAGGGGCTGGCAGTGCCCAGAGAAAGTCTCCATCTTCTCCTCATTAATTTCCTCATTCCTGCTCACCAGGAAAAAAATACTAATGTAATTTGATCACGCTCCAGGACACCTATTGGGCCGTATTTTCCAGTGGAAGTGGCCACTGTGTACCCAAAGATCCCATGTGTGAGCCTGGCTCCTTTTCTTTCCTCTTGTGTCCATGAAGCTGGAAAGGTAGCTGATGCAGGCCCAGTCTGGCATAGAAAATCCAGTTATCCTGATTTCTTTACCCTTTCTTCACTTTTGAATTTTGAATTCAAAGGTTTAGAGCCTCAACTCTAAAATGTGGGTGTAAAGATTTGAAATTAGGGGAAGGTAACAAGTTCTGAGCCCCAGCCCAGTTATTGAGAAAGCTCTGCACTAGGATTTAGGGTCAAGTCCAACTAATAATAAAGTAGTCCTTTGCTTCGTTTTTGCCATTGCCTTTGTGCATATATCTCCCTCTCAGATGTCACAGGAAGGAAGAGTGGCTGGCTAGAGATAAGATTGGGCTATTCTTGGGTGTATTGGCCATAATACCATCTAACAGCATGAGACTTCATTCCAATCTCTAATACCATACATATTTAAAATATGGAACTCCATCTAGTTGAGTTAAAAAGACAAAAACTCTTGAAGTACAGTTTCCAAATTGTGAACAAATGCCAGGTATTGTTCCCAGAGAAACTGCTGGAAGAATTATTCACTCTTTTCTAAAGTTACTCATCATAATTAACAGTATCATCACCTATTATGTCATTCTTAATGCAAACCTATTATGCATTCTTACATTGCCTCAGGAAGAGCTCACCCACTTCCGAAACTTTGACTACCATCTGTGTGAAAACACTCCAAAATCCACATCTTTTTGCAAACATCTGGCATATGCTTAAGACACATAAATTGAAAAGACTACAGACACTTACATCTGGATGTCTGTCCTCGATTGCAGGGATGGCCATAGTCTTTACCACACTTCCATATCTGTGCATTTTGTGTTTTAATTTTGAAGTATCTTTTCTCCTTAGACAGGGTACTGATCTGTCTAAGGAGATCATGTAGGGTGCTGGTTCTGTTCCCTGCTTCTTGCCCCGGCCTCATTTCCAAACACACCTTGTATTTCTGGGCTTTGTTTGCATCATTTGCAATTGAAAGCCAGCCAAACTGTATGGGCATTCACACAAATGTTAGTTGAATCAGTCACATTTTTCTGGGCATAAAGTATCTAACCTCCTACCTCACACAGGGCTTAAATACATGACTTGATTTGGCCAATGAGATGTTAAGATTTGATGTAAGCAGAGGCTTGCAATGAGCCTCACTTGCTTGCACCTCTACCATCATCATGAGATGTCCAGGCTAACCTGATAGAGGGTAAGAGACACATGGAGCAGTGCCAGTCAACAGCCAGCAGATAGTCCGAGATATGTTATTGAGCCTAAACCAGATCAGCAGAACTGACTAATCAACTCTCAGCTAACCACAGACACCGCAACAAATGCTTTTTGTTGTGTGCTCCTGAGGTTTTGGTAGTTATTTGTTACACAGCATTGCTATGGCAAGAGACTGCAGATACTATGCCCTAAAAATGAACTCATCAACTTCACCCAAAGACATATTTGTCTTATTCCTGTTATTGCTATACCGGTTTCTCAAAATTTTGATCCATGGATCACTTGCAACAGAATCATGTAGGGTACTTCTTAAAAATGCAGATTCCTTGGCCAGGAGTCAAACTTACAGGGAATGCCCACAAAGCTCCATTTTAAATGAATACTCCCAGGTGAAATTCTCCTAGCTCATAAGTTGGCAGGCCTCTGCTTTACACAAATGCTTTGCAAACTTCAGCCATGCATAGGAATCATCTGGAAATATTTGTAAACCACAGATTCAGATTCAGAAGGGCTAGGGTGAACAACTGTTGGCTTTGCTGGGAACTAAGGGTTTTCTTTGGATGCAGGAATTTCAGTGCTAATATCAGTAGTGTCCCAGGGCAAACTGAGATAAGTAGGTCACTCTGGGTGGGGCCCAAGAATCTGCATTTCTAACAAGCTCCAAGGTGATGTGGGGACTTCACATTGAGCAGTACTGCTCTACACCATCAGAAGTCAGAAGATTCAGACCTTAGAAACCTTTAACTGTCTCCTTTTACCTGCACTCAATATTCATGACTTTGAATACATTCTCCCTCTTTTAGAAAGAAATATAAATCAGATCATGCTGCTTATCAGATTAAAATCCTTTAATAGTTCCCAATTGCCTATACCAGAGGTTATCTACTTGTGATGTATGGATGCTTTTTGAAATTTTTGGAAACTATCCAGAAAAAATACCCAAAAGAATATAGATATGAAATTTCACATACAGTTTCAAGAAGATCACATCTTGAAGCCCAGCAGGGTTCCCCTAGGACCAAAAGTTGAGACTCCAGCTTTCTACCTTGTAAAGTACAGTGCTCTTAATTTGGTTCTGTTCCCTGCTTCTTGCCCCAGCCTCATGTCCAAACATACCTTGTATTTCTGGGCCTTGTTTGCATCATTTGCAATTGAAAGCCAGCCAAACAATTCAATGGGCATTCACACGTATGTTAGTTGAATCAATCACATTTTTCTGGGCATAAAGTAGCTAAAGAAGTATACATCTGATCTCTCTCCTTGAATGTTTTATGATCTGATTGTGAAAACAGAATATCTTATAGTACATAAAAATATGAACAGTGAGGGTATTATTTTATAATAAACACTTATGGCAGTGTGGGAAAAGGTAGGGATAAGCAGAAAGAGAACTGGCTTGGAAGCAGGCAGACCTAGCTTTGAAACTTAGCTCCACGACTTACTAGCTGTGTGATTTTGGAAAATTTATGTAGCATCTCTGAACTTGTTTATTCATCTGCAGAACTGACTTCAGAGTGTTTCGAAAGCTTGAGGTAGATAACAGTGCATAGCAGATGAAGCATTTCAATAAATTCTTAATCTATACACAGCCAGGTTTGGGTATTGCCATTGAGAAAAATGTAAGGCAGTTTCCCTCCTGTTAATTATAATCCGGAGCCTGGTTCTCAGTTTTGCTTTTTGGGGAACTGATTTCAGCAACATCTCGAGTGCATTAATCACTCAGTGTAAGTTCCAAAATGAACTGTAACCAACTTTTGTCTCAGTACTATTTTCCTTTTCAGTACTTTATTGCTGACTAACCTCTCTTCTGATAGCCACGTTCTTTCCTGAGTTATTAAACACATTCAATCGAGTTGTGGCAAGGACAGGGTTAAGCACTGGGATTTGGGGTTAGGCAGCTCAGGTTTGAATGCCTTTGTCTCCCTTTGAGCTTGAGCACTATTTAAATGCTCTAAGATTCTATGACTACATTTAAAAGGCACAAAAACAAAAAAAACCTTATTGGTAGAGAGCTGTGGAATGATCAAATGATGTAATGCTTACAAAGGGCCTGGTTTGTGCCTGGCATAAAGAAGGTGTGAGATGGTTAATATTATGTGCCAACTGGCCCAGGCTATGGTGTCTGGCTTTTTGGCTGTGAAGTTATTTTGTAGATGTGATTAACATCTACAATCAGTGACTTTAAGGAAAGATTACCCTCCATAATGTGGGTCAGCCTCATCCAATCAGTTGAAGGCCTAAAAAAAAACTGAGGTTTCTCAGAGAGGAAGAAATTCTGCTTCAAGACTGTAACTTCAACTCTTGCCTGAATTTCCAGCCTACCAGCCTGCCCTGCTGATTTGGGACTTGATAGCTACCGTATTTGCATGAGCCAATTCCTTAAAATAAATCTCTTTACACACACACACATACACACACACACACACACACACACACACACACACACACACATATATATCCTATTGGTTCTGTTTCTCTGATGAATCCTCACTAATACAAGATGCTAAATAAATAGAATAAATATGCTGATGTTGTTTCAATTTCAGTTCAGTTTTGCTGGCCTTGGAGCCACAGACACTGTCCAGTTTCTTTCATCTCCATTCTTGAGGACACCTCACTTTAGTCATCAAAAGTATTAACAATAGCAAATTCTCAACAAATCTTAGTTCTCTCACCCCCTGAACTCTGAATTTGTATCTATTTGACACTCCCTCCAGGACTTTGGAACTGAAGAAATCAGCTGAAGAGAAAAAGGATGCAGCTGGTCAATCTGTTGATTGACTTTATTGAGCAACCTACACTAAACATTCCCCCAAATGGCAGCCCCTTAACAAGCAGGAAGGAGCCTAGAGAAGAATTTACTACCCATAGCAGCTGCAGGCAATATTTTTTGTAGTGTTATGCTGACAAGTCAAGACGATGCCTCAACTTTCTGAAAATAAAAACTCAGTGTTGAGTAATTGTGAGGAAATATTATGTTACATAGTCCTATAAAAAATATTACTTTCCTTTTGTTCATCAGTGTTATCTCAGGTTATTGACTTATTTTTAGAAAACCACCTCTGGTCTTCCTTCTTCAGCACCATCACTTACATCAAGCACATCATTATCATCATCCCCACCGCCACCACCATCATCATCATCATCATCATCATCTTGCATTTTCACAGCTCTTCCTTCAGAAGACCTCCAAACATTTTAGAAACATCATCTCCTTTATTTTCACAACTATCCTGCCAGGCAAGCAGAGGACTGAAGCACTTGATCACGTCAAATCTGAAACAGAATGCATCTTGCTGGATAGGTCTTTCTTTATGTTGCGTCCTTGGGACAAAGGAAGAATTTATTTTAATGAGAAAATGATCAAACTGAGCAAAATTATCAAAATAAGCAAATTAATGAATAAAAAACAGATATATGCCATGCACACTGTGAATGTGCTGTGCCTATCATGCTAACTGAGGAGTTGAAAAACTACAAATATGGGACCCTGCATCCATTTTATTATGCACCTCATAGGCAAATTACTTTAAATGAAAGTTGGCCTTTTGTACCTACAGTTAAAAAGATATTCCTATGGAGCTACTAAGAATCAGTCAGTAAATCTTAAAAAAAAAATACGTCAGTCATATTTTGCTTTGCTTTTGTTCTTGATTGAGAGAAACCTCAGAGAATATTTCTCTTAGTTAGTGCTCTGATACAAGAAGTAGAAAAGGAGAGAAAGAATACACAGTGACAGCACAAATAAATGTCAGGTAGGTTTAAAATGCACCTTTGTAGAGACGATTTCTTGTTCTTTATAAATCCAGTGGTTTGGGGCTACTTCTTGTAAGGTTGGCCCATCACAATGAAGGAATTTAGTGAATTCTAAAATAATTGAATATTTGAATTTGAAGCATAGTGTCATTAATTTTAGTCAGTTGTTCAGGTGTATAAAAACACATCTGAAGATTGAAAAAAACTGAGTCATCTAAAGAACCAACTCCAGCAACCTTACTCTGTGGAGCTCTTCTTAAAATGAAATCACTGTGGTAAAATGAAATGGGCTGAAATGAAAGAACAAGACATCTAGGTTCTGAATCTCAAGTCTGCCACTTCATAGTTTTGTGACTTTAAGTGAGTTACATTCTTTCTGGGCCTCAGTTTCCTCAGCCATTAAATAGTTAATAACACGGGGCTTGTGATCATAAATAAAAGTGACAATTGAAGACATATTTCAAATATAGGATACTAAAACAATCCACAGTAAGCTTCCAGCACATTTTGATAAATAACTCCATGACAAATTTAATTCTTCTCACTGGCAAAATTTGATAGTATCCATGGTTGCTTCTCTCACCTGTGGACATAGGTTTGCAATTAAAAAGCTGTATCCCTCCTTTCCTGGGGCTGTTGTAACAAATTATAACAAATTTAGTGGCTTCAAACAACAGAAATTTATTCTCTTACATTTCTGGGGTCCTGAAATTCAAAATCAGGGTGTAGGCAGGACCATGGTCCCTTCTGAGGCTCTAGGAGAGAATATTTCCTTGCCTCTTACAGCTTCTGGTGGCCCTTGGCATTCCTTGGATTGTGGTTGCATTTCTCTCTCTGCTCCATCTTCACATCCCCTTCTCCTCTGTGTGTCTGTCTCTAGTCGCCCTCAGTCTCTCTCTTATAAAGATACATGTGATAGCATTTAGGGTCCACCTGGTTAATCCAGGGTAAGCTCTTCTCAAGAACTTAACTTAACCATAACTTGATCATATCTTTTACCATATAGGTAATATTCACTCCTTTGCTATTTAAAGTAATAGTCATGGGTTCCAGGATACACCTTGTTGGGTGCCGCCATTCACCCCACTACACCTCCTATTTCTGAAAGCCATGGCAGACCCAGTGTGTAAATTACACAGCCAGCTATTGTTCTCTTCTCAGAAAACCAGGCAATTCAGCCAAAGGGACTTCATTGACTGGACCAAACATTAGAGCCTGAGCCAGGAGCAGCCTAAAGGAGAGGTGCCCTATTACATGGCCACGGAGTGGAAAAATACGAATCCTCCTTGCGTGAGGAGGCTGGAGGTGGGGAGCAAAAACCATCAGAGGGAAACATTTGGTAGCATTGTGCAGACATAGCTGGGCTCTCCAGACTGTGAACCCTGGCATGAGTCGTGACAGCCTCAACAAAGGGATGCCTTTTTGAAATTCACCTTTTCTAATTTAGACCCAGACATATGTGCTAGCTAGGGCCCAGGGTAACAGAATGGCTGAGCACCAGAACAGAAGAGTTGGGATTTTTCCAATAATCTCCATTACCTAAAACTTCTCTGGCTAGTTTACTTATATTGTTGGGGATATAAAGCAAAGTATGGGTGGGATAAACATGCCACAGATTATTCATGTATTCAATAAACCTGTATCAAGCACCTGCTCTGGAATACAGCAGTAAATAAAACAAAGATTCCCAATTCTCCTAGACCTTACATTTCTAGCTGGGGAGTCAGCCAATAAATAACTAGGTAAAATATGTACTTTTAAAGCAGGGAAGAGGGATAAAGAGTATATATATATATATATATATATATATATATATATATATATATATATATATATATGAGGGTCAAGGAGTGGGGGATTTTTCTTAAAGCATTTGTTTTACCCATAAATACTGTATGTGGGGGTGGGGGACTTTAACATGAAAAATTAAAGGATGTTTTATATAGTAGATACAAACATCTGATGTCTATTCAGGATAAAACATTTGCTTTCAAGGACTTGGGAGCAGGGAGCTGCAAAAGTCTACTGTGGCTGAGTTCCACATCCCTGGAGGGGTACATTTACTCTCCTATATAATTACTGATAATTTGGTGGAAATTTTCGGAAAACACTGATTTATGGTTATCTGGATACCTTCCAGGGTTCTCTTCAGCTAAAAGAGCCTATGATAAAGTGTACCCTCAAGTCATTGCCTCATACCACCTATTTGATCCTGTATCACTAATGAGACTTTGGCATGTTTTAAATCAGCAAGCCCAAATCATTCCTCTTAAGTTACAAAACTCAACTTTGATAAGTGTAAACAAGGTGTCATCTTAGGTCCTGCTGCTACTTAAAATCTGTTTAAGATCATTTTCAACTACCATCCTACATCCTGTGGGAAATATAAAGTTCTCACTGGGAAAATTCCTAGGGATTTCCATTTCTCTATAGTCACCACAGGCTACAATTTCTAGCTTCCACTAAATTCTCTTCCCGCATTTTGTGTCTTATGTCTGTGCTTTTATCTTTTCCTGGTGCTTTTTATGCACCACGCCCCCAGCCTTTCAATACAAGCACACACCCCATCCCACTCATACATGACAGATCTAGAAGATACATTTACTGGAGAAGAGGGAATAATGTTACAGAAATTTTCAACCTACAATTTAATATTGGATGTTTGCATTTCTATTCTTAACCAGTCCTTTAATAATTTTTATCAACTTGGAATCCAAATGTTCACAAATTGACCCAGCATTCTCAACATTCCCTTCCTACCCCATTACAG
Organism: Choloepus didactylus; assembly: GCF_015220235.1. Lineage (NCBI taxonomy): Eukaryota > Metazoa > Chordata > Mammalia > Pilosa > Megalonychidae > Choloepus > Choloepus didactylus. Next base: position 114,893,565 of record NC_051315.1, read on the forward strand.
CTCATCTTCTCTTCAGGCCTGCTCTCCCCACCAATTCTGTTCATTTCTTAAACAGTTTACCTGTTTCTCTATTGTATTCTTCCAGTATATATCTTAAAACATCATCTTCCACTCCCAAGTGTTATATCAAGACATTTCCCCAAACAAATATAATTCTCTCTTTCCGATGGAAGAAATTGCCAGTTGGTAAAATATTTTTTTCTAACCTCCCTATAAAAAGAAACTCTGCAAATCTAAACTGTGGCAGATAACATCATGACCATCTCAGTGTAACCTCTCATTTCCCTAGAGAGTAGAAAAACAACACGAGTCTCACCATCACACCACCACCCCCATCATTACAGCATTTTTTAATAAGAGGCAGTCGTATATCCTCATGTCATATTCCTCCAGCTAACAAAGGAGAATAAGAGGATATGGCATGTTTTCCTCTGATTTGGCCTATTTTAATGACAAGGGAAATTTGAAAGCCAGGTCATTATATGCTTTGTGTCCTCAACAGGCAAATGGTTCGGTAACAACCGCATTCCTTCAGCCAATCCTTAAGGCTCAGGAGGGCCAGGTGCACCTCCTGAAAATGAAAATAAAGAGCAGTTATGTCTGTCTGCAAATATGTAAATATCCCCTTTGTGGGCAGAGCTGTGGTAGGAATAGCTAGGGAAAAGTCACTCGTTTTCCATTTACATTTAGATTACACTCTCTCTGAGAATTACTTGTCTTCGAGATGAGTGTCAGGGGGAGGGGGTATAGACACACATGCATGCATGTTTGCAGTGCTGGTGGTTACCCATTAGACACCCAAAAGAAGTAGGAGACCTATCTGCAGCTCACATTGGTAGGAAACTCTTAAAGAGACTAAAGCTAAATGTCCACACTCACTCTGGGAGTGCCAAGGATCATGCCAAAGACATGAATCCGGTCCTACTGGAGACTCTAGGACATTATTTTAGACTTATTAGCTCTAACTTGAGGAAATGGGCTGATGGGGGAGGAAATCTGGGATGAGACAAATCCTAGCCAAGAGATGAATTACCATAAGGGGACATACGCTGTAGGAGGCTGTCTTTCAGCAGAAAACAAACCTGATCACAGGTGGGAGAAAGGAAAGCTGGGAACTATGCTGCACTTTGGTAAGGTGCTCAATATTGTTAAAAGTCATAGCTAGTATTTACTTCCAAAATGTCTTCAAGAGTTCAACTCCAAAATTTCACCTCCCAAAGAACTCCCACTTCCTTTCTCTGAAATGGATGTGCCCATAGAAAGGCATTAGAGGAAAAAATGTTTCTTTTCTTTCCTTTTCTTCTACATAATTACAGTGCAATGTCCTCCCATATTTTCCCCACCTGCATTTTCGTTCATTTTGATTATCCATGCCAAACAGTAAATCTGAGAAACAAACATTTCTCCAAGTGTAGCATGGGAGATAAAGGGCAAGGTAGTAAAGGGGCATGTGTTTTGCCCCCACATTTTCCCTTCTGATGGCCCTGAGAAGGAATCAGCCCAATGAGAGACAGTGCCAGGAATTTGGGGCCATGAAAGGCAGTAAAGGAACGGAGCAGTGGCCCCTGCGAAGCCAGAAGTGGAGAGATGGAGCAGGAAATGTGGGTGAGCAGTTGCTAGGAGATGACACAAGAGGGACAAGTGTCAACTCCTCTCTCTCCCAATAGACACCAAAGAAGGTGCCCACTGAAGGGATGGCAGGCTGGTGCTTGGTTTACCACAGTTGAGAGAATCCGGAGGGCATTTGACACCCCAGTTGTATCAACAATATCCACTTGAGAACAAAGGACATTGCACTGTAATAATGTAGAAGAAAAGAAAGGAAAAGATACATTCTAAAGGCACATCCATTTCAGAGAAAGGAAACAGAAGTTCTTTGGAAGGTGAAATTTTGGAGTTGAACTCTTGAAGATATTTTGGAAGTAAATACTAGCTATGACTTTTAATATTATTAATTTCTCACAGTAGTCGACTTCCAATTTTAAAAGGGCTAAACTTTGCAAAAAATGCATTGCTTTAGAAAGGTCTGGATCTGGAAAAACTGAAAAGGATTACTTTGCTGACCAATGAGGTACTTAGGAGAAACTTACACTGCCTCTTGTCTCCTGCTGTTCTTTTCTTAACTCCACACGTATGTGGGCATCCAACGTATCCCTCCATATCAGACATGCCTCCTTTTGGCTCTTTAGACAGAATCTGGTTAACAATTTGGTTTTAGACAGCGAGTTCATGACTTTGGCTAATCAAAAACTTATTTCTGACTTTTCTGAAAAGGAAATAACCATCATGCTTTTGTTGAAAGTGGTATCATGGAACCATAATTATTTTCTAGCATAGAGGGGCACCTGAGCAGGCATTATGGAAAATATGTCACTAGAGTAGGAATTCATCAAGTGGTCCAAGAGTAGAGGTTCTCTAAGATGTTGCTAGGATATTACCATGTTCATTCTACTGACGAAATTCCATTCTGACCTATTATTTAATGAAGAAAAGCCATTTTATAAATTAGAATGAATGGACCAGTTTAAAGCTGCATTAATTTCCCTATCTTAATCCCAGAGGTCTACTTACCTATTCTTAATATACATATAAGGATGCTTGGGAAAGAAGAAAGAAATTGCCATCCCTTCCATAAGCCACACAATCAGTATAGAATTTCTTAATCTAAGCCAAATATCATATTGGCACTCAAGAAATTTCATGCTTGTGATGGTTTTATTCTGTATGTACCCCAGAAAAAAATCATATTCTTTTCATCCATTCCTGTGCTGAAGATCTATTGTAGGTGGGACCTTTTTAAAAAAAAAAAAATTCAGTTTTATTGAGTATATTCACAGACCATACAATCATCCATGATGTACAATCAACTGTTCTCAGCACCATCATGTAGTTGTGCATTCATCACCCCAATCTATTTTTGAACATTTTCCTTATACCATAAAGAATAAAAATAAGAGTAAAAAATAAAAGTAAAAAAGAACACCCAAATCATTCCCTCCCATCCACTTTCATTTAGTTTTTGCCCACACTTTTCTACTCATCCATCCATACACTGGATAAAGGGAGTGTGAGCCACAAGGTTTTCACAATCACACCGTCACCCCTTATAAGCTGCATTGCTATACAGTCGTCTTCAAGAGTCAAGGCTGCTGGGTTGGAGTTTGATAGTTTCAGGTATTTATTTCTAGCTATTCCGATACATTAAAACCTAAAAAGGGATATCTATATAGTGTGTAAGAATGCCCACCAGAGTGGCCTCTCGACTCCATTTGAAATCTCTCAGCCACTGAAACTTTATTTTGTTTCATTTTGCTTCCCCCTTTTGGTGAAGAGGATATTCTCAATCCCTGCAGGCAGGACCTTTTGATTAGGTTATTTCAATTGAGATGTGACCCACCTCATTCAAGATACATAATTAATCCTCTTACTGGAGTCCTTTTTAAGAGGATAAAAGTCAGAAGACACAGATAAAGGCCCCCAGAGAAGTGAAAGAGGAAGCCACTGAAGCCAGAAGCTGGAAACAATGAAACACGGAGAGAAGGGAGAGACTTGCAGACGTTGCCATACGCCTGGGCATGTGACAGAGGAACGGAGGATCTCTGGTAGCCATCTTCAGCAAGAAAGTATAGCCTGACGATGCCTTGATTTGGACATTCTCACAGCCTAAGAACTGTAAACTTGTAAGTGAATAAATCTATTGTAAAAGCCAACCCATTTCTGGTATATTGCATTTCATCAGCTTTAGCAACTAAAAGAGTGCTCAACATAATTAGATGGGATTTTAATAAGAGTAATCCACCTGTCACAGGAAGAGGGTGGGGATCTGAGGGAGAATAAAATGGAGAGATCAAGCTGCTGGCACTCAGAAACCACAGCATGCGGGAGGGTCACTGGAGGCAGAGAGGATTCCACAGCATTCTAACAGCAAAACAGCAGAAAAGCTTCAAATGGCTGAGAGGCGGCCCCATCGAAAGCCACCGTAACACTGATAAATCACAGATACCCTGAAAGTATCGCATTCAAACCATAAGACTAAAGAAACCCCTTACCTAAGAAACCCTTTAGCCTCGTGAAAATCCTTGGTGGTTTAGCTCAAAAGCCAGAAACATTTGAAAGGAATACTATCATTTTTCTATCAATCATTGATCTTCCTACCAACTTTTTCAGACTTAAGAATCTTACTGCTATGTAAGAAATTCAAAAAAATATCTAGATTTGCTTTTAGCAAGAGTCCTTATTTATTTTTTTTTTTTTTCAAAAAAAGAGTCCTTATAAAAAGTCCTTGTACAATGCATTCTACCAGCTAAATTAGGAGTTGTTTTTACAAAAGAATTGGTTTCTAAATATTTTGGCTTATGTATTCCTATAAATGTCATTTAAATTATTTATCAAAATGTTCCAAACAACTGGATTGAAGCAGACTTTTAAAAGTATATATTTCAAGAATTGAAATGTCTAAGAATGCGGCCTCAGCCATGAAAGTTTATTTATAAATTACTCACTTGTACTATTTACTAATATAACATGCATATTATAAAACAAATACAGAGCTAGAAAATTTTGAATGACATGGTACAAAATAAGTAATAAAAGATCTAATATTTTCTTTCTTTACACCAATTAGATGATCTTTTGTGGACCCCACTTGGTCACCCCCTGCCATGGTGAACACCTCTTTGATTTCTGGTTATCTGAGCTCCTATCTAACATTAATCCACTGAAAATATAAAAGTGACCATCTTATTTTAGCTGGCTCAGTACACAGCAATCCAAATGTGGTCTGTGCTGCCTTTCCAAAACATCTTCATTGAAATTCCTTTACAATATTGATATTAAAATCTCTGACTTTTCTTCCTCTTACTTTTCTAGGTAAAGTGCTTCTCCAAGACCTTCGGGAAGCCACTTCAGCATTTGCTTGGAACACAGTTCCAAATCTCTCCATTCGGAACGCTTGTTTTTGCTGCTTTTTTTAATGGCACATTGTGTTCTACTTTTGTGGATTTATTTTGTTTTCATTCTGTCTCCCTCAATACAAATTTAAACCTCCAAGGTCAGGCAGCATCTTCTGTGCCTCTCCATCTCCCGCACACAGTGGCTGATATTAGAGTAACGCTAACTCGGTTTTTCAGAGGAGGAGAATAATTCATGATCTCACTCTGGTCAGGGAAAGCAAAAGTCTTTAATGGTGTCAAACAAATCATGGTGGCCTTTATTCATAATGCATTCTCTGGAATGGCAAACTTGCTGCAAATAGATATATGCCACTGACCAGAGGAAAAACAAAGCAAACCAGAGTTCATGAGAGAATGTCTCACAAAGGCTGGGCCATTCTGTGGAGCAGGAAAAGGGTTGCTGACTCCAAATAAAAGCAGCTCAGGAGACTTTGAGGAAGAGCGGAGTGCTGCCTCGATACTCGTCCACTCTCAGATGTGGAGGGACTTGGCCCCCAATCCCTAAACGGAAGGACAGAACCTCTGAACCTTCTTTATACAAGAGCTATGAAGGAATTTACTGGTATAAAGATTCACCTTCAGCATATTCAGAACGAGAAGTCAGGACTAAATAGAGTATTCTGAAATCAATGTGCCTTATGTCTCCAATAAAGCAATGGGCTATTTACGGTAACAGATGAAGTATTTGGAAAAAAAGTATTACATTGCAAAGGGCCATGACACTTCTTTAGTTTTAAGGAAACAGAATCTCAGAGCTGGAAGAAAAACTCTCTTCCCAATCTCTTTGTTTTGTCCAAACCCTTTTATTTTATAGATGAAGAAGCTGAGAGATAAATTTACTTTTCTGAGGTACAAACAGCTAGTGGAAGAGTTGAGATTAAATTCAGGACAGAAAAACATAATAAGAACCAACACCAAGAACTAATTTATTTTACATTTGATCCTTGGGTTTTTGGAGCAAATCAGAGTCAAATAAGCTGGGGGGTGGGGGGATGGGCGTGAAGGACCAGAAGGAATGTGTTACTTTTCCAAGTCACTTGAAGATCTAGACTCATTTGTAAATTTTTATTTTTTAATTGCAAAAGTGTTACATTTGTGGTAAGAAGCTACATCACAAAATTGCATTTTTAAAAATCTAACATCAGGAGTAGTCACTATAAACAGCTACACATGTAATATATATAATTTCAAACATTTTCTAATGTTAGCACAATATGCACACATTTGTATGATACATATATGTACTTACACATGTAAATGAAAGCAAAAGGTTGGTTTTTTTCCAAAAATGGGTGCATACTAAGCATACTGCCCAGTAATTTGCTTTTTTCACCTAACAATAAGTTATAGACATCCTCCCATGTCAGTATGCAGTGATCTGCTTCATTTTTCAAATAATATATTCCATGGTGTGTAAGTACCCTTATTTTATTCTCCTGTTATTACAGAAAATGCCACCCTAAACATCTGAAACCTACTCCCTTTATGATAGTATTTCTGCGGGTCACATAGCTAGAAATGGGATTTCTATTTTCACAGGACATAGAAGGGTTTTTTGTTGTTGTTGTTGTTGTTACGTTTTATTTTGTTTTGTTTTTTGGGGGAAGGAAGGGATTGGGTTTTTTCCCATGCATTCAAGTACCATTTTTTGGAATCCACTTCTGCTAGTTGCTGAATTGCATTCCTGGTTAAGTATTCTTTTGCCTTCTGAGGCCACTTTTAAGTTTGCTTTACTGAAGGGGCTTTCTTTTTTTTTCCCCCATTTATCTTGAAAACCAGTATAAAGCACAAAAAAATGAGTACAAGGAGGAATAGAAATGAATGACAGTGAATATTCATTTTTCTACTAGTCTTTGGAGATTGCTTTGACTTCTCTTTTCAAACTCTGACCTGGTTATGACCTTTGAATTTAAAATATTTCATGCTGATGAAAACAGTTTTACATCACAGACACTAAAACAAAAGAGTTAGAAAATGTCAAAGATATAATATTTGGTGATTTTCAGCTGAGCCTGTCCTCCTGTGCCAGTTTGAATATATTGTGTCCCCCAAACACCATTATCTTTGATGTAATCTTGTTTGGGCAGACATTATCAGTGTTGATTAGATTGTAATTCTTTGAGCGTTTCTGTGGAGATGCACCCCACGCAGCTGTGGGTGATGACTCTAATTGGATAATTTCCATGGAGTGTTGGCCTGCCCATTGGGTGGGCCTTGATCAGTGGAGCCATATAAATGAGCTGATGGGCAGAGGGAACTCAGTGCAGCTGTGAGTGATGTTTTGAAGAGAAGCTACAGCCAAGAGGGACACTTTGAAGAAAGCACAGGATCTGCAGATGAGAGACATTTTGAAGACGGCCATTGAAAGCAGACTCTTGCTCCGGAGAAGCTGAGAGAGGACAAATATCCCAAGTGCAACTAAGAGTGACATTTTTGAGGAACTGCAGCCTAGAGAGGAACGTCCTGGGAGAATGCCATTTTGAAACCAGAACTTTGGAGCAGACACCAGCCACGTGCCTTTCCAGCTAACAGAGGTTTTCCAGACACCATTGGCCATCCTCCAGTGAAGGTACCTGATTGCTGATGTGTTACCTTGGACACTTTATGGCCTTAAGACTGTAACTGTGTAACCAGATAAACCCCCTTTATAAAAGCCAATCCATCTCTGGTGTTTTGCATTCTGGCAGCATTAGCAAACTAGAACACCTCCTTCACCACCTACTCTTCTTTTGATAGTTTCTGAGCATCCCTAACACCAAATTCAACAGTTCTCATGTGTCAAGTGTAACGTACCACTTAGACAGCAGCAGTTAAAAACTTATTCCCACTTCTATTGAAATACACCACCAGAATGACTTTATCTTTTACTTCATAGAATTTAAAGTTGGAAAAGATTTCAGGGTGAAAGAAAAGTCGGAGAAAATTCACATTCACCAGAGTACCTCGTGTGAGTCAGCACTCCGTCACCTCTTTGGTTCATTACAAACTCCCAGACGGGAAGGATCTACATCTCCTAAGTGAACCCATAGATTGTTCAGAAACCTTACACAACTTGTAAGTGATGGGTCAGGACTGTAAACTCAGATTTTCTGACTCTAAGACCCATGCTCATTCCATTTCCAGTCTTGCCTTCATAATTGTCCTTCCAGTCCCCCTACACTGTACAGATGAGAAAACAGCCCAGAGCATGTAAGTGACTTAGTGAAGGTCACACAGCAAACTGACCTCCCGTTTGACATTCTTCTCACGACTCTGTTGAGGCTAGTGCAATTTTGCAACTGGCCTTAAATCCTACTAACTGACCATTACAATGAGTTTCTAACTCCTCCTGCTGCTTTAGGGTAACTGCTCTTACTCACTTGGAAGGGTGGATGTGATGATATTTGCTCATTCCCGCTCTCTAAAGGCTCTCCTTCTCTCCACCGTCTGTGCATAAACCACAATTGTATTTTGCATGCCTCTTTCCAGTTTGACTGCAAAATTGAAAGTCAAAAAATGCCTAACAGCAATCTTAAATCCACACACGGCTAAAGCAGAAAGAGAAAGAAAACAATCCTGGCCTCACTGACATTGCCCAGGTACTCAAGGACATGGACTTTTAATTTTACACTCAAGATGGAAATATGATCCTCTGTACCAGGGATGAGGACAGAGGACCAGCAGTAACCTCCTAAACGGCCACTAGCATGGTCCCTACTGTCATTGACAGTGACCACAAGACCTTTAGCAATTAAAGGTACAACCACCATTTTCTGGAACTTTCTGAAGAGACTTTCTGTCTGAAACTTCAAGTTTCATAGAATTTTTATAAATAACTGCTGAATGAACAGTAACCCCACCTAGGATCGCCTCGGTTTGATTTTATCTTTAGTTGGTATTACTAGATTTGAACAGCAGCAATTTCTACATTAAATATACATACTGCATAGATTCTTTATTAGGAATTTATGGACTCTAAAAGGGCTTCATTTTATTTAAACTATTCATCAAAATGTACAAAACTAAGTGAATTTAAATAGAATTTACTATATGCACTTAAAGGAACTAAATAACTGACTTTCTCTTTCCAGTTAAAGGACCAACTTGAAAATTATGTACTACTTTATTCCCCAGTAAATCAGAGATGATAACTGAAGTAGTAATCTTTCGTCTACATTTGCAGGGTGATCAAAAAAAAAAAATGAGAAAATTTTCAGTTTTCTTTTTATTATAAATAATTTATTTTTAATTGTAAAATATACATAAAGTGAAATCATTTTAAACATTTTAAGTGGAAAGTTCTTTGACTTGAGTACATTGATAATACTGTGTAACTTTCACTGCTGTTTCCAGACTGTTTTCATCATCCTAAACCAAAATTCATACCCACTTAGCAATAAGTACCCCTTCCTCTCTCTCACATCCACCCTTGGTAACCACTATTTTGCTTTCTGTCTCTATGAATTTGCTTACTCTAAGTATTTCATATAAGATGAATAATGTAATATTTGTCCTTTTGCGTCTGGCTTATTTCATTCGACATGATGTCTTCAAGGTGTATCCATGTTGTAGCACGTACCAGGATGCCACTTCTTTTTAGAGCTGAATAATATTCCATTGTATGGCTATATCATATTTTGTTTATCCATTCATCTGTTGATGGACACTTGGGTTGCTTCCACCTTTTGGCTATTGTGAATAATGCTGCTATGAACATCGGTGTGCAAACATCTCTCCAAATTCCTGCTTTTAATTCTTTGCAGTATGTACATAGAAGCAGGATGGCTGGGTCCTATCGTAATTTCATGTTTAACTTTCTGGAAATTGTTTTCCACAGTAGCTCAGTTTTCTTTTGAAATTTATCCTCTACAACTATTTTCCAGAGCTCTTCCATGTGACAAAATATATTCTGTATTTTCTACTTCAACAACAACAGCTTTTTATCTGACAACTTTAAAACCAAAGTATTACCTTACATGGGCTTAGATAAGTAAGGTCACGTTCAGGGTAACTCATTTTATGAGAGCTTTTGGAAGAATCATTCTGAGATCTCTTGCTGTAGGACTCACTTCTCATTGTCTTTCTTCCCACATGGAATGAGCTGAAAGATATTCATGAAAGATTGAACAGGGTCAATTTTCTATGGGGAAAAACAACAGCAACATCCATATTTCAGGGTCTGAAAAAGCATGGCCCTCCTCTTGCCTTGCAAAGATTGTTAGAAACCATTGCCTTTTAATGAATTCAAAATAACAGAAGTGAATGTGGAGCTGTTTGGCTTTTGGAAGTGCCGGGATAAAACATATTTTCTTAATAACTTCTATTTGAGTAAAATAGACCTGATAACATACCTCTATAGACCCACAGCAGCATGAAGTACAAGGTAAGTGGTGATCTTTTCATCTTAGTCCAGGTGGGCTCCTGGTTTCCCAGACAGTTTCAGCTGTCACAGTTGCTTAGAGTTTACCGAGCTGTTTTTAGTTACTCATTCAAATATTCATAAGAAGCGAGAACTGCAGTTTGCTGTCTGGTAACAACTTCATTTTCAGCTCACACTAAGCTTGTCCTTGTGGACTGCTTCTTTCGACCCAGATTGGGTTTTATGCTGTCACATGGCCTTTCAGAGATAATGGAATTTCCTTGGGAGCAGGCAAAAGAAAGATGTTCCATCTTTTATCTTTGCTTGGCTGGATGATGAAAATAATTGCAGGAGACAGTTATGGATTATCAAAGAGACAAGTGAAATAGTCAAACCTATATCAAGCACTGCTTTGTGTTACCCATGAAGGCAGATCCTTTAATTATTTACCTTGTGAGACACATATACCTCAGGAAATCCTAAGATGGCAACATGCTAGTGCAAATATTTACTCAAAATATTGTTCTTGAATATGGTAATGAAGATAAGCATACTCTCTTAGTATGTTCTTGGAAGAAACTGATGCGCTGTACCATTTCTTAGCACCAGTGGAAAAAAAAAAAAAACCTTCATTATGATCTCTCTATTATTTAACTGAAACTCTTATTCAATAAGCCCTTTACATAGACAAATTCTACTGCCTAGTCTGAGACCAATATCTAATACATGAATCAGCTACAGCAATAAGAAAATTACTACAAATAGCAACAGTATAATATATAAAATGCAATTCTTTAATTAGGCTATGACAACTGTAATTTTGTGCTGCTGCAAAAAAAAAGACTTGTCAATTAATACACATTTCTAAAATAACTTTATGCTTTGACATTTAAACTCCAAATTATTCTGTCTTAATGTGCACCCTGTTTAGAGAAAGGGATTAATTTTTTTACCAATTTATTATTTACATTAAATAATGCTCTTTTTACAAGAAGAAATCTAGGACTTTTATTTTCATTGAATTTGCAAGTCTTTTTGTTTTTTAAGATTATCTTACATTTTCACAATTCTTCTCAATATGAATACACACTATAATGCTCCTGAGACCTTTTGTATATTCTAAAAAGACCAAATAGGTAAATTCTGTATTACTTCATTTACTTTAGGGGAGAAAAAAACAGCCCTGACTGAAACAAAGCAAAAGGAATTTCAATCTCACAGTCACTGCCAGATAAAAACCTGGAAAAGACCATTAATCACATTTGTTTGTATTATAGCAACACTCGTTATCACAACTTCAGTTAAAGAAGTGCCAGCATTTATACCAGAAATTATATATCAGCAAAATTAGTTTGAAAAAAATGAAGCTCCTGGTACTAATAAACTCCACCTTATTGCTGAGATTTTTATGTTTGGGGATGGAGAAGGTACATATCATGAATGCAAGATAGAGTAAATAACTGTTTGAGGAATGCTTGGCAAGAACTGCAATATTATATTAATTTCTGAATGAAGTACGAACATTTTCACATATATGCTAAAATGTTTTATATTTTATAGATAGATTTCTTTTCCCGACATGTTGCCTCCATCTTTCTAAAAAGACAGTACGTGAAAATGTAAATATTCACCCATTCCTGTTAACTTTTTTAGCAGCGTCGTGAATGAAAGCAGTCTCCACAGTGGATATCAAAAGGACAAATGGACTGTAAAGAAGTCATGTGTTAACAGTATGTTGTACTTTGAAGGGAAGCAATGGAAATTAAGTCTCCATTAAAACAGTACAGTCCCTGTGGTCATCCATGGAATATGGATAAGAGATCTGAACCAATATTTCAGCAGTGTCTTCCTCACAAAATGTAAAATTTAATTTCAAACATTAGAAAAAAGGAATCTTCAAAATTCAGTGGAGTTTTACTTTTTAAAAATATATATACCATAGTGCAGCTATTATTTACACTATGGAAGACAATCCTTTCTCCCTCAACAGCAATGAAATATCAAAGGGATTGTCCAGAAAGCTCATCTATGTTTAAAATTAGTGAAAGAGCTACCAATGGGGAGCTCTCAATGCCAGATTGTTGGATAAATGCAACATGATGATGCACTTATCAATGACAGCTATTTATTGAGACCTGTTTCTGTGTCAAGCACTTTACAAATGTCATCTCATTTAATATTCCCATTAGCCCAGCAAGGTAAGATTATCTCCAATGTATAAATGAGAAGAATGTGGTTCAAGGATATTTAAGTGAAATGTCCAAGGTCACACTCTTAAGCAAGTGGCAGAGTGAAAATTCAAAACTTGGTTATCGGAAGTCCAATCCCCACACTCTTTTCATGACACAAAACTACTTCACAATTAGAGGTGATTGAATTAATAGTTGATAGGCACTATCTTGTCCTCTGGGACTTGTTGAGACAAGTAATAAGACACTAGTCAAAGATAACCTCTAAATAAATGTCACCTGAGTGAAACTGATTTTTCCAAAAAAGACAAAGGAGACAAGGTGGGTTTAACCCTAGCTGCTAAAGACAAGGAGGCTTCTAAGAGTGGGAAGAGAGAAGAACGTGGAAGTAAAGACTTCAGAGCAAAGAGTGAGAAGATGCGATAGCTTTACAAAAACTCCTGGCACTAAGTAACAGAAGGCAGTTTGCAGCATTCATTTCAGTGGGAGGGGTTGGCAGACCATGCAAGTGTTAGAAGAAACTGTGCAATAATGGGTAGGGTTGAGAGCATTAGCACAATAGATATAGAGTTGATAAAAGTTGACAAGTTCAAGGCAGAGAACCTTGCTTTGCACACTAGGGACTCAAATGTCTCAGCCTTTGGTACATGAACAATGAGAAAAGAAAGCAAGCAGTCCATCAGAAATTGACAGGGATCCAAGCAGAGTCAGTATAGCAGAGCAGAAGATACTGCTGAGCCAGATGCTGGGAGAAGAGGACTTACAGCAGGACCAGATGTGAAATGCTGCCATTGTCATTCTTGGGTAAGGACTCAACTGACAGTCTGATGAGAAGGAAGTCAGTGTGCCAAAACCACATCATAAGTGATCCATAAGCATTTGAAGTTCATGCATATATGTGTATTTGAATATGACTCATTTTTAAAATGTTGCATGGCTCATACTATTCTGTTCAACTAGCAGTTTTATCTTCATCAAATCATAAGTTAAATAGCACCTTAAGTAAAATTAAACAGAGATATTTAACCATTAGAAGCCATCATCCTGATACCCAGATGTGGGTAGACCATGTATTATAACAGTTAACCCTTTGTTGAATGCCCACCAGTTTTTGATCATCTTAATCTTTCAAATAATGCTGCACATAAATATTAATATCCCTCTTTGTGCAGAAAAGGAAGCTAAGTTTCAGAAGAATTAAGGAATTCACCCATGGCCTTCTAATTACTGCTTATCAGAGCCAAGATTTGGACCCAGGACTGATAGACTTCAAAATTCATGTTGCCTGCCATCAGCTTCCAGAGAATGTATCTGAGCATTGTCCATCGCTGGGCACTAATGCCACCTCTTACTTAAGAAACAAGCCCGAAATCTTACCATAAAATGTTTCAAGTCCCATAATTTGCCTAACATCTGGAATTAACAAGAAAGTCAGTCAAGTAAAAATGCCATGGCCAATAAGGCTGTGGTTAATGATATATAATGGTAAAATAAGTGATTAATTTAGTAAAATTCTTTTCATAGAATAATCAGTCTAGCATGATATATGGCATCTAATAAAATGTCCATCATTTTTGTCAATTCTGAGATGAACATGTTTCATACTTTTACAACTATAAAATCAGAATGCATCTTACCATTGCCATCAATCTATAAGAATTGCAAAGCAGTTGCTATTGACTGTTCATGCTTAAATTCAGTTTTATTCCTAGTGACACACTGGACAATCACAGCCCCTCAGTGTTTCAGTCAACAAACCACTTAAGGTCCATTATAGTAATGAATGTGGATCCTGAAAATATATCTGAAACATTCAGTTGTCACCTTCTGATATAATCAAGAAAGCAAAGGCATCAAAACTTGCAAATCTCAATAAGTTGTTAAAAAGAAAACCCCAGAGACAATATCAGGGCACTCTTAAGGATGCTGTATCACCAACACCCAGGATGTCACAGCAGACAACAGTGGGTGGAAAATCACAGACACCAGAAACTTGGAGGCAACAGTGATTCCCAAGAGTTGACTCTGGATATAAAGAAATTTTAGGAATACCTAAATACCACTTGTACTGTACTTTCCTTTTGACATGTACACAAGACTGATGTATAATATTTAAAAAAAACAACCCTTTCTAATTAAGTTCTCAAAGAGATTTTCAAAATGTATAAAATATAGGTCACAACTGATATGAATCATGTCTTAGGTGTGTGTGTGCATGTGTATGCATGTGTGTCTGTGGCATATAAGACAATAGTACATTTTCAGTTGGTGGTGTCTCGGATTTTATAAAATTTGCAATTTTCCTCTATGTTTAAGGAATGTACTTAAGTCTTGCTTTCATTTCCTTGTGTATAGATATTTTTTTCTCCAAGCATAGTTTTAGAATATTTAAGTCCTAAAGAGAGATAATTTTGGAATATCTTTAATCTTTTGGTTTAGAATTTATTTCATTTAGGCCCAAACAGGGTTACTAAAAAATGTGGATTCATCACCTCTCATTATGTAGTATTCATAGAACAGTCATCATGCACTAGAAGATGCTATATAGAGTGTCAAGAAACCCTGATTTTCTATAAAACTTCCCTTCCAAGGCCATGTCCACAAGATGGGTATATCCAATTTCTGTTATGGATTTGCCTTATTACATGACCCATAACAATGCAAAGAATTGTTACAAACATATATGTATACAGTGCTTCTGCTCAAATGCTATAAGACTAATGCCTTTTAGAAGGTCTGGAACCATGGTTTTCAATTTCAGAATTAGAAATAAGAAAGTTTGGGAGAGAGGAAAGAAAATTCTACAGGGACAAAGGAAAATTATAGGTCTCAATTTAGATGTAACGGGGACAAAAATCAATATATGGATGTTTCCAACCTTGCCCCATGTTCCTTGAACCCAACACACTAAAGAAAATTTATCTCTTCCCACTCAGTTTCATTCCTCCACCCCGTGCTGACCAGGAGTTTCTCCTTTATCACCCTAATCCTAGGCTTTTTTCATGATACAGAACAGATAAAATAAATAGAGTAAGACAGAGGATCAGAGTGGTGGGAGAAAAGGGAGAGGGGAAGAAACGAAAGGGGTTTCACTGAAACTACGCTAGAGAGGAAGGTAAAGTATAGGGTTGGGGAGAAAAGTGTCCAGATCAACTGTGAAAGGAGAGGGATTGGAAGACAAGAGAAACGGTGGTTTATTAAATTAGCTGGGTTTTTAAAACTGAAATAGACACACAAAAATTCAGCCATTGCATAGAGATATGATAAAAACAAAGTCAAGACATGTCTTGATTTGTGTCTGACCTCCTCTTTTTCCATTGTTGTTTCCATAACATTCCATTTGACAGAAATAAGACAGAGAAAACGAAAACGAAAGGAAAGGAGGAAGCCAAAGGAGACAGGGTATTTTCTACTCCTCTGAAACGGAGAAGCATATGTGACAAAGTTAAGCTGGGGTTAGAGATAGGAAGCAACAGCAACTTGCCATTTCTGTTCTTTGAGTTGCAACCTAAAATTCATCAAACTTATTGAGTATGAACTTTTTCAAAAAGTAAAGATTTTTATAAAAAGTAAGTGACCAAGTAACTCAAACAATCCCATTTTGGCGACTGGTTAGCTTGTGGTATTGGGATGGGGCAATAGTAGAAGGGTGGTGTTATGTGAACAGGGTAGTTTTCCTTTTCCAAATGGAGAGATTCTTTGTTATAAAAATGGTCAAATGGAAAAAAGAAGTATAAATATGGTTCTCTAAACCATAACAAAATTAAAAGTGGGGAGAAGCCTGAATTTTACTGAAGAATTATATTTATTTATTATTTAGAAAAGAAACATGCAAGGTAGATCCTGCAGAAATATATAAGATATGTGCAAAAACATCAAAATATTCTAGTTTCAAATTGTAAAAAGTCTGCCAACTGGGCTGCAAGCCAAATGGTTGCTGGTATTTGGTATTTGTTTAGACAATTTATTGTTGACTTTGAGAATTAGCTGTACTTTGGGCAATCCCAGGATTGCATTTCAAAAGTAGAATGATGACCCAACTTCAAGTTAAGAGCAGACATGCCATAATCTAGAAAGAAGGAGAAAAATATTCACAATGCACATGTTTAAAATATAAAAACAAATAGGTTAGAGGTTAATTTTCAACTTTCACCAAAACCCTTGGGAATCCTAGAAAATGACTTGGAGTTATGCCCAATTACCAGGTACATACTGTTGCTGCAATGCAGCTCTCTTCCCCAGAGGCATTAATTGAGATTATGGGATATACAGAGCAAAAACTGGAGACTTAGCTTTTTACCATATTAAGAGAATTGAAATAAAATTCATTTTTTCAAACAAGCTTTTCTTTGTATGTATGTGTATGCATGTATATATACATTGTTTGCATATATGCACATATATACCCATATACATGTATATTTTTGCATATCAATAAATAGTATTTATCCCCTAGGTCCCTAACAACTAAAATAGAATGAATCAATGTTGTGTCCCAGCAGATTTGGGACTTGTATAGCCCATACACTCTGGTTTTAGCACTTCTTGGGATCCATAATTTCAGATTAGGATTAAATTTTATAAAATGCAGTTACTATTTTCCTTTGACTCTGGCCTCCGATGATAAAATGCAAAGAATAAAAATTACATGCTTTCAAAATTATGTTTAAGTTACAGTAATAGAAAAAGCCTCATTCTTTACTGGCATCTACTCCAGTTTTCAAAAGCAAATACATAAAGGACATGTTTCAGGAATGAAAAGATGATATAAGCTAAAATAAATAAGTTCTTTCTAGGACGTAAGTAATAATTGCAATGTAAGTTATATCAGCCTCCGTGACAGTGCTCTGGCAAATACATCCATTTATCAGACTAAGTAAGTAATTTCATGTTCTGTGAATGGCAGAATGAGACCAGCTTCAATTGATTTATGAAGAGATTCTTTTTCTGTACGACTGAATGATTGAGACAAAGAACCTGCAGGAATGGTGGTTCATCTTTTCTGTTCAAGTGCCGATTCTTTTTATTACTTTTGTTTTGTTTCCAGTGCAGGCATTGTTGCCTCATTCACCATCTGCTAATGTTAAATAAGGAATGTTTTTCTCTGGGCTACTCGCGATGAATTGCCCCAAGAAAGTAATTTAATAGTTATATCCTTCTTACATGCTGCTTTGAGTGTCATATAGGGGGAAAGTTTCTGGCTTGGGAGCCAACAGGGAGCATATCTTATTCATCCTTGTAAACTCTTTTACGTCTATCATGGTCCTTCGGACATAGTAGGCACTCAAAAAAAAACTGTAGAATCAAGTGGAAATGGCCTCTAGGTCTGCTGGAGAGGCAGGGAAGTGTGAAGAGAGCAGCATGGAGCCAGATTTTCTTAAAATCCTGACTTTTGTGGGGTGGAATATGGGCAAATTTTGTAACCTCTTTGAGACTCATTTTACTTATCTGTCAAATGGGAATAACCAATCTCTATCTTACAGGGTTGAGGGAAGATTAAATAAAACAGTGCATGTGCATTGGCAATTACCAAAATAAGGAGGATGGGTCAGGCTATCCACCTAAACACATTTGGGCAAGGGCCATTGCTATGCCCTCTCTAAGGGAGACAATGACCTAGAAAAATGACACTCAGACTTTATCTTCTTCTCAACTTTTATATAGACAAATGGATTCCTAATGTAGCTTTCACAGGCACACACACACACACACACACACACACACACACACACACACACACAGCCTAATCTTGAAAGACAGCCTGAAGCCGGAAGGAAATGAAGGGTGTGGGGAAACAAGGCTGATATACTAGTTTGTCCGAACATGGCCTTGGGTTTATCTCAGCATTTTTAGTGACAGTTTATGCTCTTGTTTGGTTTCCCCTCGCCCCCATCCCCACATCAACTGGGACAACTACTTAATCCTCACCCCACCAGCCGCTACCCAACTCACTGCTTAGCCAATGGTCATTTCAGCCCTAAAAGGATTCCCTGAAAATCCAAAGGTGAGGACATCAGTCCTAATTCCATACTTCTCAGGGGGCAGAATCCCTGCCCATGAGTGCATCTGTGCATCAAGAGCACAAGTAGCCTAAAACAAAATCATGGAAGGTCTATTTTTTACTTGAGTACTTGGACTACAGAGCATCATATTTTTATCTCAAAAAATACATACATATTATGGAGTAGAATATTCCATATTCTCATGAATTTTTAAGACAAAAGAAAATGAATGTTACAGAAAATTCAAACATGCTGAGAGAGGACAGGACCTGGGCTAGGACCTAAATGGCTCCAATTCATGACTATACCTTGCTTCTCTTGGAAATTCAGAGTAGTTTGAGGACAAAGAATCCAGAGTACTTTGAGACTGAGAAGCACTGCCTGATGGATTTCCTTAGATATGGCTCTAAATATTTCATAAGAAAATGAGTATTTTCAGGAAAAAGCTGTACCCTGAAGGTGGAATTCCTTTGTACTAAATATTGCTTGAATGTCTAATTCAATATAACATTTTGCCATCTGTCTTTATTTCCAATTACTAATAGGTAACACCTACTAATAGTATTAATTTTAAAGCAACTAGAAAATCTATCAGCTGAAAAATATCATGAGTAGCCACAAATACAGTTTTTAAAAATTGTTGAATGCAAATCTTACCTTTTGGCCCAATGTTAATGCATTGGTACAATACTATATATTCCTAATAAAATAATTTATTTAAGCAGCATTCATCCAGCAAACATTGATAAGCCATTAAGTACAAATCATTTTGATTCATACAAAGAGGAATAAAATATCGATTTTTCTTTCAAGAAACCCACAAACTAAACAAGTGCTGTCCAGCAGAAGTATGAATCACATGTATAATTTTGAATGTTCAAGTAGCCATGTTCATAAAAGGAAAACTTGGCAAAATTTATTTTAATAATTTAATAATAATCTCAATAATATATTTAAACCAATTGTCCAAAATTTTATCATTCAATATTTAATCAATATAAAAATATTAACGAGATATTTTTGCATCCTTTTTATCACACTAAACTTCAAAATTTGGTATATTATACTACAGCTCATTTTAGACTAGCCAATTTGCAAGTGATCGGTAGGAACATGTGGCTAGTGGTTCCTGTGTTGGACAACATAGATTTAAATCATTAATAAATATTTATTAAGCATGCAATTACAGAGTTGCAGGTGCTAGCCATGTCCTGAGGATACAATGGTGAATGAGATATTATCCCTGCCCCCACAGAGACACATTCTGGTGAAGACCGAAAACGAACAAGTAAAAGGTTATATAATTACAAATCGTAAAATGTAGTAGGAAGGAAATAAACAAAAAATGGGGGTGGGGACTATTGGGTGGGAATGGGAGTGACTATGGGGATAAACAAGTTCTGTTTTAGATGGGGTGGTTGGAGAAGATGTCTCTAAAAAGATGACAGATAACTGAAGGATAAGAAAGAGTGGGAAGAGTGTTTCAATCTAAGAGTTTAGACTAAGAAAGAACTTGGTAAGGAACTGAAGGAAGATCAGCGTTGTAGGAGAATGGTGCAAGACAAGGCTGGAAAGGAAGGCAGATGCCAGCTCAAACAGGAACTTTTAGGCCATGGTAAGGAATTTGGGTTTATTCTAACTACAGTGGGAGCTACTGGAGCCTTCCAAGAAGTAGATTCAAACAATCCAATTTATATAATAATAGTCTTGTTGCTGGAAGAGAATGGATCAGAATGAAACAAGAATGGAAGTGGGAAGACTGATGAGAAATGACACTGTCCTGATTAAAACAATGGCAGTAGACACCTGAGGGAGGGGGATAGAAACTGGCTTTTGGGTATCATCATTTGTGACATCTGAGTGTCATTGAGTGAACATGTCAATGCCACAGTTGGATAATCTGGAGTAGATGTCATCTGGAGTGTCATACATTAAGAAGCCATTGAGATACTGATAGCTCTTAAACCACTGGAGCACATGCATTCACCCAAGAAGAGGGTATAGAGAAGGAAAGGGAGTCAAAGATGACATCCTAAGACTCTCTGACTTAAGTCAGAGAGAGAAGAAAACACAAGAGAAATTGAAAGGAAATGACTTGTGAAACAGCAGAAAATCTGCTAGCTGTAGTGTCACAGAAGCCAAGCAAGAAGGGACATTTATGGCAAATACTGCTAAGAGCTCCAGTCCAACTTGGCCACTTGAAGGCCATAGGAGACTTTGTCAAGAGTATGTCACTGGAATTGTAGGTTAAAAAGCAAATGGGATAGGAACCTAAGATGGCGGCTAGGTGAGACAGGGCAAAAAAAAAACACTTCCATGAAAAATACTAGATAAAAGCCAGAAAGTGACCCAAAACACCAGTTCCAGCTATGCACCAGCCGGACAAGATCTGCTAAATCTACAGGGACTGTGCATTTGGTGAAACCAGGAGTCTGTATTCTGAAACAAGTGAGTGAGCCGGCTGAAAGTCCCACAGCCATGCTGTGGTGTGGGGAAACCGTGGGTTGGTGTTTGGAGACGGACTAGTTATTAAAAAAAAAAAAAAAAAAAAACGGGAGCAGCTGTGGTTACGACGATGAGAACCATGCAGTGAAGCATGGCTGGGGCGGGCTGGGCCAACATCTCGGTGTCTGGCGTGGATGATAGCCTGCTGCTTATTGTCCTGGGGCCAGGGGGGCAGAGGGTAGCCAAAAGGGGAAAGAAACCGTGCCCCTTGCAGCCGTCTCCCTGGCGGACAGGAGCTGCTCCTGCCCAGGCCGGAGCTATAGCCCAGAGCTGGCCAAGGGTCCCAGTGTGACAGGGAGTGATTCCCACAGCACCGTGCACATGCCACAATATCAGCCATGGACAGGGGCCTTTATTGCACCCACAGCTAATTGTCCCTGAGCTGGGAAGGCAGAGCTATGCAAAAAGGGGGAAATTAACACACCCCATTCAACCGTCTTTAAAGCAGGCTGGGAATACCCCTGCACGGCCTGGCAGTCCAGGGCTTCCCTGGAGGGCCACCACACACTTCTGACATGGCGCAGCCTTCCCTCGGTAGAGGTCCTGGAAGAGCATGGCTGAGAATGGGGACCCTCTCGGAAATCCCAGGGACCCTATGCCAATACCAAGGACTTGTGGGTCAGCAGCAGAGACAATCTGTGGCAAGACTGAAATGAAAGCTTAGACTCTTGCAACAGCCTTAAATCTCTGGGAACACCTGGGAGGTTTGACTTTTAAAGCTGCTCTGCCTCCCTGCCCACCCAGACACACGCCCCACATTCAGGGCGGACAGCACCAACAACACACCCAAAGTTAGTGCACCGATTGAACCCCGCAAGAATCAGATCCCCACACACCACAAAGACAAAGTTGGGGAGAACTGACTTGAGGGGATTGGTGACTCACAGATGCCATCTGCTGATTAGTTAGAGAAAGTGTAAGCCACGAAGCTGTAGATCTGACAAATTAGAGATCGGTATTTTTTATATCCTGAAAGAACCCTATCAAGTAAAGCAAATGCCAAGAAGCCAAAAACAACAGAAAATCTTAAAGCATATGATAAAACCAGATGATATGGAGAACCCAAACCCAAACACCCAAATCAAAAGATCAGAAGAGACACAGTACTTGGTGCAATTAATCAAAGAACTACAGACAAACAATGAAAGCATGGCACAGAGTATTAAAGAACATGAAGAAGAGCATGGCACAGGATATAAAGGACATAAAGAAGACCCTAGAAGAGCATAAAGAAGAAATTGCAAGAGTAAATAAAAAATAGAAGATCTTATGGAAATAAAAGAAACTGTTGGCCAAATTAAAATGACTCTAGATACTCATAATACAAGATTAGAGGAAGTTGAACAATGACTCAGTGTCAAGGACCACAGAACAGAAAATGAAAGAACAAAAGAAAGAATGGGGAAAAAAATTGAAAAAATTGAACTGGATCTCAGGGATACGATAGATAAAATAAAACGTCCACATTTAAGACTCATTGGTGTCCTGGAAGGGGAAGAGAAGGGTCAAGGTCAAGAAAGAGTATTCAAAGAAATTGTTGGGGAAAACTTCCCCAACCTTCTACACAATATAAATACACAAAGCGTAAATGCCCAGCGAACTCCAAATAGAATAAATCCAAATAAACCCACTCCAGGACATATTCTGATCAGACTGTCAAATACTGAAGAGAAGGAGCAAGTTCTGAGAGCAGCAAGAGAAAAGCAATTTACCACATATAAAGGAAACAGCATAAGACTAAGTAGTGACTACTCAGCAGCCACCGTAGAGGCAAGAAGGCAGTGGCATGACATATTTGAAGTTCTAAAAGAGAAAAATTTCCAACCAAGAATACTTTATCCAGCAAAACTCTCCTTCAAATTTGAGGGAGAGCTTAAATTTTTCATAGACAAACAAATGCTGAGAGATTTTCCTAATAAAAGACCTGCCCTACTTCAGATACTAAAGGGAACCCTACCAACAGAGAAACAAAGAAAGGAGAGAGAGATATAGAGAAATATAACAGACATACATAGAACATTACATCCCAAATCACCAAGACACACATTCTTCTCTAGTGATCATGGATCTTTCTTCAGAATAGATCATAAGCTGGCACATAAAACATGCCTCAATAAATTAAAAAAAAAATTGAATTTATTCAAAGCACATTCTCTGACCACAATGGAATACAAATAAAAGTCACTAACAATCAGAGACTTAGAAAATTCACAAACAACTGGCCAATAAAAATAGGGGGAGATGAAAACATTCCCAGATAATCAAAAGCTGAGGGACTTCATCACCAGTAGACCAGTCCTATGAGAAATGCTAAAGGGAATTGAGCAGAATGAAAGGAAGGGACACTAAACAATTGACTGAAACCACATGAAGAAATAAAGATTTCCAGTAAAGATCACATGGTAAATATAAACACCAACATTACTGTATTTTTGATTTGTAACTCCACTATTTACTTCCTACAGGATCTAAAATACATAAACTGTAATGACCAATCAGTGGTTTCAGACTCAATGTAAAATATGTAATTTTTGACAAGAACTACATAAAGGTGGGGGAATGGAGGAGTATAGGAACATAGTTTATGTGCCCTATTGAAGTTAAGTTGGTATCAAAGAAAAACAAGATTGTTATAGATTTAAGAGGTTAAATTTAAGCCCTATGGTAAACACAAAGAAAATATCAGAGAATATGACCATAGAGATGAAAAGTAGAGTATGGATTATGAGAAGTGGGGGAAGGGGCAATGGGGAGTTGAGAAATGAGTGTAGGGTTTCTGTTTGGGGTGAAGGGAAATTTCTAGTAATGGATGGTGGGAAGATGATAGCATTACTACATTCTAAATGTGATTAATTCCACTAATGGAATGCTAGGGAGGGGTTGGAATGGGAAGATTTAGGCTGTATATATGCTTCCACAATTGAAAAAAAAGAAAAAAAGAAAAAGATAGTCTAAATAGGTAATGACAATTAAATGCCAAGGATAATCCTGGATAGAATCTGAGGACGGAGGAGAGGAGGCTCAAAGGGACACAGTTGGGACATAAGAAAAAAAAAAGGAAATATAGAATGTAAGCTTTGTATCAATGTTGAATTTCTTGAACTTCTTAGCTGCGCTTAGTGGGATTGCATAAAAGAATGTTTTTGTTCTTGGGAATTGTAGATGTGAATTATAGTGCTTGTTCAAGGATGTGTGCAGCTTGCTTTCATATGTTCAGAAGACAGAGCAATAGATAATGGATAATAGGGAGGGAGGGAAAAAAAGAAAGAGAGAAATGGTGGTGTGACAGGGTGTTAAAGTTTTGGTGGATCAGGGTATCGGGGGAGGGGGGTTGGGGTATGATGGAGTTCTGTGTATGGGCTTTGTATTGTTTTTGCAACTGTTCCTGTAAGTTTGAATTTATTTCAAAATAAAATTTAAAAAAAAAAAGGAATGGGATACTGAACTCTTTATGTATAACATGGTCAGTCCCTAGAACTTTGGGTATCTGTGAGATACCTGAGACTCAGAGCTAGAGTCCAGCAGCTATGAATGTCACATTACCTAATATAGAAAATGTTAGAGAGTCTTAAAAAGAGATCAGACTTCAATAAGAGATCTGAACGAAATGGTTGGGGCTAAGGTAAATCAGACTAAAGGTAAAGGATGATATTGACTGTCCTTTAAAACTAACTTCTGTGTGAGACCAAAGGAAGAGATGTTTATTAGGTGCAAAATCTATATTTTTTGTAGCACACTAATAATTCAATTTGTATGGTCAGTTTATTCAAACACCATAATTACATGGGACTTTGAATAGGGAGTGAAATCTGATTGGTTTTTATAGGTTAGTGTGAAGCCCTGATACATCCCAGAGTAATTTGGGCAGAGAACAAAAATGTATTTGCAAAGCCCCCTTGAGGGACAGGGGGAAAATGTGGAAATATTAAACTTCCCCGCCTGGGGAATTCCTGATATTCTCACAAGCTTTGAGGACTACCAAT
Source organism: Choloepus didactylus (assembly GCF_015220235.1). NCBI lineage: Eukaryota > Metazoa > Chordata > Mammalia > Pilosa > Megalonychidae > Choloepus > Choloepus didactylus. Next base: position 114,918,534 of record NC_051315.1, read on the forward strand.
TTAGAAATCCAAGCCCTCAATCTTGGGGCTTGCCATTTTGAAGCTTGTTACTGCACAGGAGAGGCTAAGCCTACTTATAATTGTGCCTAAGAGTCACCCCTAGAGAACCTCTTTTGTTGCTCTTATGTGGCCTCTCTCTCTAAGCCAGCTCTACAGGTAAACTCACTGCCCTCCCCCCTACATGGGGCATGACTCCCAGGAGTGTAAATCTCCCTGGCAACGTGGGACATGACTCCTTGGGATGAACCTGGACCTGGCATCAAGGGATTAAGAAAGCCTTCTTTACCAAAAATGGGAAGGGAAATGAAATAAAATAAAGTTTCAATGGCTGAGAGATGTCAAATGGACTCCAGAGGAGAGGACATTCTGGAGGTTATTCTTATGCGTTATACAGATATCCCTTTTTAGTTTTTAGCGTATTAGAATAGCTAGAATGAAATACCTGAAAACTGTTGAACTGCAACCAAGCAGCCTTGATTCTTGAAGACGATCATATAACTATAGCTTACACTGTGTGACCGTGTGATTGTGAAAACCTTGTGCTCACACTCCCTTATCCAGCATTTGAACAGGTGAGTAGAAAAATGGGGACAAAAAGTAAATGAATAATAGGGAGGAATGGGGGGGGGAGGAATGTTTTGGGTGTTCTTTTATACTTTAATTTTTATTCTTATTCTTATTTTTTTTAATGGTAATGAAAATGTTCAAAAATCAATTGGATGGTGAATGCACAACCATATAATGGTACTGTGAACAACTGATTGTACGTTTTGGAGGATTGTATGGTATGTGAATATATCTCAATCAAACTGAATTAAAAACAAACAAACAAAAGCAAATGGAAATGGGAAAAGAAGAAATGTCTGTGTGGGAAGCCCTTTGAAGAAGTATATTTATGACAGGAGTAAAATATTGGGTTGTAGCTAGATGGAAACAATAGGACTAAGAGAGGACTTTTTGATAGGAGATACTAGAGCATATTTGCAGATTGATAAGAATAATTCAATATAAAGGATAAGACCAATGATGCAGAAGTGAGAGGAATATCAAAAGGAAGAACAAAGTCTTTGACAAGGCAAGAAGGGAAGGTGCCAGAGATACCTGGTTTTCCCTCAATGTCCATTCTCTACTTTTTCCATAATAATAGAATGGCTGAATTTTAGCTAGCTTCCTGGCTAACTGGAATAAACATTACTTATCTCAGCATCTTTTCAGTTAAATATGATCATTCATCTTTGTTCTGTAAAAAAAGTACAAGTATTGTGGATAAGTTCCAAGAAGTGTCCCTAAAAGTGCCCTTCTTTGGTCATTGCTCCCTTTGTTCTGGCTGGACTTCAGACAAAATGGCTGGAAGTCCAGCAGCCATCCTGGACCATGAGGTGTTCTTGGGCGTAGAAGTCATGCCCAGAAGAGCAACAAGATTAAAAGAACCTGGATCCCTGACATTATGGAGCATGATACTTGCTTCTTGACTATTTCCAGACTTCTTAAACATGAGAGAAAAATGATCTATCTTATTTAAACTACTGTTAGTTGGTTTGCTATTTGCAGTTAAACCTAATATTAACTGACACAAGACAACTGGAAGAACTGGTACTTGCTGTTGGAGGGACTCTTCTGCCATTTTAACAGGAGAAAAGAAGTAAAAGATGGGTGTGGATGCATGTGGGTTTCCAGATTGATGATAAGAAGAAGAGAAATTTTAGATTTCCTGATTCTTGTTTTCTCAGTGAAAACAGAGACAAGATCATCAGTTAAAAATGAGAGTAAAAGAGGTGGCTGAGAGGAGTTTGGTAGGAAAGCAAGAATATGAAATAGTTAACCTGGGTGGGAGGAAGTGAATCTACTAAAGAATTACAGTAGGGTAAATCATAATATAAGAAGAAATTAATAAGAATGTAAGAAAATCAGAAAAAGAGGTGTTTCAAATTCTTTGTGAATTAAGGAGAAATTAGACAATGTCTGTTTCTGCCTATGATGAAGTAACTGCTATGGGACTTTCCCACCTTGAGTTTTTAGCTAAATACCAAAAGCATCAATCATAAAGCAAATTGATACATCAGGCTTCGTCAAAGTTAAAAACATTTGCTCTTTGAGAAACACTACAAAGAAACTGAAAAGGCAACCCACACAATGAGATAAATATTTTATATACCTATATATGTGTACATAGAGAGATAGATATATGAAACAAAAGACTTGGTTTTAGAATATATAAAGAACCCTTTAAAAACAACAGTAAGAAGTTTGAAGAGGACGAGAGCAACTGGAACAATAGTACTTTTCTGGTAGGAACGTAAAATGTGAAACAGTTTCTTACAAACTTGAACACACACTTACCATATGACCCAGCAATTCCACTCCTAAGTATTCACTCAAGAATTACAGAAAGGTGTGTTTACCCAAATACTTTTACCATTGGGTCTCCCATGCCTGACAGTGTAACACACATTACATGTGTTCAATAACTAATTGTAGAATGAATGAATGAATGTGGATCTAGTAGAGTTTTCATCCTGAGATCAAACTGGATGACCACGTGGGCACAATATTGAGTTCTCAGAGAAGGACACATCAAATAGGGCAGTGGAAAGGCTGAACACCGTCACCATATTTTATACAATCTGCCATGGGAAATAAGGCTCTAAAGATGTCCACATCATATGTTTTCATATTACCAACATTAGAAATAATCCAAATGCCTACCAGTACGTGAATGGACAAACTAATTTTATTACCTCCATATACTGGAATACTGCACAGCAATAAAAAAGGAATAAATTAATGATACACAAAACAATATGGATGAATCTCAAGGACATTAGGCTGCCCAAAAAACACCAGACACAAAAGAGTACTTACTGTTTGATTCCATTTACATGAAATTCTAGAAAAGGCAAAACTAGTCTATAGATATAAAGAGCAAATAAATGTTTGCCTGGAGTCTGGGGTGTAGGGAAGATTGACTGAAAAGTGGCATGAGAGAGCTTTTTGGAATGATGGAAAGGGTTATTAACATGAATGTGGCACTGCTTTCCTTGGGGGTTATATATTTATCAAAACTTGTTGAACTGTACACTTAAAAACATGAATTTTATTATATGTAATTTATGAAACATTATTAAATTATAAAGTTAGTTTTTCTCCTTTTACAAAAAGGAGAGATGACTTCTGGCTTTGTGGGATTGAAGACCAGCCTATCTTTAGAGCCTTATTTCCATGGCAAATTGTACAAAATATGGTGACCATGTTCAGCCTTTTCCACTGAGCTATTTGATGTGCCCTTCTCTGAGAACAACTCAATATTGTGCCCAAGTGGTCGTCCAATTTGATCTCGGGATGAAAACTCTGTTAGACCCACATTCATTCATTCATTCTACAATTAGTTATTGAACACATGTAATTTGTGTTACATTGTACGGACATGGGAGACCCAATGGTAAGCAAAAGCAGGCAAAATCCTGTGCTAATACAGTGCATAGTCTAGTGGGGAAAATAAACTTTAATTAAATAGTGGTAAGTGCTATGATGGTGGTGCTCTGAGACAGACACTATGAGAATATATAGTAAAGTTATTAGGGAGTTAGGGAAGGTTCCCCTGAACAGGTAATGCTAAGATCCAAAAGATGAATAGGTTCAAGCTAGACAATGAAGGCAAAAGAAGAGGGAAACAAAACCTTACAGTCAAAAGGAATAGTATATGCAAAGATCCTGGGGCAGGTCAGGCAAAAAGTTTGCTCTGTGACCTGAAAGGTCACTGTGGCTACAACACATAAATCTATGTACGGGAATAACCCTCTCGTTCTTTAGGCTAGTCTTTTGGTCAAAAATAAATATGACCCTGTTTACATACTAAAACCAGTGCTAATATTTTTGGTCAACATTAATTAAGCATTTACTATGTGCTAGTCACTGTTTTAAATATTTTGTATGTATCAGTTCATTGAATCCTCACAACAATCCTATTAAGGAGGTACTGCTGTTATTCCCACTTTATAGATGAGGAGACTGAGACAGAGAAAGTAGCTTGCCTAAGTGGTAGAGCCAGGATGGGAAACAAGGATCCTGAGACTTGTGCTTCTACTTCCTCATACTCACACTTGACATTGAAGGCGGCCTGGCCCCACCTGGACCCCACGGAAGGCAGCTTTTGGAATTTTGGGCACAGCTTTTCCTGGGGAGGGTCTGTTGACCGAGAATGGTCCCTAACAATCACCAGTGAGCTCAGAAGTTCTTAATTAGTGCCTAGTGAGAGGTGAGCAGACTTTCCACCAGCTACTGGAAGGAGGTAGGGAGGACAAAGAGACTGGGGTGAGGTTTCAGTCACCCTGGAAATATGCACTGAGTTCTGTTGACAAACTCATAGCCAGAGGCAGATCCCCACCACTTGAGCCAGTCTTCATGGCTATTACACCTTCATTAAATTGCTGAAAAGAGGAAATCCCTACAGGAGCAGAGTGATGTAGTGGAAAATGGCTACACTTCAGGCGGGCAAGAAACCCTGGTCCTTGTCTCAGCTCTGCCACTGACCTTATCAGACCCTGAGCATTCTGTGGCTTTAGTTTCCTCAGAGGGCTACAGCAAGTGGTCCCTGCAGGCTCCAACAGCTTCTGAAGCTTCTGAGATACCAGGAAGTCAAATGGATCTCATCATCTATATTTCTGAAAAAGTAGAAATACAGGCAAGAAATATCCCTAAAGAATGACCCAGGCAGGCTCTTCACACTACAGGCACCCCTGACACATGGATTACACTAATAAGTAAATGAAAACAAATAAACAAAAGAGGTAAATACTGCAAGGCTTAGCAAAACATGAGAATTTTTGTAACATAATCTCAAAATTGCACTGAAATAAAATGATAGAAGAAATACAAGCATCTATCCTCCCCACTGTTCCAGATCCCAGAAAAAAATGTGCATTGGCTAAAATCCAGACTTCTTTCTCCCCTCGCCTGCCCCAGCCACTTTATTAATTGTACAAATAAGGGGCAGACTAAACATTTGTTTCAAGTATGCAAATTTTTAAAATAACGAATAACACTCTGTGCTTCCTTTGTGTTCCATTGTAATAAAATCTATTATTTTATCAGTCTCATTAGAGTAGGTTTTGACCTATACTGGAAAAACCACTCAAATGTGCAAGCTCATCTGTGAAATGAGGGGACTCAGGAGGACAATTGCCAGTGCTTCCTTCCACCTCGAATATTATACGATTCTCTTTGGAAATGATTATAATAGGTCAGCAGCAGTACGGTTTTACAGAAATGGTAGGACCTCATTGCAGGGCTGGGAGCCTGGGAATATGGGGTGCCCAAATACCTCGGTGGTACCAGAAAATCTTCTCGTGGTTGATGACATGCTTTCCTAATCATGGTAACATTTTAAGAAAGATCTGAAAGGATTCTTGTTCTGTTTCCTTGTCAAAGTACAGGAGCTAGAAAAAGGCTATTTATGAGCATCTTGGCAAAGCTTTTCCGTTGTTCGCAAGAAAAAATAAATGCAAATTGCTGAAAGCTGAGAGCCATTGCAAAAGTTACATCCCAATCAGCTTTTCAACAAGTTATATTGCAGGCATGTGAAAGGAAAGCACCAGGATTTTAATTATGTTTAGATGATGATTGTTTGAAATTTGGGACTATATCTGGCTCATATTTTAAAGTATGTTCATTCAAAAATTAAGACCTTTCAAAATTCCAGGATTGGATTCTATATATTCCTTATGCTTTATGGTAACAAAAGTGTCAGATCATGTTGCCAGAGATTTTCTTCCTTTTTATCTACTATTTCTACAAGGAAGACAATCAATAATTGAAACAATGAATTAAGTAAATCAAACATTTGATTCATATAGTTCTAGAAGAATGCAACAAGCAATCTCTCCAGCCAGACAATTCTTTTTCCTTAATCTTGTTTTTCCCATATCATTGCTTAAAACAAACAGCAAATCAAGAAATTATAATCTACTTTTGACAAAAAATAATAATAATAGCATACTGCATTGGAAAGAATGTGCTAAAGAAATTAAAAGCATGTTAATACATTTGTCAATGTGGCAAAATATTTAGAGAGGATAACATTTGAGTAATCACTAAGGAAGGAGATTTGAGTATCTTTTGAATTTATTTCTTTCCTCCCTTCTTAGTAGCCATGAAAAATGTACGTGCTGATGTCAGCATTGAGTGTGTCATTAAGCCCCAAACATATACCCGTGTGACTCTAGAAAAGTGTCCCCAGAGAAGGACTTGTAGTCCCATCCCTTAACACTTCTGCAGTTGAGTTAACCAGCTGCTGCTGAGTGGAACCACCAATGATCATTTGCTTATGATTTTGCTTCTTCACCATCAACCCAGGCTTTGACCTATTTACAGAAATTTAGATCTGGTCAATTCTCCTGAAGACCCCAGAAAAATGCACAAGTTCTGTCCCTTCAGCAAGGGATGATTTATGTTTCTCTGTGTGTTTTAAAATATTAACTGCATTTTTACAGTAGGTGACTATAATTTGATTAGATGCGAACTTAAGTATAAAGTACTATAAATTAAGAATACTTACTATTCTACAGTAAGAAATACCATCTTCTAAGCACTAATGTTGTTAGCCTACCATCGATAAAACATCAAGGAAGATGCTTATACATAAATCTTTGTTTACATCTCTAATTGTCCTTCAGGATAGAACTTTTGAAAATAATTCCATCATATTGAGAGATAATATTTCATTTAATTTGAGTTTTCTTTCTTATGAGAGGTTAAACATTTTGCATATGCTCATTGCCATATGTGTTCCTTCTCCTGTGAAATATCTCTTTATAATCCTTTGCTTATTTTCCTATTGTCTCACATTTGTTTATAATATCTCATTCAATTACATGCGTAATCTGTAATTAAAAACATGCTTTGGGGGAGAAAGGCCGTTTAAAAATGTATCATACATCATCATTTACTTATTTCTGTAAAGCTTCCTCTTGAAAATTTTTCCTTCTAAAATATCTCTAAAATTTTCTGTTTAAATGCCATGGGGTTCTAAATATACAAAGATAGTGTTAGGCTGCCACCTAGTATTGCAATGTGGAACTGCCCAAAATATTCATTGACGCTTTGCCCATATTCATAACATACCAAATACAGTAAACATCAAAATGTCACCTTATGTCCTGAATCCAGAAAGACTAAAGAATAATGTCAATGAATGCAAAAACCAAGTCTTGCATCAACTTAGGGACAAGGTAGTCTATATATACTCTATATTTAGCATCTGTCATCGTTTACCTCAATTGCCATGAAAAGAGCATCACTTTGAAAGTTGAAAAAACTTGGTTCCTCATTCTAATCTTACTGTTAACAGATGTAATGATCTTTCACAACTCTTGGAGCTCTCCCAGACTTAGTTTTTCCATGCAATTCAAACAAAGGCAAAGGAAAGTTCTCCTTTCCCTCCCCCTGGAAGAGAGTGCATTTTGGCAGTGCATCCAGAAGGAACTGTGTATTCTGAGACTGGCAGCTATGTAAGGTCATTGCTCTCAAGCATGGCCTCTTCCCAGTCACCATCCCCTCCTTCCAGCCTCTGCAAGTGGAGACGGAAGGCTCTCCGTATGCTTGAACACATACGGTAGAATCTGCCAACAGAGAGCGCTTTGGAGGAGGGGCATGGCGGTAGATGAACTAGAAATTTGTGTTTGCAATCAGCCTGTCTACGTTGACTGTGACAATAATCTAAGTCACATCAACACCCAGTGTCCAGTATCCATATTGGACAGTACTACTACTGACAACTTCCCGATCTTGCATTCCCAAGGAGCCCATTCCTGCCTTCCTAATGTGATGCACTCCTTCCTCTCATTGGCTATGTTTTGGTTTCCTGGGCTGGTCAAGCAAAATCATGAAATAGGTCAGCTTAAACAATGGGAATGTATTCACTCACAATTTTGAGGCTGGGAAAATATCCGAATCAAGGTACCATCGTGGCAATGCTTTTACCCTGAGGACTGTGGCTTTCTGGGGCTGGCTGCTGGTGATCCTTGGTTCCTCTGCCAAATGGCAAGACACATGGCAGTGTCTCCTGGTCTCTCCCTTGTCTTCCAGGTTCCGTTTCAGTTTTTTGCTTCCTTTGGCTTTCTCTCTGTGTGTCTAAGTTTCATTTTGCTTAATACAGACTCCAGTAAAAGGGTTAAAACCCTTCCTGAATGAGGTGGAACACACCTTAACTGAAGTAGCCTCATCAAAAGGTCCTACTCACAATGAGTGCACACCCACAGGAATGGAATAGATTTAAGAACATGTTTTTCCAGGTTACATTCAGCTTCAAACCACCACCGGCTATAAATATTCCCCAAATCACAGTCTTTCATAATCTGATCTTCTCTCTTCAAACATCCTCAAAGAAATTCCTTATTTACACTTTGTAAACTCTTAGGATTTGCTTCAAAAATCTTTAACAGCTTGGAAGAACTCTCACTGGAGTGCCAGTCATGAAAGTTCAGATGCCTGTTGGAATTTCTGATGTCCCACCATTCCTAAAACTCTCCTTTTTCACAAAATTCTGCCAGTTTTTTGTTGAGTTGTTTCTCCTGCTCACTCCTTACCTTCCATCATCATGGGACTCATTATGGCACACTTGGGTCACTGTGATCCCATGTATTTAGTCTTCTGGTCTTTTGACCCAAGATATTCCCCAAGCAGAAGCTTACTTTCCTCTACTATGCAGGAACAGCATCATCTTCTTTGCATGTCCTGACATGGGAATGGTTAGGAAGCATGGCCTGGCTCCATCCCATGCATGCCTGCCAAATTAGACACCTTTAACACCGGCTTCCTTGCTAAAGTCCTACCTCCCTATCTTAGTATCTAGGCACACCTCAGTGTGGTCCAAATCTTTCCCTTAAACCATCTCTTTCCTTCTTCCCCCACCCCGTCTCACCCTGCCAGGACTCCTGTGCTCCAACCAAACTGACTTCCCCAAGATCTTCAGACCACGCCATCTAAAGCCTTGCTTCCCAAAGTGCAGCCTGCGGACCAGCAGCATAAGCTTCAATACGGAGCATCTTGAGAATGTAGATGCTCAGGCCCCACCCCAAACTCTCTGAATCAGAATCTGAATTTTAATAAGATTCCTATGCAATTCCTATGCACATTAAAGTTTGAAAAGCATTTACTACAACCCTATCTCACCTCCCTGTCTTTTCCTACCCTATCACTTCACCTTCTTACTCCCTTAATTACATGTTCTCAATCCGAAGTCATCTCATTTCTTCTTCTATGAATTACCTCTCTCACCACATTGGAATGTAAGTTTCACAAGAGCCAAGGCTTTCTCATATTCACTGCTCTATTTTTATAATAACCATTCAATAAATAATTGTTGAAAGAATAAGTTGAGCTCATTCCTCTATTCTCACTTTTACTTGTGCCATATCCTCAATCCACCTTGCCTTCTCCCCTCTTCTCCTAGTTTTCAGATCTTATGCATCCATCAAAAACTAACTTCTCCATAAAACCTTTTCTAAACTTCTGCTATGGATTGAATTATTTCCCCTCAAAAGATATGTTCAAGTCCTAACCACGAGTTCCATGAATGTGACCCTATCTGGAAATAGAATCTTTGAAGATGGTATTAGTTAACATGAAGCCAAACTGGATTAGGGTGGGGCCCTGATGCAATATGACTGGTGTCCATAGACAACCAGTGCTCCTCTGTCACATGGGAAGGCACATGGCAATGTCAGCCTGTCCTTGTCTCTTGGTTCTGGTTTCGATGGCTGTCTCCAAATGTCTCTGGGCATTTCTCCCTCCAAAATGTCTCTCTGTGCTCTCTGAGTTTCATTTGCCTTTTATCCTCTCATAAGACTCCAGCAAAGGAATTAAGACCCACCCTTAATGGGCTGGGTCACATCTCCATGGAACAATATAATCAAAGGTCCCACTTTGTAGGTACCCCTACAAGAATGGATTAAAAGAATATAGTCTTTTCTGGGGATGTAACAGCTCCAAACCAGCACACTGAGTTAGGCCACAAACAAAACAACGGCATGGATTGCCAGCAAGTCACCACCAGAACCTTACAGACTTCAGAGAACGCATGGCCCTGCTGACACCTTCATTTTTGGGCTTCTAGACTTCAGATCTGTGAGACAAAGAATTTCTGTTGCAAGCCACCAGTTTGTGGTACGGCAGTCCTAGGAAACTGACTCCTTCCAATCATACTGTCGGAACTCCTAGACCCTATGGAATTAATTCAAGACTCAGTCACACACTGATCTAAGCTGTTTCTCATTCATATGTGTCTCTCCAAACAGAATGTAAACTTTAGGAAGGCAGAGTCCGTGCTTTATATTTTGGGGGCATTTCTTAGAGATTGGCTGAGGGCTGGTGAATGCATACAGCATATGCAAAAAGAAAGATCCACCAAAATAGTCATCGAGAAAGCCAAGAAGAAATAAAACCTGGAAAATGGCATATGCAAATTTCTTTGCAAGAAGATTCTCAAGTGAGTGGACTTCAGGTGGATCCCCTAGCAAATGGCATATGCTTTCTTGGTATAATCGGCTAAATGCGTGTTATTTAATTCTTACAATTTAATTGTCTAACTTTAGAGGTTGTGTTTCATATTTTAATATTATTATATAGTGTCATCAAGATTACTTTAAAATAATTTATTATCATAGAATGAGATTTGCATCTAAAGCTGTGTTTGAAGGTTCCATTTTACATTCTTGCTACCATAAGTTTCAGTGAGAATGAATCTAATTTAGGACACATGAGCTTCTAGCTTCCATTTTGATTTGTTTAGATCTTCATATTTCTGAATATGAAAATGGGACTAATCTTATCACCAGTGGGGTAAGAACTCTTTATTTAAGAGAGTCTGATTTTATTATCATATTAGTGGGGTTTGGAGGCCAGACATTTATTGCAGCACTTTCCTGCCTATTCTTACGACCGTTGTTTGCTGCACATTTCTGAAATATGCCAAGAATGCTGATTAATCAGTCCATCAATCTTGATAACGTGCCTGAAAATGCCCTGAAGAATTGTATAAAGTAATAGTTTACACCACAGACACAATACCAGTGGGAAAAAGTTTCAAGCCTCAGATTAAACATTCTTCCCATATCAATTATCCAATTTTATTATGGTTTTCCATCTTCCTTTCTGTCTTCAAGATGGCGTTTAGCATAAAATATTCACATGCTTTCAGGATACCAGATAGAAAATACCTTTATATTTAAAAATAGAAAATTGTTGTGAGTGTTTTAAAAATTAATTGCTAAAGATAAGGCATAAGGTATGTCTGGGTTCTCTGTCTACCCATGGGTTATATAAGCACAAAACAAAGCAAATGTTGAAGGAATAAATTTAGCCACATGATCTTGGTTTCCAACGGGTTTGATTTATTTAAAAGCCAAATACATTTCTTCCCTTACTAATCACTTACCTGAAAGGGGGAGAGAAAACATGCATTGTTTTTCTCATCTGGACTCAAAACATAAATGAAATTAAGTAAGGAATACTGTCAGTCATCCAAAGACCACAAACATTTCCTTTCCAAACCTCTGAACCAAACTCATATTTCATAGAGTTCTGATTAATCAGTCCTCTACTTACAATACACATTATAATTATAAACCGGCCAGATTGGTTCAAGTTTCTTCATGTCTGGGTTAAGTGTGAGTACTTTCATTTATGGTTATCACCCAGTTATTAAGCTGCATCACTTACAAAAATCCTCAGAAACAAGTTCAATGTCACATATTTTTCCTGGAAGTATGTAGTGCCTGTTTTTCCATTGGACTTAGTATTCTGCTCAGCCAGCCTCGGTCAACTATCCCTTTGATAGACCTAAGAGACGGATTATAAACCACAGTATGAGAGTAATAAGTATTATGCCCCCACCTTAAAATCCAGAGTCCAGTAAGTTCCACAAGAGCTACTTTGAAAAGTATTATCAGCACCTCCTAAGAGAGTCTAAAATGCTACCTTTAGAAAAGAACCCACTTGACCTATGCTTGCTGGAGAACCATCCACTTAGGAGGGAAAATTATTCCTATGGCTCTGATCAGCATGACAAATGGGGAAAATCCTGTTTTCTGCCTTAGACTTGGAACCACCACCTAAAAATGTTCTTCGGAGAGGAAGGAAATGGGAAGAGAAAAAGACCAGACACAGGCCTCATTAAACAACAATATCTCTTCTGACATTCCTGCTTAGAGGAGTCACTTTCCAAGGAGAGAAGTTAGGAATTCAGATGGGATTACAAAGACAAGCAAGTTCAGTGATCCAGCCCAAGGTAATTTCACAGATCTGCATGTTTTCTTCTTTTCAGAAATTAAACTAAACTTCTCCTGAAGTCTTCCCCAACTCAGAGTCTAGTAGTTCCAAAACTTGGAGTTATCATTGATACATCAGCAAACCTATCAGCCCTACCTGCCCATTTCCCCACCCCCGTCGCTACCACCCTAATCCAAGCTGCCACATGGCAATAGCTTTCAAACTGATTTCCCTGTTTCTACTCTTATCCTATTACAGTCTATTTCCCCTATGTTCAAAACCTAAGTCACTCAGAAAACCATCCAAAATCCTTATTCTGTCTTACAAGTATTGCATGATCTGACCCCCAGCCACTTCTCTGATGTGATCTCCTTTTATCTTCTCACTGAACTCCACCCACACTGGCCTCCTAGTTAATTCACACACACAAAAAAAAATTGCCAAGTACACAACTACCTCAGGACTCGGCACTTCTTGCCCCTCTGCCAAAAACACTCAGCTCTCCAATCTCCACCTGCCGTCCTCCCACCTTCCCTTCAGTGCCCTGAGAAATCACCCAATCAGAAAGGCCTTCCCTCATCCTCTGAGCACACCTCTCCACCCTCCCTTTACTCTGATTTGTTTTCTTCCTAGCACTTTCACCATTTGACATAATAAATATCTATTTGTTTACTGTCATACTTCTCCAACCAGTTTACGCTTACTGAGGACAGGGACTTCGGAGGGTTTCATTGCTGTATCCTCAGCACCTAAAATTGGGCCAGGTTGATAGCAGTTGCTCAATAAATAGCCGTTGTTTGTCGAATGAATGGGGGCTATTGATCCAGGGACACAGGGATAGACTGTTAAGGTGAACTCAGCCAGGATTCACAAACTGGCAGGACCTAGGAGATGCTCATTATACCTTTGTAGTGAGTGAAAAGTTGGTTCCAACTGCAAATATAAGATACGGGAAAAGTAAAATTGATGGGAGAAGTATAGAAATAGAAAATAGTCTTTGCTAAGGTATGAGGTTTATTGCAGTGAGAGAAGCTCTAACTAAGATTGCATGGCTGTCTTAGTTTCCTAGGGCTTTCATCACAAAGAACCACAAACTTGATGGCTTAAAACAACAGAAATTTATTGTCTCATAATTCTGAAAGCTAGAAATCCAAAACCAAGGCATCAGCAGGCCATGCTTCTTTCTTGCATCCTCTAACTTCCAGTGTTTGTAGGCAATCCTTGGCCTTTCATGGCTTGTGTATCCATCTGTCTCCATTTCCACATGGCCTGCTCCCTAGTGTCTGAGTCTGTCATTTCCTCTCCTTAAAAAAGGCACCATTCATGTTGGATTAGGGCCCATCCTAATCCAATTTGGCCTCATCTTAACTAATTGCATCTTCAAAGACCCTGTTTCCAAAAAGATCACCTTCATGGGACCAGGCATTAAGACTAGAATGTATCTTTATGGGGGACACAATTCAATCCATAACAATAGCTATTAACTTAAGGAGTCAAACAGAGAACTCAGGCTCACAGATACTGAACAACAATGGCTTTGGGGGCCTCCAGCAACCGGGGTTCTTTTCATGCCCCCAAACATGGCATCTCACATTCAAATGTCCCAAGGCCATTTGAGTAAAGTAAGCGTATACAGGAGGCCTGAATGGGTAAACTGGATAGTTCAGTACAGCCCCAGCTAGTGTCCATGCAGGAACGTTTGGGTGCAGGTGGAGGATGTTGGCAAAACTCCCTGGGTTTTGACCCTCCCTTTGACTCTTGGTTCTATGGAATGAGCTTGCTGACTTTTCCTTTGTATCAAAGGACCCCACACCCACCCAGTAAGGCCAACTCTGTGGGGCAAACACAACAGGTCTGCCCGTGCTCCCGCCTGCTGATCCCCCATTCACCATCTCCACTTCAAAGACACAGTTGTCAGACTTGGTGTTAGGACACTGCTGTGTCACCACCAGTTTTGAAGTATATCACAAATTATTTGTTACTCCATAAAAATTAAAGAACCAACATTTGCAACTTACTTTCTTTTCAGTTAATTAAACCATTTTCAATTGTGAAAATGCCTTTATTTTTGTGAACTTGCACTCGAGCAGGCATCATTGAACTAGAGAGAAAAGGGTGGAGTTAATAGGAAATTAGAAATACTGTATCTCTGAAGTGTCTGCTACATGCTAACATCATGTGTCTGTCTACCACCATAAAATTTTAAAAAAGATTGAAAACAGTTGCTTCCAAATTACCCTCATAACAGCATATAGTATTTCTCATTAAATCAGGACTAGAAATTTTAATTATACGTAAATTTAGTCCCATTAAATAGAAAGGAATGTCTTGGCAAGAAGTCAAGCCAGAACCTTAGCCTGGACTATAAATAAAACACTTGGAAATACATCCCTTAATATTTTTTCCAAATTTACCTCACATGTGTACATGAAAACCCTAGCCCTTCTTATGCCTCATTCCTGGGAGCCATTTTCCCCTCTTCTCTCCTCTTATTTAAATCCTAACCAGCCTTCAGGGCTAAAGTGATTTTCATCTTATACCTAAACCCCCCCTTCCCTGTGGCCCGCAGTGATGTGTCCTCCTTGGAGATTCTAGCTGACTGTGCCAATATTATTATGTGGTCTTTATGGACATTGCCATGTGACGGCATCTGCCTCTTCATGTAGCTGATTGGACAGGGTACCCTAAATGGGGGATGAGTGTATCTGGGCAGTGCAAGGGGTGAACTGTCTCAGAGGTTGTTGGTGCCTTTTTCATTGGCCCTTGGCTGAACCAGAGGGTCACCTGCAGCTTGGTGGGCAGTTTCCATACATGCTAATGACGTCTTAGCTCAAGTGCTGCATCTCTGCCTGTCCCCAGGAGGGTTCTTAGCACACGCACAGAATGGACCAACAATGCCGATAATTTAATGTCCTCAGGAGCAAACCTCAGTCAGTGAAGGTTGAGAGTTGGTGAATAATACCCCAACTTTCTCACCCCTTTGTGGGGAATGCTGAAGTGTGCTCTATCAAAAGATCCCCAACACGACTGAGCCCCAGTTGCCAAGAGCAGGGACCTGTTCACAATTGCCTTCTTTACTGTGTATTCATCCCTACCCTTCTTCCTCATGTTTCCTGAGATCATCTCCCAAATAAACTACTAGCATCTAAATCCTTTTCTAGTAGGTTGAATTATGTCCTTCAACAGGCACATGCTCTCAATTCTAGTCCAGATCCCTGTGGGTGTGACCCCATTATAAATAGGACCTTTCAATGGTGTTATTTTTAGTTAAAGTGTGGCCAACTGAATCAGGGTGGAACTTAATCCAGATTGCTAAAGGCTTATAAAGAGAACCTAGAAATTGACAGAAGCCAGAAAAAGGGAGGACATTGCCATGGGATGGGAGGCAGAAACACAAGCCATGGCACCCCAAGGATTGCTAGCAGCCAGCACCAGATTGCCACAGACTCCAGGAGAAACCAAGCCTTGCCAGTATTTTGATTTTGGACTTCTAGCCTCAAAGCCATGAGCTAATAAATGCTTGTTGTTTAAGCCAAACTAGTTCATGGCATTTGTTATAGTAGCCCAGCAACGTTATCCCAGGGCCTGCTTTCTGGAGAACCCATGTGAAGACATTCACTGATTAGTGTTTTACTTCCTGGGAGACAAGTCCCCTGACTCATTGCCCTAGATAGGGCCTGGCATGGACTCTTGACTGAGAGAGATACTCAATAACTGTCTGAAATCTTATGTGATTTGGCCAAAATTACAAAAGATCATGGTCTCTATAAAGGATCCAGTGTTAGTTATTCACCCTTTAGTGGATATTTAATTCAGTGTATTAAAATGCCTCAGGGTCACATATTCATTAAGTCTTTTCACAAGCCGTGAAACTTTCAGCCTTTTGAAAGAATCACAGACATATTAAGGAGCAGGTTTGTTAAGGCATTTAGGGGAATTAGGGAATACTAATGAATTGCTTAGTATTCAATTTGGCTGACAGTATCAGAAACCCCAAAATAAATAAGATAATATTTATTTCTTTCTCTTATAAAAATTGATGGTGGGTGGTCCAGGGCTGATGGCACTCTGTAGTGTCAAGAACCCAGGCTCCTTCTCTCTTGTTACTCTTCAGTCATTGACTCCATTCCCTCAGTTACTTCTAACGGGGCTGCTCCAGCTCCGACCATCACATCCACATTCCAGCTGGAAGGAAAAAGGAAATGGGAGGAGAAAGGCATGCTGCCTGTCTATAAGGACACTTTAGAGAAACTGAACAGCCTACTTTAACTTAAACCACGCTGGCTAGAACTCAGTCCAATGGCAAACCTTAGCAATAGGGGAGGCTTTATTCCAAGCAGCCCTAAGCCAAGCTAAAACTTAGAGGTGGTAACACTCATTTTTCTATAGAACTGGGGGGGACTTTGGGAGGCTACTAATTGCTTCTATCACGACTGATATGTCCCTAAAATGGCAGAAAAAGCTGCCTAAATCAGGATCTGATATTAGGAAATAGAAAATGTACAAAATAAGAAAGAAATTCATATGTATCATCATGCAAATACCTATTTAAGACTTGCCAAAAATTTCATGGTCACAGAATGAGGATGGGGGATTGGGATCATGATAGGATTTCAAAATGTAGATGGCCTAAATTCAATTTAAGTTCCTACTGGAATGTCATGTAGGTGGTCCTTTTGATGATGCAAATTACCAAAAAAAGGATACCAAAACTAGGAATGATTTATGGAAGGATAGTCTGGGTAGTGCTCAGAAGATTTATCCAGAACATTCCAAATGGAAAAGCACTTTGGAATTCCAAATCAATGTACTTAGGTTATATTGATTCAGAGATAATATTCTGAGGGCAGTGCAATAGTCATTCAAATCAGCTCAAAAACCAGGTAGAGGCAATGGAAATTTATCATCTTCAAATGGATAGAGGGCATTAGAATGGGGACACAACCCTTCTGTTATCCTATTCCCAGGCGCCATATTGAGACCAATGTGCATTGCAAGGACTCTGACATCTTTATGCTATGGAAAGCCTGCATCTTAGCACAACAGAGAGTTACCACTCTGTCCAGAGCTGCAGGAAGAATTATTCTCCAGAAGACAGAGCACAAGAAGACAGGCTTGTCATGGAGAAGATTAGTGGGCCTTTGAAAAATCAGACAAAAATCCCATTCATGTGCATCATGTTGTCCCTGGAGCCCTGGTATCAAGAGACCCTGTGAGCATTGCATGGACATGAGAGCCAGGCTAGAGTATTCACACTCCCTCTGGCCTATGAAGGGAAGTTGGACAACCCCAGGCTGCCATGGACAATGGAATTTACAAAATAAAGAGCAAACTGAGTGTCACTTCCTTTGCTGTTAGAAAATTCAGTGAAAAGGGAGGGGAGGGAGAATATGGGTGGGCCTGGAATAATTTTTATTACATGGTTGGTTATCAACTGTTTTAAGAAAAATGCAAAGGTGGTAACTCTACAAAAAGGGAAAAGGACAGTCGTCAGTAAATCACTAATGAACAAGTTTGTTCCTTCTTTGCAGTTTTGCTTGGTCAGCCTTTTATACAGCAACCAGTTTGAGCTGCATCAGCCTTTATGGGTTTTCCCCTCCTTTTAATTAACTTTAAAATCTTATTAGCCCAATTATTAGCAATATGTTACAAGGCACCAAGACTGCAGCTGTGAATGTATCTTTATTAAAAAGGCCCTGCCATGAGTTAGGAAACCTTCAGTGTTATTATAAACTCGATCAAGGCTAGGAGATAACTCAGTTTGCAAATTGGTCCCAATTCAAACTTGTCAAGGGAATGCAAATTAGGTTTGACTTAATTTGCAACCCCCCTCCCCCACACACACATTTCCTTCAAAACAAGTAATTCCTATTAGCAGTTAGCATCAGTAGACTTTATACTGGCTTGAGGAAAGGTGTACCAACTCGTAATAAGAACCAAAGGTGTGATGTTATTTTAATGTAAGAACTGACGTGTGAAGAAAGAAGAGAAATGTGCTTTTAGATATACCATCCTTCCTAAGGGACACATAAATAACCCCAAATTTTACCCAGGTTGAAAAGCTAGAATATTGTAAACTGCTCCTGCAGTTTAAACCCAGACAATTCTTAGAGGAACAGGGATGAATTTGTCATAGACGCAACACTGCAGAACATTCTAAATATAGAATCAGGTTGCTTTTGTCCACAGCTGTTCCACTCTGATGACTTCAACAAGGGCTCAAACAGCAGGTCGCTTTACTGAAAAGGGAAATAATATCTTCAGGAGCAGAATATTTTGAAGGCCTTTCTAGGGTACAAATAAAAGAAAATGGCAAACCAAAGAGCTCTAGGGATATATACATTCTAATTCAGGTTTGCAAACTGAACCACAGGACCACAGCTCTGCCTGCTACCACTGACACCTCCATCAATTGTATATCGGTGTTCTCAAACCTTAGAATGCTTATAAATCACTGAAATCTTATGGAAAGTTCAGATTCTCTGGCCTCACCCACAAAGGTTCTGATTCACGATGTCTCAGGTGGTGCACAGGAATTTTCCTAGCACAGAAATTTTGGGTGATTCTGAATCAGGGAGTCTTTGGGTCACTCTTTAAAAATTCAATGTTAGTTTTACGTGATTTGGTCCTGGTAAAGAAAAGAAATAGACACATAAATAAATAAATTCCTCTCTTCCTTGGTCCTACTAGAAGTGGGCAGTGTGGTAACTAACTAAAATTCACAACAAATATGAGTAGCACAAAGTCAGATGAATCTCCTACACCCAGTAATTTAATGTAAATTTTTGCTTCGTGTTCTTAAAATGCAAAACTCTGGGCTAGCTGTTGGGGGTGGGGTTTGTGGATGAGTCAACCAACATGTCTGTGAAGCACATTTCATACCCAAAAAGCAACTGCAGAAAATCTTTCTGAGTCATCCGAACAGCACTCTAGGTAATGCCTACTAGCAAGAAGTATCGATATATAGGAAGTGATAATCTGTTAGCCTTTATCATGAATAAGGAGCATAAAACTCCTTATTTTTAGATGCATTTATACATTTTAAAGGCATTCCTAGAGTGCTCCCTGTAAGCATCTCAAGCTTTCATTGCAAGGTTTCACTACCTCAGCACTATTGAAATTTGGAGCAAGGTAATTCTTTGCGGTGGGGGGCTGTCCTATGCATTGTAGGATGTTTAGCTGCATCCCTGGCTTCTTCCACTTAAATGCCAGTAGCACCCCCTCAACAGTTGTGACAACCAAAAATTTTTCCACATTGCCAAATATCCTTTGGGGGGAGGGCAAAATTGACCCCAGTTGGGGACCAGTGTTTTAAAACTATGTCATCAGAATCACAAAGTAATTATCAAGTGTTTAATGTGCATTACTATAATAGGCAGATCCAATGCTACTACTGCAAATAATATCTAGCATATACTATATGCCAGGGGCTATTTTTTTTAATAAAAAAGCACTTCATTTATCTTATCTCACTTAAACATCCTTACCTCTTTTTTTTACAGAGGAAAACACTGAGGCTTGAAGAAATTAAAAGACTTGCCCAAGGTCCTAAGTGGTAAAGCAGACTATTGAGCAGCTCACAGAAACTATGGTAAAATTGGGCAAAAAGCACAGAAAAGACAAGAACTAAGGCAACCCCCTAAGGTTTATGTAAGAGGAACTGCCCATGATGCAACCTCTGGGATGTATGAACTTCAATCCTTTCTGCTATCTTTGTATCAGTCCCCAAGATTCAAAGTCCGAGATCAGAGTCTCCTTGGCTCTGACTTGATGTTTGGCCCATCTTTGCCTAGGAAAAATCAAGGCACCTGCAAGGACACTAAAGGGAAACTGGAGCCATTGTTCCAAAAGGATTTGAGGATGCAACATGGCCAAAAAACAACAAAATATCCTCTACAAGGAGCTGGTGAGAAACAAGTGAGCTGGGAGCCCCAGGCCATATCATAGAATGTTTCATGGCACATGAAAGAGTTGGGATTTTACCCTGAAGGCATTAGGTACCTTCAAGGTAGCAGCAGAATCTTATGATCACACTTATATTTTAGAAAGATGATTTTGGTAACAATATGGAAAGAGGATTAGAGGAATAAAACTGAAGCCCAGGAGAACAGGTAGGAAACTTTGGAAATGATCCATGATAGAGGTGAGGCAGCAAACTAAAGCAATGGTGATAGAAGCATAAATGGATGTAAAGGTATTTAAAAGATATCTCTTCAAGATTTTTGCACCTTTGGGTTATATGTTTCCAATTTGGATGACCATGTTAAACATTCAGCCAAATCAGGACTACAGGAGGTGAGTTGATGGAGCAGAGGAAGTTAAGTTTGATTTCTATTTCTGTTGAGTTGAGGTGAGTGTGGGACATCCAGCTGTGGATATCCACCAAGCATTGGGATTTATCTGCCTGGAATTTGGAGATAGGCCTTGGCTGGAGACACAGATCTAGATATAATCAGTAAATAGTAATTGAAATGAAATGAGTAAAAGAGACCACCCAGTGAGATCATTCCAGGCCAGACAAGTAAGATGAGTCCATATAAGAGGATGGAAATGGTCAATCTAAGAAGTATATTGGAATCTAAAGAAAATAGTACCAGTAGAGTTTCAAGAAGAAGGAAGGGACCATCCAACAATTGGGTGTTGATTATATAAATCACAGTTTATACACATAATGAACTATTACAGAGCCACTAAAAATATTTTAAGAAAGTGCTAACAATATAATCATAAATATAAAAAAAGACCTAAAACTAAATAAGGGTTTGTATACAGTTATGTTTAAAATATATTTTATATATTTAGAAAAAGACTAGAATCAAAAATTTCAACATGACAAAATCAATTACATATGATGATGTCATTCTAGGAAATTCTCAATTTCTTCTTCATACTTTTCTGTATTTCCCAAATTTTCTCAAATAATGTTCCTGATATAATTGGAAAATATATTAAAGAATAAATGAAAAGCAGGTGATAAGAAAGTGAAGACCAGAAGTGTAGATTATCATTTCCAAGAACTTTGCCATGCAGAGAAGGAATGAAATAATGAAGTAGTTAGAGGGAGATACAAGGTCAAAAGAGAGGCTCTCTCTTTTTCCTTCTCTCTCCTTTTTAAGCTGAAAGTGACTTGGGTATTACTGTAAGCTATAGGAAAGGTAGTTGTTGAAGATATAAGAGAGAGGATTGACGGTGGAACAGGACCTCAGCTCTAGTGCTAGAAGATTTAGGACTTCCCCTGCTCAAGAGAGCAATTTGGAAAAATTAGCCTTAGCTAAAATATTGCATCTCTAAAGATGGAAGTGAGGGTGAGTATACCTACACGTGGTATATCAGTCAGGGTTATTCAGAGAAACAGGGCCAACAGTATATATATGTAAATATTAAGAGATTTATTATAGGAATTGGCTCACACAACCATGGGGATTGGCAAGTCCAAATTCCATAGGAAATGTTGGAAACTCCAATGAAGGTGATATTGAACTCCCCAGAACTGGGCTGGCTGAAGATAGAAACAGAAATCCTCAGTTTTTGCTTTAAGGCGACTCCTTTCATTGATGTAGGCCTTCTCCTTTGTTGATTGTAGATGTTATCAGTCATAAAGGCAATCAATTGACTAATTATTTAAATCCAACCAGGAAATACCCTCACAGTAACAATCACACCTTGACAGACCAAACGAGTGGGCATCATAACTTGGCTAAGTAGACAGATGAAATTAACAATCACATATGGTGTAAGATACCTAACGAGACTTTTGCTTGCTCCCTTGAGGTTACAGAAAATGGCAGAATTACAGTGGAGATGCTGCCCATTACTAATCGAGTTACTAAATTCTGTCGGGTCTAGTTCAAAAAAGGCCCCATTCTTTGCTTGAGATTTGCACATGCCCTGGGGTGATGGATGCTGACCCAGTTTGACAGTTTTACCATCATGAAAGATACAAGATGATTACAGCGAATGTGGTAGAAAACTGGTTTCATGAAGTGAGACTTCCACTCCTTGTCAGAGGGGGTGAGCTTACTCCCTTTCCCAGTGCCAGGAAAGGGAGTCCCCACAATAATCACATCTAATATCTGCCTTTACCTGAAAGAATGGGACTTGGCAAACCATTACTTGATTAGAAGTTTACTCAACACCAGGCTTATGTCTACTCCTTGTTACTACGGAAGAAAAGGAAAGAACACAAGGGTAAGACAGTGTTGGGTTACAGCCTGGCACAGAGAGATCCAGGCCATTCCTTCAATTCTCAGTCTATCAGAGACATCTCTAGTTTCCAGAGGTAGACCCAAGGGGTAAACTTGCTGAGAACCACTGCAACGTGAACCAAAGCACTGAGTGTGGTAGAGATCTACAGTAGGAAGCCCAGCTTAGACATCCGAGGAAATACGTGCCTGAACTTGACAAGCAAAATTTGACACCCAGGGAAACCACTTGGGATGAGTCACTCTTCTGTGAAGACTTTTGGGACCAGTCTCTAGAATATGAGTTATTCAGTATCACAAAGAGAAGTGCAGCCTCCTTTTCCCTCTTCCCCTCCCCACCTGTGCCACAAGTCTAGCTTGGGTTGAGAAACAGGGAGAAGGGTTTTTTGTGTTTTTTTTTGTTTTGTGATTAAATTCAGTTTTATTGAGATATATTCACGTACCATACAATGATCCATGGTGTACAATCAACTGATCACAGTACCATCTTATAGTTGTGCATTTATCACCCCAATCTATTTTTGAACATTTTCCTTACACCAGAAAGAATCAGAATAGGAATAAAAAAAAAAAAGTAAAAAAGAACACCCAAATCATTCCCCTATCCCACCCTATTTTTCATTTAGTTTTTGTCCCCATTTTTCTATTCATCCATCCATACACTGGATAAAGGGACTGTGATCCACAAGGCCTTCACAATCACACTGTCAGCCCTTATAAGCTACATTGTTATACAATCGTCTTCAAGAGCCACGGCTACTGGGTTGGAGATTGATAGTTTGAGGTATTTACATCTAGCTATTCCAGTACATTAAAACCTAAAGAGGGTTATCTATATAGTGTGTAAGAATGCCCACCAGAGTGACCTCTCTACTCCATTTGCAATCTCTCAGCCACCGAAGCTTCACTTTATTTCATCTCGCATCCCCCTTTTGGTCAAGATGTTCTCAATCCCAAGATGCCAGGTTCAGACTCATCCCTGGCAGTCATATTCTGTGTTGCCAGGGAGATTTACACCCCTGGGAGTCAGGTCCCATGTAGGCGGGAGGGCAGTGAGCTCACCTGCCAAGTTGGCTGAGCTAGAGAGAGAGAGAGGGCTGCATTTGAGCAGCAAAGAGGCACGCAGGAGAGACTCTTAGGAACAATTATAAGCAGGTTTAGCCTCTCCTTTGCAGTAATGAGCTTCATAAGGGCAAGTCCCAAGATAGAGGGCTCAGCATACCAAACTGTCAGTCCTCAATGCTTGTGAGAACATCAGCAACAATCCAGGTGAGGAAGCCCAACACTTCCGCATTTCCCCCCAGCTCCTCAGGGGACCCCTGCATATATATTTTTATTCTCCACCCAAATGACTTTGGGATGTGTCACTATTTCACACTAACCTATACAAACCTACCATATCTCACTTCCTATTTAAATTTCCATGTAATTGTGGTGTTTGAACAAACTGACTGTAGAAGTTATATTGTTTAGAAATTATAGATCCTACACCAAATAAACATCTCTTCCCTTGGTCTCACATGGAAGTTGAAGTTTTAACACACAGTCACTTTCAGCCTTTACCCTTTGGTCCCATTTGCCCTAGTCTTAACCAGATCTGCTTCATTCATATCTCTAATTGAAGTCTGGGCTTTTTTTTCAGCTTTTTTTTTTTAACAGTTGCTGTATGCGCTAATACTGACATTCATATCTGCCGAGCTCTAGCTCTGAGTTTCAGGTGTCACACAGATGCCCAATGTTCCAGGGATTGATCAGGTTATATACAAAGGGATCAGCATCTCAGAGTTTGGAGATAGCCATTACAATTCAGGAATAGATTTGACTGCTTCATAAGCAATCTAGGGACCACTGCATTTTACAATCTAGGGACCACTGCAATCATTTCCCTGTTAGGCTGTAATCTAAGACTCAATTCTGAGTTTACACATTGTAATTAGTCTATATTGGTGAGGCATTATAGTGTTTGCCTTGGTTTCTGGTGTACTTCACTCAACATGCTGTCTACAGGATCCATTCACCTCGTTGCATGTCTCACAACTTCACTCCTTCTCGTAGTTGCTCAATATTCCATTGTATGCAGACACCACAGTTCACCATTCTGTTTCTCAGTGGGAGAAGGGTTTTTAATTGACAAAAACCTAGCTTTATTATCTGAAAGCAGACTGTTCTAATAATTGAATGTGATTAAAATTATAAAATCAGACTAGTTTGAGGTTTGGAGTACCTTCCATCCAGTGGGAAAGGTTGGTTAAACAAAGCCCTAGTGGAAGCAACTATTAGAAAAAATAAAGACATTTCATTCTTGACCTCATGAATTGTGATTCTTCAGGCAAATGACTCTTCAGGTAACACTTCAAAATGATTAACTCTGTCACTTTGTTTTACAATGTTCTAGGAAAGAAAGGTCAGATGACAAATAAATGGTACCACGTTCTATACTTTAGTTCTTGTCAGCAAACACAGCCCTCTTTAAAAGCAGGATAGACATTTCTCAAAACTTAAGAAAAGTAGATGTTTTCCTTTCTTTTATTCATAGTCTGACAAAAAGGTACTTGCATACTTGCCCAGAGGTCTGGCCTCCTCTCTGAAGCAAGAGCCATTTACTTATTGAACAGCCCAGGACTGGTCTACCAGTAAGCCCCACACAGGGGCCTCAGAACATGGTCTACCAGTTCTGGATTGCTCCGCTGCTGTGATGGGTCACTCTGCTTTTGGTCTCTTTCCCTTTCGGTCTTTCCTCTATCTTTCACCCAGGGTTGTCCACCTAGCACAAAGATCTAGTCAAAGCATTTTCCTATTTAGCAATCCTCAATCACCCTCTATTGTCTATAAAGCCTTTTGCACTGTGGTACTGGCCTTACCTTCTGTTCTAGTTTGCTAATGCTGCCAGGATGCAAAACACCAGAGATGGATTGGCTTTTATAAAGGGGGTTTACTTGGTTACAAAGTTACAGTCTTAAGGCCATAAAGTGTCCAAGGTAAGTCAACAATCGGGTACCTTCACTGGAGGATGGCCAATGGCATCCAGAAAACCTCTGTTAACCAGGAAGGCACGTGGCTGGCATGTGCTCCAAAGTTCTGGTTTTGCTGGGGACGATTAAGGTAGCATGTATAAAATCCACCCTCAGCGATGCCGGAGATATGCAACATGACCACTAGGGCTGATGCAATAGCGGCTTAAGTTGCCCTCAGCCTTCTACGGAAGTGATAGCTGTTCACGCCTAAGATTCGCGCCTAGAGTGCTAGCTTTACTACCTGCCTTCTACCCCAGCAACAGTAGCCACCAATCCTGTGCCAGCCTTACATCTGCCATCCGCCCTAGCAACAGCAGCAGCCAATCCTAAACCACCACCCGCCTTTGCAGCCACCAATCCTAGGCCGCCACCCGTTCATACTAGCCACTCCCTCTACCTTAGAGTATATATACCCTGCCTCTTCAATAAAGTTTTGCAGCTTGATCAGAAACCTGTCTTGCTGTCGTTCTTCGTGTCTCTTGTCCCATACCATTCTTCCCTCGCAGGAGCTGGAGCCTCGGTTGATCGTCCCGCGGGCCGGGACATGGTTTCAAAATGGCTTTCTCCCAGGACGTTCCTCTCTAGGCTGCAGTTCCTCAAAAATGTCACTCTCAGTTGCTCTTGGGGTGTGTCCTCTCTTAGCTTCTTCAAAGCAAGAGTCTGCTTTCAATGGCCATATTCAAACTGTCTCTCATCTGCAGCTACTCTCTCAGCTTCTGTGTATTCTTCAAAGTGTCCCTCTTGGCTGTAGCTCCTCTTCAGAATGTCACTCTCAGCTGCGCTGAGTTCCTTCTGTTTGTCAGCTCATTTATATGGCTCCAGTGATTTAATTTAGACCCACCCTGAATGGGTGGGCCAACACCTCCATGGAAATTATCCAATCAGAGTCATCACCCACAGTTGGGTGGGGCACATCTCCAGGGAAACACTTAAAGAATTACAACTGATAGGTCTGCCCACACAAGATTACATCAAGGATAATGGCATTTGGGGGGACATAATACATTCAAACTGGCACACCTTCCAACTGCAGTGCCCTGAGAGACTTGTCTATCTCCTAACCTGGCACTCACTGCCTACCCCAATACTCAAGTGGCAGCCACACTGGGCATCTGCTTTTTTCTAAACACTGGCTACTCTGTGCCTGTCCACAGTGACACATGCTCTCCCATCTCCATCCCCTGCCTAGCACAACTCACCCTGCTGAACATCTCAGAAAACTTTCCCCCATTCCAGGTCAGTCATGTGCTTCTCTGCCATCTCCTATTGTTTGGGGCCTCCTTTGGTATACTTGGGAGGTATGTGGTACAGTGGCTATACATGCAGTCTCTGAGTTCATAACACCTGGTATCTGTTCAGTAATAATTGTATAATTACATGTTGAGATAAGGGTTATAGCAGAAGGTAACTCAATGCCGAGGAACCCAACCTGGACGGTGCTGAGATCTGAATAGGCAGCCTGGAGGTGAGAGTGGGGGATAGGACCCTCAGGAGTAGGGAGCAATAGGTGCAGTGGCTCCATGGCAGAGGGTGTGTTTTCTGAGAAGAGAAAAGAGACCCTTGTGGCTGGAGTGGATAAGCAAGGAAGAGTGGTGTCAGATGCATCTGGAAAAGTAGGCAAGACTCAACTCTGCAGAACCATATAGGCCACCCAGAAGACTTCCATCTTTATTTTAAGAACAATCCATAGGCATTGAATAGCTTTATGACTGGGAAATTAGGCATTGAATAGCTTTATGACTGGGAAATGACATGATTCTATTTGCATTTTGAAAAAAAATTCTAACTTCAGTGTGGAGAATGAATTGGAACAAGGCCAGAGAAGATATGGGAAGATCTGTTAGAGGCTATTACATACAGGAAATGGAGAATGGCAGCTTAAATAGGTTAGTGGCAGAGCAGATGGGGAGAATTTGGGTGGATTCAAATTGAAATGCTTCCCAGAATTTCTAAGAACCAAACATATTAAGTGCCCACATTAAATACTCAGGTGGTATTAAAAAAGTGTCATCTTAAAGTTATGATTACTCATTGGAGCTTATCATAAAGCAAAGTAGTTAAAAATGGATTCAGTTAAATTTTACTATTAAAAAAAATTTTACTATTGAGGAGAAAGCGAAGGATGTAAATACAAATGTATAATATAGTAGGAATAGTAAAACTCTCTTTAAAAGTATTTAGTAAAAGAACATCCATTACCTTAGAAAGCTCCAAGGAGATTTTGAAACACAGAAATAAAGATTCAAAAATATTAATAGAACACTACTGTGGTTTTATAACAGCTTTATTGAGATAAAATTTACATACTGAACAATTCATGCATTTAAGTGTGAAACTATTATCACTATCTAATTCAAGAACATTTTCATCACCCCCAAAAGAAACCCTATACTCATGAGCAGTCACTACCCATATCCCTCAAACTCCACCCCACCGCCCACCCTAGGCAACCACTCATCTACTTTCTGTCTCTATGGATTTGTCTATTCTGTACATTTAATATAAATTTAATCATATAATATGTGACCTCTTGTGACCAGATTCTTTCACTTTGCTTAATGTTCACAAGGTTCATCCATGGAGACTCTATCAGTACTTCATTTCCTTTTATTGCCAAATAATATTCCATTGTATGTATGCAACACGTTTTATTTATCCATTCATCAGCTGATGGAAATTTGGATTGTTTTCACCTTTTGACTATTATGAAAAATGCTGCTAACACATTCATGTACAAATTTCTGTGTGGATATGTTTTTATTTTTCATGGATAGATACCTAGACGTAGGATTGCTGGGTCAAATGGTAACTGTATATTTAACTCTTCAAAGAGCCATCAGACTGTTTTCCAAAGCAGCTGCACCATTTTGCATTCCCATTGGCAGTGTATGAGGGTTTCAATAATTCCACATCCCCACCCACAATGCCTATTATTGTCTTCTTTCATTATAGTCACCCTAGTGGCTGTT
Source organism: Choloepus didactylus (assembly GCF_015220235.1). Lineage (NCBI taxonomy): Eukaryota > Metazoa > Chordata > Mammalia > Pilosa > Megalonychidae > Choloepus > Choloepus didactylus. Next base: position 114,946,983 of record NC_051315.1, read on the forward strand.
AGGGCTAGAGGATATCCCATTGTGGTTTTGATTTGCACTTCCCTGATAGCTAATGATGTCAAGCATCTTTTTGTATACTAATAAAATATATGATTTGTAAAAAGTTTCTCCCATTCTATAGGTTGTCTTTTCTCTTTCTTCATGGTGTCCTTTGAAGCAAATATTTTTTTATTTTGATCACTATCCAATTTATATTTTTTTTTCTTGTGATGCTTATGCTTCATTGTCTTTCAGAGAAGAATAATTTTTATAAAACTGGAGATTATACAACTGAGTTGTATCCAAGATTCTTTTATATTTTTCCTACAAGAAAGAGGAGAATACATGTACCATTATCCCCAAGAGTTCATAGTCATTTTCTCTAACATTTGTATTGCTTCTTCAAAGTTAAAAGGCTATAACTAATGTCATCCAACTCTATCTTTAGCAAATGCAATTAAGCAGCATTATTCAGGCTTATCAGTTCTGTGCCATTTTATTAGCTAAAGCAATTAGAAGAACTTATCATTTTTAAAAATCACATAATTATTGACTTTCACAAACCCTGTTATTGAGAAAGGTGATGACTTGTAACACTGCTTTGAGGTAAAATGAAAATAAAGGGTGAAAAGAAAGCCTGAAAATTGAGGTTAAAGGAGGAAAAAAAACATAAATTACAATTAGAGAGAGATGTTGTGGAACCTTAATGCATTTTTTAAGACCCTTTAAGTCAAATTAATGAAAATGAAAGAGGCTCGATATTTCCATTGATAGGGTTTTGATTTAAAAATTAAATTATTTCTTTTCACTAAAACTCCCACCTATTTTCTCCACCTAAAAGCTTTTAGGAGGTAAAGCAAAATGTTTTCAAGTTTTTACTTACAAAATCTCTAATGTTGGGGATTGAATCACATACCCCACAAGAGACATATTTCAAGTCTTAATCCACATTCCTGTGGGTGTAAACCCATTTGTAAATAGCATCTTTAAATATATTAAGTGAGTCAGGGTGTAGACTCATTTGTGAATAAGATCTTCGAAGAACCTATTTAGGTGTGGCCAAACTGAATCAGAGTGGTCTTTAGTCTCTATTACTGAAAGTCTCATAAAGAAAGGAAATTCAGATGCAGTCAGTAGAAACAAGAAACCAGAAGAAGACAGAAGACAGAGAAGCCAGAAGTCAGAGAAAACCACATTGCCATGCGAAGGAGGACTGCTGTCACCAGAACACGCTACTGACTCTGGATGAAAGCATAGACTTGCCAACTTCTTGATTTTGGTCTTCTAGCCTTCAAACTGTGGAGACAATAACTTCCTGTTGTTAAGCCAACCAAAGTGTTGTATTTGTCATAGCAGCAATGACAAACTAAGACACCTAATAAATAGCAAGGGAGCAGGCATGACTCCAGGAGAACATGCAACAAAACTGACTTAGGTCATCCCAAACTCTACATGTTTCTGATGGCAGGGCTTGGAACTTGGTCATCTTTGGGTCTCCAGTGCCAAACAGAGTGGTCCACATAGAAGGTGCTCAAAAACCAAAACTGTTTAATTGAATTAACATATTGAGTTTAACTTCACCTAAAGTCTTCTGAATAAACTTAAAAGTAGAATGGGCCCCCAAAAGTACACTGTGGATATTTATTCTCAATTTTACATTCAGTGACATAAATCATTCTTTACACATGCTTCTTATTCTCAAGTTTTTGCTGAACGTCATTTAGAAAACTTTTTCACATCAGTTTCATTTTGTTAAGAAATAAATTAAGGTGATCACCAGCATCACTAACCTGTTTCATAAGATGTAGATAATGTTAGTGGAATTATGTTCTGGAACAGCCTATCACCTCTCAGCTCAAGACCTGCCATTACACCTCTGTCTATTTTCAATGATTGTGTTACTTCACCATTTGTCTTTCAGCAGTAGACAGGGATTATAAACACACGGGAAGACTGGCATGGCTGTCTAACCACACGTCCCTCCCAGATAACCTCTTCTCTTTCTTCTCTTCTTTGCATTCTCTGTGCAAGCTCAAATTCAGATCAGTTAATCCCCCATCCTCACATGTATTACTGCCTGAAGATCATGGCCAAGCATTTATATGGCCTTGCTCTGCGCCTCTTCTGATTTTGCCCCTCTGCCCCAGGTGAGGAGTCCACAAGGTTAAGGGATTGTGCTACCCAGAGCCAGGGACCACCACCCTCAGGTCATGCTCCATGTACCCAGGAACCTGGAGTTTCCTGCCCAAACACAGCCCCAAGTCCACTTCCAGGGCCTGCACAGGGTTTCTTCCCTGGTTCCACCCTCCTGTTGGCAGACCCTCTGGTCCAAGGGATGTCAAAGAGTGACTGCAAGAGGATACAGACAGATCTGGAAGATGTAGGCTAGGGTGTACAAGCATGGAGTTCACTAGAGTCCTCAAGATGTGAGATGGAGCAAGGGGTAGGAGGAGAAGGGTGTGGGCCATGGGACACTAGTGGAAGGTCAGAGCCAATTTTCCTCTTGCCAGCTACTACATTTCCACACAGAACTTCAGAAAGCTAAGTCCTAGAATCAAAGATTCAATTTCTCCAGATTATTACAAATTATATTTATCCAGGTAGAATGGAACATACTTCATATATATATATATATATATATATATATATATATATATATATGAAGAAATATGGTACATGTTTGTCCATTTGTACTTCTACCCTGGGCCCAATAATATTGGTAGTGGGCCTGCTAGGTTTGGGTGCCCATGTTTACTTGATTCCATTAAAAATATGTATTATGTTAAGTTTCCTTGTGCTAGGCACTGTTTTAGGCTGTAGATACAACAGCAAACAGGGCAGATAATCTCCTTGCCCTTAAGAAACTTACATTCCAGTGGGAGTAGACAAGAAAGTAACATCTAGGTAAACAATTCATTCACTCATTCATTCAACAAATGTCAAGTGCCAAACTCCATGGTTCCTGGAGCACTTGGAACTATGGACAAAAGCAGACAAGGATCCCTGACCTCATGAAGTTTACATTACAAGATAATATTAGGTAGTGATAAAGATAAGGAAAAAAATTAAAAGGGAAAATTCTTAGCAACAAGTGAGGGACTTTGCCTCTGTAGGAGGGGTTGTCAGGAAGGCATCTCTGGCAGGATCTACAGGATGATAAGGAGCCAAGAGTGCAAAGATACAGGAAAAGAGCTTTCCAAACAGAGGCAAGAGCAGATACAAGTGCCAGGTGGAGGAAACTCAGAGTGTTCAAGGAGCAGAGAAAACATGTGCGGCCGGAATGCAGTGAACTGGGACCTCAAGTTTGTTGGAATAGCCAGAAAGGGAAGCAACTGAGGTTTAATTAATCATGTGCCCAGAGCCAAGTCCCCAATATCTGTGTTTTATAAAGGTCTCAGGAAGGAGACAAAGAAGGACAACAGGAGGAAAGCAGCAGCAGTGAAAGGAAAGCCACTGATATGTCAAGGACTCCTTCCAGCAGTCTGTGTTTTGGGTCTTCCAATAGATACAATCTTCAAAGACAGGTGTCTTGAGAAAGTGCCCGCTCACACTTGAGAGTCCACAAGAGTCAAGTGAAAGTCTTATGAGCCTCCACAGCAGCCCTCCAAGAGAAGAAGAGATTGAGATTCTCAGGCTATTGCTACCAGTGGCCCTCAGACCATATCTCAATCCAGCAAGTTGTTGGATGAGCCTGGGGCCATGGTCCACGACCCTCAACTACTGACAGCCATGCTTCATGTTGACCAAGACTCACCCTGGGAAGAAACAAACCACGAGTTTGCTCTGTACCAGGGACTGACTGGATGCTTCCTGCGTGTCTCCTCAACCAAGTAAATTCTCACCATTCTATGACAGAGGTGTCATTATCTCCATTTAGTAGATGAGGAAGCCAGGGCTCAAAAAAGAGAAAATAATTGCCTCAAGTCACATGTTGATAAATAGTAGATCTCTTTGTACAAGTTGGTGCTGCCTACCTCAGCAGATAGAACATGGTCATTGGACAGACCTTTGCCCAAAGAAAGAATGAAGAGGTCCACTCTGTAGCAAGACATAGTTGGATGTGAACTCCAGCTTGGCCACTGTGCCCCTGTGTGACCTTGGGTGAATCACTTAACACCTCTGAGCCTCAGTTTCCTTCTCAGTAAGTAGAGATCATTGTAGTACTGACCTTAGAGAGCTGTGGTGAGATAATATATGTCAAGTACCTGGGATGTCACAAGCACTCAACAAATGTTGGCTGGTTTTATTGCTATTATATTACTTCATCTCTGTCTTCTGTTCAGAACCCACTATGAAGTACTAATTGTTCTAGGTGCTCTTTCACCATGGGCCACCAATCACCTATTAAAAATGGGGGTGCTACAAATGAAATATTAACCATTCATGGGTTAATATTTTGGTCAGAAATACTGACCAAATATTCATGGCCAAACCATCCATTTGGGGAAGCAACATTAGTATGCAGAGAATAATTAAGTGCCAGGCAGTGAGTTACTAAAGCAGTTCAGATAAGGGTCAGCCTTATGAGTAGATGCATCATCTTGTTGGAAGCAGCCTCCTGGTTTTTGCTGGGCAGCCTGAGTGCCAGTGGGACACTCTTGTGGTGGTTTAAAGCTATATGTACCCCCAGAAAAACATGTTTTTAGATCTAATCCATTCCTGTGGGTGTGAACCCATTGTAAGTAGGACCTTCTGATGAGACTACTTCAGTTAAAGTGTGTCCCACTTCTACCAGGATGGGTCTTAATCCTCTTACTGGGGTCCTTTATAAGAGAATGAAATTCAGACAGAGAAAGAAAACCATGGAAGCAAGAAGTTGAAATCAAGGAAACCTGGAAGAGAAGGGAGAGACCAGCAGATGCCACTATGTTCCTTGCCATGTGACAGAGGGCCCAAGGATAGGCAACCAGTCCTCAGGAAGAAAGCCTTGCCTTGTTGAGGCCTTGATTTGGACACTTTCCCAGCCTCAAAACCATGAGCGAATAAATTCCCATTGTTCAATCCGACCCATTTCATGGTATTTGCTTTGAGCAGCCCAGGAAACTAAAATAACTACAATCCAGACCCTGCAGAATGCCACACGGTTGTCCTTCTTCTTACTTGCTAAATTAACCTTCCATGAAGTTAATACCCACTTAAGCAGTATGATCCTCCTCAGAAGATTCCAAGGGAAAGCCCATTCTAAGAACTACTGGAGTGGAATCCAAATCTACTATGTAATAAGGCAGACTTATCTCTCCAGCCTTCTCTGTGTCTTCTGGAGTAGGGTTTAGATATGACTTCTTTGAACTTGAGGTTGGGATTTATTGACAATGTTGAATACATACTTTGGATGGGTGGTGAAAAGCACTTCATGCCATCAGGAGGCGGTGGGACAAATAGACCCTTCTCCACCTTAATTCTCATCCAACTTCCACTTAAAGGCTTTTTGGCCAACTCACTGGTAGCCCTCAGGTGAGTCACTCCAGGGCTTCCATTTGCCATCTGTGGCAGCTGTTCTCTACATAGTTCACAAGACCATTGTTGATACAAATGAGATCATATAACTCCTGAAGTATTTGAAGTGCTTAGGAGGGAAGGGCACTGTATAAATTTAAGTTTTAAGTATTGTTTTTACTTTTTATTCTTAATGGCTAAAGAGACAGATGAGCGGTCTACAGCAGTCGTTCTCAAACTTTCTTGATTGCAACCCACAATTAAAAATATAATTTATGTTTTAACCCAGTAGTTAACCCAGAAATTAAAGTTTCATGTAACGGTACTTACCCCTCTTCCTAAGTGCAACATACTCTGATAATTTCTATTCTATTCTATTTCCTTGGGAAAAAAAAGGGGGTGGTGGTGGTGGTGGTTTACAATCTACCCAGTTTTTTTTTTTTTTTTTTTATGGCCCACTAATGAGTCATAGTATGCAGTGTGCAAAACACTGTTGAAAAGTCTAAACCATATATTCATATCCTTTGATGTAAGGTAAACTAAGCTCAGGTCACATATATTTCCCTCCCCCAATACACATATGCACATATATATACTCTAAAACTACCCATCCTTTTCAGAGTAAATAGTATTAATCCAAGATAATTGGTCACTTCCCTGATTATCCCCCATGATATCCAAGAGAGAACTGAGTTGCTCATTAGATGAGCTATTTGCATCCTTTCTCAATAAATCATTTTATTTTAGGAATAGAAAAACCACAAAACACGATGCTTCCAAAATAATGCATCTTTGCATGAACTTCTGGTTAAGAAATCTTGAACAAGCAGATTTTGAGATTTAACAGAAAATGAGCACATACATAGTATCATTTTTAAAGCACTGAATTGTTTAGTTTTCTCAAGAAGGAGGAAGAGGTGAGAAAGAGAAAGAGAAAAAGGAGGCAGAAGAAGAAGGGGAGGGGTGGAAAATACAGATTTTAAAACATATTTTCTTGCTTGTAAATCTCTTTCAATAGATTAGGATAATTAATACTAATTTAATATCCTAAGTTAATAGTATAATACCAGCCAAAATATAGCTCACTAAAGAGAATTCTGTTGTTTTAATCTATGAATAGAATCATGACATTTACACTCTGTTCCTTGTTTTATAAATTATTTTTTCTCAACATGAGAGGGTTTTAGAATAAGAGAAGCTTAGCGGTTATTAGTATTCTCAAACATGTTGAGTTACACAACTTCCTAATGAAAAGGGAAAGATTTATTTAATTTCCAGAAAGAATTGTCAGGTGAATTAATCTCTGGTGTTTCATTTTTATCAAAATTGATTTTAGAGTGTTCATAAAATCATGTTCCTTTCAGAAAGGAAAGGTATTCTCGGAAAATACGTTTTGTCAGCTTCTCCAGTTTGCTTTGTAATAGAACTTATAGTTCCACAGCAAGTAAATTGCTCCATTGCAAGTAAAATTCATCACACACAAACTGTTTGCCCTTTCTTGGTATGCAACCAAAACAGGTTTTCAATAAAATGAAAAATAGATCAGTATAAGAACTGTTGTATTAGGCAAACCAGATAGGCTGACTTTATTCAGGTGTGGTCGAGAATAACAAATAAATACCTCTAGTTGAGTATAGATATATCTCTGCACGTGAAAAACACTACCCCATTCTTCAAACAACTAAAAAGTATAAAAATATTTATGTCTGTTATTATTGTATACTGGTATAAGGAAACACTTCACAGATTCTTCTGTGTTTCCGTGTTTAGCTGGGATGTCACAAATTCTGACTTTAGGCATGCAGGAATAGTCAAGTTGATTTTCAACAAAGCAGAAGAAGCTATCCTGATGGATGGATTGGGTTTAATATTTAAAGAGCATTTTATGGCCACAAAATACTTCATCCACATAAAGCACTGCAAAATACAAATTGATGGGTAACCTCATCCAATCCTATACAAGGAATCTTAGACAGTTATTGTGCTGCAAATCATAGGAAAAAAAAAAAAAGAGTATTCAGTATCTGGGGTCATTGTTTACACAGATTTCCTTTCTAATATTATCCTAAGTTTATTTTTCCCAAAGGGCATGTGCCTGTTGACCCTGGAGGGCTTGTCTATCAATGCTAACATAAGGCATCACTGAAATGGTCTCCCTTGACCTTGGGTTGTTGATTGTCAACTCACCAGAAAATCTGGGCTCTGAACAGCAGGTATACTGGACCAATCTTGTTCTGCCTTATCCATTGTAACAGAGGGAATTTGGGGTAGGCTATAAAAATATTCAAGATTCTTACATGATCGAAATATATTCTGGGTTTAACTCAAAGAGCAGCCCCTTAAATTACTCATATTTCTATGCATCAATACACAGATCTGGGGTTTGGGTAATTGAAGCTGTCAGGTTTATCTAAGAGCAGTCCTGGATGAATAGCCTAGAAGCAGGACAACCAGAAGCTGAATAAATCAAGCGGGCTTTCCAACAGAACTATCTGTGTAATTACTTCAATTATTCACAGGGCTTTCAATGTAGAAGCTTGACCTATGAAATCTTAGAGGTCAAAAGAGTTTGCTTCTCTCCAGGACTTCAATAACTACCAAAAATTATTTATTTTTCTTGCTTTACATGTTAGCTGAGGGTGTCTTTCCCAAACATCTTTTTTACTTCCTCTCCCCAAATTCAGAAAAAAAGAACAAAGCAGCTATAAAAAAATTTATTAGATTCAACAATCCCTGAGATCAAGGCCTGTAAACTCTGAAGAAGTGAAGATGGAGGCTCCTAGAACAACCACCCTTGGTCCTCATGGAGAGAAAGGCTTTGTCATAACCCTGCTGAGCCAAGGAGGGGCAGTATCTCCAGCATAGACAAAGGATACATTTCCCATTACTTTTGAAGCTCTTGAAACAATAGTGTTTAGATTTCAATCCAAAATTGAAAGCTAATTAAAATCAACAAGGCTGGGCAGAGGACCAAGAGTAAAGAAGGAGAAAGGAAATTAGAGTTCACTGAGAGCAATCTATAATAGTAATAATAATAAAACAAATAACTAGCATTTACAAGTGTCTTTGTTTCCTAGGGCTGCTGTAACAAAGTAACAGAAACTGGTTGGCTTAAAACAAATGAAATTTATTCTCTCACAGTTCTGGAGGCCAGAAATCCAATGTTGCGGTGTCAGCAGGGCCACGTTCCCTCTGATGGCTCTAGGGAAGAGTCCTTTTCTTGCCTCTAGCACTGCTGGTGGTTTGCCGGCCATTCTTGTCATTCCTTGGTTTGTCGCTGCACCATTCCAATCTCTGCTTCTGTCTTCTCATGGTCCTCTTCCCTCTGTGTGTATCTGGATGTCCCCAAATCTTCCTTTCCTTATAAGGGCATCAGCCATTGGCTTGAGGGCCCTCCCTAATCCAGTATCATCTTAATGTGACTACCTCTAAGGACCCTATTCCAAATAAGGTCATGTAAACAGATACAGGGAGTTAGGACTTGAACATATCTCGGGAGGAGCACAATTCAACCTACTGTATTATCCATTTCCATATTAAACATCTCAGCTCTCATCTTCATTCTCAGGCTCCCCTGTTGCTCACTTCTCTTGCCATACATTCTACCATCCGCTTCATACACAGAGCATCTAGAAATTATTCTCTTATCCAGGCACTCAGCCTGAAGTCCACTCATCGAGACAAGAGCAAGATAGTTACCTGACCAATAGGGGACATCTATGTCCCTCACATGTAACTCTAGGCTGTTTTATCTCCTCTTCTAAAAGCATATCAAATTATTCACCCAACCAGTAGGTCTCTTCCTTGGTGGGAAATCTGTTGCCAGGGAAATGATGTGTTCTCCACATCATCACATAATATTCATGCACTTCATATGGGCTATGTTATTGATTTTTCACCACAACTTTATGAGGTAGCTATTACCACTTCCTGTTTTAAAGATGAGAGGGCTAAACTTCAGAAGTTAAATAATTTTCCCAGGATTACAAATAGGGTGATCAAAAATTCTAGTTTGTCCAGGACTCTCTCTATTTAAATATTAGACATCCATGTCCTGGGAAACCCTTCTATCCTGGATAAAACTGTTAAAGGGCAGTTGGTCACCCTAACACTACTAAGGCAGTGATGCTTGGTTCCAACCCAAATCTTTTGACTCTCCAAGTAGCCACACAGGGACTACTAGTTGAATGAGAGACAGAAAGAGAGAAAGAGGGAGAGAGGGAGGGACAGAGGAAGGAAGGAAGGAAGGAAGGAAGGAAGGAAGGAAGGAAGGAGGGAAGGAAGGGAGAGAGGGAGGAATAATGGGAGGAAAAACAGTGAAACAAGAAATAGAAGCCTCATAGTGATTCAGCATCTCATGACCCTTATTGGTATATTGTCTATAATTTACTTTAAACACAGAGTGATATCTATTTATCTATACATCCATCTACCTATCTATCTGTGCAGTGTGAAGCAATTATGTACTCCAGAAAAGGCCAAGTTCTTTTAATCATTCCTGTGGGTGTAGACCTATCATAGGAGGAAACTTTTGATTAGGTTATTTCAATTGAGGAGCTGCCCCAAGGTGTGTCTTAATCCTTTTACTGTAGTCCTTTATGAGAGATGAAATTAAGAGAAGCTCACGGAAAAAGCCCAAAGAGCTCAGAGAAGCCCCCAAGAAGCTGAGAGACAAGGATACACCCAGAAGCTGAGAGAGGAAGCCACTGAAGCCAGAAGCTGGAAGCAGTGGAACCCGGGAGAGAAGGACCAGCAGACATCACCACGTGCACTAATAAATCCTTATTGTAAAAGACACCCATTTCTAGTATATTGCATTTTGGCAGCTTTAGCAAACCAAAACACTACCCATCAGTGGACAGATAGATATTAGCTTGAATCTATACTCTAGGGATGGTTGGTTAATATTTTGAGGGCCCTTAATCATCAATAACCTACGATGGATAGTTAATATTTGAACCACAAACACTTCAACTATATATAAATCGACACTATAGACTTTGCTTATTTGCATAGGAGGTGATTTCATGAAGGATATGAGTGAGTGATGCTCAACAACAGTGGATTGGGTATAGAAATCTAGCAAACTCAGCAGGCTGACACCTTTCCAACAGCAGTCTTTGCCTTCAGTTCAATCCTGAGTCCCAAAACTTAATGGAGGATTCTGCCACCTAATTTCAACTAAGTGGTTAGCTGAGCCCGGCTGTTGAAATAACACTGAAGCTGCCTCCAGCAAACCTTTCACGTAGAGAAGTTGCTACCAGATGGTGTGCTAGTGTGAAAGAAAATAAAGGACAGAGAATGAGATCTCAATGACTTTACAAGAGAGGCAGAATGATTGTTTTGTGGCTGCTTGCTGATAGTTGCTTGCCTGAGTAGAAGACTTCAGTATGAGCCATTCCATTCTTTCATTGTAACATTCCACCTGGTAGCAAGCCCTAGGGGAGGAAACCTATAGCCTTCACCTACCTCAAACTATTGAAGGCTTCTGACATTTACCAGAATAAATCCTCCACTTGTGTATAGCCAGATTGGCATAAGTCTGTTCACACCTGTGATCTGAAATTGTGGGCAGGTTCACGCATACCAACAATTTAAAAAATTCCTCCTTTAATGAAAAAACATATAAAAAATTACATAATTCAGCCAAAATGACTTTAAACAGTTGTCTAAAAATAAGGCTTCTAACTTCCAACAAAACCACAATATATAATCTCTTAAAGAAAGAATAGAATGAGCTATGATGATAGTTAGCCAGCATCTAATTAAAATGAAAGAGCCTGAAAATGTCATTCTTATTATTAGTGGTACTCTTAAAGATGACAGATTGTCCTAGCTGCATGACCTGGCAGAGGACATCCTCTTTGCTTCTGGGAAAAGGAGAGTTAATCAGAACAAAACATGGCTGTTAAAAATCCTTCCAAAGTCCACACTTCAGGATTTGTGTTTCATTCATTGATTCTTTTACCACCTCTCTTGTGTTTGCCAACCCACTAAAACCCATATCAGGCCAAAAATTCAGCTTCTATAAAGTGCTAGTTCCTTCTTCACCATAAAACATTTAATTGAGTTAGTATTTCAAGGTTTTCATTACTGTCATAAGGAAACATTAATGGTGAGAAAAAAAATCAGTCAGCAAAAATTCTATTACTTTTTCTTTAGTGGATGTGGTCATTACATCCTTACTTAGGTAGCTCTCATTTCCTGAGGGATCTGAACAATGTTGAGGTAAGAGGGACAGTTGAAACAGATAAATACATAATCTCAGCAAATATTGGAATGTCAGTCCAGGGCAAATCCATCAGTATCTATTCACTGAGAGCACTTCCCTACCCCATTTAAGTATATTTTCCATGGAAGAAGGTGGCAAACAAATTGCCAACCAGTGACATAAAATCTGCGTTGTTTTGCAGGTTAAATTCCAAATTTCCCTTGAATCGTTTTAATTGTGAATATTTAATATTGTTTAAATCAGCATGACTTCTTTGGGATCCAAATGACTGGAAATTGCTCTGATAAACAGCGTATCTATTCTTTTAACAGAACTATTCACTTCACAAGGGTTTCTCAAGTAATATTTAGTTCTGAACCCCTTTTTCCAAAAGCAGGGAATTTTAACTGTGATAACAAACATATTTCTGAGCTGTTTACATTTAAGAGTATGGAAAAAGAAGTGTTTTCTTTTTTCCCTGCCATCAGTTTTAAGGCCTCCTCAGGCTCACCTCTAAACAGCCCACTGATCTATTGCTTTTTTAAGATGCAACCCCAATTTTAATGATAGATTCTGCAAAGAAATAATGGCAATGCTGGTTACAAAAACAAACCTAAAAATGGGGAAGGCGGTTGGCATAAAGAAACTTCGGGAATTAAGCTATTTGGTGTGTATAAGCTTAGACACTTTCAAAGCCAAAGGTTTGAGACAGGAAAGAAGGACAAGGTGGGGCTTAAGGAAAACACAGCATCCAAAGAAGGGGGGTAAAAGGCAAAGGCTGGGGGGCAGTAGCTGGCCCTGGACCTGGTTGCTTGGATCACCCACAGAGTGCTGTGTTCAAGCTTAGCCGCGACACAGCAGAGAAGTCCACCCAACACCACGGAAACAGCAGGGGAGGGAGAGAAGAGGGCACATAAAACCTAGAGAAAAAAAAAAGGACTCCAAAGCCACTACTGCTGGGTATATGTTCCAAAGAAAAATGAAGATCATTGGAAGGAAGTGACAGGAAGACATATTTCAATACAATCTAAGAAAGAACATTCTAACTTTTAGAAGTTGCCCCCAAATAAGGAAATTCTATCAAGTGGTGCACTCACCATTACTGCTGATGTTCAAACAAGGAATAGACCTCTTGCCTGAGACGCTGTTGAGAGAAGTTGTATGATAGGCCTGGGAGTATGTCTTAGCTTGCCAGATGACAAATACCACACGATGGGTTGGTTTAAACAATAGGAGTTCATTGTCTCATGGTTTTGGAGACTACAGGTCCAACAAAAGTACAGGCAGGGCTTGCTTTCTCCAGGAGTGTGCAGCATTCTGGCAATCCTCCATCACACAGTGATTCTCTCTATCTCTGTCTCTATCTCTATCTCTATCTATCTCTATCTCTATCTCTATCTCTCTGTATCTCTCTCCCATGTCTGCTCCTCAGACTTCTGCTGTCTTCTGGCTTCTTCTGATTCACAGCATCTGAATTTCTTTTGCTTATGAGGATTCCAGCCATATGAATTAAGGCCCAGCCTGATTCAATCTGGCCTCGTCTAAATAGGATCTTCAAAGAAGCTATCACAAATGAGTCCACACTTCAACTAATAATAACATCTTCAAAGGTCCTAATTTACAAAAGGGTTCAAGCCCACAAAAAAACAGGTGAAGATTTGAACATGTCTTTTGTGGAATACATTATTCAGTCTCCAAAGGGCAGGAATGAGGTGCTTCTGAGGTTCTTTCTGTTCTGCCTCTGAAATTATGCAGTGTTTAATAGGGTAGCCATTAGGATATGCTGGACCTTGGAGACTAAAGATGGATAGTATATATCGGAAAAGTAAATAAGGACAAGAAGAAAGCCAGCATAATAAAAACCCAACTTACAGTGACTCCAATAAGCTGGGTCTTATTTCTCTCCTAACTGGAAGCTCAGAGACAGGCTGCAACTGGCGGTGGGATGGCTGCAATCCCAGTAAAGAACCAGCCTCTTAATACAACTTGAGCATCTGGTGTCCCATGAACAGTTTTCATGTGTGGAAAAGACTATTCAGATATGTGCTTTGGTCTAATAAAGTAATATCCAATGTATAAATTTACACATACAAATACCTAGTTCTTTCTTAAGGTTTTCAGGTTAGCTTATTATTCCTATTATTTTATTTATATTTAACAAAATTTAAGGGTCTCTGAATAAATTTAGTCTGATTTGCAAACTTAATTATATACCATCAGATAGTTGCCCTGCATTATAAATGTAATATATTTGATTTCCTCTTTAAAATACTTCAATTTTCTGCTTGACCAAAGCTTTTCAAGTACCTAAATAATTCTAACAAGGCTAATAAATTAAATTTATAGATGCAGTAAATCTGAAAGTCCTCTTAAATGTCCTGATGACATATGTATGTATATGTGTGTCATAAAAGTTAAAATTTCAAATTTAATAAACTTCAAACTTAGTAAAATTTCAACTTAAAATCACAAGTCTAACTCAATTATTCAAAAACATGCTTGAAATTAGAATCCTAAAACTAGTAATTAGCCTCATAAGCCAAATTCTCTTTACACTTATGCATATATAAGATACCAAATCCGTACACATTTCTTAATATAAAAATATTAATTCAAATATCTTACTCATTTCTATGTTTATTCTAATCTTCCTGGGATTAAAAGATTCTTACCCATTTGTGGGAAACCGAGTCTTCCATGTTGCCTGAGGCATATCTAGGGTGATGGCTTGGAACGCTAAGCCGCAGGCCTGCATGGAATGCCGTGCAGGCCCGCCCTGTAAAGATATGTGTCTTGTGACTATTACAACAGCGTTTACCATTGTCCTAAACCTAGATTGTTCCTTCTGATACGCAACAGGACGTAAACATAGGTATCTGGTGGGCTCTCCCAAGCCTGAGGACATTTAGCATATACTCCCCGATCTTCTGAAATAAATAACTGGAGCAAGGTGCATTATTGTCCACTTAGCACGAGATGCAGTGGGCCCCCTGCTCCCTTGATTCTTAGCTTTGTGTCTGTGTCTCATTCCTGTGCCACCCTGTCAGCAACACCCATTTTGGAAATCTTTACCCCATCCCACGCAATTCAAGATTACCTTTCCTTATTATGTACAGGTCCACAACAGGCTGGAGGTTTCATCTGGGATCCTAACTAAAGAACTTAAAGCAGAGGTTGGGAAATTGCAGTCCATAGGTCAAAGCCTACCTGTAGCCTCTTTTTGTACAGTCTATGAGCTAAGAATGGATTTTACATTTTTAAGGATTGTCAAAAACAAAGTAAGAATACATGACAGATATCATATGTGGCCCACAAAGTCTAAAATATTTACTATCCGGACCTTTACGGAAAAGTTTGTTGACCTCTGACAAAGAAAAATATGGTCTTAATGACACTGATAGTAAATCTCAGAGCAGAAATGGATACTATAAAAAATGTAAATTCGTAGGAACAAGTTCATAGAAATGTAGTTATTTTAAGTCATTTGTTTTTCTTATTCCTTTGTTGGGTTAGAGTTTGTTTATTTTCTTGAGGTAGGGTAGGAACATGTTGGAAGCAATATAGTTATTTGTTTTTCTTATTCCTTTGTTCAGTTATGGTCTGTTAATTTTTAGGGGGTATGGTAGGAACATGTTGGAAGCAGTGTAGTTATTTTAGGTTATTTGTTTTTTCTTATTCCTTTGTTTTGGTTTTATTTGAAATATTGCTTTTTTATTGTTTGCTTTTTTAATTTTTTGATAAAGTTACAAAAATAAATGAGTGTTAAAAAAAAGTAAATGAACAATGAGGGGAGGAGGGGAATGGAATTTTGGGATGCTTTTTTTAATTTTTATTTTTATTTTATTTTTTGGTGTAATGAAAACATTCAAAGATTGATAGTGGTGATGAATGCACAACTATATGATGATACTATGAACAACTGATTGTACACTTTGAAGGATTATATGTTATATGAATATATCTCAATAAAATTGCATTTAAAAATGTATATTCCAGAACTAAAAGTACAATAAATATAATGAATAATTCACTTGACTGACTTAACAGCAGATTGGACATAGAATAGGCAGTGAACCTGGAGACAGATCAACAGATAGCATGCAATTTAAAGAATAGAGAGGGAAAAAGATTGAAGAAAATGAGCATGGCCTCATTGGTCTAGAAAATGAGCCGCATTTGTCTAACATATCGATCTAAGAAATGTTCTAACATAGACATAATTGGAGTCCTAGAAAAAGAGTGAGAATAAGATAGAAAAAATGTGAAAAATAATGGCTAAAAATTTCCAAAATTTGATGAAAAACATGGAATTACTGATCTAAGAAGCTCAATAAACTCCAATCAGGATAAATACAAAGAAAACCACATCATAGACCAACTGCTGAAATCCAGATTTTAAAATAACTTAGACATGAATTAAAAAAAAAAAATCTTAGAGCAGCCAGAGAAAAACAACACCTATATACAGAAGAACAATGATATGAATAATTACTTCTCACCAGAAACAATGGAGGCTAGAAGACAATGGAACACCTTGAAAGTGCTGAAAGAAAAAAAATATCAAGCAAGAATTCCATATCCAATGAAACTATTCTTTTAAAATAAAGGCAAAATTTAAGACGTATTCAGTTAAATAAAAACTGAGAGAAGTTGTTAAAGGAAGTTCTTTAGGCAGAAGGAAAATGAGAATAAATGGAAACCTGGATTTTCAGGGTGGAATAAGTAACATCCAAATAAGGAATATTAGCAATCTACCTCTGCTGCCCCCAAGTATCTAGATCTTAGTGGCCTTCAGTACTACCCAGCAATAATTTCCTAAGTCCCTGGTCAGCTCCTTCTGACCAGCTATTCATAGCGGTTTTTCCAAATCATCACCAATATTCTCATACCTGCCACTGAACAGTGACCCCCTTTCTCTTCACAAATGGCCTTGCCTCTATTTCACAGAGAAAAGCAAAGCTATTGAAACACATTTTCCATTACTATCATACTCCCAGACATCTCTTCATCTGTACTCATCCTCATGGCCAGAAAGAAAGCCATAATTTTTTTCTGTTAAAGACTATCATGGACAAATGACTGCCTGCTAAGCATCCTTTTTTTTAATGACAACCATCATAATTCCAGGTGAACATTAGAATCACATGGAGGAGATGTTTTAAAATACCATCCCTGGGTGCCTCAGAACAATTAAATCAATATCTTTAGGTGCCCTATGTTTTTATTTTAAGCTCCTTGGTTCATGATAATGTGTAGTCAAGTTTGGGAACCACTTCTTTTTAATTCCACAATAGTCCTGCTGATTTCATGTGATCTAGGTGGGGCCAGTCCCACCCCTACGCTCAGCCTGGTTCTGAATAGCATCCTGATTCTGATCTGGCAAATTAAAGTCAAGTCTCTCACTGACCACAGTAATTAGTAATTATGAAACTAGCAATTATGAAGTATCCAAGGCAGGCCAATTGGATTTCTTCCTGAGAATCTGATGGAACTATCTGGATAGACATTCTTTCATCTGCAGAGGAAAAAACACTATAAGGATATATAATCCTTGGTCTACCAATGCCATCTTGCTGCAACATGGAGAAGGCAATTTATGTGATAATTAAGATAAATAGAACTGAGAGTGATGGCACCATTGAATAAGACCCTAAATTCTGTCCTGGGACTTCCCGGTTCGGCAAACCTAGAAATATCTTCTTACGATTATGCTAGGTTAAATTTGCTTTCTGTTGCTTGCAACTGAGAAAGTCCCTCTGACCATGCAAGTGATAACATTCCCTTCCTTTTCTGTCAGGGTGGGCACATACTTTGTTTCATTGTAATTCCCTTCTTATTCTGTGATTTTCTCTCTCCCTCTCTACTGTCTTCTTTCTCACAGTATAAACATATGCATATTTTTCTTAACATAATGAAACAGAAACCTCCTGAATGAACTGGTGTTCTCTTCTAGCTATTCCTTGTCACTCTAATTCCCTTCAATCTCCTCAAAATAGTGGTTTATAAATACTGTATCCCTCTCGTCACCTTTCCACTCATCACACTACCCCTGAAAAGGCCAACATGGATGACCAAATTGCTAAATACGACGGACTTTCCCATGGTATGTTGGGTTAACTTTTTTCCTTGAAATTTCACATTCTCATTCTCTTTTCTAGTCAGATTAAGATATTTGAGAACAAATATATCAATATCAAAATGATGTGTTTCTTCTTTATTTTTCTTTCTGGTGAATGCCATTAATTTAACTCTTGTTTGATATAAATATTCAGGAAAGCCTGCTTCTTCTCTAGCTTTGTTTTGTTTTGTTTTGTTTTTTAAGGCAAATCATGATCAGAAGTGGTCAGATGAAGCATCATGGTCAATTAATTAATTAATTTATCCCATTAACAAAAATTGAGTGCTTTCTCTGGGCCTGGAATTGTGCATGGTTAAAGAATGAAGCAGTGACCTAAACAGACATGGTTCGTGCCTCTATGGAATTTACAATCTCTGGTGGAGTGTGGGGTACAGACAACTAAAGAGGCAACTCCAGGGAAAGGTTCTAATTTTAGAATTAGTTTGCTTTTGTGGTCATTGGGTAGGTCGTATACACTTAGAACAGACGAGTTTCACACCCGAGATCTACAGCTCATTGACTGCTTCTTGGTCTTTCAGTCATATTTGACGTTGTTTATTCTTTAAATTCCTCCCTCAGCTTTCATGCTATTAATCTATTCTGTCCATCCTATTGCCTCTCTGCTAGCTCTTTCTCAGCCTTTTCTTTTGATGACTTCTCTTTATATTCCCAACTACAAATATTGGAGCCCTTCTTGGGCCTGCTCTTAACTCCCCTTCTGCAGTAGATCTCATCCACATCCTGCCTTTACTGACATCTATCTAGATGTTATGGATTCCAAGGTCCATATCTCTATCCTCTCAGGTGTCTCTCCTAAGTTCCTCTCCTCCAACCATCCTTCCCCAATTATTCAGCTAACTCCTACCCATCCCTTAGAATTCCTTCCAGGCATCACCTCATCTGGGAAGCCTTTCCTGATTTACCCTGTTGGTATTTTCTGTGTCACAGCACCTCAAACTCACCTCAATTATAGCAGTTTTCACACTGTGTAGGAATTATCCATTTATATAGCTCTCTTCTCAAGACTGTAAAATCCTTGAAGCAGTAATTATGTTGTATTTATCTTTGTGGCTGGCATATAAAAGGTAGTCAATAAAAGTTTGCTGAATGAATAAAAGAGCGGTGGTTGTTGATTATCGAAGACTCTGTAAGCCAGAGTGTTTTGTGGGGTAATATAGCAGAACACCATTCTAGAATTTCCTCCTCATAATTTTGTAAGCTGAGATGACATTTTGGAGTCTCACTTTTAACAAATATCTGTTCCTGAGATAATGAATAACTCAAAGGCATTTATTGTTCAATTCAAATAATAAATACTACAGTCATTATATAGTCCTATATAAGAATCATATTTTTCTCCCATGTTTATTCTTAAGTTAATGTGCAATTCCCCCAGAGACTTCTCCTGGATCTCCTGTGAAGTAAGCCAGTGGGGAAATATTAGGAGAGAGGAAGAAGATGAAGAAGTGGGGGGTTTGCACTTACTGGTTCGTTATACTCTGGAAATAAAGGAAACTTGATTGAGCCATTCTCCTACATCAGCCAGGGTCCAAGAAGGAAAGAGATGGAATTCTCAAAAGATTTAACTGAGGAAAGCTTAATAAAGGGACTCTTACAGGATGTTGTGTCCCCCCAGGGACAATCAGCAGCAGGAAATCAATAACATTCCAAGGACTGAAGGAATAAGGGTGTAACAGTAACATGAATGATCACTGAAGCCTCTGATTAACAGAAGCTGTGCTCGTGGAAAGACCTAGCCATCATCAGAACTACCACAAAGCAGGAGGGATAAATTCTCCAGCCTTCTCTCTTCCCTACCTTCAACCTCCCACAGGTGCTTCCCCTTAGCAGAATGTATCTGGATAATAACCAACAGACCCCTTAACTCTTCCTGGATCTGTCATGGAGTAGAGATTGGAAGAAGCAGCTAAATGAAAGAGTTGATTGCGACTCCTTACTCCCTGTCTTCACTTATTTACAGCAATAAAGTAGATGCCCACTGAAATATCGCCTTCTTAACCAACTCTCCAGATCAACCAACACTCTTCATTCCCTCTGTTCAGCCTCCTGACTGACGCCCAGCATACCCCAGAAGCCACTGGGCTAATTTCTAGTAGACCCTCAATTCTGTCTAGTAGACACTAAATTCTGCTCCCTCTGATTAAGTTCTGAACTTCCCAAGAATCATTTATATTTGTTCCCAAACCTGCTTATGCCAACTGTTTTTGTTATTGTATGATGCTATTTAATTATCATTCAGCCATAAAATATAGGTACAAAAGGAAAGAAGGCTTTATATTTCCTTCCTTTGTAATCTGTATCTACTTGCTCTTAAACAGTCTCATGTCTTTAATTATTATCTATATAATCATTATTTCCAAGTTGTATCTCCAGTCTGGATCACACTT
The DNA here is from genome assembly GCF_015220235.1 of Choloepus didactylus. Taxonomy (NCBI): domain Eukaryota; kingdom Metazoa; phylum Chordata; class Mammalia; order Pilosa; family Megalonychidae; genus Choloepus; species Choloepus didactylus. The sequence goes on from NC_051315.1 coordinate 114,967,135, forward strand.
CAACATCTCCTCTTGAATATCTAATAGGTGCCGCTAGTTTAACATGTTTAAAACTGAGCTCCTGAGCTCCACCACCACCACAACCACCCAAAACCTGCTCCACCTATAGTTTCACCCATTTCAGTTCCATGAAACTCCATCCTGCTGTTTGCTCAGGCTAAAAACTATGCCATCATCTTTGACTTCTCCCTTTCTTTCAGTTGCATGCCCAACTTGTCAGATAATCTGTTATCTTTACCTTCAGAATATGTCCAAAATTTGACAACTTCTAATCACCTCCAATGCCAACACACTGGTCTGAGCCACCACCTTCGTTTACCTGGACTATTGTTACAATTTCCTAATTGGTCTCCCTACAATGACCCCTGCACTCCACAGTCTATTTTCGGCCTGTCAGTATGATACTATTGACAGATCATGCCATTCCTCTGCTTAAACACCTTGGTTCCCCATTTCTCTTAGGGTAAAAGCCAAAGATCTTGTAATGGCCTATGCAGCCTTCCATGATATGGCTGCATAGGGCCTCTCTGGGCTCATCTCCCCCAACTCTCCCTCTTGACATCTCTGCCAACCCCTCCAGCCTCCTGGCTGTTCCTGAAGCCTTCCAGACACAGACCCAAGCCAGAGCCTTGGAACCGTTTGTTCCCTTTGTCTGGAATGCTCCTCCTCCAAGTATCTCCAAGGCCTTCTCCCTCTCCTCCAAGTCTTTGCTCAAATGTTACCCATTCAGTAAGGACAACAACATTTAAAATGGCAATCCCTTCCCCAGCACTCCTGATCCTTTTCACCTTATTCTATTTTCCCCCATGGCATTTAGCACCTTCTAACACACTTTTTTATTTGAATATTTATTGTTTTTATGGCTTTATATCTATACCTTTTAGAATGTAAGCTCCCCCCAGGCCCAGAATTGTAGCTGTTTTCTTCACTGCCTTATGCACGGTGCCCAGAACAGTGCCTGACACATGGTAGAGGCTCAAATATATTTTGTTGAAATAACAAAAGAAGAAATTTTTTAAGAAGCACAACATTTTGTAAGTACTCTTTTTGATAATCTAGTTTTTTTCCTTGATTTTATGTTTCTAAATTAGTAGTAGTAGGAATACTAGTTATATAGTAGTATTTTACTTGTTTGGTCCTTGTGGAAATCTAAAAAGAAAAAAGAAAAAGAAAGTGTTGTGAAATTATTAGAAGGCAGAGAGTTTTACAAGCTTAGAATATAACCGTGCTTAGAACTACTGAATGGAATCAGAAAATTGAGTTTGCTCATCAAAACATAAAAATAAAATAGGAGCCATCTTTTTTTATGTAGGTGAGTCCTTATAACTCTTTTTTAAAACTCTATAAAATTATAAGCCTTTCAGTTCCAGGTCTGGGAGATTTTTCCATTTTAAAATTCTTCTGTAAAAAAAGTCGCAAATCTAACAGGACAGGAACTCTTAAAACCACAGATATGATTAAGGCTCAGTTCCCTAATAAATGTGCAATGAGACACTTGTCAGCCCTTGAAATAATGAGCTGTGATCTACGATAAATGTGCCAATAACACATTTTCTAGGGCAGCATATTTCAGATTGGTAGGAAATAGTTGAATCACAGCAGGATCTTATTTTTACACAAATTACTTCTAAACCCCAAACACATCTAAAATTAATTTCTTTCATCACATTAACACAGGGCTGTTAATCACCAGGATCTGTGCTGGTATTTGCTCTTATAAGAGGAGGAGGGCAAACATAAAAGAAGCATGTTCTTCAGGTAGAATAAAGTTTTGCATATCCCACTTCATAAAATACATTGTTTGCTCACTAACCAGATGCCTGCTTATAAAGGCAAGTGCACTAATGGCTTCACGAACATCAAATGAGAAAATCTGACCTTTCTTTAAGGGGCTACATGAATTAAGAACAATACATCTATTACAAAAAAGAATGAAATTTAAAATTGCTTAGCACCCCTTCAGCTAATTTCTGGGAATGAATTTCTTCTCTCATTCAGTCATGAATATACACAAAAAATATTTATTGAATTCCTATGATTTCCTACTCACATGTAGCAAAGAATGCTAGAGAAAAAAAATCAAGATATATAATGCAACAATTGCTATGAAAATGGTACATCATAGGTTGCTGTGGGAATATAGAAGAAAGGCTGCTAGGACTAATACCACACGATATGACAGCTCAACTTATTGGCTCATGGTTTTGGAATCTAAAAGTCCAGACTAAGGTGTTGGAAAGACCATGCTTTCTCCCCAAAGTCTGTAACATTCTGGTGCTGACTTGTTGCAATCCTTGGGTCCCTTGGCTTGCAGCTCTGCCTCCCATCATGTGGTGATGGCTCTTTCCTTGTGTCTGCTCTTCTGGTTTCCGCTGACTTCCAGTTTCTTCTTCCTGTGATGTTCTCTGACTTTTCTTTGTAAGACCTGCAGTCTTATAAAGATGGATTAAGGCCTACCCTGATATGGTTGGCCACACTTTACCTAACAATAACATCTTCAAACAGTCCTATTTACAAATAGGTTCACACACACAGGAACAAAGATTAAGATTAAGAACTTGCCTTTTGTTGGGGTACGTAACTCAATCTACCACAGACAGTCTAACTGCCTCCTATGCCAGAGAGGAACTAATGGTAGTGGTACTTATCTCATAGGAGTAGAGTGATCAAAGGAGCTACTACATATGGAAGAGCTTACACAGGGCTTGGCCCATGGTGAACCCTCCAGTCACACAGGCCTTTATGAAAGGCCTACACAAGACGCACATCATTACATGCCCAAGTCAGGCACAGACCTAGGTGTGGAGAATCCATTTGTGGATGAAACAGGTTGTTCTTGCCTGTGTCATGGAGCCTACAATCTATTGGGGAAGACTATGTAATATATCAAGTGTTCCAGAAGGAGATGTGAAGGGTCCTATGGAAATGAATAGCCAGGCCCTAACCAAGTCTACGGATTCAGAAAAAGCCCACTGTCTTAGTTTGCCAGAGCTTATATAGCAAATACCAGAGCCTGGTTGGTTTAAACAACAGTGATTCATTGTCTCATGGTGGTGGAGTCTAGAAGTCCAAAATCAAGGTGTTGGCAAGACCTGCTTCCTCTGAAGTCTGCAGCATTCTTGGGGTGGCTTGCTGGCAATCCATAGCTCAATCTCTGCCTCGTCTCCTGTTTTCTCTGTCTCCTCCTCCTGGCTGTGTCCAAATTTCCTCTGCTTATATGAACTCCAGTCATGGTGGATTAAGCCCACCCTGGTTCAGTGTGGCCTCACTTAAATAATAACATCTACAAAGATCCTGTTTACAAATGGGTTCACATCTACAGGACCAGAGGTTAGAACTTGAACATGTCTTTGTGAAAGACGTGGTTCAATCCATAACATCTACAGAGATGTTGAGAGTTTCAGGCCTGGGCTAAAGAGAGGACAGACATTCTTACAGGTTAGTTTTCTTCGTAATATAAAGAGAGATTAAACATCAATTGAACACTTCAAATATTTATTTCTCAGTAACTCACTTATGCATGACCATGTAGTCAAAAATTCAATTGTAAAAGAAATATCACAATTATTACCATCATCCTGCAAATGATTGAAATGAACCACTTGAGTCCCATGGCCCACAATCAATCCAGTAGTCAAATTCATCCCAGACCTAAGTAGTATTTCATCATAGAAGGCAGAAAAGGACCACAGTGTATTCTTTCATATCTCCACACCCATGAGAAAGAGGCAGCAAGTGGTCATATATAAACTGTTACTAAGTAGTAAATTATTGAAAGTGTTCACTCAGCCTATTTAAGCCCCGGTTTGTGCATTTTGCTAGTTTCCTTTTATTTGTTTTCCTACACCTAGTGTATACCATTTTAGTGGATCCTTTGTAGCCCCCAGAGAGAATGGCCATATTAAGTGCTCCCATTTAGCACTGCCCTGGCTTCCAACCAAAGCTGACCCCACCCCCACCCCCACCACCATCATGAGAAAAAACCCAGAGCAGCAGATCAGGATGTTATCTACAGGCATTAGCGCGTGTCCATCAGCTGCAAGATCACTTGCTTGGGACAGGACAGCAGTGAGGTCTAACTTACCGTCCAGGGTCCCCCAAAGGAACAGGTTGATGCTGTCTTGTCCCCTCCCTCCCTCTGTCACTAGGGCAGGATTTACATGATGTGTTGCTAATATTCTTCCATACAAGGATTGTGCCAGTTTGAATGAATTATGTCCCCCAAAACACCATTATTTTTGATGCAATCTTGTGTGGGCAGACATATTAAGGTTGATTAGATTGTAATTCTTTGAGTGTTTGCATGGAAATGTGACCCACCCAATTGTAGGTGATAGCTCTGATTAGATAATTTCCATGGAGGCGTGGCCCTGCCCATTCAGCTTGGGCCTAGATTAGTTCATTGGAGCCCTATAAAAGCTCAGACAGAACCACTCGGGCAAGATGGCGGCATAGAGAGGAGTGGAAGCTAAGTAGTCCCCCTGGAACAACTACAAAAAAACAGAAACAACTAGTAAATAATCCAGAATAACTGCAGGGGGACAAACGAGACCATCCATTCATCATACACCAACCTGAATTGGGAGGAATGCCCGAGAACACAGCATAAAATCTGTAAGTAAAACCTGCAGAACCAGGTCGGGAGACCCCCTCCCCCATAGCCTGAGCTGCAGAGCCGCATGGTGCCACAGAGAAGCTCTCTCCCAGCAAGCGAATACAGCTCAGCTGAGCTCCAACTGGGGTTTTAAGTAGCGAGTGTGAACTGCTCACTACAGGTACGCAGCCCCAAAAAACAGACAGAGGCTTTGGGTGATGACTGACCTGGGAGAGCCAGAGGGTTGCCTTGGACTGGGTCTGAAGGGGACTATCTGTTTCTTTTTTGGCTCAGTGGAGAAAGCCCCAGTCATTTTCAGTTTCCAGGGCTGTGACTCTGGGAAGGGTGGAGACACCACAAGCAGAGAGCGAGACCATTGAAATGCTAATGACCTCCACCTGAGGGGTCTGTCTTCTCTAGGAGGAAAGGGGTGGGGCCCTTTCCATTCAGAACCAGACCCCAGAGCCTGGGGGAACACGGCCATACCTCCTCACACCAGTCAAGAATTATAGGCTAACAGGCGTCACCTGCTGGGCAGAAAAGCACAGTGACCCGAGGCATCAAAGGGTGGAGCAATTTTCTAAGACACACCCTCAGGGAAACCAGATACTGAATATTTCTTCCCTCTGGGACCTGAGCCTGTTCTGGTCTGGGAAAACCCGATTTGGATAACTAAGGAAACCATGCCTAGACAACAGAAAATTACAATCTACACTAAGAAAAACAAAGTTATGGCCCAGTCAAAGGAACAAACATACACTTCAACTGAGATACAGGAATTTAAGCAACTAATGCTAAATCAATTCAAAAAGTTTAGAGAAGATATTGCAAAAGAGATAGAGGCTGTAAAGGAAGCACTGGACATGTATACGGCAGAAATCAAAAGTTCAAAAAACCTACTAGTAGAATCCATGGAAATGAAAGGCACAACACAAGAGATGAAAGACACAATGGAAACATACAACAGCAGATCTCAAGAGGCAGAAGAAAACACTCAGGAACTGGAGAACAAAACACCTGAAAGCCTACACACAAAGGAGCAGATGGAGAAAAGAATGAAAAAATATGAGCAACGTCTCCGGGAACTCAAGGATGAAACAAAGTGCAATAATGTACATATCATTGGTGTCCCAGAAGGAGAAGAGAAGGGAAAAGGGGCAGAAGCAATAATAGAGGAAATAATTAATGAAAATTTCCCATCTCTTATGAAAGACATAAAATTACAGATCCAAGAAGCGCAGCGTACTCCAAACAGAAGAGATATGAAGAAGCCTACGCCAAGACACTTAATAATCAGATTATCAAATGTCAAAGACAAAGAGAGAATCCTGAAAGCAGCAAGAGAAAAGCAATCCATTACATACAAAGGAAGCTTAATAAGACTATGTGCGGATCTCTCAGCAGAAACCATGGAGGCAAGAAGGAAGTGGTGTGATATATTTAAGATACTGAAAGAGAAAAACCACCAACCAAGAATCCTGTATCCAGCAAAGCTGTCCTTCAAATATGAGGGAGAGCTCAAAATATTTTCTGACAAACAGACAATGAGAGACTTTGTGAACAAGACACCTGCCCTATAGGAAATACTAAAGGGAGCACTACAGGGTGATAGAATACAGGAGTGTGTGGTTTGGAACACAATTTTGGGAGATGGTAGCACAACAACGTAAGTACACTGAACAAAGGTAACTATGAATACAGTTGAGAGACGAAGATGGGGAGCATGTGAGACACCACAAGAAAGGAGGAAAGATAACGACTGGGACTGTGTAACTTGGTGAAATCTAGAGTATTCAACAATTGTGATAAAATTTACAAATACGTTCTTTTATGAGGGAGAACAAGCAAATGTCAACCTTGCAAGGTGTTAAAAATGGGGAGGCATTGGGGGAGGGATGCAATCAGCATAAACTAGAGACTGTAACTAATAGAATCATTGTATTATGCTTCCTTTAATGTAACAAAGGTGATATACCAAGGTGAATGCAGATAAGAGGGGGAGATAGGGGAGGCATGTTAGACACTTGACATTGGTGGTATTGTCTGATTCTTTAGTCTACTTTGATTTAAGGTTATTTTTCCTTTTGCTGCTTCCTAGCTGTCATTTTTTTGTTTCCTCTTTCTTTTGCCTCTCTACCTTCTTTGACTCTCCCTCCTGCCTTGTGGAATAAATGTAGATGCTCTTGCTTAGTATGAGCAGAATGTTCAATTAGGATGAACTTAAATGTTTGGAAATGAACAGGGGTGTTGGTAGCAAGATGTGAGAATAACTAACAGCGCCAAATGGGGTGTGAATGAGGTGGAAAGGGGAAGCTCAGAGTCATATATGTCACCAGAAGGAAAGTTGGAGGTCAAAAGATGGAAATGTATAAAACTGAATCCTATGGTGGGCTATGTCCATGATCAACTGTACAAATACTAGAAATCACTTCATGAACCAGAACAAATGTATGACAATACAATTAGAAGTTAATAATAGAGGGGCATATAGGGAAGAACTATATACCTATTACAAACTATATACTACAGTTAGTAGTATTTCAACATTTTTTTCATAAACAGTAACAAACGTACTGTATCAATACTAGGAGTCAACAATTGAGGGGGGTTGGTTAGGGATAGGGGAGGTTTAGAGTTTCCTTTTCTTTTTTTCTTTTTTCATCTTTCACTTTATTTCTTATCTGGAGTAATGAAAAGTTTCTAAAAATTGAACAAAAATTAAGTGTGATGGATGCACAGCTGTATGAGGGTACCCAGGGCAAGTGATTGTACACTTTGGATCTTTGGATAATTGTATGGTATCTGAACAATCTCAATAAAAATTAAAAAAAAAAAAAAAAAAAAGCTCAGACAGAAGGAGCGATCTTGTTTCAGCCAAGAGGGACACCTTGAAGAATGCACAGGAGCTGAGAGAGAGCTGCAACTTACAGAGCAACATTTTGGAGATGGCCCTTGTGATAGATCAGGCAACCTCAAGAAATTCAGAGAGCAGCAGCAACCTCTGAGGCCTTGAAGAAAACCAGCCCCCAGCAGAAAGATAACAGCAGCCTCGGAGGCCTTGATGGAAACCAGCCAGCAGCAGTAAGAGATTAAACTGCCAACCTACCCACCCCCACCCCATCCAGGACTGAGGTCAACTAAAAACTTTTTTGCTACAAACTTTTCTTCCTCCTACCCCTCTCTCCATGGGTTTCCAAGTGTTCGAACCTGCCTATATAATGCATTCGCCCTGCCACGGCCAGTGCAGAAGCCACTTTGTGCGCTGCCCAGGCAGGCTCGTTTCCACTCTCAGAATAAATGCCTTTGTCTGAACTCCTCAGCTGTCTCTCCTCTCTGGAGATCTGGGGTACCTTTCACTTTGAAAGCAGACTTTTGCTCTGGAGAAGCTGAGAGAGGACAAATGCCCCAAGAGCAACTAAGAGTGACATTTTTGATAAACTGCAGCCTAGAGAGGAACGTCCTGGGAGAAAGCCATTACGAAATCAGAACTCCGGAGCAGATGCGAGCCATGTGCGTTCCCAGCTAACAGAGGTTTCCAGATGCCATTGGCCATCCTCCAGTGAAGGTACCCGATTGTTGATGACTTACCTTGGACACCTTATGGCCTTAAGACTGTAACTTGGTAACCAAATAAACCCCCTTTATAAAAGCGGTCCATTTCCGCTGTTTTGTGAAAAGGCAGCATTAGCAAACCGGAACAAGGATGAACAAGTTTTGTTAACACCATCTGTGGCAACCCGTGGCCTGAGCAAAACAGGCCTGCAGATCTTTGGTGCACAGCAGTCTACATGACCTAGGCAGCTAAATGTTTAACCTATTGTCTTTCTAAGCCAGTAAAGAGAAAAAGGGTAAATTGACCTTAAAATGTAACATTATGCAAGCAGGCAGGAAGTGAGAGGCTCTTAGTCTCACAAAAAGAGCAAAATGTAATTGTTCAAGTGTTATTCTAGTCCTTCCTGCACCACCTCCCCAGTCAGAATGACCTATTCCTGCATCTGTGCTCCCCACACCCTTAGGAAGGCCTTTGTCTTAAACCCTTATAAAAGGCTTTCTGCCATTTTTGCATAACTCGGTCATCTTCCCTGTGAATGCGATGCCTTCCTGGCCTGAGAGAGCCATCATGATCTCTCCACGACTTCTCACCCTGTAAGTAAGCCCTGAATAAAGGTTCATGCATCAGAAAATGCTCGTTGTCTTCTTTGGCCTTTGGACTGGCATGGCCCTCTTGGGCTGTGACACCCTCCAAGAAAATGCCAAGGGGCATAGGCTAGGGGAGCAAACAGTTTAGATCATAAGTACTGCTATGTGCCAGATTTAGGAATAAAGCCACTCCTGCACATTTAATGAGAAATCAGGTTCTGTAGTTCCAGTACTTCCCTTATTTCTGGCCTTGAGTAAGTTACCAAATATAAGGCTCAGTGTCCTTTTCTATAAAATAAGTCCTCATCAAATTGTTGTGAGGATTAAATGAGATAGTGCATGTCAAGTATGTGGCATCCAAACATGGGCACTCAGCTTAGCTGTGTTAACTATTACTAAGCACTGGATGAATGTAGAAAAATAAAGCCTAGCCCCTCAACATATCTACCCAGTATTTTTATTTAGTTAAAATGGCTTTTTAATGAAGCTATCCGATGGACATCTCACCCCTCTGTCACCAAACTACCACAACGATCTGGAAAGAATAAGAGACTATGATCCCATTGTATTTCACTCTGTAGTAGTATCAAGAAAAATAACTTAAAATTCAACAGTATATTGTTTGGAAAAGAGCATTGCTCCATTTGTCATCATTAACATTTCAACTTGATTTTTAAAAATGAGATTGGTCCTAAAAGAGGTGGCCAAGTTTCTGTGGGAGAAAAGGAAGGGACCCAGAAAGAACACAGGGATATGTTAGCACACAATTGTAGCGCACAATGATAACAGATGGGGACTCCAGAGGGGGACCATGGGGTGTGCCAGGCTCCCAGTGGCAGCACAAGGCCACTGGAAACCCCAAAGAGAGGTTTTTTAATTTACTATAATCAATTTTGCTTATTGAATTATAACCCAACTGCATAATCTTCATGTCAAGTCAAGTAAAGGAATTTTATGGGTTTTTGGGTGCAAATGATAAAGTGTTAAGATTAAGTGTTAAGGTTAAAATGTTCAACCTCTTACTGGCAATTTAGGGAAAATTATTTAAACTCAGTGAGTCTTGGGTTTCACAGATACAAAATAAGGTAAAAATTATAACTACCTTGTACAAGTTGTGAGACCTTGTGGAGGGGTCGTCAGTGTAGCACAGGCCCATTGGACTCTTCCCCATCAGACGGAGGCAGGAGACCCAGAGCCGGTGGGGGATTCATAGAGGAGTCAGAGATGCAGGAGCCATGACGTTCTGGATTTTGCATTCTTAAAGCGTCAATCCAGGTGAAAGATGGGGAAGAGTGTTGAATAGTCTCTGACCCCATCATGGGGTTTTAGGTTGATTAAACCCCAGAAGATTAAATACTGCCCTCCAGACTGGGAGTATGGGATTTGTTGAAAGAGAGAAAAAACAACTAGACACAGGCTTGAGGACACATACTTCGTGCAAAGCCCTGCAGGAGGCGCTCAGATTCCCCTTTAAATTTGGGAATCTGAAAACAGAAAAGGACTGGAATATTCCTAGGGTGTCAGCAAGCCACTAGGAATGTCTCCTGTGCAAACATGGGCAGCAGCAGAGAGAAATGGCAGTGAACTCAGGGGCTCTGGGCAGCAGCGACCTCACAGCTGTGGCCACAGATGCAGTGGCATGGGGTGGTACAAGAGAGATGGCCTTGAACAGGGACAAGAGGGATGGATAGCAGCTCCAAGTTCCCTGAAATCCCAAGAAAATCCTTCCTTTTCCTTCGAAGCAACATACAGAAGTTTGTGGATAGAGCGGTAACCCAAGAAGACTGTGATAAGGGTACGTGGCACTGAAGGCCACATGAGCTATATGACTGGAGAGTGACAGGGCCACAAACGCCACAGAAGAAGAGTGTGGAAGGGGCCCAGGATGAAAGCCATGGCGGGGGGCCTGGGCATCCCTGAAGACGGCCTCAGTCTAAATGCTGACACCCATAGGCCCTGTACCTAGATGCCACCCTGGGGAGAATAGAGAGGCTTAGGGCCAGATTTTGAGTTTGACTGCATTTAATTCTGACATAATTGTTAAATCCTTGCATTCACCTGAGTTTACGTGGCAGTGGTTCCATTAAGATTTCTGCCGACTCGTGGAAATGTGGGCTCAATAGAGAAACTAAATCTAATTAGAACAAAGTTTGGAAAATAACAGCCCATGGCCCCAGATCCACTAGACCACCTGTTTTTGGGGGAAAAAATGTCTTATTGGAAAAAAGCCATGCCCATGCATTTACATATTGTCTATGGCTGCTTTTGTACTACAAAGGCAGAGTTGGATAATTGTAACAGAGACCTCATACCTCACAAAGCATAAAATATTGACTATTGGGCCCTTTCCACAAAATTTGCCAGTCCCTGAATTAGCAATTAATAAGGTAACAAGTTACAGTGTTCGCACATCTGAAATGGTAGCTTGTGAAAATAATATCCAATAACTTCTTTATGACATCTACTGATGTGACAGCCTGACTAGAATCCCAGTCTAGAATTAAAGTGAAGTCACCTTGAGGCCTGGAGTTGGGAAGACAAGAGAGGTGGAAGGGTGAGGTGAACACTCAGCAGTCACTCCTAATTTTGGAATATAAACCATGATTATATTCATTTTGAAATACTTGCAGAATGATTTCAATTTCCTGTGGCAAAGTGATAGCATTGGCTGAAGGAAGAAAGGGAAAGCCTTAGAAGGGGATTTTGAAGGTCCTGGTCTTAGACTCTGAATTTCTAAAAGGCCTGGGCTGTTTCATCCCAGGGAAAGAAGAGCTGTTCTATCAGCACAATCCTGGGGTACTAGGGACAAGCAGCCCCATTACCCTCCCAATTTGGCACACCCCTTAGTCTGCCATAAGCAAATAGGTCTGGAGGAGATCTGACCTCTCAGACTAGTTAGGAAAGGGAACATTTCAAAGATTAGAGACTTAGCTCCAGACACACACATCTCCCCAAAAAGGGAAGGACATGAAGATTCACCAAGGAGATAATGAGGTGGTATGATCTAAGAAGTGTTTGTTTTCCACAAACTATGCTGACACCCTCATTCAGACCATAAGACGGTACACAGTGTGTGAGCTTGGGGGCAGGGGGAAGCGATGGGAAGCTCAAAGACTAGAGAAAACATATCATGTTTGGCAGCTTTAGCTCAAATTTTAATGTAGGTGAGAAAAATGAAAGACTTTTGAAGAGAGCCTATTGAATTCATTTTCTTTTAATCCTAAACCTCTTGAAGATGAGAGCCTTCAGACTGGAGATGCAGAATTGCTGGTGAAGACATAAAGGAATTAGATGATGATGTGGGTATTCTGTCCTCTGCCCCATGGGAGACATGGAGATGTGCCACCCAGATCTCCCTTCGAGGACTCCCTGACCAACTGTGGGAGGGTCACAGCCTCCAGCTGTCAGCTCCTGCAGAGTCAGCCTCAGCTGCTGAGCGCAGCTTGCCAAGGGCATGCCCTTCCAACATCTGCATGGGCAATTGCATGAAGTGGGGGTGAAGGCCCAGCCATTTTAACCCCGTGTAGGTCCCACAGAGCTCCTGGCTGGGTTAGCCAAGGCTCTGTGAAACCCTCATCAAAGTTCAACATCTCGTTCTGCCCAATCCTGCTGCCACCCTCTCCTTTTCACAGGTATAGATACTTGACTAACATGCACCTCCAACTGCATCTCAGCATATGCTCCCAGAGAACCCAACCTGAGATGGTTGGTCCTAGGAGCAGCCTGAGAAAGAGGGTGATAATAAGTTGTTTTGGAACTGGATCACCCACTGCCTGTCTGGTAACAAGGACTCCACCCTCACCGTGTTCTGATGGAGCACAGATAGCCCCTGGGACAGGGGCTATGACAATAATTAAAGTTTTCACAGGTGGTGAATTGGAAGGAAGTCCCAGGAAAGGGACGCCTCTAGCAGGCTCCATATACCTGACAGTTGAGATGTTTAAAAGAAAGCAGGAGCTTTAGGATAAAAGTATTGGATGGTTATTATGAAATATCTCTAATGTGCTACAGAAGAATAAGGAACAACTGAGGGTCAGAAATAGGTGATTAAATGCCAGGCCTGAAAAGCAGAGGGCATCTCTGGTTGCCTACAAAGAAGCTGGCTTTTCCTGCAACAGGACAGGGAAGATGCTGGGATCACACCCAGGACTTAGTAGTTAGAGTGGCTGGACCAATGTAGATCTGTTTTTCCAAGGCCAGGGCCCTGGTGGGTGAAACCTAGCACCCTGACACACAGGATGGAAACATGTGGATGAAGGCCGCCAGGCTCCTCTGACCCTTCTAATCTGCAGAAGGGCCCCACCCCAGCCTATTAAGGTGACTCATTCCCTCTGTGCCATTGACAATGCAAAGGCCTCCCCCTGACAGGGCAATGAAGGCCCCATCAGGATCCCTCCTGGCCACTAGGAGGATTAAATCAAAGCACAACTCAGCTGGAGAAAAGGATTCTATATTCAAAGGAGTTGTACCCTAAAAGGAGTTGTAAGACCTAGCCAGCAAGCCCTAGCAGGGGAAGTACACGTTGTGCTGAATTCTGTGGAAACTTGATAAAAACTGGATAAAGAAGAATTTGTTGGCTTGGGGGGTACTTTCTCATGAGATAGGATTTAACACTCTGGCAATGACTCATCATTACTTAGTATGGCTCCTAGAAGCATGGAAAAAGCAATGGCCCGAACCAAAAGGATAGTATTGCAGGGGCAGACAACAGAGTAAAGGAATTTAAAAGCTCTAGAAAAGTGGGCTTGCTGGAATGGATACATACATCTGGCTATAGGCCCCACCACATGATTTCCATAGGAGGGCCCAGAGGACACACCACACACCAAGGAAAGTGTTGGTGAGGGGCCCAGCATCACTAAGAAGTTCAGTGGAGGCCCCTCTGCAACCCGGCTGACAGTAGGAGGGGCCAGTACAAAACTTGACTTTCTGATGGGAAGATAGGGCACCAAAACAATAGTGGTCAGGTGGTGACACTTGACTGCTGGAAGCCTGGAGGTCTTGTAATGACTGGCTAGGTTGGAGGGGCAGGCAGGAAGACCTAACCTGCACAGTAATGGAGATGGTTAAGAGAATACAGGGGAATAGACTGATAGCTGGCAAGAAGAGTGCTTAGCTTGTACCAGCAAAAGAAACCAAGAATGTGTGACCAGGAGGCTGAGGGCAGCAACTCCAATAAACTGTCACAATCCCTTTCCCAACATCTGGACCTGTACCAGTTTTCAGACCTGGAACCCACTGACGGAAGAGATGGCCAGGCCCCCGGAGGAAGGATCCTGCAATATCATGGCAAGTATACAAGGTGATAAATCCCCCAGTCCTGCAAAGGGACCTACAGCCACTTATGTAGATAACTAAACAGTGGGGAAAGTGGATTCTCGGGAATCACTGGACACAGAGTCTGAAATGACATTGATACTCAAAGACCTGAAGCATCATCAGTCTCCCCCACCCCCACTCATTGGGATTGGGGTGGGGAGACTATAGAAACCATGGAATGAATGGAATCTGGTTCACAGTGGGCCACACTGGCTCCATGGGCCCACTCAGTGCCATTTCTCCACTCCCAAAATCTGAGATCAGCATGCTTGGCGGTTGGCACCTTGTTCTGTAGTGTAAGAGTTATCAGAGAGGGGAAGACCAAGTAGTCTCTGGAACTTAGCCTGTTGACCAAGATAATAAATTAAAAACAGTATTGCATATCTGGGAATGGTAGATACAGATGATCTCCTTAAGGACCTAAAGGATGTGGGGTAAAGGCTCCCATCATACCTCCATTTAACTCACCAGTCTGGCTCCTGCAAAACCTGGCTGAATCCTGGAAGATGACTATAGACTATGGCAAAGTGGACCCCAGTGCAGCCACCAAGCTAGCTGTGGTATCTGCCTCAGGTACATGGTTGTGGCCGTGGGGTTGCTGAAGGTGTTCATTTCTATCACTATCAGAAAAGAGGATAAGAATCTGCATTCACATGGAATAAACAACAGAATACATTTAAAGTTTTGCCCCAGAGCTATGTCAACTCTCATGCCCTCTGACATAAATTAGTCCCAAGAGCCCTGGACCATCTGAACATCCCACATAACAGTGCATTGATCCATTACTTCAATGACATCATGTTGATGGAGCTGTACGAGCAAGAGGAGGCTGGCATGTTGCTAACCAAGCATGTGCTACAAAGGATGGGAAATAAACCTTCCAAAGATTCAGAGACTGCTACATCTGCAAAATGTTTAGAGAGTCAATGTTCATGGGCTTGCCAGGACATCTGGTCCAAAGGTAACTGATTGCATCATGTACCTTCATAACAAAGAAGGAAAAAGAATGCTAAGTTCCTTTGGGTTCAGGAGGCAGTACTGCCACACCCAGAATCGCTGCCCCAACCCATATATACCAGGTGATGCGAAAAGCTGTGATCTTTGAGTAGGACCCGGAACTCTGAAGCAGGGCCGGTCTGCAGTG
This sequence comes from Choloepus didactylus, assembly GCF_015220235.1. Classification (NCBI taxonomy): domain Eukaryota; kingdom Metazoa; phylum Chordata; class Mammalia; order Pilosa; family Megalonychidae; genus Choloepus; species Choloepus didactylus. Next base: position 114,982,332 of record NC_051315.1, read on the forward strand.
CAAGCAACTTTGTCATTGGGGAGAAACAATTCTGCAATGCCATGGGGTTGGAAGTTTCCATAGTGAGAAAAGATGCTGTGTGCAGCTCATAGCACACTGCAATGGATGAATCCCACCACAGTCCTTTGGGGTTCTGGAGCAAGACCATGTTGTCTGCAGTAGAGAATTATACACCTTTTGAAAAGCAATCCCTGGCCTGGTGCTTGGCCCTGTAGAGAAAGGACTACCAGTGGCCATTCATCCAGAATTACTCCTCATGAGCTGAGTCCCATCAGACCCACCAAGTGGTAAAAGGGGCCCAGCAGCAATCCATGCCAGGATGAAAATGGTACATCAGGCATTGAGCAGGAGCAGGACCAGAGAGGACAAGCACATTACATGAGCAGGCAGTCCAGCCCCCCAGCAAGCACCCACCATTATTGCACTAGCACCCCTCCCTCAGCTCACACCTCTCACATTATGGAGAATTCGATACAACAGGATGAAGGGGGTGGGGGGGAGCCAGAGCTTGGTTTCAGATGGGTCAACTCAGATTGTGGGTACAAACTGAAAATGGATAAAAGCTGCACCACAGTCTCACACAGGGGTGACCTTGAAAGATAAATGTGATGGGAAATATCCTGGCCAGCTGGTCAGGAGCCTGGAAAGCAAAGGACTGAAAGATCAGGGACAAGGGGGCCCCATGTAGAGGCCTGGGGATGGACAGACAGGAGAGGGTGCAAAGTGTGAAGACCTTTGTATTACATTTTATTGCCCACCTAAAATAATTAGGAAGTGATGAGCTTTGCCTATTTATAATCTTTGTAATCTTTGCCATAAGTTTATGCAGTTTAATTGTGAATAATGGCTATGTTTAACAACCATCTCACAAAATCTCCTGAAAATTTAACAATTGGCTCTTGCAAGCCCCAGTGCATACAGGCCCCAGAAAGCCACCAAACCTGGAAGTGAGTGGGTCAAGTGTTTTGCTAAGAAGCAGAGATAAGAGTCAATGTACATTATGAGCAGTATTGGGAAAATAAAGATAATGACATATCTACATTAACTGTGTGGCTTGTGAAATTATATTTACTATATTTTCCTAATCAAGGTGCCCCAAAGATGAATGAAAAAATGTTGGCATAATGCACAAAGCTTGATGAAGATAGGCCCACACCAATTTAAAAAATATATAAGCAACCAGTGATTTTATGGAGAAAAAACATGTTTTAGTTTATTATATAATAATTTGATTAAATGTCCATTGTTATTTTGAAATTATGAGAGCATTTATTTCTCTGCCTGCTCTCTACTCACCAGCACCAGAACCTTTTATAATTCATAGACTCAGCCACTTTAGTTCATAATCTTGATGGAGGTTATTTAATATCTAGACTCAAAGCAAGATTCTACCAAGCATTCACATTACAGCTATGAACATAAAAAAAAATACCTGAGAAGAATAAAATTGAACTACTTCTGAAAATTGTTCTCATCTTCAATGGTTTAAAGTGTCAGAGGACTATGTAGTATTATAAAACATAAAAAGCTCATTTGGAGTAAATATTCAACAGCCAAGCCAAATTAGTAAAGAAATAAAGGTCCAATACAATGGGCAGAATAGCTTCTAAGTTTTGGTATTGGATGGTAGTGATGATAACACAACGCTATAAATATAATCATAATTAACAGCACTCAATTATATACTTGAATGTGCTTAAAAGGGGAAGTTTTACATTGTACATATGTTACTAGAATAAAAAATAAATAAAACATGGGAATATACAATAGAAACAGTGGACCCTAACGTAAACCGTGGACTACAAATAATAGTTCAAATATAATAATATTCTTTAATCAATTTGTAACAAATGTGCCACACTAATGAAAGATGTTAAAAATGGGGGAGTAGTATATGAGAACTCTGTTTTCTGCATGATTTTTCTGTAAACCTACAACTTCTCTAATTTAAAAAAAACACATTGTAACTATTTTATAAATTCAAGTACCATATGTATTTTTCTCCCAAGCCACACTAGAGGGCGAAATTTCTCTTCTCTAGAAATCTTCCAAGGCAATTCTTTCAAAGGGATGAAATGGTCTCTTGTAAGGAAGGTGCTAATTCTCCAGGAAATCTTGAAAATAATTGAGTAGGCTCCACTAGAAAGACCTGAGTTGGAGGCTTCCAGGAAAAAGCTGTTTAAAGAGCAGAGGTCAATTTTAAAAGAAACCGTGTTCTCTGTCAAGGACTAACATGTGCTTTGACTTTGCCCTTTATAAAACGCATTTTGAAAATTCTTTCCACATTCTCAGAGAACCCATTTTTAAGCTGAGGAAACTGAGTCCCAGAGACTTCAAGAGACCAGTTCAAGGTCAAACATATTTAAAGCAAGCAACCAAATCAAGTATGGATTGAAACCATGTCTTCTTTTCCCAACTGCATTCTACTGCATTGCGCTAGGGTCCTTTGTAACCATTCTTCAGTGAACAAAGATAACCGGGGGCCAACAGCCAGGCTAGACATTCTTAGCCAAACAAACTAGTCTCTGGCCTTCTCTGCTTTATAACAGCTAATGAGCAGAAACCTTCTACGGCATCCATGTCTCTCTTAAGGATATGATTAAATCATTGACTTAAAATATAATTACAAGTATGACACTCTACAATTATTTTGCTGCTGGGGAAAATATTATAGGATATGCACTAATTTATTTACTTACATTAAATAAAGATTTATGAAGAAACTCTTTAAGTTAAAACCCAAATTAAGAAAAAATTATAAATTAGAATGTTATTGTTTAAGTCGCAGAGAATAGTTGCTTTCAAAAAGATTCACTCCAGGGTTCCTTTGAACTAAGAGCCGCCCAGCTGTATGTTAAATGATTCCATTTATTATATGAGGGGCTCAATTTATGTGGAAATGCCCAGAAACATATCTGTTACACAAATTGAGAGGCATCTGCACTGTATTTTGTTTAGCAGCAAGATTCTCATTTGTGGAAAATACAACACGGGAGCCTCTCTACAGCTGAGGGTGACTCCTCCTCGAGCCCATCCCGAGCCCATTCACGGTGAGGCTGAAATAATTCTAAACATCCGTTTCCTGTCCCTCCCCACGGTTTCAGACCTTGAGGGTTATGGGTTGAATTGTAGCCCCCAAAAAGACATGCTGAAATCATAACCCCCAGTACCTTTGGTCTTATTTGGAAATAGGGCTGTTGCAGATGAAATTCATTAAGATGAGGTCATCCTGAAGTAAGGTGGGCCCTAATCCAACTTGACTGGTGGCCTTCCAGAAGAGGAGTGACACAGAGACACTTAGGGAGAACACAGCCAAGTGAAGATGGAGGCAGAGATCAGAGCAATGCATATCCAATCCAGGGAACTCCAAGGATCACTGGCAAACACCAGAAGATAGAAGAAGCGAGGAAGGACTCTCCCCTACAGGTTTCAGAGAGAGCATGGCCCGGCTGATGGGTTGAGTTTGGAATTTTTCTAGCCTCCAGAACACTTAGGCAATACATTTCTGTGGTATTTAGCTACCCAGTCTGTGTTACTTTGCTACGGCAGCCGCAGGAAACTAAGACCTTGAACTAAGTCATCTTAAAGACAGTTATCTATTCTGGTGTAAAAACTGCCCAAACAAATCCCACCCCCAGCCCCACCCCACCCCTGCAAATGAGGGACATGACTCCCAGGGGAATGAATCTCCCCGGTGATGTGGGACATGACTCCCAGGAATGAGTCTGACTCTGGCAGTAAGGGATCGAAAATGCTTATGTGACCAAAAGGGGGGAAAAGAAATGTTAACAAGCTAAGGTTACAGTGGCTAAGACATCTCAAACAGAGTCCAGTGGCTATCCTGAAGGTTTCTCTTACGCAAGCTCCAGCTAGGCATCTCAAACGGCCACAGTATGCCATGCCCTTACCAAAAGCAGTCCCCAGATACCTAGGTCCCTACCTGAGATTCTATAAAAAAATTCATTCACTAAGTTTTTTTTTAATTAAATTCAGTTTTATTGAGATATATTCACATACCATACAGTCATCCATGGTGTACAATCAACTGTTCATGTAGTACCATCATACAGTTGTGCATTCATCACCCCAATCTATTTTTGAACATTTTCCTTACATCATAAAGAATAAGAATAAGGAAAAAAAAATAAAAGTGAAAAAGAACACCCAAATCATCCCCCCATCCCACCCTATTTTTCATTTAGTTTTTGTCCCCATTTTTCTATTCATCCATCCATACACTGCATAAAGGGAGTGTGATCCACAAGGTTTTCACAAACACACTGTCACCCCTTGTAAGCTACATTGCTATACAATTGTCTTGAAGAGTCAAGGTTACTGGGTTGCAGTTTGGTAGTTTCAGGTATTTACTTCTAGCTATTACATTACATTAAAACCTAAAAAGGCTTATCTATATAGTGAGTAAGAATGTCCACCAGATGTCAAGTCAAAAAAAGACAAAGAAGTACTGAGGAACTATTTAAAACTGGAAAAGAATAAAGTGACATGAGAGCTAAATGCAATGTGGGGTCCTGAATTGGATCCCAGACCAAAAATAGGTGTAAGTGAAAAAACTGGCAGGATTCAAACAAGGTCTGTGGTTTAGTTAATACTTATCAATGTTAATTTCCTTGTTTCGATAAAGATACTGTCATGATGTTGAGATGTTAGCCTTAGGAGAAACTGGGTGAAGAACATGTGAAACTATAGTGTTTTGTAACCTTTCTGTACATATAAAATTATTTCAAAATAAAACACATATATGTAAAAAAAAAAAAAAAAAAACATTGTCCACCAGAGTGACCCATAGACTCCATTTGATAGCTCTCAGCCACTGAAACTTTATTTCATTTCATTTTGCATCCCCCTTTTGGTCAAGAAGATGTTCTCAATCCCATGATCTCAGGTCCAAATTCATCCCCAGGATTCATATCCTGTATTGCCAGGGAGATTTACACCCCTGGGAGTCAGGTCACATGTAGGGGGGAGGGCAGTGAGTTCACCTGCCGAGTTGGCTTAGCTAGAGAGAGAGGACCACACCTGAGCAACAAAGAGGCACTCAGGGGGAGACTCTTAGGCACAATTACAAACAGGTTTAGCCTCTCCTTTGCAGTAACAATCTTCACAAGGGCAAGCCCCAAGATAGAGGGCTTAGCATACCAAACCTTCAGTCCTCAATGTTTGTGAGAACATCAGCAACAATCCAGGTGAGGAAGCCCAACACCTCAGCATCTTCCCCCAGCTCCTCAGGGGGGGCCTGCATATATGTTTTTATTCTCTGCCCAAATTACTTTGGGATGTGTTGCTATTTCACTCTAACCTATACAAACCTACCATATCTCACTTCTTATTCAAATTCCATGTAATTATGGTTGTTTTTAAACAAATTGACTGTAGAGGTTATATTGTTTTGAACATATAGATCCTACACCAAATAAACATCTCTTCCCTTGGTCTCACATGGAAGTTGAAGTTTTAAAACACAGTCAGTTTCAACCTTTACCCTTTGGCCCAATTTGCCCTATTCTTAACCAGATCTGCTTTGTTCATATCTCTAACTGAAGTCTGGGCTTTTTTTCAGCTTTTTTTTTTTTAACAGTTGCTGTATGTGCTAATACTGACATTCATATCTGCTGGGCTCTAGTTCTGAGTTTCAGGTGTCACACAGATACCCAGATACCCAGAGTTCCAGAGACTGATCAGGTCACTCACTAAGTTTTATCTTTCAGAAACTTGAATCTACCAGAATGTTCCTATGCCAGACAAGTCCTAAAACCCAGAGGCAATAGCCTCTTTAAGAACAACAAGCAGATGCAGTCCTCTTCCCCATACTGTCAACATCCCCTTTCAGTATGAACAAGTTAGGGTGATCACTGCCTAGATACCCCTGAAGATGGAGAAAGAGATTAAGTGAGAGGAAGAGGTAACAAAAAACAAGATGAGATTTAACAAAGGTCTAAGAATACTGAAACTTTATATACATATGTATATATATTTTTTTAGATGCTGAGGTGTTGGAATACCAGAAAGGAGGTAAATGACATGGTGGAACTAACCTATAACATATTTTGAAATTTGCTCTATAGCTACTCATTGAATTGTGCTTTGAAATTCTTCACCTTTCTGTATATACCCTGTATTTCATAATCAGGAAAAAACTGAAACTGTGGAACTGTAACCCATAACAATTTTTGAAATTACCTATATAACTGCTTTTTGAGCTGTACATCAAAAGTTATCACCTTTCTATATGTACGTTATATTTTACAATAATGGAAATACCTGAAGTTGTGGAACTGTGACCCATGACATTCTTTGAAATTTGCTCTCTAATTACTAATTAAATCATACTTTGAAAGTTATCACTGTTATGTATATATGTTAAAGTTCACAATAAAAATGCATTTAAAAAAAAAAACTGCCAGAAGTCCCACCCTCAGCATCATCAAAACATCCCATGTGTGGTCAGACATGTAGTCGGTGCCTGGGAGTGGATTAATGAAAAGACACATTCTCTGCCTTCGTGGAGCTTATGTTCCCATATATGTCATGCAAAACACAAGCTGTCAACACAGAATGAACAACAAAATGTGTGATTAGGGGAAATAGTCACATATTCCTTGGTTACTCTTTGGTGAATACTCAGGGGCATATTAGGCATTTTATTTCATCCGTCGTGTCTCTCCCCCCCTTTACAGAGGATTTATGGAAAGTGCAGCAGGAAGGAAAGTGCAAAAACAATAATAACAATAAAACAGAAAGAGGGTTTTGGAGGACAGGTTAGAAGATACTCATGCACTTTCTACTGATTTATTTATTCACTTGTTTGTTAATTTATGTATTTATTTATTACCCCATCTCATCCCAACAAGAGATTTAAAGCAGCATGAAGTAGAAGCATCATTTTGATACAAAAATAGACAATCAGAGGAAAGGAAAGAAAAGGAAATTAAGATAAGGGTAAGGCTAGTGTCCTAAAAACATGTGATAAAGCCCTATTTGGGGGAGTTCTACCAAAATATTTCCACAGCTCCTTGATCTTTGAAAACTCACCAGGTTTTAAAAATCTGGGACACATTTGATTGTCAACAATCCATGCAAAAAAGGAGAAACAGAGTCAGTTATACAATTTATATCAGCTTTAAAAGCAGATCAGCTCTTCAAGAGAGACCCAGCTCTTTTGGGTGCTCAGGCCTTTGAGAAATCTCTTCCCTCACATCATGGGCAATGCTATCCCTACAATAAATTCAACACCAGCTGTGGCTTATAAAATCTCTCAAAGTAGACTGATGCCAATGCTGAAGACCAGCCTGAAGAAAGGAGTTCTAAGAGGGACAAGAGTAATGTGCAGCTAGATAATGCTGAGTGGATAGAGAGGGTGCAAATGGGGAGAATGGAAAGAGGGGATGAAGTGCAATGCTCAGGAGGAGGAGGAAAAAAGAGAAGGGATGTCAGGCTTGACAGCCATCACCTTCCTCCCACCTGCCCTAATGCTTTCTGTCCCCAATATGAGGAAAGACGTTCTGCCTGGATGTTAAAAGTTCACAGAGCTGTGAATTCTGCACCATGAGCCTGCGGTTCTCATTCACTGAACCTGAGCCCTATGTCCTGGCCTTGCTGCAGATCCAAATGTGCTGCAATAAAAGGGCAACCAAAAGAGAAAAAATTCTTGAAAACCCAGGAGCAGATAGCGTGTGTGAATATGGGTGAGAGGGTTCCAGCAGTTAAGCAGCCTTGGTACTCAAGAACTGTGCTGGAATGCAGGGCTTCCCTACATTTTTTTTTTCAGATTGTGTAGAGAACAGGAAATGCAAACAGTTGGCAGACAGAGGGACCAGCCCAGGAGCTTTTGCTGCCTGGATGGGCCAGTATCTCCTCACTCCAGTGACTCCATCATGGTGTTGGAGCTGTGGAAAGTCCTGCTAAAGGAAAGACCTCCTGGACAAGAAGACAGGTTCAAGACCACATTTTGTCAGCCATGAAGATCTGTCCATTTTCCCTAAGAAAGAATGCAAAGTACAGAGCACTAAGGGAACACAGAGGAAGGAGACAAATTCTAAGTGAATGATTCAGGGAGAGGCATTTTAACTGAACCATAAAAAATGAATATATGACCAAAAAAAAAAAAAAAAAAAAAAAACCTGTGGTACATTCATACAGTGGTGTGCCGTTCAATGATAAAAAAAGAGAAATGAACTATCAATCTACGAAAGACATACATATTGTCTTAAATACCCATTGCAAGTGAAAGAAGCCAGTCTGAAAAAGCTATGTACTGTATGATTCCAATTATATAACATCCTGGAAAAGGCAAAACTATAGAGACAGTAAAAAGATCAGTGATGCCAGAGGTTTGGGGGTGGGGCAAGGGATGAACATGTAGGGCACAGAGCAATTTTTAATTCAGTTTTACTGAGATATATTCACATAACCTATAATCCTTCAAAATGTACAATCAGTTGTTCATAGTATCATCTTATGGTTGTGCATTATCACCACAATCAATCTTTGAACATTCTCATTACTCCAAAAAATAAAATTTAAATTTAAATTTAAAAGAGCATCCAAAACATTCCATTCCCCTCCTCCCCCCACTGATTATTTACTTTTTTTAACATTCATTCATTGTTTGTGTTTTTTTAAAGCACAGGGCACTTTTAGGTTGTTGAAAGTATTCTGTGTGATACTGTAATGCTGGATACATGACATTACAAATTTGTGAAAAAAAGAACTGTGAAACTCAAAAAGTGAACCCTTATATAAACTATGCACTGCAGTTAATAATCATGTATCAATATTGGTTCATTAACAAACATACTACACCAATACAAGTTGTCAATAATAGGAGCAATGTATTGGTTGGAGGAAGTATATGGGAACTCTGGACTTTCTACACAACTGTTCTGTAAGCCTAAAATGGCTTTAAAAAAAATAATAAAATCTACTAAAGACAAAGAGAGAGAAAGAGAGAAAATATGTTGTTTTTAACTAAGCAAGCAAAATGTCCTGATTGCACTCCTCAAAGAAAGAGAGATTTATTTATCGTCATCACCTCTGTGCCCTCTTCTTGGCTGGCTCAGGCTTAAGGCTGTGGTTTAACAATTGTTCATTGGAAGCATGGAGACTCAAGCTCTCTCTAGTTTCAAATAGTAACCCAGATGATGTCCCCATAGAAAGTTCCAGAAATGCTATAGCCAGAGTTGGCTTCATGGGCATTAGACCAATGCATAGAAGGGTCCTGCACTTGATTTACTGCCCTGCTGCTACCATCCCTTGTGAACAAGGGACCCCACATTTTCATTGTGCAATGAACTCATGCAAATATGTAAGCAATCCTGGCTGTAGCTTTCTGTTTTGCCAACAGACACTAATAATTCCTCTAGGGAAGTTACTGACAGAGTGATTCAGGGGTTTTGACCAGTGGGCATTTCCTAAATGGAGGAGGCATCCTATAAAACACCTGCATGGGGACAGAAGAAGATGGTGGCATAGAGAGGAGTGGAAGCTAGTTAGTCCCCCTGGAACAACTAATCAACAACCAGGAACAACTAGTAAATAATCTGGAATAAATACTGGGGGACAACCAAGACCTTCCACACATCATACACCAAATTGGATTGGGAGGAATGCCTGAGATCGCAGCATAAAATCTGTAAGTAAAAACTGCAGACCCAAGCCAAGAGCCCCCTTCCCCCACAGCAGCCTGAACTGCAAAATCTTGCTGTGATAGAGAGCAGCACTCTCTGAACAAGAGCATATACCTCAGTCCAGCTCCAACTGGGGTTTTAATTAACAAACGTGGACTGCTCAATACAAGCTCAAATCCCCAACAAGCAGACAGAGGCTTTTAGTAACAACTGAACTTAAAGAGCTGGAGGACTTCTCTGTCCCGGAGGGGTAGCCCAGAAGACCAGGTGCTATCTCTGATGGTGGGTGAAGCTGGGTGGGGTGTGGACTGGCCCTGAAAGGGGGCTTTCTGTCCATTTTTCTCTCTCTCAACCTGGGCTGCTCAGTGGAGAAAGCCGCAGCCATTTTCAGTTCACAGGGCTCTGTCCCAGACAAGGGTGGAGATAGCAGAGTCAGAGAGACAAAGACCCTATTTAAATGCTGATGATCACTCCCTAGGGGGTGTATCTTCCCTAAGAGGAAGGAGGTGGTGCCCAGCCCTACTACTGGCCTCCCATTCAGAACCAGACCCCAGAGCCTGGGGGAAAACAGCCAAAACAGAAACTAAGTGGGTCACACAGCCTTTCACCAGTCAGGAGCAACAGACTGACAGATGCCACCTTCTGGGCAGGTTAGGAAAAGCCCAGCAGCTTGAGACCTTGCAGGATGTGTCAATCTTCTAAGACACACCCTCAGGGAAACCTGATACTGAATATTTCCCCTTTCTGAGATCTGAGCCCGTTCTGGTCTAGGAAAACCTGATTGGGGTAACCAAGGAAACCAGATGCCTAGACAACAGAAAACTACAACCTACACTAAGAAAAATGAAGTTACGGCCCAGTCAAAGGAACAAACTTACACTTCAACTGACATACAGGAATTGAAACAATTAATGCTAAATTAATTCAAAAAGTTTGGGGAAGGTATGGCAAAAGAGATGAAGCGTGTAATGAAAACAATGGGCAAACATAAGGAAAAAATCGAAAGTTTGAAAAAACAACTGGCAGAATCTATGGCAATGAAAGGCACAACACAAGGGATGAAAGACACAATGGAGACATACTATAGCAGATCTCAAGAGTCAGAAGAAAACACTCAGGAACTGGAGAACAAGATACCTGAAAGCTTATACACAAAAGAACAGATAGGGTAAAGAATGGAAAAATATGAGCAACATCTCAGGGAATGAATGACAACATGAAACACATGAATTTATGTGTCATGGGTGTCCCAGAAGGAGAAGAGAAGGAAAAAAGGGCAGAAGCAATAATAGAGGAAATAATCAATGAAAATTTCTCATCTTTTATGAAAGACATAAAATTGCAGATCCAAGAAAGGCAGCATATCCCAGACAGAATAGATCTGAATAGGCCTATGCCAAGATAATAACCAGATTATCAAATGTCAAAGGCAAAGAGAGAATCCTGAAAGCAGCAAGAGAAAAGCGATCCATCACATACAAAGGAAGCTTGATAAAACTATGTGTGGATTTCTCAGTAGAAACCATGGAGGTGAAAAGGAAGTGGCATGATCTATTTAAGATACTGAAAGAGAAAAACCACCAACCAAGAATCCTATATCCAGCAAAACTGTCCTTCAAATATGAGGGAAAGTTTAAAATATTCCCTGACAGACAATGACAGAGTTTGTGAACAAGATACCTGCTCTACAGGAAATGCTAAAGGGAGCACTACAGACAGATAGGAAAAGACAGGAGTGAGAGGTTTGGAACACAATTCTGGGTGATGGTAGCACAGCAATGTAAGTACACTGAACAAAGATGACTATGAGTATGGTTGAAAGAGGAAGGTAGGAGCATGTGGGACACCAGAAGGAAAGAAGAAAGATAAAGACTGGGACTGTATAACTCAGTGAAACCCAGAGTGCTCAGCAATTGTGATAAAATGTACAAATCTGTTTTTACACGAGGGAGAACAAATAAATGTCAACCTCTCAAGGTGTTAAAAATAGCATGGTATTGGGGGAAAAATACAGTCAATGCAAACTAGAGACTATAATTAACAGAAACATTGTATTGTGCTTCCTTTAATGTAACAAAGGCAATATACCAAAGCTAAATGCATGTAAGAGGGGTATATAAGGGAGGGGTATGGGACTCTTGGCATTGGTGATGTTGTCTGACTCTTTATTCTACTTCAGTTTAATACTATCTTTCTTTTTGTTGCTTCCTTGCTGTCGTGGTTTTTTTGTTTTGTTTTGTTTTGTTTTTCTCTCTTTTTTTTTCTTTTTCTTTTGTCTCTCTACCTTCTTTGACTCTTCCTCCTTCTTTGTGGAAGAAATGGAGATGTCCTTATATAGATAGTGATGATGGTGGTGAATACATAAATACATGACTATACAGGGAACCATCTATTGTTTATCTAGGACGGAATGTATGATACGTGAACAAAACCATCTTAAAAAAAATGGGTTGATGAAGAAACCTTGAGGACACTATATTGAGTGAAATAAGTCAGACATATAAGGACAAATGTTGTATATGATATGAACTAATTATAATATGTAAACTTATAGACATGAAATGTAAGTTACCAGGGTATAGAATAAGGCTAAAGAATAGAGAGCAGTTGCTTATTATGAGCAGAATGTTCAAATAAGTTGAACATAAATGTTTGGAAATGGTCAGAGGTGGTGGTAGCATGTTGCAAGAATAACTGACAGTGCTGAATGGTGTGTGAATGGGGTGGAAAGGGGAAGCTCAGAGTCATGTATGTCATCAGAAGGAAAATTGGAAGTTAAAAGAGGGGAATGTATAAAACAGTGAATCCTGTGGTGGGCAATATCCATGATTAACTGTACAAATATTAGAAATCTCTTTCATGAACTAGAACAAATGTATTACACTATAACTAGAAGTTAATACTAGAGGGGCATATAGGAAAAAATACATACCTGTTGCAAACTATATGCTACAGTTAGTAGTATTTTAACATTCTTTCATCAACAGTAACAAATGTACCTGTGGGAGCCCTAGGCCCCCAAGTGTCATGAAGACTGCACACAGCAGTTTGCTTGACCTAGGACAGTTAAGGTTTGACCTATTTTCCTTGTAATATCAGGTGCTAAATGTAATCTATACCCAAAACTACCTCCTCCCTGAGACTCCCTGAGATACTGTTATCTACAAGATCATCTATAATCCTCCCCTCCTCCCTGTTGATTACAATCATCCCCTCCCTGTGTTGCACGACCTGCTCCCTGAATTACGCTCTCATATCCATTGGAATGTCAAGCCCTTATAACTAGCTTTTCCAGCTCTACAAATTGCGGACTATTTCTACATTGAGCTCTGAACTCGCTGCCATTCAGAGCAGCTCCTGAATCCATTCAGAGAAGCTCCTGATTTCAGGGCAATGTGACTCGACTTCCCCACCCTGTAGGTAAGTCCCATAATAAAAGCTCATGTCTCAGAATGTGTCTGGTACTTTCTTTAGTCCTTTGGCTACAAAAGCCCTCTTGGGCCATGACAGTACTATACCAATACTATGAGTCGATAACGGAGGGGAGGTTGCTAAGGGTATGGGAGGCTTTGAGGTTTCTTTTTTTTTTTTTTTTTTTTTTTTTTGTCTTTATTTCTTTTCTGGAATAATGAAAATGTTCTAAAAACTGAAAAAAAAATTGTGGTGATGGATGCACAGCTGTATGATGGTACCATGGGCAATTGATTGCACACTTTGGATCTTCGGGTAATTGTATGGTATGTGAACAATCTCAATTTAAAACAAAACAAGAAAAAAAATGCCTGCATAATGGAAGAAAGCCTGAAGAAAAAATAAAGGCTAAAGGCTGCTTGGATTGGACAAAGACATCTTCCAAAAGTCCTACAAACTTGTTTGATCATGAAGCCAGAACACTTTACAGTTTCCCCACCAGAAACTTCCCCCGTGCTGTACCCCTCCCTTACAACCAAATCCTAGGAGAATCCCTGAAAAATTCCACTTACTCATTATTTTGGAGGCCTGGCTAGACACACTCTTAATTAATGGCAAGCTCCTTAAAAGAAGGGCTGCATCTTCTATCACTTTTGCCTCCCGCCCTGTTAAGGGTCATATTATACACACTGCAAGGCAGAGGTGTTTGTTTAAGAGATAATTTCCCTCTCCTCCAGCAGTGGTGTGTGTGAGAGGAGAAGGGTTTCCTTCCTCAGGCTTGCCACCCAGCCTCCACCTACTGGGAAAGCTGGGTGACCAAGGGAATCCAGAAGTGTGCTTCTTCTTGTGCTGTAAAAGAAGCCAGTGTCATGGCCTGGGAAATCACTTAGTCAACAATACTGCAAAATAGGATTTGAATTTAATTCAACCAAAGTGCATGAAGATGCTAATGCATCTGGGCTAGGCAGTGGTGTTCTAAAAGATCCACAAGACAGAGAAGAATGGCAGGATGTGGTCTCCATTGGTCTCCATTGGTCAATCTTGCAATCACAACCCTTTGTATGTTAAAAATACTTTCATGTAAACTGCCTTATTTGGGGATTACAATAACCCCATGAGCTTGGCAAACCCCTTTTTCCAGATTAGAAAACTGAGGGTCAGAGCAATATAAACTGCCTACACCTATACTGGCAGCTCCCTGATCCATATTTCTAATTCTGAATCCTCTCTTTTGAACTCTGCACCTATACTTCCACCCCTTTCTGGAATCTCTACTTGGATGCCTGAATGGCAAGCCCCATTCAACACCTACAAAACAACATCGTTCCCCACTCCTTCCCTGCCCGGCTTTACTTAAGCCAGCTTCTTTGTCCTCTAACACCACCACCTTCCTCCTTAATTGCCTAAGCCAGAGACCTGGGAGTCATCCTCCACCCCACCCTCACTTCAACTTCCCAGTTCCAATGGAGACCACATCCTGCCATTCTTCTCTATCATGTGGATCTTTTAGAACACCACTGCCTAGCCCAGATTCATTAGCATCTTCATGCACTTTGGTTGAATTAAATTCAAATCCTATTTTGCAGTATTGTTGACCAAGTGATTTCCCAGGACATGACACTGGCTTCTTTTCCAGCACAAGAAGAAGCACACTTCTGGATTCCCTTTGTCACCCAGCTTTCCCAGTAGGTGGGGCTGGGTGGCAAGCCTGAGGAAGGAAACCCTTCTCCTCTCACACCCACCACTGCTGGAGGAGAGGGAAATTATCTCCTAAACAAACACCTCTGCCTTGCAGTGTCAGGACTTTCCACTCTGTTTTTCCACTCCCCTTTTGTTGTTTTTTGATTTTCAGCATTTCTTTCCACACCGGCCTTACCACCATCAAAACATGGAGAAGTCTGGCTGCCCTGCAAGTTCCAGAACAACTACACACCCAGGGATTTTTCAGACAAGAAAATATGCCATCCCAAGTGATGGCCATGGAGACGCCAGACTTTTAGACATCCTGTGATAGAATATTCTGGAGAACCTTCTGAGCAATCCCCTTGGTTTATGCCAGGCAAAGAGACTGGGAGACTGCAGGGGATGATCCAAAAATATAGGCTGCAAAGAGCCTTCTCTTGGGCCAGGACTAAGCAGATTGTGTTAAACCTGAGGAAAGAAAGGAAATAGAAGGGGGAGGTGGAGAAGGAGGGAGACGAAAGGGTGAAAGCTTGAAGGAAAAATAAAAGGGAGAAGTGAAAAAAGAAAAAGACAGATGACTTTCACTGTGCAAATATAGGAAATACGACTATTCATTATAGCTTTAGTGAGGATTTAGGGGCCCTCGTGTCTCTGCTTCTTGTCTGTATTTACTTTTCCATTGCATCTTTTCTGTTTGCATTCCTCTCTGGTTAAGATCTGTCTCACACACACACACACATGCATCCTCTCTCTCTTTCTCACACAGTTTCTCCCACACTTCTGTATCCCTCTTCCCCTCAACACACACAGAGGCACTTTCGGTGCCTGCTGAAGCAACTTAGCTAAAATGCAACCAAAGTAACTTGCTTCAGTCAGTACAGCGAGGGTGAGAAGGTGAGGAGATGGATGAGAACTTTTATCTCTGGGCCGCCCTCTGGTGTCTGCAAGGATTTGCTTCATGTAACCAAGTTCCTCTCCCCTTTCCTCTTAATGTTTGAAAGATGATCTAACACTGAATGCAAGCAGTGGTGGTGGCAGATCCCTTTCATTAAAAGGGACCCTAACCCTAACCCTAACCCTTACCCTTTAATTAAAATCTCTCCACAGTAAAAGAAAGATGGTCCCAAGCCCTTAGCACTGGCAGTAAGACATTAAATTATAGGAAATTATAGGGATCCAGTATGACTCCAGGGAGAGAGCTGGAAGCCTTCAAGGAACAAAAATACAGAAGAGAAAGTGCCAGTGGAGGAGCCATGGAGAAAGTGTGGTGGTGGGAGAGAAACAATAAGACAGACTGTAATGTTATACAAGACTCCAAATGTACATGGGACGTCCCAAAATAAGCAGTCAGCTGTGCAGCTCAGAGCTGAAAAGAGTACAGAAGTGCATAGAATTTCCTTTCTCATGAGGCTAAACACACTGCATTTGGCTCATGTAATCTCTGCCTAGGGAATAGGGGGGATTGCATAAAACCATAATTTACATGTAGTGAGGCTGACAGAGAAATCCAACAGAAGTAACACCTAGCAAGTTTTAATGACAATTTAGTTTGGTGGTAAAGAGAAGGATGTTTGCCAGTATAACAGGGAAAGCAAGACCATATAGTAAACCAGTCCAGAGTCCGGCACATGGTGAGTCCTCAGTCAATGCCTGTTCTCTTTCTTTTCTCTAGGGTAGGGGAAACTTCTCAGATAGCATCCCACCCACCAAGTCAAACACCTGCCCATTTTGGCACAGAGAATTTACAGAACCTTTCCTGCCCCTAGAGGAAGCATGTAGAGGGCTCTTTTGGGAGTGCTACAACTTGGATATTTTTTTATATACATTGAAGAAGAGCCACTGCTTTTAATATTTCAACATGGCAATGACCTGCACAGAAGCTAACAGAAAAAGAACAGAGCTAAAATCTGTAATTTACAATCTGAGCTTTGGACATTGTCAAGAGGCTGAATTATCTGCATGAATCAAGATAGAGCATTGTTTTTATCGCCTCCAATGACCCTTTAGTGAGGGAGTGATTCCTGCCCTCAGGTTATGGGGATGGTCAAACATGTCACATCTGATGCTGAACAGTTGAGATCGACGGCAATTTTGTAAGCCAGTGGGAAGAGGACACACTGCACACGACACAGGGTCACACAGGACCCAGGGCTGCACTTGGGAACTGACTGAACAAGAAGTTCTGTGGGATGCAGGCTTTGGAGTATCAAGAGGATGGGGATGATCCTTGGTTCATGTAGAAAGATGTTATTGGCTTGTTTGAATAATTCCATGTGCTGGCAGGTAACCAAGGCCCAGTATTCGACGATAAGCAGGAACTGTGCCTGGACCCATTAGTAAGGAGGGTTGTTTGGCTAGGGGACCTCATCCATGGGAACAGAGTGGGGAAGGAAACTTGCAGTTAGGCCCTCCTGATTTCACCAGGTGTCAAAGAGAAGAGGAGCAGAAGAAAGCAATCTGAATAAAAGTGGGAGGTAGATACATCCTTCTCTTAACTCCAGGCTTAAAAGTTCGCCAGCACCTTAACAGAGTGATTGTTGGTATTGAATTCCAGAATTACCCTCTTTTTTGGCATGTTTTGTGTCATTCGCTGTATACACATGTCATTTTGTTTATACACACACACACACACATAGAATTGCTCTATATTCTTTTAATTTACTTCTAGATATAAGAGTAAACTGAATAGAAATTCATTCCACAGAGTGATTTCTTGTTTGCCTAACTAATCCTTTTGTTGTCTCTACAAAATGCTTTCAAGAATTGTTAGGAAGTGGTATCTAAAACTCGCTCAATGCCTGAAATCGAGGTGTGGGTACCTAGAGAAGATAAAACAAGGAACTCATCCCCTTAACACAGACTCTTCCTGTCTGGGTGTGACATCCATTATGGGTGGGACAAAGCATTGTGAAACCGAAATCTGCAGGAGAGGAACACCTGGGCAGAGTCACTTGTTGGCTGGAAATAATGACACCTTGTGTTAACGTACAGCCTTTCTTCCAGTGAGCTTAAAGTCCTTTAAACATTATCTCATTAACGCGCTCAATAGCCAGCGGGGACTGGTGGCATTTGGGGGCAGGGAGTGAGGCTGAAATGTCTTTTTCCTTAGACTTTGAGCTGAACGGCAATGAGGCCCAGTAAATGTCCGGTAGTCTAATGGCCCAGGAAATTGTCAGACATGAGGGTTAAATGACATGGTAGATAAAGCAATATCTGTTCAAGCAGGAACATAATTCACAATGCCCACCTCTCAGAGCCATGTACTAGCTCATAGTTCTACAAGGTGAAGGCTGTTCTTTTCAAGATGGGCCTGAAATGGGGTAAATTCCTCCTCTTTCCAGGCCATTTCTCTCACTTACCCAGCAGCCCTGTGGAAGCAATGCCATCAGACCAGTCCCGTTGCTACCCTTCCCTCTAGCAGGAATCTAGCCGCCCCCTCATTATTACCCCTCGTTATTTTACATCTTTCTCTCTGTCACCATTTCCTGATATCAGCCTCAGTGGCTCTAGCATCCACATAGGAGATCCTAATGGTGAACACGGGTTGGTTCTGCTACAGGACAGATTGGACCAGACCACCGTCTACCTCCTCCCTGTCTCCACAAGCCCCACTGGGATTACAGGACCTGGACATGCTTAGGTTCCCTTGGGAGCTGTGTGAGTTCAGACCCTTGATCCAGCAGGAAAGCCTGGGCATCCTTCCTCCCCAGCTCTGTTGCCCGGTAGATGGCCACAGATTCCTTTGGGAAAGATTCAGGGAAATGCTTATCAAACAAAAACTGGAACTTCCTTCAAGGGGTCTTGAACTCCCCTTCAGTCAATGGAATCCTAGTCTATGCACTGACTTTGATTTGAAAACTGGGTGAGAAAACTGTAATTTTCCATTAAAGCAGCCAAAATCCTATTGTGAGTCTTACTAACTCACAATTTTTTTACTATATTAATTAACAGCCTAATATACTGTCTCCTCCCTTAGAAACCATGATCTAGAAGCCATTTCCACAAAGCTCTGAGGTCCAGTGCACCAGGATTGCTCTCTGGCGTTGCTACTCATTGTGGTATTTATTTCCACTTGTCCTCTGATGGTTAAGTTCTGGCCCATCGGCTTCTGCCACATCAGAATCCCATCATTCCTAATGAGCTGAAGAGCCTGGGTCCATGGCAACATCTCCACCAGTCAACCCTGGATGCCACCTCCAAGCTTCTCAAAGATGCCAGTGTCCCCTCACCCGTGAATTCTTTACTGCCTTTGTGAAGGGTATATCCTTGGAGCCCTTCTGGGTTTTTGATCTCACCTGATAAAACCTTCTTAATATCCCCTCTTTCTAAGCACCGCCCCCCTTCCTCAGTACCTTACCATGGTAGTATGCTCCACCTAGCTTACTGAAGGACATCATTTTGGCCAAGCTTTCAGGAGCTATACAAACAGCAGCTCCAGTGTCTTTGCAGAATGTTGAACTCCACGTCACAAGAGAGCATTCCCACGTTAATAAATTCTTTCCTCTCCAGCTTTACATTCCACTTCACTGTCCTTGCCCCATCACTCAGCCACTCTGACAGATGGTCTGACATTGTGAAGAACCACCTCTACTTGTGATCCTCTAATTCCTGCCAGTACTTACTAGCCAGGTCTTACCATCTCTTAAGTGCATAAGTTCTTTCTTCCTGAACAGGTGCACTATATCCCTTGGACTATGCTAAGACATGACCCAGGTCTGCCTTGAGGAAATGAGGGTGACAGGAGCAGATCTTAAGGAGGATATGTGTAACCTTCTGGTACTGAGAAAAGGCTCACTTGAATAAGTTTATTTCGGAATCTGATTCCGGGGGGAGGAGTAAAGGACAGTGGGAGGGAAAGGAATGCAAAGATATAATATTAAGTCAGCTGCCATTCTGGGTGACTGGTACTCAGTCCTTCTGAGACCTTCTGAGAAACCTTATGAAATGTGTCTCAGAACTGTCCACCAGAGAGACTGGAGTGAAAAGCATTAATCCCTGGAGCTCTTATTTCCCTTTGGTCAAGGATACTTCCCCTGTACTCTTGGGCTGCAGCTGGGTGAGTGCAGAGCAAGTTCGTATATGACTCACCCTGCAACACCCAAGTGGAAGATAGAAGCACACAAGTTGGACCAGAGGCGAGGCACTGTCTGACTGCACATGGGAGAAGCTGGCCAGAGCTGGAGTGGGAATTGGCTGAGAGGATTCCGAAATAGTGCATGAGAGGTATTCAGTACAATCACCAGTGACCTCCTCTAGCCCCATCCTGTGGTCCTCATCTTACTCCTCTTCTCTGCAGAGCTCAACACTAGCTACTCCTTGAAACATTTCTTCACTTGGCTTCTGGGTCTATACTCTCTTCTGATGTTCCTTCTACTTCCCAGCTCTTCCCTCTTACCCCCCTTTACTAGTTCTTCTTCTTCCCAACCTCTGTACTTTGGAGTGTCCCAGGGTTCGATCCTCAGGTTTTTAATGGTACCAGTATTCATGTCCCCAGTAATTTCACCCAGTGTCATGGGATAAAATACAACCTATAATCTGTAGAATCTCAAGTTGATATCTCTATCCCAGACTCCCCCAAACTCCAAATTCAAATATCTATTTGTGAAGCATCTCACACTTGACATGTCTATAACAGAACTATTGAGTTCCCTGCCACAGCCACAAAAATCCTTCTTCCCCAGTCTCCTCCAGCTAGAAATAGTACCACAGTCCAAGTTCAGCAGGTCAAAACCTCAGGGCCATCCTTGAAAGCTCTCTTTCACCTACTCCTCATACCCTTTCAGAATGTTTCTCAAATCTGACACCTGCATCACCTCCACCACCACCATCCTAGTCCAAGCAATCATTAGCTCTTGAGGAATACTGCAAAAGCCTTCTTATTCTTGTCCCACAGCTGTCGTCCTCCATAGAGCAGCTCAAGTGATCTGTGAAAATATTAGCCAGATAATATCATTATCCCCCTATAAATTCCCCAGTGGTTTCCAGCACACTTGGAATAAAATTCAAACTCCTTTCCATGGCCTACAAAGTAAGTCATGATCTGCCCCAGCCTCTCTTTCCTCACTCTCTTCCTGTATCCACAAGGCTCACTCCACTCATTCTCTTTCTTGCCATTTCTGCCTCAGGACATTGGCACTTGCTTTTCCTTTGGCTTAGATTGAATTTTCCTCCAGATGTTTGTACACTTCATTCTCAAGTGCTTCTTCCTCAGCAAAGGCTTGTTTGGATATTTTATCTAAAATAGCCACCCCACATCCATTACTTTTAAGCCATTGCTTTATCATTCTTCATAACATTTAACATCACCTAGCTTTATATTATATATGTATTTGTATACTGTAAGATTCCATGAAGACAGGAACACTCTCTCTTTACCGCTGTATCCCAGTAACTGCCACATGGTAAGCACTCAGTTACAAAGATACCAGAGAATCTATAAATGACAAAAAAGACCAGAATAGAAATTATATGATGACAATGAGAAACAGCAAACTTGTTCAAGAATATCAATGTTCAATATCCTTAAAGCAAATAAAAAGCTGAAAGGAAACTGGTAAAATTCAGAAGGAATTTAAATGTTAAAAGGGTAGAGGAAGAGAAATGCAAAGAAAAGAATAGTTTATTTTGAAATGTAAATACTTAAGAACTGGAGCTCTTAAGATTAGAATGGTATCAAAATATTCTACATTTCAGTTCAATATCTCAGATTATTTTAGGGTGTTTGTGAAGAGTCAGTTCTTTTGCTTTATGAATAATACACTGCATTGTGCCACTTACAGTTTAAAAATGCATCCACATGCATTATTTTATTTGATCATCTAAATCATCTTGTTGAGTTTATCAAACAAGTATCCAATTCTGATTTCATATTTATGAAAACAGACATTTTTGTGGGCTGCAAACCTTGCCCAAACTTGACCTTCTCTCTGTTGACAGAAACAACAGTAATTTGCCAAGTTTTCTAACCCTGAAGTCCAGGCTCTTTATACAAGGTCTTGCTATTGCAAACACCTCTGATGATTTTTTTAAAATAAATATACTCTGACATTTAGTATAAGAGGAAAATAATTCCAACTCTATGAAAAATCTGCCTTTTCCAGTACTTTTTAGAACATCTTTTCTTTCACTATCTACGTTTGCTACAAGAGGGCTGATTACAGCCCTTTATGCTTAATTTTGTTCTTGTCAAAAAGAAGCTGTTTTTACAGCTTACCATAAATTTTTTAACTCTTTTTTTATATGAGAAAAATACACTTATACCATGCTTAAGCCACTGTTATTTTGACTTTTGTTATAGCAGCTGAATATTCTTCTTAAACAATGTGATTCTCCTTGACACTCCAGAGCTCTGCTTCTTTGCAGCACCTCTCAGGTATTGATATGTGTGTGTGTGTGTGTGTGTGTGTGTGTGTGTGTGTGTATATACTTTTTTTTAATAAATTCAAATTATAGGAACAGTTGCAAAAACAATACAAACCCCATACACAGAACTCCAGCATTCCCTGACCCCCCCAATACCCCGATCCACTAACTTTTACATGTTGTCACGTCGCTATTTCTTTCCCTCCTTCCCTCTCTGCCTAACTATCATCCATCATCTATTGCTCTGTCTTCTGAACATATGAGAGCTAGCTGCGCACATCCTTGAACATACACTATAATTCACATATACAATTCCCATGAACAAGAACATTCTTTCATGCAATCCCATTAAGCACAGCTAACAAGTACAAGAGAGTCAACAATGATACAAAGCTTACATTCTATATTTCCTTTTCCTTATGTCTTAACTGTGTTCCTTTGAGCCTCCTCACCTCCATCTTCAGATCCCTTCTAGGGTCATCCCTGGCATTCAATTGTCATCTACTTAGACTGTCTTTTTTTTTTTTTTTCTCAATTGTGGAAACAGCCTTAATCTTCCCATTCCACCCCTTCCCTAGCATTCCATTAGTGGGATTAATCACATTTAGAATGTTGTAATGCTATCACCTTCCCACTTTCCATTACTAGAAATTTCCTTTCACCTCAAACAGCAACCCTACACTCATTTCTTAACTCCCCATTGCCCCTTCCCCCATTTCTCTTAACCCATACTCTACTTTTCATCTCTATGGTCATATTCTCTGATAATTTCTTTGTGTTTACTGTGGGGCTTAAAATTAAACCCTTAAATCCATAACAATCTTGTTTTTCTTTGATACCAACTTAATTTCAATAGGACACATAAACTATGTACCTATACTCCTCCATTCCCCCAACTTATATAGTTCTTGTCAAAAATTACATATTTTACATTGAGTTCAAAACCACTGATTTGTCATTAGAGTTTGTGTATTTTATATCATGTAGGAAGTAAATAGTGGAGTTACAATTCAAAAACTATTGGCTTCTATTTGTATTCCATTGTGGTCAGAGATTGTGCTTTGAATAGTTCAATCCTTTGTGTGTGTGTGTTTTTTTTTATGGAGGTTTGTTTTATGTCCAAGCATATGGTCCATTCTGGAGAAAGATCTGTGATCACTAGAGAAAAATGAGTGTCCTGGTGATTTGGGATGTAAGGTTCTATATATGTCTGTTAAAATTCTCTATATCTCTTTCTCCTTTCTTTGTTTCTCTGTTGGTAGGGCTCCCTTTAGTATCTGAAGTAGGGCAGGTCTTTTATTGGCAAAGTCTCACAGCATTTGTTTGTCTGTGAAAAATTTAAGCTCTCCCTCAAATTTGAAGGAGAGTTTTGCTGGATAAAGTATTCTTGGTTGGAAATTTTTCTCTCTCAGAATTTTAAATATGTCATGCCACTGCCTTCTCACCTCCATGGTGGCCGCTGACTAGTCACTACTTAGTCTTATGTTGTTTCCTTCATCTGTGGTGAATTGCTTTCCTCTTGCTGCTTTCAGAACTTGCTCCTTCTCTTCAGTATTTGACAGTCTGATCAGAATATGTCTCAGAGTGGGTTTGTTTGGATTTATTCTATTTGGAGTTTGCTGGGCATTTATGCTTTATGTATTTTTATTGTGTAGAAGGTTTGGGAAGTTTTCTCCAACAATTTCTTTGAATACTCATTCTAGACCTTTACCCTTCTCTTCCCCTTCCGGGACACCAATGAGTCTTAAATGTGGACGTTTTATTATATCTATCATATCCCTGAGACCCTTTTCAATTTTTTCAATTTTTTTCTCCATTCTTTCTTTTGTTCTTTCATTTTCTGTTCTGTGGACCTCTAGGACACTGAGTCGTTGTTCAACTTCCTCTAATCTTGTATTATGAGTATCCAGAGTCTTTTTAATTTGGCCAAAAATTTCTTTTATTTCCATAAGATCTTCTATTTTTTTTATTTACTCTTGCAATTTCTTCTTTATGCTCTTCTAGGGTCTTCTTTATGTCCCTTTTATCCTGTGCCATGGTCTTCTTCATGTCTTTTATATCCTGTGCCATGTTTTAGTTCCTCGATTGTGATTGTTTGATTAATTGTGCCAAGTACTGTGTCTCTTTTGATATTTTGATTTGGGTGTTTGGGATCAGGATCTCCATATTGTCTGGTTTTATCATATGCATTAAGATTTTCTGTTGTTTTTGGCCTCTTGGTATTTGCTTTGCTTGATAGGGTTCTTTCAAGTTGTAAAAAAAATAAATAAATACCAATCTAATTTTTCAGAAATACAAGATGGTGGCGTATACTTTCTCCAACTAACCAGCAGATGGCATCTGCTAGTGACCTATACCCCTCAAGTCAGTTCTCCCCAACTCTGTCTCTGTGGTGTGTGGGGAAATGATTTTTGTGGGGTTCAATTGGCGAACTCAGTTTGGGTTTGTTGTTGGAGCTGTCCGCCCTGAACATGGTGCATGTGTCTGGGTGGTCAGGGAGGCACGGCAGCTTTAATAGTCAAACCTCCCAGGTGTTCCCGGAGATTCAAGGCTGTTGCAAGAGTCTAAGCCTTCATTTCAGTTTTGCCCCAGATTTTCTCTGTCGCTGACCCACAAACCACTGGCATTGACATAGCATCCCTGGGTTTTCCGAGCGGGCCCCCCTTCTCATCTGTGATCTTCTAGGACCTCTGCTGAGGGAAGGCTGTACTACATCACTAGTGTGCATCATCCCTCAAGGGAAGCCCCAGGCCGCCGGGCTGTGCAGGGGCATGCCCAGCCTGATGCAAAGATTAGCCTATAATTCTTGACTGGTGTAAGTTCTGAATGAAAGGCAGGTAGTAGAGCTGGGCCCCACCCCTTTCCTCTTAGAGAAGATAGATGCCCTAGGGGGAGGTTATTAGCATTTCAATGGTCTCTCTCTGCCTGTGCCACACCCCTGTTTGGGTCACGGAACTGGGAACCGAAAATGGCCAAGGCTCTCTCCACTGAGTCGAAAAAGGAACAGAACTAGTCCAAGGTGACCCTCCGGCTCTCCAAGGTTAGTCATCTCCCAAAGCCTCTGTCTATTTGTTGGGGATTTGTACCTGGTAGTGAGCAGTTCCCTCCTGCTAATTAAAACCCCAGTTGGAGCTCAGCTGAGCTATATTCGCTTGCTGGGAGAAAGCTTCTCTCTGGCACCACGAGGCTTTGTAGCTCAGGCTGTGGGGGAGGGGTCTCCCAGTTTGGATCCGCAGTTCTTACTTACATATTTTATGCTGTGATCTCGGGCACTCCTCCCAATTCAGGTTGGTGTATGATGAATGGACAGTCACATCTGTCCCCCTGCAGTTATTCTGGATTATTTACTAGTTGTTTCTGGTTTTTTTCATTTGTTCCAAGGGGACTACTTAGCTTCCACTCCTCTCTATGCTGCCATCTTAGATCCTTAACCATAAACTTTTAAATTCTCATTCTGATTCAGAAATTCACCAGTCTTGCTGTTCTATATTCCTGGCAGAATCAGTAATTATTTCATACAAGGTTTTCAGTTATCCATTAAGCTACCCAGCCACCAGTTGTTTTTTTTTTTATATGAATTATTTTTATCTTCTGATTCCATATTTCAAACTAAACAGCCACAAATATTTATTTGCATGATATTTAAAAATTACCAGGTTTTTTCCTTAATTAGATGTAAATAAATAGTAATATTTATTTTCTAGATTTTAGCATTACCTTGTTCTGAACTCCAGAAAGGCAAATATCTTGGATTATTTTTGCAGGAGAGGAGCTATACTTCAAATGGAAGGCTTTGCTGGCCATTTTGAGTATAAACTACAGTTATAACCTTACTCTTACTTGAATTTATAACAAAAAGTATTTTTGTGTGCTTTAAGAAGAAGACTTGAAGAAAGCAATCTCAAACATAGCAAACTGTACACAGAGATGGATTTTGAATGTTACCCTCCAAATAGTAATGTTTTAAAAAGTAATATTCCCCTGGTTAGTCTGAAAGTAGCTCATCCAAACAAAAATCTTATTGCATGTAAACAGCCTATGAGGAGGGCTGAATGGGTCTAGATTTTGGTATGCCTCTTGATGACATATCAAGGAACTTTCTGTTTCATGATGATTGTCATTTTTTTATTTCTGGAATTAACCCAGGGCTGAGTCGCAAACAATATAAGCCTTCCTTTCTATGTCTGGCCAGGTCTACCCAGTCATTGAACTCGAGCCTTGTTTTTCAATCATTACCTGTCATCTATCTTCACATTTCTGGCTCTTCCCTGTGACTTTTCTAATAGCTGTAAAGGAACAAATAAATTAAATGTAGCCAAAAGAATTCAATCAGCCCTGCTTCACATTGTAGTCAAAATTAGTCATTACTCTGATTTAGGGCTATTGAGTAAAGGGTAACGAACTTTTAGGATTAGATCAATATTATGGAGTAATTGAGAAAGTATAACCTCACAACTCAATAGAGTTCTGAAAATCAAAATGTGTGAGAAAGGAACAATGAATATACTCTAATGGATAAAAACATAACTAATTTCATTATATATATCACCTTGTAGTGTTAAGTAATTTTTCCAGGAGTTTCAAAATGTTTCCTCCTTTACATTCCCTCGGATAAAAGAATTGCTGATTATGCATCCTTCTACCCAGACTAATACGTAACAATAATCCACCATTATGGAACACAATTTTTACTCAAATTTACTATGCTGTTATTGTAGAGGACAACTGTTTTGAAGCTCTGAAGTTGTTCAAAAGTAAAACCTAAATATTCAGAAGATTCAGCATTTTAAGAGGAAGATAAGTTTAATGAGATTCAATAACATGAACCATAATGCCCATACTTCATCAGCTTTTGAATGCACATTTTTTTGACATTTTGACATATCTGAAATTGGGATATATCTTACAATAATATATTGTGATTAAAATTGACAGCATTTTTGGTTTTTCTTAGTGGAATACACCCAACTGAGAAAAAAAATAATGGTGTGCTTTATTAATTGATGGCTTATTAAATTTGATGAAATACACTGTTAGACAATACACCAAGAGTATAAAAGACATGATGGGCTTCTGAAACAGCACTTTGCACTCAGAAGAAAGTAAACCTCTGGTGGATGACGCTTGTGGGCAGCTAAAATTGGTTCAAACTGAAAGTTTCAATTTGATCCCTTAGTCTGCAACTTACTAAGACCAAAATAGTTATGACCAACTTGGTTGCATCAAGTTAAACAAACATGATGACTGCATCTGCTGGTTGTGAAGAAGGTTTTTCTGGTAGCTCCAGTTCTACTACAGACCATGAAAATAGGCTTGGAGAGGATTGACATAGACAAGGAGGAAAGACAAGAAAAAAAAGCTAAGTTACGTCATCTAAGACTTAGTTTCCTATTTCAAGTACTTCTGGTGGTACCATATAATCTAACATAAGACCGTGAAAATAGAGAGATTATCTGGGTCAGGGTTTCCCCACTATGGCTCTATTGTCATTTGGGACTGGATAATTCTTTTTGGGGGCAGGGGAGTGGGGAGAGGAGGCAGTCCTGTGCATTGTAGGATGTTTAACAGTTTCCCTCGCTTCTATCTACTAGATGCCAGTAGAACATTTCCCTCCCCCAGTAGTGAATCCAAAAATGTCCCCAGACATTGCCAAATGTCCCCTAGGAGGCAAAATTACCTGGTTGAGAACCACTGCTCTAGATTTTTTCCCATCCTATAGCATTTCCAATAATTCAAGGTCATAGATAAATAAATTCCAAAAATCAGCGTAATTCATGAAAACCGCATTGAAAATGATAGAAGTGATCAGAAACTTAAAAGATAAATTTCAGAGTTTGGTTTAGCAAAATTCCAATGGATTCAAAATTCCTTATCAAATTTTTAGCTATACTATGGTTAAAACTATAAAAAATAAACATATATGTATGTAGTAAAAAACAGAATCTAGAAAAATTAAGTAGTCAGTTTGTTTGGCTGAAGTAATGGTGGGTGTTTTCTATTATTGTTGTTATTAAAAAGTCATTAAAAGTGTCTTACTCTTGGTTGCCTGATAATAACTTATAAATGTGAAAGGAAGGGGCAGTAAAGACTAAATACTACTGGATAATATCTAGCATTTTCCAAGTGATTACTATGTACCAGGCACCATTCTATATGCTTTATAAGTATTGATTTATTTAATCCTTACGACAGTCTTGAGAGATAAGGCACCATTTCTGTGAAGAAAGTTTGACTTGCCCAAGATCATACAGTAGTTAAGAAGCAGAGCTCAGAATCAACCATATCACCCCTGGGCACCACACTGAGCAGGAACCACGTCACTTGGACTGCGTCTGCTCCCCGACTTGAATTCTACATTCTAGCCGCCTGGTCTACTCATAGTGCCAGCCATGTATGGTGCATTCTACTTCCATGCATTTGCTCATTCTATTTTCCCCACTTGAAAATTTACTTCCCTCTATCTGTTTTGTTGTTGTTGTTGTTGCTTTTTCCCTAAACCATATCCTTCTTTAAGTGATCTGCTTTAGGACCCTTTCCTCCATAAAGTTTTCTGAGATTATTCTAGGCTGCAATGAGCTCCCCCTTCTCTAAACACCATTTACTGTATGCCTAAATAGCCATTTCTTATACAAAAAACTTCAATTTATAACTCCTGATAAGAATAGCTAATATTTATATGGCCTTTAATAAAGTATTTTATATACATTATCTCATTTTATCCTTACCATAAACCTGCTTTCTTGTTACAGCCATTTCACATATAAGGTCAGGGTTAATTGGATTGTACAAAAACTCACCCAGTGAGAGGGAGACTGGAATTTGAATGGAAGTCTTCCAACTCCAAACCACATGCTCTTCCCCCAAATCAGGACTGTAGCCCTAGCCATCTGTATGTATGTCTGCCTCACCAACTAATCTGCAACTTCCATGTTTTAAATCCTTCCATGGGCTCCTTTCTCACTCCAGTACTTAATAAGTATTTGGAATAATTGTTGACCAATTAGGTGACTTGGCCTCCTAAACCTCAGAGCATACAACAATAATAGTAATAGCTAATGTGTACTAAGCTCTGTTTATGTTCTGGGCATTGAGCTCAGCACTACACAGGGGTTGCCAATGAGGAAACTGAGTATTAGAGAGATTGGGGGCTTAGAAAAATTATCCTGTCAACTGAAATTCCCATTTACCTATAGTGAATTTCTTTTGGAACTTGGCGAGTGTTAAACCCCCAGATGTTAGCTAGTGCTCATAACTAATGGGTGGTTCCTTATTGGACACTGTCCTAGTTGCTCTCCATGTATTTTTCCTCATTTAATACTAAATTTTTTTAAAAAAGCCTGTGAAAAAGACTATTTTTATCCACATCTTAGGAAAAGGAAATGAGTTTAGAGAGATTAAGTAACAAGGAGAAGGCTGAAGCAGATTTCATTCCAGCAGTCTGACCCCTAACTTTTTTTTTTAATTCAGTTTTATTGAGATATATTCACATACCATACAATCATCCATGGTGTACAATCACCTGTTCACAGTACCATCTTATAGTTGTGAATTCATCACCCCAATCTATTTTTGAACATTTTCCTTACACCAGAAAGAATCAGAATAAGAATAAAAAATAAAAATAAAAAAAGAACACCCAAATCACCCCCCCAACCCACCCTATTTTTCATTTAGTTTTTGTCCCCATTTTTCTACTCATCCATCCATATACTGGATAAAGGGAGTGCAATCCACAGGGTTTTCACAATCACACTGTCACCCCTTGTAAGTTACATTGTTACACAAATCTTCTCCAAGAGTCAAGGCTACTGGGTTGGAGTTTGGTAGTTTCAGGTATTTACTTCTAGCTATTCCAATATATTGAAACCTAAAAAGTGTTATCTATATAGTGTGTAAGAATGTCACCAGAGTGACCTCTAGACTCCACTTGAAATCTCTCAGCCACTGAAGCTTTATTTTGTTTCATTTCACATCCCCCTTTTCTAATCCCTAACTTCTAAACATTCTTCACCATGGAAAGCAGACAAACATCTCTAAGAATTGCTTTTATATCAGTATATGTATATGTATGTATATGTATAAAAGTATATATATATATTCTGTTTGTGTTCATGTTTTCAAAACAGATCTAACTTCTAGAATATCAAATTTTATGATGTCGTGATGTCATGATGTCATTATCACTTTATAAGTTCCCAGGCAGAGGAAATTGCCCACAGGACGAATGTCTGATTATTTGTTCTTTTTGGTTGAAGTCTCAAGAGCTGTCTCAGAGCACCTGTCCATCAAATAAAATAATTGTCTTGATATTTCTCTAGCTGGGGGTGCGGGGTTGAGGGCTGTCTCAGTGGAGACCTGCTGTGATATGGAGTAAAGTTCCTTTCCCTGAACCAGTTTGCCTACCCTGGCAACACACTTGATGTGAAAAATGCAGGCACCTTCATCAGGCAGGTATTGTTGGTAATTCCCAGTTGTCTGAGAGTTACTTGGCACCCTCTCAGGGAGCTGATGTTCAAACAATAAGTAATCTGGCTTTCAGTAAGGTAATTACAGAGCAAACCTGCATGGTCTGGACTCCTAAGTGGCACGTTACAACACATTGAACAAATGGCATATCTGAGTAAGCTTAGAGTCACTAAAAATATTATCTTAAATCACGAGAATATACCAAAGTTATTGCTTTGAGTGCAGGCTTAAATCACCTGCTCCAAAACCACATTGTAGGCGCTTGCTCACTCTTTCATTTTCAGAGTAATGCAGATCTTGCAAGTGTCTTTTACCGATAAGCTGGGTTCAAGGACATATCCACAAGAGTTTCACCCAGATTCCCAACCTATCAACCAGAGATCATCCCCTACCCAAGGAGATCCAAAGCTGGGGATCTTTTGCCTCATTACCAAGTGCTCCTGTTTGGAGGAATTGAGCTGAAATTTCATACCCATCTTTCCATCACAAAGCATCCTTTCAGCTTTTTTACATAGAAATGGTACAGAAATATCTAAAACTATAGTTATTTCAGAGACTTATGGATATGCTATTCTTTTGTCATCAGTGATCACAAACCACTCTGGAGATAACTCTGGAGAATTCATCAGCTAGTCAGTGATCGTATCTGAGAAATTTTGGAACACATTGATGAAATCATTCAACCTATAAATGATGGATATGTGGGGAAGAGAATTCCAGGTAGAGCAAAAAGGAAATGCAAAGGCCCTGAGGTATGAGTATGCCTAATGCACTCCAGGAATAGCAAGGTGGCTGGTATAGCTGGAGCAGAGTGAGAAAAGTGGAGGTGTCAGGAGGCCAGATCAGGTTGGGCCTTGCAGGTAGGTCATTATCAGGACATTGGCTTAAAGCACTGGAACTTAGAGCATTCGTTTTCAGCAGAATGGTATGCTCTGACTTTCATTTTAAAGGGATTATGCTACCTTCAGTTTGGAGATTAGACTATAGGGGAGAGTAAACCCAATTGCTTACTCATCAAGGACATCAATTAGGAGGCTATTGCAGCAATCCAGGACAAGAGAAGTGTGGCCAGGACAAAAATAAGACTGGTAGATATTGTTGGGTTCTAGATATATTGTTTTACTGTGGTAGAGTATATATAACAAAATTTCCCACTTTAATCATTTTAAGTGTACACTTCAGCGGTATTAATTATATTCACAATGTTGTGCTACCATCACCATCATCCATCACTAAAGACCTTTTTGTGACCCCAAACAGAAACTATGTACCTATTATACAATAACTTCCCATTCTTCCTCCCACAGCTCTTGGTAACTTCTAAGCTGCTTTCTTTCTCTATGGATTTGCTTATTTTAGCCATTTCATATCTTTTTTCTGGCTTATTTCATTCAACATGATGCCTTCAGGGTCCATTCATGTTGTAGCCTGTATCAGAACTTCATTCCTTTTTACAGCTGAATAACATTCCATTGTATAGATGTAAAATATTTTGTTTATCCATTCATCTGGTGATGGACACTTCGGTTGTTTCCACCTTTTCACTATTGTGAGTAATGCTGTTATGAACTTTGGTGTTCAAGTATCTGTTTGAGTCCCTGTTTTCAATTTTTGAAGTTAGATATATTTTTTAAGGTAGAGCCAATAGAACTTCTCCATGAAATGGATGTGGAATGTGAAAGAAAGAAGTCAAGGAATGAGCCAAGATTTTGGCTTTAAGGAGCTGGAAGGATGAGGTTCCTATTTTCTGAGATGAGGTAGGCAGTGGAGAAGCAGGTTTGCTAGGCAATGGTAGGTTGGGACAGGGGGGCTGTGGAAATCAGGAATTCAGTTTGGGACCTGTTCAGTGTGAATTAGACACCCAAATGGAGATGGTGAGTAAGCAATTGGCTACAGGAATCTGCAGTGCAGGGGAAACTTCTGGACTGGAAATAACACTCAGGAAATCATCTGCTAGAGATGGTGTTTTAAGTATCGAGCATAAATGAGCTCAACCAGGGATGAGCCTCCAAAATTAAATGGTCTAAGCAATGATGAGGAGCCAGAGTAGGAGGTCGTGGAAGAGCTGCCAATAAAATGGGAGCATGATGGAGTTGATGAAAGTGTGTCTAGAAGGAGGGAGTGATCAGCTCCGTCAAACACTGCTGAGGTCTCCTGAGATAAACTCGGAACTGAACACTGGAGCAGTGACACTGAGGTCACTAATGAGAACAGCAAGAGTCTTTTCTAAAGTCTGACTGGAATAGGTTCTAAAGAGAATGAGATAGTACAGACAGCTCTTTTGTGAAGTTTTGTTGGGGAGCTTTGGAAGGGGACAGTAGCAGAAAAGGAATGTGGAATCAAGAGAGACTTTTTTTAAATCAACTTTATTGAGGTATAATTTATCTACTATTAACTTTACCAATTATAGGTGTATAGTTCAATGAGATTTGACAAATGTATATACCTGCATAAGCACCACCACAATCACAATATAGAACATTTCCATTACCTCAAAAACTTCATTTGGCTCCTCTCCAGCCAATTGGTCTCTCACTCCTGGACTCAGGCAACCACTGATCTGCTTTCTAGCACTATAGACAAGATTTATCTGTTCTGGAGTTTCACATAAATGGAATTATAGAGTATATACTCCTGTTTCTGGCTTACTATTGAGTATAATGTTTTTGAAAATTATACACGTCAATGCGTGAATCAATACCTACTTGCTCTCTATTGTTGAGCAGTGTTCCATGGTATGGATATACCATACTTTGTTTATCCTGTTGATGGGCATTTGGGTTGTTTCCAGTTTGGGCTTTTATAAATAGAGCTGCTATAAACATTCACGTCCAAGTCCAAGTCTTTGGATATTTGTCTTCTTCAAGAGTGGGGATTTTAAGATCAGAGAAATTTGGGGATTACAATTTAATTAGGGTAGTCCTGAGATTTTGAGTTTATCGTAGCACCTTGGTACCAGGATGATATAGCTCCCTGGATAATAAATAAGCATCATTCCTCCACAGTCGTTTGTTCATTATTCTTCTCCAGCAGCTCATGAGACCATTTCCCTTGCCTTCAGGGGTTCATGGTCTAGTGAAAAAAAACAAAAATGAAAGAAGAATTGAATGCGGATGTGTTCCTTAACAGAACAGGCAGTGAATTCATAGGACTCATAGTCCAGACTGGTCAGAACTATAACTTGGTTCAAGAAAATGTTTGTAGCTAATGATATAATGAGTTAAATCACGTTGAAGAAGGCATATATCAGTGTCTTCATCTTCATCATCACCTGCATCCACTCTGCTCTCTCACAAAGCCACCTTGTGCACATTACTAGCAACAAGCTGCCTTCTAGTGACTTTGGTGACCAACTACTAGTTTGTAGTTGGAAAAGCTCAACATGTGTTGCTTCTAGTTCTGCCTGATTCACTTTCCCTAACTTTCTACACCACCATTTTTCCCTTTGTAAACTGTAAATATCAACGTCTTCAGAAGATTGGTGAAGTATAACGTGATGTATGTATTTCCTAACTGCAAAGTGAAGTATGAGAACAGACAGCAAACTGTTAGCATGAGAACATCAGTCTCCCTGTGTTCCCAAAGCTTTGGCTATCAAAAGAAATATATTAAACCCTATTTCCTCCAACCTGCAGGCCAGAATATACTGAGAAAGTGAAAAGCAGCCTCTGACCCCAGGGAACTTGCCTGGCCCTCACAGCTAAGCTATGGGGTCTCTTGTTGGACAGAAACAAATCTCACAGAATACCAACACCAGACAAGGTCCTTCTGAGGCCATGATAAAGTCAGACAAAACAAGGCCATTTTATAATTTTTTCTAAACACAGACAAAAATATGGTCATTGTGCAATCCACAAAATACCAAATATTCCTCTCCCAGCTAATATGAGTGACTGCTGCTGCTTTCCCAATTACAGCTTTATCCTTTCTCCAATTCACCCTCCCTAGGGATAAGATTTATTGACACTTATCCCTGCTTCTTGACAGCACACACTCTAGAACAGACACCTACTTTCTTAAAGCCTCCCCCAAATAACCCAACAAAAGCCCCT
Source organism: Choloepus didactylus (assembly GCF_015220235.1). Lineage (NCBI taxonomy): Eukaryota > Metazoa > Chordata > Mammalia > Pilosa > Megalonychidae > Choloepus > Choloepus didactylus. Next base: position 115,016,950 of record NC_051315.1, read on the forward strand.
ATCCTATAATGAATCCTTTCTAATATCCTCTCACCATGAATCACCATGATGTGCATTCTCCCTTGTTGCAAAAACCCGACTTGTTCAACTACTAGTGTGTCCCTGGGGGTCTTTGGCCAGAATATTGGCACTGATTACATTTGCCCAGAATTTTTAGTACAGGAAAAGGGAAGAAGGGTTTAAGACATTCCATCTCTCAGAAGCACTTATACTTTACAAAATTACTCCTGTAGCTTACAAAACCTTCATGAGCCAAGGAGGTGATCCCCACTGAAATAATGTAATGTCCCAGGTAGGGGACACGGTGGAGGTGGCAATATTGAGACTGAAGATATCAACCAGAATGCCTCCATTGACACCTCCCTCTCACTCTGCCTTTCCAATCCTAGCCAGTTCTAGACACAGCCCTACCCAGGCTCTGAGTCAATCAGCCCTGACAAGGGAGGAAACAACACCAGTGTGTGGAGCCCGGAATTAATATCTTGACCATCTTATTCCCTAAGTACCAGGCTGCAGTCCTGTTCTCTAATCAGACTTCAGCCTAATTTCCTGCTTAGTATTCCAGTCCATTGCTGGATCTAGAGTTTTGCCTAGAACCATAGCTCACTTGGCAGGAATCCCAACACCTTGCAGAGTCCTTGCCCTTGTCCCTCCCCTGGAGGTTGTAGCTTGTTCCCTGGCTGGTGGCAGGAGTACCATTCTAAATGGGCTTACCTGGAGCCATGACATGGCCAACCTTTCTGATGCTGCAGGTTGAACCACTGGCTCTGAAGCAAGCTCTTCAGCTGAGAATGTTGCCTAGCCTTGGTCCCATCTCGTCCTGGGTTTCCCAACATTTCTGCTTGGCCAGAGCCAGAATCCCTGACAGTTGAGCCCACCCAAGTTACAACAGCCCCAGCTCACTAGACACAAGTTTATTTATGTACAACTGGACACCTTCCTTGGCCATCGTCCAACAGAAAAAGTTGCTTCCAGACATAATCTCAGAATCAGCAAAGCCACAGGAAACAGGAGGGTGCTACCTCCTACCCATTAAGGAGCACATAGCAAGAACTAGAGTCTTCATTCTATGTACCTAAATCACTTTTCAGGAGCAAATAAATGCAACTTTAAAAACTCTATGAATATACGTAAGAACTTGATGGGTACTTGAATATTTAGTACTTACTAGAAGTCTAAACACCTCATAGTAACGACTCGATAAATATTTGTTCCACTAAGGAACAGACTTAAGAGATGGGAATATTGAGGCTCAGTTGTTTTTTTTGCTTTGCCCAGGGGCACTTAGCTAGGTATAATAGAACAATAGGAACTAGAACCAAATTCTCTTAGTTCCAGTCCTGTATACCTTCTACCGGAGCAAACTCCTTGTTAAGTTGATATTAATTCAAAATAGTACACAATTTGAACCCTATTGTTACTGGTCTTTAATCACTAAAGTTACTGTAATTTACTAATTTTGGGAAAATAACACTGGGCACACGAACACACAGTCAAGAAATATGTCATTAACACACCTGAAGTCAGTGGCAAAATTGGGATGGGAACCCAATACCAAGAATTTAAAAACATTTGTATCATGCAAAACAATATTTAAATATTAAATAATGTTATAAAACGTGAAGCTTTCTCATGGTCTTTAGCCACAGATCAGAAAAGGAGTGTGGGGAAAAATGAGGAAGTGGTGAAGGGGCCAAAGAGGAGACAGGACGCCCAAGAAACACTTTTGCAAATTTCCTGGAATCAACCCTGTCCCTCTCCCGTCATCATTCCAGAAAAGGAAGTTTAAAGGAAGAGTAGAGTTACACCACTGTTCTTCTCGAAATCTCCAAGGGTTGCTGGTAAGAACACAGCTCCCATTAAAATGCAAACACCAGCTGTGTTGGGCCTAACACTAATTTACACTTTAATTAAGAGGAATCCCTTTAATCAGATGGTTTGATTGCCCTGCTAATCCACATGTGGTCCACATGGGACCAGCAGCATCAGCATCACCTGGGAGTTTTTGAGAAATGCAGACTCTCAGGCACCCTGGAGGCCTACTGAAGCAAAATCTGCAGTTTGGAAAGATCTGCAGGCGATCCACTTGCACAGTAACATTTGAGAGACACAGCTTACCACCCTTTTAGAGAGGCAATCTTGACTAATAGATGTGAGAGATCATTTTGCTTCAAAAAAAAAATCTTGGGTAGGAGGCACTGCAGAGGAATTAGGGCACAGTAGGGGATGGGAAAAGGCACCAGAGACAACTTCGCCTTCTTGGCATCTTTCCAAGAACCAAGTGGCCTACCTCCCCTAGAAATCACCCGGGTATTCAGTAGATTGCCAAGGGCTGTGGGGTTCATCTGAAGAAGCGCCATGACTATGTTGAAATATCAACCATATAGGCCACATTCACACAAGAATTAATGCAATTCAAACTCTTGCGATTGGCTGGCCAGCTGTAGTATTGGGCAAGAGAGATTATGCAACTTTCCAGGGTATCCAAATTACAGCCAAGGTACACCCAGCTATAAGGAGAACCTGGCTCTTCAATTCCTGTACATATATGCCAGCTGCTCTGAATAGTGTGCTCAGACCCTTGCAAATCATGTAAAATGCAGAATCGTGCAGTTAACTAAAGAATTAGGATCAATAGATGTCACTCTGAATAATAGAATAAACCACTTGTTTTGCTTAATCCACTGAAACAAAAATACACATCTTCGGCAGCAGGAATTTTGCACCATATAATCAAATGTTCAGCTTTCCACATTTCCTAAGCAGTATCTTTTTCAACATAATTACCTATGTTTAAGTTTCAAATCAAAACAAGAAAAGTATTCCAACCTTACCTGGATGCCTCTCTCATTTTTTGTTTTTAACCTAACCACGGGCTTGGAAGCCTGGCTGTCATAAAGCTCTGAAAGCTTTCATTATGCTTTCCCTATGATGGCATCCAATCCTCAAGGGTTAACGAAGGTAACTTCTTTGGCCAGAAGGGGGCAGTGAAGAGCTGCAGAACAGGAGCAGGCTGCAGGCCGTCAGCTTCCCGCTGGGCAGATTAAGCTGAGCAAAGAGACAATTAGAGACCAAGAGATCAATCGTGTGGACTGGTGGGGAGGTAAGAGTGCCCTAATTAAGCAGAGAACAGCTCAGAAAGAGCAGAAAGAGCCAGTGACCCCAGAAGAAGGGAGTTCCAAGAAGCCCTTAAAAAGGAAGCCAGGAGGGAAACCGGCTCTGAGTGCATCCTGGAGTGACACTTCTTGAAGTCCCAAGCCCAGCCTCCAGGCTTTGGCCTCAAGGAGCGTCTTAAAACAGAGCTAGAATTCACTTCATTTGAAAGAATAGCTCAGCATGTAGCCACTACTCCCTCTTGCTTCTTGTAGATGGAGGCCCTTGTTTCTTCCTGAAGAATGCAATAAGGATTGAGCTCCTAACTTGCCAATTACCCCACAGTGAGAGGAACTGATGGGATATTTCAGCGTGTGTGTGTGTGTGTGTGTGTGTGTGTGTGTGTGTGTGCGTGCACGTTTGGGGGGAGAGGGGGGAGGAACTCACCCCGACTCAAACAGGAAGCCTGAATGCTTGATATCCGTAATTTGTTCATAATCACCAACTTCCTCCTTTGCAGGCCAACATGCGTCACGTTTGGGAGCAAAGCTGGACCCGGCCCTATGGGTAGGCTCCAGGACACCACCTTTGCAAAGATGACGTAGGGCCAGGTATTTGTTTGCATTCGGGTTCCCAAAAGATTGTTTAAAAATAAACTGCCCTCCCATATGACTGCCTTCGATTGCATCCCCACTGTACCAAACTTCTCCATTTTAAATATTTACTCCTGATGTAGCCTGAGTACACTCACCGTGATAGAAACACCATAAATGTGTTCTCTCTCCTAGAGATATCTAATGCCTCTTGAGTATGTGATGTCTGTATACATGTATACATGACTTCTCATTTACACAAAGTCAAAAAAATGAAATTTGAAGATATGCTTTTGGACACTTCTTAAAATCTTATGAACTCCTATTAACAAAGGAAAAACTACCCACACTTAACTGTTATCCTCATGTCTTCCTTTAAGTTGAACATTTCTGGTCTTTTTAATGTTTTTTTCAGGCTTTTTCATCAAAATATTCGTTGTAATAAAAGTATCAACAGTATCTCAATCCCAATTTGTAACACATTTTATAAAGTCTTGTTGATGTCTGTTTTATTTGATTCATAAATGGTAATAATCACAACAGCTACAATTTCATAATTGTTTGCTCCATGCCAGAAATTGAGGCACCTTCTATGATCTACTGCTACTCCTTCAGAACCGCACTATTTGGGTAGATGTTATCATGAGCATATCAGAGATGAAGATCAAATTCAACAACTAGGTAGGTTGAGCTATTTGCTTCATGGGATCCACTGCCTGTTTAATTTCACAAACAAATAATAACGGAATGCTCACACATCAATTTGTTGCATGCCTGCTATAGACCAGCCTCCTTTCTAGATGCTTATAAACATTAGCTTCTAATGTTTAATTATAATTATCCATCATGATTCACAATGAACGAGCTAACTCTCATTTTGGCCGTGCCACGGGTGAAAGAACTGATAAACTGAGTCACATTGGTAACAAGAAGCAAGGTTGAGTATCTAACACAGATCTTCTGATTCCTATTCCATTTTTTGAATGCTTTTTCCATTAAAATTCAGTGCATCCCAAACAAAACAACCAAAGCTCACCTTCACTTTTGTCATGTGGCAAGAGAACAGTCTGTTTACTGCTGTGTCCATGTACAAAGGGATCACCACTGTCAAAGGCTTGCTTTTCAGAGAAAGCAGCTGGGATTATAGTGGAATTGTCACAGGCTTAGAATCAGCAAGAACTCTATTTGAACATTTTTGCTGTCACTCAAGATGTATGTGAACTTGAGTTACTTATCCCTGGACTCTTGTTTCTCTCTCAGCAAAATGAACATAATTATTGGTCCCCCCACCCTCCCTTCTCCATCCAGCCCTTTGGAAATTATACCGCATGACAGCAGGAGCCTTGACTGCCTTGTTCACTCCTCTCACCTCAGATGTCCAAAACATAGCACACACTCAAAAATTGTTTGTAGAAAAAAAAAGCACATTTCCGAAGGTTGTTGTAAAGACCAAATGAGTTTGTATGTGTGAAAGCTTTCAGATTATTCTTTCTTCCTCCCATCCCAGTGTGGGATAAACTCTCATATTTGGTTAGTTTAGCCATGGAAACTAGTTCTGCTTGCACAACTAGATATGCCTTCTCGATTAACTTTTGAAAAGTTGTGTCTTTTAAGTACAATTTAAGAGCTCCTAAAGCTCTTTGCTTTTGAAGATTAGAGTGAATGACAACAACTACTGAAATAGTCTTAATTGTTGTCTAGTTGATGCATCCATATGACTGAGTCAGATACTTAACTAATTGAGGTTCCTGAAAATGAAATACTAGGGCTATTACAAGTATTAGTTAAGAAAGTATATGAAGTATATGGATTTAGTTCATCAAATGAAAAATATGTGTACTAATCATCAAAACTGCTGCCAGTTTAGAGTGCACATTTTGATCATTTTTCTTCGTTATCTGGCTAGAGGTTTTTAAACTTAACTGTGCTGTGATCTTAAGTGCTAAGGCTCACTGAGAACTTCTGAGGGCTAAGAGCTCATTTCAGGACTGTACATGTATCAATTCATTTAAATCACACATCTTTCCTGTGTGGTAGGTGTAATTGAGCAATAAACTGAGGCACCGAGAGGCTAAGTGCAGACCTGGGAGAAAGTGGGAATTGAATCTAGGCACATGACTTCTTACCAAAATCATGTGTGTTTCGGATTCATGACCCTTTGGGCAGTCTCAGGAAGGCTCCAAAACCCCTCTCAGATTCCTGTTGGTAAATGATTTAAATAAAGTACATAGGATTACAAAGGGAATACATTATATTGAAAAGTTATTTACATGTTTTTAAACTAAACTAATAATATGGCAAGGTATTTGCTTCTTTATTACCCATTAAATAACTATCATCATTTAGGAGAACATATAAAATGGCATGAAAACACCTGTGGTTTCTTTTGGTGTCAAAGCCCCAGGTATTGCTAACTCTGCTGTGGTTTGTTGCCTACATTCATAATTGAGGAAAATGCTGAATTTCAGACTTACGTGCATGAAAATGAAGATGTAACGTCTTCCCGTCCAAGTCTTTGGACCCTTAATTCCACCAGGACCCTCCTGAACAGATCCTGAGGACTGAGAGAAGGAGTCTAATTTTGGAATCTGTTAATTGTTCACAGAAACCAGGAAACACTCCTTGATATGATATTTTGAAATAGACGCTGCTTTTCCTCCTTAAATATCACTTGGTAGTTTTAAATTGGACTTTTTGAAGCAGTCAAGTTCACGTTTTAGAACATGTTGAAGGGCTACTTTTCTTTACATGATTTTCAGGGGCTTAAATTTTTTCTGTTTAGGCTTCATTATCAAAACTATTTAAAACTACATCACTAGAGTTTCATTAATCAGTGAAGAAATAGAGATGTAAATTAAGGCCAGCCTTCTCTGGGATCCTGTGATTTAGTCTCATCTATTTCTCTAGTACTATAGTCCTGACCATTTGCTGAAATTCTCTATTTTTACCCTGGGCAACCACTAGATGGCACTAAACTGTTCGCTAGTCCTCTCTCTGCTTGATGTCCACTATCCCCCTGCCACCCCACCTCCCTCTACGCCCAACTCCCAAATTGATTTTGAATTGGGAAATTTTATCTGGCAACTTTATCCACAGATGCTAAGAGTTGACATCTCTTTCTGAAATGAATTAAAACATTTTACATTCAGTTTTTATTTTGTCTTTTAAAGACCATTACATCATTTTGTCCTTCCCTTTGATTCTCCAGAGGCTTTTTCAAGTCCAAGAGTACTTCAGCAATTCAAGATGTTTCACACCAATTAGGGCTACCTTCTCTAAAACATTTCTGTGCTCCTCCTGCAAATGCATAGTCCATGGGAAACCTCACTTCCTATCCGGGATGCTGGCAACCAAAGCATTTTTAGGGTAGCAAAACGATTGTAGTAAATGCCTTCCTGCTGCAGGAGCTGAGATACTCATCCTACATTGCTTCAGAGAACTCAAATTTATGAGCTGATGCATTGGTTGTGAGCCATAAGTAGCACAAGGGCTGCACTCAATAAAAGATTGGATCCATGCACTACTCAGCGATAGGGGGTTTGCAAAAAGTAGTTTTTAAGGAGCAATAAAATTTTTAAAACTTGTTTCAAAATCGTCCCTTAAAATAGACACAGTCATTATATTAGCAACTGAAGCAATACACTGGCAAGAAACACGCTAAAGATATATTCCCAGTGGTGCTGAAGTCCTACTGTAATACTTTTTGGTGTCAAACCTATTATTGCTGGTAAGTTTTCATAACTTTGCATATGAGTGTAAGATTACATAAAATAAATCAATGCGGCAACCTATTGTATTTACGGCTTAGATCAACAGGAAGTAATCTGATTGGACGGTAATCACCAAGGAGGTAATATCTCCATCTTCTCTGCCTCCCATAGGAAACACCTTTGGAGCTCTGATGGACAACCCTATTCCTGAGTGCTTGGAATCCGGCTGCTCATTCTAAATATTTACACCTCTATTTACCATACAAAGCCAAACTTGTGTTTAGCTTTCCCCAATCTAAACTTTCATCCCAGGATATATCAACATTCAAGAGGTTTATTTCATCTCCTAAAATTAAGATTCTGAAGAATATGGGCTTCTAATGGCATGGATTTTCCTTACCAACAAGAAGCAAAAGAAAAAAAAATAAAGAAATTCTCAAAGCCCAGGAGACCATCCTTAACGCTTGTTACCATCTGCTCATTCGGGGCAGAGAATTACGGGTGTGTGCAGGGAAGGACAGTCTGAGGAACAGTGGACTGGAATCAAAAAATGCTTAGATGAATGAAATGAGGTTGGTTCACAAAAGTTTGCTCTCATCTCCCTGTTTTCTTGCAGCTATATTTATCCATTTACTGGTAAAGGACTTTTATTTCCACATGGCATTTGGAGAGCATTTGGCTGCCATGTCTAATGTTCCCAGCCAGCATGCCAGCTCCCAGAGCATCAAAGTTTAAACAGCATTCACCATTGGTTGCAGAGGGTGGCCCCAGGACTGTACAGTATTGCTCCATGAGCTAAAGGGGAGACAGTTTCTCCTGGGCAGGGAGGGTTGAGGGGATCAAGCTCAGAATGCATTTGGCACTTTAGTCACAGCGGTTCATTGAAATATTTCAAAAGCAGTTACCCATATAGTGAGAAGAAAGTAAGGAGCCACTTTGGTCCTTGAAAATGGAGTGTCGAGGAAAAATTATGCCTTCCAGTTCTAACACTTCTGTCTTCCTAATTGCCTCCTAGTTGTACTTACTTTTTTCAAAAGTGTTACTTTAGTCTGGATGTGGGATAACCATTTTCAAAGGTTCATTTTGTTAGATGCTTTTTAAGCATTTGCTTTGACTTAAGTCTGCCACACTCCTTTTCTCAGGTTGCCCTACAAATTAGCATGGAATTACTGGGTTTTGCCCAGAGAAATAGAGGTGGCAAATAATATTAATGGTAATAAAAACATGGGCCAGAACTATGGATTGTGAGAGAGTTTCTTTATTTTCCAGCAGAAGGGGTAAGGTATGGGCAATACATTGTGTGTGTGTGTATCTGTGTCTGTGTGTGTGTGTGTGTGTGTGTGTGTGATATGTCATGTAAGAATTACTTTTAGATTTCAAGAATTTTGTTTCTCTGGACAATCAACTTTGTTGGAGGTTGACTCACCTTTTCCATACAGTCTTGGACATTTCTTTCTCTGGGCTTTTTAATCCTACCTCCTTGCATGATTAGACTATAAATCAATCAGTATAACTCTTGATTTTCCGCAACCTTTAACTGAGTGCTCCAAGATGATATAGTGATCTCACTGTGGTCTATTCAAGCCAGACAATTGGATCCGCCAGTTACCTTAGCGTGTGCCAGGCGGCAAACATGTACTACATTTCAGGAAAAACAGACTGATTTGTTCAGGTGTGAGCAGTGGTTTCTGACGTGCCAGAGCATTCCAGTTCCACAAGATGTTCCAGGAAAATATAATTTTGGAACCAGTAGGTTCAGCTCTAGGTAGGACAGGCCATTTAATTACTCTCAGGTGGTCAAAGCGAGAACAGCGGGAGCAGGGTCTTAGCTTCCCAGCAACCCAAGCCTGCCTGGAGCAGATAGGCAGGCCCAGCTGCCCGAGCCCTCATTAAGGACAAGCTAAGGAACGGCTAAGGAACGTGAGGGAAGGAAAAGGGCCAGGTCTATTTCACAACAGAAGTTACTGGAAAGTGCCAGAAACAAGTCATGAGCAGGGAAGGACGGAGGTGCCTAGGTGGAGGGCAACACGTGCCTGAATCCGATTTGTCTCAGATTCCCTAAGATGTTATCAGAGTCACTCTGCGCTGTTTTGCTGTCTGCATTCCTACCTCTCTCCTGCCACTTCTCGTTCCTTCATCTCTCACTTGAAAAGGCTTCATTGTTTAATAATCTGCAGCATTTCGACTAATGAATCCAGTCCAACTTTTTGAGCTGCAAGATAAGTATGTCCTGAGACTGCTTTCTCCTCATTCCACTTCAAGTGAGCATGAACGAGGGATGAGGTTATGGGGAGAGACGCATGAGGGGCGTTCATGTTGTTTGGACACTTAGTCATTTCCCCCAAAAGATTGTTGTCCTTAAAATTCCAAAGTGTTCACTGGGCTACATGCAATTAAAAATAAATTTCTTCCCAGCTGTGTAGCAGAAGTGCCTCTTACTCTGAAAATGTATCAAGACCTGTTGATGACTGAAGAGGAATATAATTTCAGTCTTTAACTTGAAAGACAAGAGACCCTGTTCCCATAAGGCACAGGAGGAAACTTGGTTTATGAAGGTGCTGGTTTACGTGTATGTTTGCATGTTCACATGATGGCAAAAGGGAAAAAAGTCTGAATTTATAAGCTGAGACGACAGCCCAGAGATAAAGAGAAAACACAGTTTTGGAAAGAGTATGCTTCAGACTGTCAAAGAATTTAAAATCTCCCAGCAGAAAAAGGAGTTACAGTTCATGGCCAGTAATTCTCATAGAGCTAAATCATAAATAAGCTTCCATAGGGATCAGAGCTAGATCCAATATCAAATATAGTGCTAATGACCATCAGTCTGTCTGAGGTGGTGTCTGCATGCACGAACTAGTTTGGCTATTTGACACATATGAAAATCATTTTAGTTCTAAGGACAGATTAAATTCACCAGTGTTTTTTCCTTACCTAAATAATGCCAAACAACTGGCTTGACTGATTTTTTTTTTTTTTTTTTTTGGCCCACTCTTTGGGTATAGGATAAAAAATCATATATATATTCAAAACACAAAGGGAGAAGCAAACATGCCTGAAGGATTTGAATAAGGCCAAGCCAGAGCCTGAAGCACTGTCACTATGAGAATATAGAAGAACCAGTAAGAAACTGGGTTCAATGTTATTCACTGCCACATAGCAATCGGTCTAAGTCATGGGATCAAGTGCCATTCTTGTTACATCTCTAAATCTGAGCAATAGTATGTCTTGCTTTTCCTCACAAAAGCATTTTAAAGAATAAGGCAATGCACTGAAGCCAGAGTGAAAGGGTCTTTGTAAATGTAGGATTCTACATTGCTACTATTTTCATATCAGTATATGGTGTAACTCCCCCAAAAGAAGGATTACATTTAGACTGCTAAAAAGAAAAGAAAAATAATGCACTTTGCTCATCATAAGGAAATTCAAATTAGATTTTAAAGAAAGGCAAAGATTTCACCAATTCAAAAAGTAATGAAATTCATTTTTAACAAGAATGCAGTTAAACTCATATTGTCCAACATTATTGGGGTTATGGTAGTTAGGTTCAGTCATTTGGAAAAGCTATTTGGAAATATGTATCCAATGTTCTTTAAAGTTCCAATCAAAATAATCCAAAAATATAGAAGAAGCTTTAAACTCAAAGATGTTCAACAAAGAACAATTTCCAGTAATGGAAATATTGGAAGCAATCCCAATATCTTCCAGTAGCATGACTGAGCAAATTATGATACAGACTCAAAGCTGTTAACATACAGTCAATATTGTGCTTACTTTCCAAGAAACAATGGGGAAAATTTGCTTATGATATAATGTAAATCTTAAAAGCAAAATACAACTTAAAGAAAAATACAAAAATGACATAAACAGGATAACTTTAACCAGGTTAAATGATTCATATGAAAAAAAGATTAAATGGAATATGCAAAAGTAATAATAGTTGCTGTGTTAGGATCATGGGATTAAAGTTTTTTTTTTTCTTATTTTCAATAGTGCCAATTTACTTTGCATATTTATAAGAAGTTTAAGTCCCAAACCAAAGAAAAAAGGAATAAAGAAGATTTTGACAATCAGAACTATGAGTCATTGCTTTATGAGAAAAATGTCAAAATCAACCACAATGTATCTTCACCGAGGCCCAGCTGCAAAAACAAAAATCTAACCTTAAAAACTGTCAGTTGATTCAGGTAAGGTCTCTGATGCATTTGAGCTGAAGCATCAGGCACTGGACACGGGTTTTAGTTAACCCACTCAAAAACCACCTCCAGGTTATAGGAAAATGAGAAAGGGGAAGCTGAGGCTTCTGAACAAAGGCTTGAAAAGTTAAATATGTTTCGTCTGGGGAAAAAAAGATTGAGAGGTGATCTCATTTCAGGGTTTGAATACCTGCAGCAGATATTCCAGGCCCAAGGAGGTGAACTGTCCTACTCACTCAGAAGCAATAGGAAACTGCAGAAGGAAAGGGTTACATTAGAAAGATTTCCTCTCAAAGATAATTATATGCTTATTCCAGTTTTAGTCCAAGTGACAGGATTACAGTCCCCTCCCCATCTGTAATCCAGGGAGAATAATGCTTGCCACATAAGTTTTAATGGATGTAACATCTGTAAAATACTTTGAGCTCTTCAGATGAAAGATGCCCTGTGAATGCAAAGAATTATTTTTATTATTTTTGTCTCCTGCCTTCCATATTGGTATGAGTTTCCTTGTGACATTTATGGGACCCCTCCAGCCAGCCAGCTGCTCTGTAACATGTCATCCCAGTGATATTTTAAATCCTTCACGTGGTTCTGATCGTGTCCAGAGCCATAGCAGCCTAAATGTCATGTGTCTTGAAGGAAGTAGAAATTGTCACAGCACCCCTGGAGGGCTTAGGGGTCAAAGTTTTTCCTAACATCCACTTCAAGCCTTATGTTCTGGTCTCATAGCAGTACACATTTGATGGGTTGTGACTTTCTATCTCTTTTGAACAAGGTCTGATGGCAGAGCATTGGGTATATATGCTCCTTCCATGCTTCCTTTATTAAGGTTTACATTCAAATTCAACTAGCATCTATAAAGTGCCTACTCAGGGTGTGCTGGCATAATTTGTAGACCACTGATGCAAGTTATCTCATGTTTGTTTGTTTTTTTTTAAATAACTTTTTCCCTTTTATGTATCAGTACATGCTTATTCTAAAAAAATTGGAAAATGCAGGAAGTTTAAAGGAAAAAAAACACCTATAAACCCAATTCTCAGAAACAATCATGGTGTTTTGGGTTACTTCTTTTCAATTACGTGTATGCACCCTTTTACCCATTTTATGCTCCTTCATAAACATTTTCCTACGATAGTAAATATTCTTTACGAACACACTTGGTCATGGTGGACTAATTTTCATAATATCTACAATTCAAATGAATAAAATAATCGATGAAGTCTCTGATCCATGTTCACATTTCCAGGGAACTGAAGAATGGAATCCAGGCCTGATGATCTACCCTCTATCCTGGACCTTCCTTATGTCGTGCTGCTTCCCTCCATGAACAGGGCTGAACACTGACCTGATGGATTATTCTATTGATTTCAACATAGGCTACCTCCCTTGAATCATGCTGATAGAGTTCAAAAGTTGGCTTCAGAGAATAAAAATATATTTGCAGGGCCCCCTGGAGGAAGTGGGAGAAATGCAGAAGAGTTGGACTTCCTCACCTGGACTGATGCTGATGTTGTCACAGACATTGAGGACTGGCGGTTTGATGTGCCGAGCCCCCTATCATGGGACTTGCCTTTGTGGGGCTCGTTTCTGCAAAGGAGAGGCTAAACTTGCATATAATTGTGCCTAAGAGTCTCCCCTGAGTGCCTCTTTGTTGCTCAGATGTGGCCCTCTCTCTCTCTCTCTCTAACTAAGCCAGCTTGGCAGGTGAACTCACTGTCCTCCCCGCTATGTCGGACCTGATTCCCAGGGGTGTTAATCTCCCTGGCAATGAAGAATATGACTACCAGGGATGAATCTAGACCCGGCATCATGGGACTGAGAATATCTTCTTGACCAAAGAGGGGATACTAAATGAAACAAACTAAAGTCTCAGTGGCTGAGAGTTTCCAAATGGAGTCGAGAGGTCACTCTGGTGGACATTCTTATGCACTATATAGACAACACCTCTTAGGTTTTAAGGTATTGGAATAGCTAGAAGTAAATACCTGAAACTATCAAACTCCAACCCAGGAGTCTGGATTCTTGAAGACCATTGTATAACTGTGTAGCTTACAAGGGGTGACAGTGTGATGGTGAAAATCTTGTGGATCGCACTCCCTTTATCTAGTGTATGGATGGATGAGTAGAAAAATGGGGAGAAAAACTGAATGAAAAATAGGGTGGGATGGGTGGATGGTTTGGGTGTTCTTTTTTACTTTTATTTTTTATACTTATTCTGATTCTTTCTAGTGTAAGAAAAATGTTCAAAAATAGACGGGTGATGAAGGCATGACTACATGATGGTACTGTGAACAGTTGATTGTACATTATGGATGATTGTATGGTATGTGAATATATTTCAGTAAAACTGAATTTAATTTTTAAAAAAAGTTGGCCCTCAAATGGGAGAAGGTAGTTAATTCATAGAGTTTTTGTCATTCGCTAAATACCTGCACTCACCCAACATATTTACTCCATTTACATTTACAAACCACTTTCATATGCTCATCACTTCTCATCTGATTCTCACAGTGACCTTAAAAGGCAGGTAGAGCAGGAAACATTGTCCCCACTTTGCTTATGATAAAACTAAGGCCCGGTGAGAACCAGTGACTTGCTAACACCCCTTGAGTGATAGAGAACCCAGTTCAGCGGACCCCTAGCCTGCTGCCCTTTCCACTACATCATATTCTCAGGACTTCCATTTACTGCTCACTTCTCTTTCCAGCCCTCTGATTTCCTTCAATTTTGCAAATCCTTCTTTCCTTTCCCCTACAACAATGTTCTGGCTCTTGTATCTAGAAATATCTTCATCTTATTTATTCCTCAAAATTCTTTTGGATTTCCCAGTTATAATGCTGTTGGTTTGAATTGAAAAATAATTTCCCTTGCTGTAAATTTTACAGATCTCTTTGAAAAGGTACCTCAATAATATTGAGCCCTTTCCACCTGTCCAGTGCTGTCCCAAGGCTCAGCATCCATTGTTTCATTTAATTCCCCTAAATGGGATTAGGTGTATTCTGTTATTACCCTCATTTTGCATTTGAAGCTTAAAAAGGACATGTAACGTACTTAAGGAAGCAGGAAGGTGGAACTCAAACTGAGGTCATCTGACCCTAGAGACTGATCCCGAGTGACCATGTTCTCCTCCTCCTAGCTCCTTCACTCTTACAGGAAATTCTTCTAAGTGTGCTTTACTTAGAAATAAATAGAAAGAAGATCCCCCACCCCCACCCCATTTAACAAAAAACTAACAACAGCCTGGGTTTATCATTAGGTGGCTTTATTAACAGAATCATGTGCCTCTATTACAAGAACACACATTTTATTAATGATTTATATTTTGCAAACCAAAGGTGTAACTAATGGAATTGTATCACCCAAAAGAAATTTCACCAAGACACAGTAAAACAATAACTAGATCCAGATTTTTGTGTATCAGCAAACTCTCAGTTATAGCACACACACAATTGTTTGCTCCCCCTCCCGACCCCACCTCCCCGTTTCAATCACCATAACTCGAACATTGACAGATATGCCTTCTCTTATGTTGTTTTAGACCAGTCCAAAAATCAGAGGTAAATGATAGAAGCAACTGGGATAGGTTTTAAACATAGATGTCTGAGGAATGCAAGAATATAAGTTGTATTCTACAATCAAAAATAATCTCAATAGCCTTGATTATTTCTCAATTTGTGATGCAAATCATAGTGCTTTAGTTTCTGTATTCATATGCAACAACTGGTATGAAACTTGAGCTGGAATTCCTATTTTAGTAAAATAGAACCATATAAACCAAAACAGCTGGAAGAATTAGAAGAAGGAAAACTGCAAAAGAGAAAAAGTATTGAGGTCATAAGGTAACCCACTTGATTTCCATCTTTTGCAAGAGAGAACTAACCCTCACTCCTTCCTTCCTTTTCCTTCCCAATGCTGACCTACTGATTCAACTTCTTAACCCCATCTCCCTGGACAATATGAAACTAGCTTCTAACTATTTTTTCTGATCCACACCCTACTCTACTCCTATCGGTCTTTTTTAATCATTCTAAAAAATTGTTCAAATTCTAACTCATCTCCTGGTTATTAATCTATTGCTTGCCAATCCATCATTCTCCCTGTCTATAGAATTATCTTCCCCCAGTCAAAACTGATCCTTTCATTCCCTAGGCTCAAAGCCTCCAATGCTTCCCCAATTTATAAATCTTGGCAGTCAAATGTCTACCTATATAGGTCTCTGGCCTGTCTCTCTAGCCTCTTCTCCCAACAGATCCTTTCCAACAACCCACCTTATCCCCATTCTCATGCACTCCCCTCTCCAGTCTACAAGGAGAAAGAGAAAGAAAGGAAAAGGACCAATGTTTGATGAGAAGCTCTCACACACACCAGAGTCCCCGCTGGCCATCAAGGGTCCCCTCTAGCACCATGGGCTCCAAGGCAGGAGGGGTGAAAGGAGCATCCTTCCTGTAGGTGGCATTACTGGAGGCTAAAGGTGAGGAGCAGCTCAACACTGTGACTACCAATGAAAACAGGAAGGACTCACGTGGTAAGAGGGAGACACAGTGTGACTTTCAAGCCACAACACAGGAGCTCTGCCTGGCAAATTGGGAGCAGCATGGAACACACTATGTTCCTTCCTGGAGCCCCACTTCTTATCACAGCCAGGGCTCAGAATCACTGTCTTCATTCTGCTTGCACCCTTATACAAAACCCTCACTTTGTTGAGGTTTACCCCATCTGTCTGTTCCATCCTCTCCACTTTCTCCTGGTAGTCACAGCAAATCTCCCTTTGAGAATCTAGCTGTCAATCTTTTGTCTTCACCCTACTGTCATCATGGATGACCTTACATCTATGTTGACAACCTATCTAACATACTCAGCTCAAAATTCCTAATCTCTGTAATGCCAACAATCTTATACTATTCATCAGCCACCCTCTCCATGACCACACCCAAGATTTTATCCTTGCCAAGAGCACTTTCACTGCTGGCATTTAAAACTTCAATATACCAATCCTTGACCACACTCTCCTGACCTAATGGTTCACACTGAGTTAAATGAATGAGAGAATGAATGAATGCCAATTTCTACAGAGAAAAAAGAAGTTTGTCAGTCGCCTAAGAACTCTATTACCTAGTAACAGAGTACTTTGGAGGAGTTTATGGGATATATTCCTGGTGGGGAATCAAAGTCAATTATATTTTGGGACTGCCTGGGAAGCATTCATTCAATCGACCAGCCAAACCATGTGCCAGATGCTAGTACCTACTAGGAAATTAAATATTACTTGGTTCCTATACAGTGCTAACAGTCTACTAGACACCTCTTTTAAGTCTTTTAGCATTTTTATTCCATTCCATTGCAAGTATGTTTTATATGAGTCTATGTCTTCAATATACTGTGAGATTCTTAAATAACAACACTGAGTATTATTTATTCTTTAATTCTTATTTCATCTACCCCTAATACCTACTTTTTGGGGTTGGGGCACAAAAATTTTTAAGAAAATGTTTTCCCTGCATCATTTAACGTGTAAAGGTATCAGTATTATCTCCAACAGATAAAGATGTTTTTGGTTTTCTTTTAATATAAGCACAATAGCAAAATAACACCCCCAAATGAACTCTTTCTTAACATCATCTATTATCCATTGATGTTTAATTTTCTCCATTTTTCTAAAAAAAGTTTCTTTACAGATTGTTTTTTGAATCATAGACCAAGCAAGATTTAAGCATTTAATTTGATTGATAGCAGTCTCTTAAGTCTCTTTTAATATATAATAGTTGTCAAGCCTGCCCCTACCCCCAACCCCGTGCTACTTACTTGTTGAAGAAACTGGATCATCTCTCCCGGAGAATTCCCCATATTCTGAGTTCAGCTGATTATTACCTTGCAGTGATGTTTAACCTGTTCACATTCCCTTGTATTTCCTATAAAGTTATAGTTAAAGCTAGAGTGTGTCAAGAACTGTGAAGGGTCGGAGATTTTATCCTACTTGCAAGTTAACATGTCAGTCTGCCTCAGTTTCATGGATACAAGCAGATGACACAAGACTCTTGGGTTAGAGACAAAGAGCAGTTATTATTCACAGAAATAATAGTAGACAGAATATCAGCATTTGTGATGGTTCCTGAGCCTCAGTTCCCACAGGGTGATGCAAAGAGGGGATCTGACAAACTACTCAGGTGATTCTAATGTGTAGCCAGGTTTGAGAACCACTGATTTAGAGTCTTGATTTGATTCAGTAAAGTCTAACTGCCCCCATTATTTATTCCTTATTCTTACACACCCAGTACCTATCAGTGTATCTGAGACCAAGTGGAGTCTCAATAAATAATAATAGTTTATATTTGTTGAATATTTGCAATATGTTCTAAGCATCTTATACATTTTATCACTCGATACTCCCAACAATTCTTTGAGTTAGGTACTAGTGCCATGGCTCTCCCTTTACAACTAAAGCGATGAGGCATAGGGGAGGTTCAATAACTTGCCCAAAGCCAGAGAAGTAGCAAAGCTGGAATTCAAACTCAGGCTCCAGTGCCCATGCTCTTATTCAATACACTGTAGAACCATGCAGGACATTTGAATGGATGAATTTCCCAGTTTCTCTGAGGAAATGTCTGCTTTGCTGTATTAAATAAACTCACAGATAGGAGATAGGAAGATATGATGCTTATTTCTCTTCCTTGATTATTAGACTGAAAAGAGCTTAGTCTAGACCAACCTTTATTTTACTTTTTTACAAATGAAGAAGTTAAAGTAAAAAATGATGTGCAGCAAAGTGACATGCCTGAGTTGAGTTACACAGCTAATTAGCAACAGAACTGGAACACGAGTAGCAAAGTGCTACACACAGATGAGAATTTGCTAAATATTTCTGTTGATGATGAAGTGTTGTAAAACAAATATAGCTTTTCTGTTTCCTTTGAAAAAAAATTATTCCAATTTAATTAAGAAACACATGCTGGAGTTCAGAGAAAGAAAGATGTTTTTTGTACAAATGACTCCTGCCTCAACATGTCCTCTTCCCCCTTCCCTTCAGAAGTCATCCGTATGTGAAGGGAAAGTCCTAGGTGATGGCCACACCACTGGCATCTGCTGGTCAGTCTTTCTGGTCTGGAAAGGGGGAAAAGGAAGAAGACCCACAGGGTACAGTATTTAGTCACCACCACCCACCTATTGAGTGTTCAGAGTGGGAAGCCAGAGGACTCTTGCTTCCGTGTATTCAGATATAAAACGTGTACTTCATATTTACAGAGAATGTGCACAGAGCATAGGCCATCTTTGGAGACAATACTTAAAAAATAAAAGCCTATATTGGCTTTGTATTTTGGTTGCCTACAATTTTTCATCCTTCCCTCCTCTATTACCTAGAATCAGCTGTTGCATATGAGGCAGATTTTGTTTCCTGAAGGAATACTACTAAAAGATGTACTCTCTCCTTTATTCATTCAGACACTGAACAAATAATTTTTGAGCACCTGATATGTCATGCTCTGTGTTAGATGGAGGGCATCCCAACAATGAACAAATAGGGTACCTAACTTTATGGAGGTTATAGTTAGAAGATGATATTAATCAAATAAACATACAAGTATATAATTGTGAATTAAATTAAGAGGAAAAATGGGCAGGATAATATAGTTCAGTAGAGGGAATCTAATATAGATTGAGGCCTAGAAAAAGAAGGCCTCTGCCATTTAACCCGAGACCAACATTGACGATCTTAGCTAGAGCAGATTCAAGAGAATGATGTGAGCAGAAATACTTGAGAGCCTTCTATGTGCAAAGCATTGTACTAAATTGTCAGCAAATGACAGCCAGTTGCAAAAATTAAGAGATAATACATAAATAAGAAAGTGTGGGTATGTAGGAATGGCATATGTAACTCATGTGACAGTGGATTGTTTGGGTTAAGCAGTTAGACATCAAGTTTGGTCTGAGGCACCCATTCAGCTTATGCCCATTGTGCCAAGCCCTGTGCTTGGTAAATTCAAAAGGTCGGGTCCTCTGAATTGCATGGTGGCTGGGTCACCTGTCCAGGCCTCATGAAGGCCCTAAAGCTTAAATAGCTACTCTGGGATTACCCTGGGATTTTGACCCCATTATATGGGAAGCCCAGAATAATCCTGGCGAAAATGGTAGAAACTAATGTGAATGTCCGTTCTCTATAAAATCTGGTGGTGCCCATGTAATTTCATCACATCATTCACCACAGGGAAATAATAACAAAACATTTCTCTATGATGCGCTGATTTGTAGTACTGGGAAAGCATGTAACCTGAAATATTAAAATGCAATTATTAAATAACTAAGTTCAGTCAGCCACAGACATTAATTGATGTCACTACTCCAAAGCATACAACATGATTAAATTGGCCATGGCTTGGCTAACATGGTATTTTCAAATGCCTTCACAAGGGATTTTGCGAACACAGACTAGGCAGTTATTGTGGTGAGCATTTAATGATTAATCTACAGCACCCACCTTCTTTTGGAGAGCTGTTTCTTCCTACTGCCTTACTCCCAGTTCTAATAATTAGGTTCAAAGAGGGAGCTACCATGTTTTTTCATGAATGTCCTCCTTGGCCACAGTAATTGTCCTAAGATGGGTTGACCCAAGTCCTCCTTGTCCACAGAACTGTTCTTCCATGGGTTGACCCAACCCCCTTGGCCCAAACTGGGTTAAGCCTAGTTCTTCATCCTCCTGATCATTCCAGGAATTGGGAGAGAAATCCAGAACAAGGCCATCTGATGATCCTGAGATTTTTCAACCAGTTCTGGGAGTAATGTCCCTTCCTTTTGGGTGACAAAGCTATTAAAATATGATTCCAGGAGCTTTGGGTAGCAGTCATGGTTCTAGCTTCATGAAGAAATCTGGTCTACAAAGGGAAGCAAAAATGAAACATGAAGTTCTGACAGCATTCAGTTTCCAGTCCTGTTTCTCAATTCCCTGGAGCAGACCCAGTTCCTACATGCCTGAGGCTTGTGGTTCAGCTACTCCAATTCTGTGAACCCTGCTGCCAACCAAACTCCAATCATAAATCCCACATTTTACTTGAGTTGGAATTGAATTTCTGTCCCAGGAAACCAATGGGGCTCTGACTAAAAATGTTATCCATTATTTGTTAAGATGATGGAAATAACTCTATACAAGGTGTTATGCTCTTTGCTACTTATTAGATATGAACAACATAGCACAGCACTCCAGGCCCTACCAACTACACAATAGAAATGAGAAATAGATTGCTGCCTCTCTGAACCACTAGGAAATCTTTGAGAGACCTCTTTGGGAGAAAAATGCAAAAGTACTTCAGAGCTCAACAGCGAGTGAGTAAAATTACTTTAGGAGGTTAAGGCATCTCACAAAGTTAGGGATGTGATATCTCACTTGCGCTGTAAAAGATGAGTAGAAGTTTGCTCCGCAGACAGCAATCAGGATAGAGGGGAAAGCACTTCTACAAGTATAAAGGTATGTTCTTGGAATTTTAAGAAAGTATATGTGACATACTATTTTTTAAAAATACTATTTTTTTAAAAAATTTTCTTTCTTGGAGTAGGAAAGTCAGGAATTTTTTTTTAATTGATGAAAAAACCTACATTATGATAAGTATTAGAAATATCAACAGGTATAGCTGGGTACCTTGATTACAAAAAGCTATTCTATAGAAAAACAACATGATGGATTAGATCCAGTTCAAACCAGAAGATATTCTCAAGCCACTGTGTTCTGTTCTCATGGTGATAAAAATGTAGATAAGATTCAGTCCATAGAACTCACAAGGGGACAATAAAGTGAGTAACAAGCAGCCAGGCAAAAGAGGAAGCAAGCCCAAGTACATAGGGGAATCAGTAAAGATGTCATGGAAAAGATAAAATTTAAGGGGGCACTTGAAGTGGTAGAGTGTCCTTAAGCAGAGATGGATTCGTAGTTCTCAAAGTGTTGTCCAGGGACCCAAGGGCTTTGCACAGGGCAAAATTATTTTTGCAATAATACTAAGACATCAGGTGCCTTTTTCGTTCTCATTGTCTCACAAGGGTACAGTGGAGTTTTTCCACTGTACAATTGGAAGATATGCATAATTTAGTAAACCAATATTTTCCCAATATTTTCCCAATGACCATTGCATGATGTTAACAAAATCATGCATGAGTAAAAGAACCCTTTTAAATGTTGAGAGACACTAATGAATTTTAATTTAACAAAGTATGAAAAGTTTGTTGATATTGTTTGGCTTTCCATATAACAATAACCTTTAAGAAACTACCACTTGTCAAGTTTCAGTGTAGCATCAAAGAAAATTATCCATAATTATCTGAAAAGACTGATAAAACAACTCCTTTTTCCAACAACATTTATATGTGAGGCCAGATTTTCTCCATATACTTCAGACAAAACAATATATCCCAGCAAACTGGAAAGCTGAATTTAGCTGTCTTCTATTAAGCCAGAAGCTAAACAGATTTATCAAAAGGTAAAACAATGTCCATCATCTCACTAATTTTTTTTATCTCTGGAAAATACAGTACCTCTTCACAAAAAATTTGTTATTTGTATTAACATATAATTGGTTCATTGTTAATGAATTCATATTTTTTAATTTCCCAATTTAAATTTCCAATATGATAAATACTGATAGATCCAAAGAACATAAACAAAAGCTGCATAGGTCCTCAATAACTTTTAAGAGCGACAAGGGTTCCTGAGATCAAAAGTTTTGTTACTACTGGGTTACAAAATTCCTAACAAAGGGACAGCATGAACTGAAGCAGTGATCCCCAAATACCAGTCCACTGACAGCTACATCAGAATCACTTGGACACCTGTTGAAGTAAAGAGACTCTAGTGCTTTCTCCATGTCCATTGAATCAGAATCTTTGGAGTTCCATCCTCAAAAACTGCATTTCTAACAAGCTTCCCCATGAATTCTTATATGAAAACCATGGCTTCGTGGTAGAAATGCCCAGATTGACTTGAGACACATCTCAGTCAACTCTCTTGCTTTGCAAGAACAGAGACTCACTAAAGATAGCTCAAGTAATAGTGGAGTTTAATGCAAAAAATACACTTGGCACAATCAGGGGCATCAGTTCTATTTCAAAACAGGTGCTCTAACAGATCCCAACTTCAGAAAAAATTGGGAGATCATAGCATCCCCAGGGATGCTAGCAAGTAGTAGCTGTGGCTCTTCACTCTGTCCCACCAGTATGACTAAGCTTTATGACTCCATGGGACGCTACACTATCTAGTCTGCTTCCCTCTGTCCCTCTTCCAAATATCTGCTCCTTCCTATTTCTTACTACGCATGGCTTTGGCATGCAATGCTTTGAATTCACCCCAAGGTGATTTTTTCAGCTTCTTCTTTACTGCCAACTGGCAGATTCCTTTTGACCTTCTTAATTTCAGTTCCTAAGATGGAAAATCTGATTGGTCCAGTTTGCCTCCCAGAACCAGGTCATGCTCAAATTTTCCGGACAGCCTATGGCTTTGCCAACCTGGAATTAAATGCCTGTATGTGGTTTAATAATCTGTGAGCACAGGGGCTAGAAAAACATGGTAGAAAATATGAAAGCCTGTGCAACAAGCACTGTGAGCAATGCATTTTCCCTTAGATGAGAGTGTAATCGGAACAGGTATTGCAATTACCATCTTCAGAACAATTGTTTTTCGCTCTTGCAATTCCAAAAAAGTTTGATTCCATTTTTTATTAAGATGACTGATTATTTGACCAATTCAAATGGCTTTTGGCATAAGCATGATCATAGCCAAACTGATGAATTGGCTGCTGATAGGACTTAACGATCCTGAAAATATAGTCCTATTCATTTCCCTCTGATCCTTTTAATTTACCCATTATTTTTTGCTAAGTAACATAATTCTAATTCTCCTTTTTTTTTTTTCTTTCATCATTCCTTCTCCCCCAGCCCTCTGTCTCTTCTTCCTCTTTCTTCTTTGTTCTACCTGCCTTGTAAGACCACAAAGCACTCTCCAATTTCATTAGTTTTACATTACGGTCTGATTTGGTTCTTGAACAATTTTATGTAATGGCTTTGTTTTCTGTTTTTTTTTAAAGAAGGAAACAGCATGCAAATATTAAAGTATTTATCATAAACTTAATAACCACTGGGTATTTCAGTTATTTGGGTTGTCACTTAAGAGCAAGCTGTAATTGTTGAGACAGGACAGATACGCTTTCTTTGTATATTGGTACCCATGGATTTCAGCATGTGAGACAGTTTAGTTTTGTTTTTGGGTAAATTATTTGTGTGTGTGTCATTGTATAATTTTTTTCTGTGTGTTTGTGTATATATGTTTGTAGTTTTCTTGGTATGTGTGTGTATCTCTCAATTGAACACAACTGCTTTGTTTTCCCATATTGTACTGTATATTTTACGTTTGCTGCTCTGAATTGAAAGAAGACAGTTTCTATTTTGACTAAATTGTTGGAGTGCTCAAAAAAAGCAAGCAGAAACATCTCCAAGATTTTGTTGAATCCAATTAGTTATATGCAACTTGTAGTACATCTGATTCTTATTATACACGTTTGTGTTTTCTCCAATAAATCAGTTGAAACTAAGTGACTGTGACATTTGACCTACATAGTGGAGGTGTAGCTTTAAATTTACATGTTTTATTGTTCTCTGTCCTTTGCATATTAATATCACTCTTAGGACACTTCTAAAAAAATTAATGTTTTTTGTATGATAGCATATACCAGTATAGCATATCAGCTCCTCCTAAGAGAGTAACATTGATTCAAGTTCATTTAAATCGACTCATGTTAGCAACTCAACTAATTCCTTTATTTGTAACAAAAAGTATTGGCTCACAAAACTCAAAGTTGAGGAAAGTAGAAAACTTCAGGAGAGGTTTGGTCAAGGTTTCAGCTCCATTTCTCTGCAGTTCTCCAGGCAGATTTAATCATCTCCATGTGCTGGCTCTGCCTCAGGTCCCTTCTCTTCATTGTAGTAAAATGGCCACTGCACATCCAGCTTCAGATTCCCACACCATATCACCCAGGAGAAGTGAGAATTTGTCTTCTCCCATCCATTAAATAAAAGTCACTGGTGTCTCTTTCAATGGACCGACCCTGATCATGTCTACCCCTGAACTAATTCCAGTGGCCAGAAAATATGTACTTATAGGCTTAGTCCTAGTTGGCTTAGATTCAAGGTGACTTCTTCACTCAAGGTAGCCAAATGGCTATAGAAATTCTAGGCTGACACCCACAAACCACCCATTTAGAAGAAAGAGAACTTCTAACCCAGCAACTATTTAACAAAAGACCTCAGCTTCATTCTATTGGGTCACATGTCCACCTGTGTGTGAGCTACTCACTATAGCAGCCAGTAGGGCGGAATTCCTCTGGTATCAGGCACTTTAGGGTCAACTCAGAAAGCTAGATCAGTCCTACTCAAACCAAATGTAGCTATACAATGGGGGAGAGGTGAAGTGGATGTTGGTGTGCCAATCAGCAATGCCCTCTGCACCAGTGACCACCATGGTTAACTGATCTTACACAAGTGGATACCACCTTCTTACTGCTCTACTCCGTGTTTACCAAAGCTGCATGCTCCCATTCAAGAGCTCAGCCTTCCCAGATGTACAGGACCATTTTGCAATCAAACATAAGTGACTTTATTTAAGTTGAGTTGACTGTAAAGAAACCCACTGGAGAACATCAGTATAAACTCATTTACTCTACTTTTTTCTTAAGCCTGGTAAATTTTTCACAGATCATAAAAGGAGACAGTCCAAGTTCATAAATTGCTTGTACCTTTTTATTACCATCTTGCAAATGTTTGCTTCCTAACTATGCACGGCTCAATTGTGAACTTTTTACTTATTTCTATGCCTAGAATGCAGGCCTTGCGAAGCATATCATAACACCTTAAAAACATTTCACAATCAGGCAGGACTCCAGCATCCATGTTTGGATGTTGTGAATTCTCTAAGAAAGTCCAAGAACAACTGCAAATTGCTTCTTGAACATTCTCCCAGGTGCACAGGAAAAAGTCTGGCCAGCAATCTTTGAGTTGCCAGATAGCAGGACAAAAATTCAGTCTCCAACCAACAAGGCTTTCACTTGGCAGGGGTGGGGGTTGGGGGGTCCTGCTATCAGAAATGGCCTGGCTAAAGCCTTCCTCTCCTATACAATCAGAGAACACCTACGCAACCTCCAGTGTTTTTAGTTTCCCTTTTATTTTCCAGGGACTGAAAAGGTTTGCCAGGAGCACAAGAGAAAGGAAAACATTCTATCTACACCCATGTAAAATATTTACAAGAAAAACTCAAAACTTTTGAAAACCCATTCCATTCCTTCATATCTTCATAACTGTAAAAAACGTTAAAACATTTGAAAACCAAGTGAAATTCTCTGAAAATACTATGCATCTTTTTCCAAGATGGTTCCAACTTAATAAATGTTAGACATGTTTACATCAAGTAAAAGTTTCAAGGATAAAATCTCTTCTAGAGGCCACCAACTGGCATTTTTCCATCGGGGTCAAGAAAAGCAATCACTAATGTAAAGCATTTTGTGGAAAATGTATTTCCCCCAAAAGCCAAATACTCAAAACCAAAAATCAGCACATCTTATAGGTGCTCATAGAAGAGCATTAGAGAATGCCTGGCTCAATCAGCTGTCATTCTAGAGCACCCACTGTTACCTCTTCCTCACGGGTCCAATGCCAGCTCTCTTTCCACTCAGTTTTAACATCCACAATCCTCCTCCCCCCATATCCATAACCATTACATTTTTTTCTCCACTCTCCAGAATTGCCCTGTGTAATATCTCTTTTTGTGTTTGTTTTGAAAGTTAGAAATTATGTGGGTTTTTTTTATATTTAACATTCCCCACACTGCTTGTGTGTGGTATGTTACATAACTGAAAGTTTTTGGCTAATCCTTGCTGTTGCACAGGTGGGTAAGAAGCAGAAACTGATTATTGGAAAACTACAGCCCAAAAGGACATATGTTTATGCACTTGAATATTTCTGAAAATTAAGGCTGGATCATTATTCCCATTTCCATTTTCAGTGGAGATGATTAAATCATTCCATCCTGATGACTGTTGTATTGCTAAGTAAACTTCTCTAGTATCATTGTTATTTGTCTAAATTAGTTCTGAAAGGCTAATCTAGTTTCTGTTTGTAAAGAATTTCTGGAACTTTCTTTTGGTCTCATAATACATCCCTAAAAGTGGAAAATCTAGGCACAGAAAATTGTATAGGTCTCTAAACTGAAAGATATGAACAAGGGAAAATGTCCAATGAGAATACCTCTCCAGAGTTCAGACGAAAGTGAGAGATAGACATAGAAATCACACTTGGAGATCAAAATATCAGCTTTATGGCTTAAGTAGAAGAAGGAGAAAGAGAAAGAAGTTGGGTTTGGGGACTGAGGAAGAAAAAGAAGCAAAGCTAGATTGGAGGATGTAGCATCAGAGTTGTGACTGAATGAGTAATACTTCACCTTTGAATTTAACAGACTTGTGCATTTGTCTGATCGCCAGAACTGGGCAAATGCATTAGACCAGAATTTACTATCTCTGATGGTTGGTAGAAGTGGGGGAAAAAATAGAAAAGTTCATGCTCTTTCTCCTAAACTAACCTTCAGATAGATAACCCCTCCTTATCCCTTGGAGACATGAGAAAGATGGGCAGCAAGCAACAGGGGTGTTTCCTTAATCCATATCCCCTCAAATCACGGAAACCTGAGGCGGTGGAAAAGAGGTTCCTATCCTAACAGCTACAAGTTTGAGATCATTGTACAAGATTTTTCTTGTTCTAAAGACTCAAATGCAATCAAAATGTCACCAAGGCTGGCAGCATGCTCACTTTTAGAAATATCTAATGAAACAGAAAAAGAACTCAAGGAGCAGTAAAACAAAGTTACAAAAAAGTGGAAGGACATAAGAATTCTTGATGTTTTCTATAAAAGGATTTAACCTTCTTATTTTAACCTCTCATCATCGGGATGTTTAACCTTAATGTCTCAGACAGGAGGGCCGTGAAATTGACTCTCAGAGAAGAGATGGTCAAGAGAATGCTGATTCTGGTTCTCTCTCCTCTCTCTCTCTAACTCTCTGTCTCTCTGTCTCTCTGTCTCTCTCTCCCCCTCTCTCCCTCTCCCTCTCTTTCATGCACAAACACACACACACAGCAATAACTGGGGATGTAAAAATACACATGTAAACATTAAGAAAATGGGAGATGGAAGCAATCAGCAGAATGTGGGGGAAGTAACAGATGAAGGCAGGGAGTACAGGCATTTCAGTCACAGAAGTCCTTCCTCTACAGGACTAATTAGACTAGGCTGGCCTTAAGGAAAAGCTGAGACTAAAGAAAGCAGATTCTGCTTTTGGTAGAAGAACCAACCAGCTTTGATGACAATTAACTCTCATAGATTAAAATCCCATTTTCCTCCAACAGGAACTCAGTGAGAAGGCCATGTGGCCCCAATTTGGATGAAATGGGAAAAGTAAACCAGCC